>NC_066583.1:617235648-617901898 GCF_024323335.1 Lathyrus oleraceus
CCCGAGCTTTAGATGATTGTTTCTAGGGATCCATAGGACGATTATTTTCCTTTTCTCTTGTATATGATTGACGATGATGCACTTCTTTTCCCTGATATTATTTGATGAGATATTTCCATATGTGATAAAATGCTTAATATTTCCAGAATTTGCAAATAAAACTCTAAAGTTCCTTTGAAATAAAAAACAAATCATATGCACAAGCATTGCATGCATCATATGCATAAACAGGTTTCGTTTCCGGTCCCTTGCCCTGTGGTCTAACTCCGTCTCCTTCATTTATTTTGAAGACAAGCTGACTCACCGGTACTACACTAGAGCCAACGTTTCAAGACTGATGGATCACTCAGAGCAAGAGAACCGCGAGCTCAAAGAGGAAGTGGCCAGATTGACTGCCCTAATGGAGTCATTCATGGCTGCCCAGAGCCAGTCTTCTCCGCCACCTTCAACTCCTCCCCAGAGGACAGTTATCTCTGAGATTGTCTCCTCTACTATGCCCGCTGCCAGTGCACACTTTATTCCAATAGCCATGCCAACCGGGTTCCCGTGGGGGATGCCTCCCAATTTCATGCCTGAGGGTCCTGTTCCTACCTTTGCTTCTCTGCTGGCATCTAGCCCGGTCCTTGCCGTTCCTCCTCCTGTCGTGCATACTTTGCCCAGGGTAGACGACACCATCTATCATTCTGAGTCGTCTGAGGGTCCAGATGTTTATGAGAAGATGGATGCTATGAATGATCAATTTCTTGAGCTTCGCAAGGAATTGAAAACTCTCAGAGGGAAGGATCTTTTCGGCAAGTCTGCAGCCGAACTCTGCTTGGTTCTGAATTTGAAGATCCCTGTGAAATTCAAGGTCCCTGACTTTGAAAAGTACAAAGGAAATACTTGTCCTCTCAGCCACCTGGTCATGTATGCCAGGAAGATGTCGACTCAAACCGATAATGACCAACTACTCATCCACTACTTTCAGGACAGTCTGTCTGGTGCCGCTCTGCGTTGGTACATGGGTTTAGACAGCGCGAACATCCGATCCTTCAATGATCTCGGCGAAGCCTTCGTTAAGTAGTACAAGTACAATGTAGATATGGCTCCCGATAGAGATCAATTGAGAGCCATGTCCCATAAGGATAAAGAAACATTTAAGGAGTACGCCCAGAGGTGGCGAGAGGTGGTAGCACAGATCGTGCCTCCGCTAGAAGAGAAAGAGATGACTAAGATCTTTTTGAAGACTTTAAGTTCTTTTTATTATAAGCGGATGATTGCTAGAGCTCCTTCTTACTTCACCGAGATGGTGAATATGGGGATGTGTCTAGAAGAAGGGGTCCGTGAAGGACGGTTAACCAGAGAAGAAGGCTCTTCTGCCAAACGTTATGGGGCTTTTGCAAAGAAGAAAGATGGAGAGGCACATGCTGTGATCTCCCATGAGAAACCAAGAAGACCCTCTGTGAGGAGGAAGACTGTGCGTCCCGCCAGTAACCAGCACCAGGTGGCTCATATAGCACCTGTTTTCAGAGACAATCAACAGTATCAGCAACATAGTAACAATCAGCAACCACGTCCGTAATATCAGCAACAACAGCACCGACCGCAGCAGCAGGCCTACCAGCCTCAAAACAATAATCAAACCAGCACGAGTTACGAGAGAAAATGGGTCACATTCGATCCTATTCCTATGACGTACGCAGAGTCATATCCCTCTTTGATAGAAAGGAAGCTGATTACTCCGAGAGACCCACCGGCTATACCTGCTAACCCCCAGTGGTGGTATAAGCCTGAGTTATATTGTGTTTACCATTCTGGTGCTCCCGGCCACGACGTGGAGAATTGTTACCCTTTGAAGACCAAGGTTCAAGACCTTGTGAGGTGTGGTATTTTATGTTTTGAGGATGTAGGCCCTAATGTGAAGAAGAACCCATTGCCCGAACATGGGAAATCTGTCAACATGGTCCAGGGTTGCCCTGGAAAATACAAGGTCAAATATGTCAGTCATATTCAACAGTCTCTGGTCCAGATGCATCGTTTGTTGTGTGACTACAGTCATTATGAGCATGACCATGATAGATGTCGAGTCTGCTCTGTTAACCGATTGGGTTGTCGCCAGGTGCGCAAGGATGTTCAGGAAATACTGGACGAAGGAGTCATTGAGATCCTTCAAAACAGGAATGTTGATGAGAATGAGCCTGAGGTCAATGTGATCTCCCCAGTGTTCCGGATACCCGAGCCTGTTATCATCAAGTACAATGGTAGCAAGCAGAAGGTTTCTCCCGCTCTGATCATTAAGCTTGCTGGTCCTGTGCCTTACTCTTCTGAAAAGGCAGTTCCCTATCGCTACAACGCCGTAGCAGTAGAGAATGGGAAAGAGGTGTCCTTTCCCTCTTCTTATGTTGTGAATATTGTCGATGTTAGCAGTTTGACCCATAGTGGCCGTGTATTTTCAGCATCGCCGATGCCTCAAATTAATGCTGATTTTGTTGAACGCCCGATCGGGAACGTTGTGAATTCTCTGAATCCGGCACTTGCTGTTAAGCCCTCCTCCGCACTGAAAACTCCTACTTCTGTTGGCCCGAGTGGCAATGTGAAAGAAGACTGCGATGAGATGCTGAGACTCATCAAAAGGAGCGAGTACAATGTTGTAAACCAACTTCTACAAACGCCATCCAAAATATTTGTGTTACCCTTACCCTTAAATTCAGAACCACACCGAGAGGCTCTACAGAATGTGTTGGATGTGGCATATGTAGATCACGATGTCACTTTGGAGCAATTCGATAGCATTGTTGCAAACATTACTGCTTGTAACAACCTGAGTTTTTGTGACTCTGATCTCCCTGAGGAGGGAAGAGACCACAACTTGGCATTACATATATCTATGGGTTGTAGAGACGACGCCATGTCCAATGTACTGGTGGACACTGGGTCATCATTGAACGTATTGCCAAAGTCCACTCTCTCAAAGCTATCATATCAAGGGCCTCCCATGAGGCAGAGTGGCGTAGTTGTGAAGGCTTTCGATGGGTCTCACAAAACTGTGATTGGGGAAGTTGATCTCCCAATCAAGATTGGACCAAGTGATTTCCAAATTACCTTCCAGGTTATGGACATTCACCCATCGTATAGTTGTCTCTTAGGAAGACCATGGATTCACGAGGCAGGCGCCGTGACGTCCACCTTACACCAGAAATTGAAATTCGTGAAAAACAAGAAGCTGGTGGTGGTAGGGGGAGAAAGGGCTCTCCTGGTTAGCCATTTGTCTTCCTTCTCTTATATAGATGCTGAGGTTGAAATTGGAACTCCTTTCCAAGCTTTATCTATAGCTGAGCCTATTGAGAAGAGAACTCCTTCATTTGCTTCCTACAAAGATGCAAAGTTGGCCATTGAGCGTGGTGCAACCACTGGTTTAGGAAAAATGATTGAGTTAGAAGACAATGAGTCCCGGGATGGCATAGGTTTTTCTTCTGGTACTTTCAACAAGCAAGGGTTATTCAAGAGTGGAGGTTTCATCCACACTGGTCTAGATGAGGAGGCTGCTGCCGTTTTAGAAGAAGATACAAAGGATCTGGAAATTTCATCATCCCTGGAGGGGTCTGCAACAATTGGGTCGCTGTGGATATTCCAACAGCTGTCCATAAGTCAACGTAATAATCACTTTGTTTGAAAACCCTTCTCCCATGCCAAAAGGAGGAGTGATGACATTGTTGGCGCATAAGTACAATGATATTTTCATTCAATAAATTCATGCTAAATGTTTGTTTTTCCAATTATTTTCCCTTTTTGCTTTTTTGCATAAAATTGGTGATCACATAAAACCCTAAAAAATAGAATAAAATCGATCTTTTTCATATGCATAATGATTTGCCTTGTTTGAATTCTAAAGCTTTTCGTATCCAAAATCATTATGCAGGCTGATTTCTAGACCCATTGAACATAATGACCCAACATCATCTCCCAATTTTGAATTCCCTGTATTTGAGGCAGAGGAAGATGATGTTGAAGAGATTCCTTATGAGATCACCCGACTACTTGAGCATGAAGAGAAGATCATTCAGCCGCATCTTGAGAATCTGGAAACAGTCAACTTGGGGTCTGAAGATTGTGTGCGAGAGGTAAAGATTGGGGCACTTCTGGAAGAATCTGTTAAGAAGGGGTTGATTAAGTTGCTACGAGAATATGTTGACGTCTTTGCCTGGTCATATGAAGACATGTCTGGTCTAGATACCGATATTGTGCAACATTTCCTACCTTTAAAGCCTGAGTGCGTGCCTGTGAAGCAGAAACTCAAAAGAACTCATCCTGATATGGCAGTGAAGATCAAAGAGGAAGTTCAGAAGCAAATTGATGCGGGGTTCCTGATGACTTCTATATATCCTCAATGGGTGGCCAATATTGTGCCCGTGCCTAAGAAAGATGGAAAAGTTCGTATGTGTGTGGACTATAGAGACTTGAATAAAGCTAGTCCGAAAGATTATTTCCCTCTACCACATATTGATATGTTGGTAGACAATACAGCTAAATTCAATATCTTCTCGTTTATGGATGGATTTTCCGGATATAATCAGATTAAAATGGCACCCGAGGATATGGAGAAGACAACATTCATCACACCTTGGGGAACATTCTGTTATCGAGTGATGCCCTTCGGTATGAAGAACGCCGGAGCCACGTATCAACGAGCTATGACTACCTTGTTCCATGATATGATGCATAAGGAGATTGAGACGTATGTTGACGATATGATCGCTAAGTCAAGATCGGAGGTTGTACTCCCTGTAGAGGTGGAGATCCCATCAATGAGAGTCTTGATGGAAGCCAAGTTGACTGATGCTGAATGGGTTCAGAGTCGTTATGACCAGCTAAACTTGATTGAAGAGAAGAGATTGACTGCCATGTGCCATGGTCAGTTATATCAACAGAGAATGAAGAGAGCTTTTGATAAGAAGGTCAAGCCTCGTGTGTTCCGTACAAGTACAACGTAGATATGGCTCCCGATAGAGATCAATTGAGAGCCATGTCCCAGAAGGATAAAGAAACATTTAAGGAGTACGCCCAGAGGTGGCGAGAGGTGGTAGCACAGATCGTGCCTCCGCTAGAAGAGAAAGAGATGACTAAGATCTTTTTGAAGACTTTAAGTTCTTTTTATTATGAGCGGATGATTGCTAGCGCTCCTTCTTACTTCACCGAGATGGTGAATATGGGGATGCGTCTAGAAGAAGGGGTCCGTGAAGGACGGTTAACCAGAGAAGAAGGCTCTTCTGCCAAACGTTATGGGGCTTTTGCAAAGAAGAAAGATGGAGAGGCACATGCTGTGATCTCCCATGAGAAACCAAGAAGACCCTCTGTGAGGAGGAAGACTGTGCGTCCCGCCAGTAACCAGCACCAGGTGGCTCATATAGCACCTGTTTTCAGAGACAATCAACAGTATCAGCAACATAGTAACAATCAGCAACCACGTCCGTAATATCAGCAACAACAACACCGACCGCAGCAGCAGGCCTACCAGCCTCGAAACAATAATCAAACCAGCACGAGTTACGAGAGAAAAAGGGTCACATTCGATCCTATTCCTATGACGTACGCAGAGTTATATCCCTCTTTGATAGAAAGGAAGTTGATTACTCCGAGAGACCCACCGGCTATACCTGCTAACCCCAGTGGTGGTATAAGCCTGAGTTATATTGTGTTTACCATTCTGGTGCTCCCGGCCACGACGTGGAGAATTGTTACCCTTTGAAGACCAAGGTTCAAGACCTTGTGAGGTGTGGTATTTTATGTTTTGAGGACGTAGGCCCTAATGTGAAGAAGAACCCATTGCCCGAACATGGGAAATCTGTCAACATGGTCCAGGGTTGCCCTGGAAAATACAAGGTCAAATATGTCAGTCATATTCAACAGTCTCTGGTCCAGATGCATCGTTTGTTGTGTGACTACAGTCATTATGAGCATGACCATGATAGATGTTGAGTCTGCTCTGTTAACCGATTGGGTTGTCGCCAGGTGCGCAAGGATGTTCAGGAAATACTGGACGAAGGAGTCATTGAGATCCTTCAAAACAGGAATGTTGATGAGAATGAGCCTGAGGTCAATGTGATCTCCCCAGTGTTCCGGATACCCGAGCCTGTTATCATCAAGTACAATGGTAGCAAGCAGAAGGTTTCTCCCGCTCTGATCATTAAGCTTGCTGGTCCTGTGCCTTACTCTTCTGAAAAGGCAGTTCCCTATCGCTACAACGCCGTAGCAGTAGAGAATGGGAAAGAGGTGTCCTTTCCCTCTTCTTATGTTGTGAATATTGTCGATGTTAGCAGTTTGACCCATAGTGGCCGTGTATTTTCAGCACCGCCGATGCCTCAAATTAATGCTGATTTTGTTGAACGCCCGATCGGGAACGTTGTGAATTCTCTGAATCCGGCACTTGCTGTTAAGCCCTCCTCCGCACTGAAAACTCCTACTTCTGTTGGCCCGAGTGGCAATGTGAAAGAAGACTGCGATGAGATGCTGAGACTCATCAAAAGGAGCGAGTACAATGTTGTAAACCAACTTCTACAAACGCCATCCAAAATATTTGTGTTACCCTTACCCTTAAATTCAGAACCACACCGAGAGGCTCTACAGAATGTGTTGGATGTGGCATATGTAGATCACGATGTCACTTTGGAGCAATTCGATAGCATTGTTGCAAACGTTACTGCTTGTAACAACCTGAGTTTTTGTGACTCTGATCTCCCTGAGGAGGGAAGAGACCACAACTTGGCATTACATATATCTATGGGTTGTAGAGACGACGCCATGTCCAATGTACTGGTGGACACTGGGTCATCATTGAACGTATTTCCAAAGTCCACTCTCTCAAAGCTATCATATCAAGGGCCTCCCATGAGGCAGAGTGGCGTAGTTGTGAAGGCTTTCGATGGGTCTCACAAAACTGTGATTGGGGAAGTTGATCTCCCAATCAAGATTGGACCAAGTGATTTCCAAATTACCTTCCAGGTTATGGACATTCACCCATCGTATAGTTGTCTCTTAGGAAGACCATGGATTCACGAGGCAGGCGTCGTGACGTCCACCTTACACCAGAAATTGAAATTCGTGAAAAACAAGAAGCTGGTGGTGGTAGGGGGAGAAAGGGCTCTCCTGGTTAGCCATTTGTCTTCCTTCTCTTATATAGATGCTGAGGTTGAAATTGGAACTCCTTTCCAAGCTTTATCTATAGCTGAGCCTATTGAGAAGAGAACTCCTTCATTTGCTTCCTACAAAGATGCAAAGTTGGCCATTGAGCGTGGTGCAACCACTGGTTTAGGAAAAATGATTGAGTTAGAAGGCAACGAGTCCCGGGATGGCATAGGTTTTTCTTCTGGTACTTTCAACAAGCAAGGGTTATTCAAGAGTGGAGGTTTCATCCACACTGGTCTAGATGAGGAGGCTGCTGCCGTTTTAGAAGAAGATACAAAGGATTCTGGAAATTTCATCATCCCTTGAGGGGTCTGCAACAATTGGGTCGTTGTGGATATTCCAACAGCTGTCCATAAGTCAACGTAATAATCACTTTGTTTGAAAACCCTTCTCCCATGCCAAAAGGAGGAGTGATGACATTGTTGGCGCATAAGTACAATGATATTTTCATTCAATAAATTCATGCTAAATGTTTGTTTTTCCAATTATTTTCCCTTTTTGCTTTTTTGCATAAAATTGGTGATCACATAAAACCCTAAAAAATAGAATAAAATCGATCTTTTTCATATGCATAATGATTTGCCTTGTTTGAATTCTAAAGCTTTTCGTATCCAAAATCATTATGCAGGCTGATTTCTAGACCCATTGAACATAATGACCCAACATCATCTCCCAATTTTGAATTCCCTGTATTTGAGGCAGAGGAAGATGATGTTGAAGAGATTCCTTATGAGATCACCCGACTACTTGAGCATGAAGAGAAGATCATTCAGCCGCATCTTGAGAATCTGGAAACAGTCAACTTGGGGTCTGAAGATTGTGTGCGAGAGGTAAAGATTGGGGCACTTCTGGAAGAATCTGTTAAGAAGGGGTTGATTAAGTTGCTACGAGAATATGTTGACGTCTTTGCCTGGTCATATGAAGACATGTCTGGTCTAGATACCGATATTGTGCAACATTTCCTACCTTTAAAGCCTGAGTGCGTGCCTGTGAAGCAGAAACTCAAAAGAACTCATCCTGATATGGCAGTGAAGATCAAAGAGGAAGTTCAGAAGCAAATTGATGCGGGGTTCCTGATGACTTCTATATATCCTCAATGGGTGGCCAATATTGTGCCCGTGCCTAAGAAAGATGGAAAAGTTCGTATGTGTGTGGACTATAGAGACTTGAATAAAGCTAGTCCGAAAGATTATTTCCCTCTACCACATATTGATATGTTGGTAGACAATACAGCTAAATTCAATATCTTCTCGTTTATGGATGGATTTTCCGGATATAATCAGATTAAAATGGCACCCGAGGATATGGAGAAGACAACATTCATCACACCTTGGGGAACATTCTGTTATCGAGTGATGCCCTTCGGTATGAAGAACGCCGGAGCCACGTATCAACGAGCTATGACTACCTTGTTCCATGATATGATGCATAAGGAGATTGAGACGTATGTTGACGATATGATCGCTAAGTCAAGATCGGAGGTTGTACTCCCTGTAGAGGTGGAGATCCCATCAATGAGAGTCTTGATGGAAGCCAAGTTGACTGATGCTGAATGGGTTCAGAGTCGTTATGACCAGCTAAACTTGATTGAAGAGAAGAGATTGACTGCCATGTGCCATGGTCAGTTATATCAACAGAGAATGAAGAGAGCTTTTGATAAGAAGGTCAAGCCTCGTGTGTTCCGTACAAGTACAACGTAGATATGGCTCCCGATAGAGATCAATTGAGAGCCATGTCCCAGAAGGATAAAGAAACATTTAAGGAGTACGCCCAGAGGTGGCGAGAGGTGGTAGCACAGATCGTGCCTCCGCTAGAAGAGAAAGAGATGACTAAGATCTTTTTGAAGACTTTAAGTTCTTTTTATTATGAGCGGATGATTGCTAGCGCTCCTTCTTACTTCACCGAGATGGTGAATATGGGGATGCGTCTAGAAGAAGGGGTCCGTGAAGGACGGTTAACCAGAGAAGAAGGCTCTTCTGCCAAACGTTATGGGGCTTTTGCAAAGAAGAAAGATGGAGAGGCACATGCTGTGATCTCCCATGAGAAACCAAGAAGACCCTCTGTGAGGAGGAAGACTGTGCGTCCCGCCAGTAACCAGCACCAGGTGGCTCATATAGCACCTGTTTTCAGAGACAATCAACAGTATCAGCAACATAGTAACAATCAGCAACCACGTCCGTAATATCAGCAACAACAACACCGACCGCAGCAGCAGGCCTACCAGCCTCGAAACAATAATCAAACCAGCACGAGTTACGAGAGAAAAAGGGTCACATTCGATCCTATTCCTATGACGTACGCAGAGTTATATCCCTCTTTGATAGAAAGGAAGTTGATTACTCCGAGAGACCCACCGGCTATACCTGCTAACCCCAGTGGTGGTATAAGCCTGAGTTATATTGTGTTTACCATTCTGGTGCTCCCGGCCACGACGTGGAGAATTGTTACCCTTTGAAGACCAAGGTTCAAGACCTTGTGAGGTGTGGTATTTTATGTTTTGAGGACGTAGGCCCTAATGTGAAGAAGAACCCATTGCCCGAACATGGGAAATCTGTCAACATGGTCCAGGGTTGCCCTGGAAAATACAAGGTCAAATATGTCAGTCATATTCAACAGTCTCTGGTCCAGATGCATCGTTTGTTGTGTGACTACAGTCATTATGAGCATGACCATGATAGATGTTGAGTCTGCTCTGTTAACCGATTGGGTTGTCGCCAGGTGCGCAAGGATGTTCAGGAAATACTGGACGAAGGAGTCATTGAGATCCTTCAAAACAGGAATGTTGATGAGAATGAGCCTGAGGTCAATGTGATCTCCCCAGTGTTCCGGATACCCGAGCCTGTTATCATCAAGTACAATGGTAGCAAGCAGAAGGTTTCTCCCGCTCTGATCATTAAGCTTGCTGGTCCTGTGCCTTACTCTTCTGAAAAGGCAGTTCCCTATCGCTACAACGCCGTAGCAGTAGAGAATGGGAAAGAGGTGTCCTTTCCCTCTTCTTATGTTGTGAATATTGTCGATGTTAGCAGTTTGACCCATAGTGGCCGTGTATTTTCAGCACCGCCGATGCCTCAAATTAATGCTGATTTTGTTGAACGCCCGATCGGGAACGTTGTGAATTCTCTGAATCCGGCACTTGCTGTTAAGCCCTCCTCCGCACTGAAAACTCCTACTTCTGTTGGCCCGAGTGGCAATGTGAAAGAAGACTGCGATGAGATGCTGAGACTCATCAAAAGGAGCGAGTACAATGTTGTAAACCAACTTCTACAAACGCCATCCAAAATATTTGTGTTACCCTTACCCTTAAATTCAGAACCACACCGAGAGGCTCTACAGAATGTGTTGGATGTGGCATATGTAGATCACGATGTCACTTTGGAGCAATTCGATAGCATTGTTGCAAACGTTACTGCTTGTAACAACCTGAGTTTTTGTGACTCTGATCTCCCTGAGGAGGGAAGAGACCACAACTTGGCATTACATATATCTATGGGTTGTAGAGACGACGCCATGTCCAATGTACTGGTGGACACTGGGTCATCATTGAACGTATTTCCAAAGTCCACTCTCTCAAAGCTATCATATCAAGGGCCTCCCATGAGGCAGAGTGGCGTAGTTGTGAAGGCTTTCGATGGGTCTCACAAAACTGTGATTGGGGAAGTTGATCTCCCAATCAAGATTGGACCAAGTGATTTCCAAATTACCTTCCAGGTTATGGACATTCACCCATCGTATAGTTGTCTCTTAGGAAGACCATGGATTCACGAGGCAGGCGTCGTGACGTCCACCTTACACCAGAAATTGAAATTCGTGAAAAACAAGAAGCTGGTGGTGGTAGGGGGAGAAAGGGCTCTCCTGGTTAGCCATTTGTCTTCCTTCTCTTATATAGATGCTGAGGTTGAAATTGGAACTCCTTTCCAAGCTTTATCTATAGCTGAGCCTATTGAGAAGAGAACTCCTTCATTTGCTTCCTACAAAGATGCAAAGTTGGCCATTGAGCGTGGTGCAACCACTGGTTTAGGAAAAATGATTGAGTTAGAAGGCAACGAGTCCCGGGATGGCATAGGTTTTTCTTCTGGTACTTTCAACAAGCAAGGGTTATTCAAGAGTGGAGGTTTCATCCACACTGGTCTAGATGAGGAGGCTGCTGCCGTTTTAGAAGAAGATACAAAGGATTCTGGAAATTTCATCATCCCTTGAGGGGTCTGCAACAATTGGGTCGTTGTGGATATTCCAACAGCTGTCCATAAGTCAACGTAATAATCACTTTGTTTGAAAACCCTTCTCCCATGCCAAAAGGAGGAGTGATGACATTGTTGGCGCATAAGTACAATGATATTTTCATTCAATAAATTCATGCTAAATGTTTGTTTTTCCAATTATTTTCCCTTTTTGCTTTTTTGCATAAAATTGGTGATCACATAAAACCCTAAAAAATAGAATAAAATCGATCTTTTTCATATGCATAATGATTTGCCTTGTTTGAATTCTAAAGCTTTTCGTATCCAAAATCATTATGCAGGCTGATTTCTAGACCCATTGAACATAATGACCCAACATCATCTCCCAATTTTGAATTCCCTGTATTTGAGGCAGAGGAAGATGATGTTGAAGAGATTCCTTATGAGATCACCCGACTACTTGAGCATGAAGAGAAGATCATTCAGCCGCATCTTGAGAATCTGGAAACAGTCAACTTGGGGTCTGAAGATTGTGTGCGAGAGGTAAAGATTGGGGCACTTCTGGAAGAATCTGTTAAGAAGGGGTTGATTAAGTTGCTACGAGAATATGTTGACGTCTTTGCCTGGTCATATGAAGACATGTCTGGTCTAGATACCGATATTGTGCAACATTTCCTACCTTTAAAGCCTGAGTGCGTGCCTGTGAAGCAGAAACTCAAAAGAACTCATCCTGATATGGCAGTGAAGATCAAAGAGGAAGTTCAGAAGCAAATTGATGCGGGGTTCCTGATGACTTCTATATATCCTCAATGGGTGGCCAATATTGTGCCCGTGCCTAAGAAAGATGGAAAAGTTCGTATGTGTGTGGACTATAGAGACTTGAATAAAGCTAGTCCGAAAGATTATTTCCCTCTACCACATATTGATATGTTGGTAGACAATACAGCTAAATTCAATATCTTCTCGTTTATGGATGGATTTTCCGGATATAATCAGATTAAAATGGCACCCGAGGATATGGAGAAGACAACATTCATCACACCTTGGGGAACATTCTGTTATCGAGTGATGCCCTTCGGTATGAAGAACGCCGGAGCCACGTATCAACGAGCTATGACTACCTTGTTCCATGATATGATGCATAAGGAGATTGAGACGTATGTTGACGATATGATCGCTAAGTCAAGATCGGAGGTTGTACTCCCTGTAGAGGTGGAGATCCCATCAATGAGAGTCTTGATGGAAGCCAAGTTGACTGATGCTGAATGGGTTCAGAGTCGTTATGACCAGCTAAACTTGATTGAAGAGAAGAGATTGACTGCCATGTGCCATGGTCAGTTATATCAACAGAGAATGAAGAGAGCTTTTGATAAGAAGGTCAAGCCTCGTGTGTTCCGTACAAGTACAACGTAGATATGGCTCCCGATAGAGATCAATTGAGAGCCATGTCCCAGAAGGATAAAGAAACATTTAAGGAGTACGCCCAGAGGTGGCGAGAGGTGGTAGCACAGATCGTGCCTCCGCTAGAAGAGAAAGAGATGACTAAGATCTTTTTGAAGACTTTAAGTTCTTTTTATTATGAGCGGATGATTGCTAGCGCTCCTTCTTACTTCACCGAGATGGTGAATATGGGGATGCGTCTAGAAGAAGGGGTCCGTGAAGGACGGTTAACCAGAGAAGAAGGCTCTTCTGCCAAACGTTATGGGGCTTTTGCAAAGAAGAAAGATGGAGAGGCACATGCTGTGATCTCCCATGAGAAACCAAGAAGACCCTCTGTGAGGAGGAAGACTGTGCGTCCCGCCAGTAACCAGCACCAGGTGGCTCATATAGCACCTGTTTTCAGAGACAATCAACAGTATCAGCAACATAGTAACAATCAGCAACCACGTCCGTAATATCAGCAACAACAACACCGACCGCAGCAGCAGGCCTACCAGCCTCGAAACAATAATCAAACCAGCACGAGTTACGAGAGAAAAAGGGTCACATTCGATCCTATTCCTATGACGTACGCAGAGTTATATCCCTCTTTGATAGAAAGGAAGTTGATTACTCCGAGAGACCCACCGGCTATACCTGCTAACCCCAGTGGTGGTATAAGCCTGAGTTATATTGTGTTTACCATTCTGGTGCTCCCGGCCACGACGTGGAGAATTGTTACCCTTTGAAGACCAAGGTTCAAGACCTTGTGAGGTGTGGTATTTTATGTTTTGAGGACGTAGGCCCTAATGTGAAGAAGAACCCATTGCCCGAACATGGGAAATCTGTCAACATGGTCCAGGGTTGCCCTGGAAAATACAAGGTCAAATATGTCAGTCATATTCAACAGTCTCTGGTCCAGATGCATCGTTTGTTGTGTGACTACAGTCATTATGAGCATGACCATGATAGATGTTGAGTCTGCTCTGTTAACCGATTGGGTTGTCGCCAGGTGCGCAAGGATGTTCAGGAAATACTGGACGAAGGAGTCATTGAGATCCTTCAAAACAGGAATGTTGATGAGAATGAGCCTGAGGTCAATGTGATCTCCCCAGTGTTCCGGATACCCGAGCCTGTTATCATCAAGTACAATGGTAGCAAGCAGAAGGTTTCTCCCGCTCTGATCATTAAGCTTGCTGGTCCTGTGCCTTACTCTTCTGAAAAGGCAGTTCCCTATCGCTACAACGCCGTAGCAGTAGAGAATGGGAAAGAGGTGTCCTTTCCCTCTTCTTATGTTGTGAATATTGTCGATGTTAGCAGTTTGACCCATAGTGGCCGTGTATTTTCAGCACCGCCGATGCCTCAAATTAATGCTGATTTTGTTGAACGCCCGATCGGGAACGTTGTGAATTCTCTGAATCCGGCACTTGCTGTTAAGCCCTCCTCCGCACTGAAAACTCCTACTTCTGTTGGCCCGAGTGGCAATGTGAAAGAAGACTGCGATGAGATGCTGAGACTCATCAAAAGGAGCGAGTACAATGTTGTAAACCAACTTCTACAAACGCCATCCAAAATATTTGTGTTACCCTTACCCTTAAATTCAGAACCACACCGAGAGGCTCTACAGAATGTGTTGGATGTGGCATATGTAGATCACGATGTCACTTTGGAGCAATTCGATAGCATTGTTGCAAACGTTACTGCTTGTAACAACCTGAGTTTTTGTGACTCTGATCTCCCTGAGGAGGGAAGAGACCACAACTTGGCATTACATATATCTATGGGTTGTAGAGACGACGCCATGTCCAATGTACTGGTGGACACTGGGTCATCATTGAACGTATTTCCAAAGTCCACTCTCTCAAAGCTATCATATCAAGGGCCTCCCATGAGGCAGAGTGGCGTAGTTGTGAAGGCTTTCGATGGGTCTCACAAAACTGTGATTGGGGAAGTTGATCTCCCAATCAAGATTGGACCAAGTGATTTCCAAATTACCTTCCAGGTTATGGACATTCACCCATCGTATAGTTGTCTCTTAGGAAGACCATGGATTCACGAGGCAGGCGTCGTGACGTCCACCTTACACCAGAAATTGAAATTCGTGAAAAACAAGAAGCTGGTGGTGGTAGGGGGAGAAAGGGCTCTCCTGGTTAGCCATTTGTCTTCCTTCTCTTATATAGATGCTGAGGTTGAAATTGGAACTCCTTTCCAAGCTTTATCTATAGCTGAGCCTATTGAGAAGAGAACTCCTTCATTTGCTTCCTACAAAGATGCAAAGTTGGCCATTGAGCGTGGTGCAACCACTGGTTTAGGAAAAATGATTGAGTTAGAAGGCAACGAGTCCCGGGATGGCATAGGTTTTTCTTCTGGTACTTTCAACAAGCAAGGGTTATTCAAGAGTGGAGGTTTCATCCACACTGGTCTAGATGAGGAGGCTGCTGCCGTTTTAGAAGAAGATACAAAGGATTCTGGAAATTTCATCATCCCTGGAGGGGTCTGCAACAATTGGGTCGCTGTGGATATTCCAACAGCTGTCCATAAGTCAACGTAATAATCACTTTGTTTGAAAACCCTTCTCCCATGCCAAAAGGAGGAGTGATGACATTGTTGGCGCATAAGTACAATGATATTTTCATTCAATAAATTCATGCTAAATGTTTGTTTTTCCAATTATTTTCCCTTTTTGCTTTTTTGCATAAAATTGGTGATCACATAAAACCCTAAAAAATAGAATAAAATCGATCTTTTTCATATGCATAATGATTTGCCTTGTTTGAATTCTAAAGCTTTTCGTATCCAAAATCATTATGCAGGCTGATTTCTAGACCCATTGAACATAATGACCCAACATCATCTCCCAATTTTGAATTCCCTGTATTTGAGGCAGAGGAAGATGATGTTGAAGAGATTCCTTATGAGATCACCCGACTACTTGAGCATGAAGAGAAGATCATTCAGCCGCATCTTGAGAATCTGGAAACAGTCAACTTGGGGTCTGAAGATTGTGTGCGAGAGGTAAAGATTGGGGCACTTCTGGAAGAATCTGTTAAGAAGGGGTTGATTAAGTTGCTACGAGAATATGTTGACGTCTTTGCCTGGTCATATGAAGACATGTCTGGTCTAGATACCGATATTGTGCAACATTTCCTACCTTTAAAGCCTGAGTGCGTGCCTGTGAAGCAGAAACTCAAAAGAACTCATCCTGATATGGCAGTGAAGATCAAAGAGGAAGTTCAGAAGCAAATTGATGCGGGGTTCCTGATGACTTCTATATATCCTCAATGGGTGGCCAATATTGTGCCCGTGCCTAAGAAAGATGGAAAAGTTCGTATGTGTGTGGACTATAGAGACTTGAATAAAGCTAGTCCGAAAGATTATTTCCCTCTACCACATATTGATATGTTGGTAGACAATACAGCTAAATTCAATATCTTCTCGTTTATGGATGGATTTTCCGGATATAATCAGATTAAAATGGCACCCGAGGATATGGAGAAGACAACATTCATCACACCTTGGGGAACATTCTGTTATCGAGTGATGCCCTTCGGTATGAAGAACGCCGGAGCCACGTATCAACGAGCTATGACTACCTTGTTCCATGATATGATGCATAAGGAGATTGAGACGTATGTTGACGATATGATCGCTAAGTCAAGATCGGAGGTTGTACTCCCTGTAGAGGTGGAGATCCCATCAATGAGAGTCTTGATGGAAGCCAAGTTGACTGATGCTGAATGGGTTCAGAGTCGTTATGACCAGCTAAACTTGATTGAAGAGAAGAGATTGACTGCCATGTGCCATGGTCAGTTATATCAACAGAGAATGAAGAGAGCTTTTGATAAGAAGGTCAAGCCTCGTGTGTTCCGAGAAGGTGACCTTGTGCTCAAGAAAGTCTTGTCTTTCGCGTCCGATTCCAGGGGCAAGTGGACTCCGAACTATGAGGGTCTGTATGTTGTTAAGAGAGCCTTTTAAGGCGGTGCTTTGATACTTACAACTATGGATGGGGAGGATTTCACTCGTCCTGTGAATTCAGATGCAGTCAAGAAATACTTCGCCTAAAAATAAAAACAAAATAGCTCGCTAAGTTGAAAACCCGAAAGGGCGGCTTAGGCAAAAATGAGCGTCTCGGTGGATTGAAAACCCGAAAGGGCGATCCAAGAAAAAGTTAGAGACCCAAAAAATATATAATAATGATATATGTATCCCGCTAGATTGAGTACCTCATCCTGGGGCAATCTAGGCAAAAATTAGGGATTTGGCAAGTAACTGCATCCTGACAAGATTTTGTTCTACAACTGTCGTCCGTCAGAGATCCTTGCCTATTATCAGCCAAAGCTTCAAATACATCGGATTCAGAATTGGTGGAGAAATGGTCATTATGTTCAATGTAGCCCTTTTCCAATATATATCACCAATTTCAAATTTGTAAAGATCTATGGAGTCTTGCCATTCGCAGACTACCATTCTATCAAATAAATTTGAGCCTTTTATCCAATTATTGGCACTCTTATCTGTTTCTATTCAACAAATGTTTTGCATGTTTTAATTAAGGAAATATCATTGTTTTAAACGATCAAATTTTTTATAATTTGTTTTTAAACAAAGTGAACATTCACAATGACGAAAGGATACTTAGGAGATCCTCAGTGCTCTCCCAAGGGTGGTACGATCCCCAACAGGTTAAGATTTTTGTCCATATTCCTGGCATGACTGTATCTCCTCCCTCCGGAACCTTTTGTGGTTTATCCTACCAAGTGGATTGCTTGTTGAGATTCACCTCTCTTCCCTTCAGCAGAGTAACAATCTTTCTTCCTCAGCAGCTTGGATCTCTTTGGGCAAGAGCGGTATTTGGTGGTTGATCCCGATAAATCCTTTATCTCCTCGGATAGATTCCCCAGTAGAGTTGTTGGTGTGGTGGACCTTGTCTGTGATAACTCTCGTCCCCAGCTGGAATGATTGATGATTCATCCCCTGTAGAGTTCTTTGCTTCCTGGTATCTCTGATCCCCAGCAGATTGGATACTCCCCGATGAACTTGGCTTTCTCTCTTGAGATGTAGTACCGGGTGGTTGATTCCTGGACCTGGTGGTGTTAGATATGTCTGTCTGTCAGCATACATCATACATAAACATGCATATACATGCATAATTATAACATTCAGATATTCATGTTGCATTCTTTGTCATATATCGTTGTTTGATGTCTCCTGCTATTTGGTGATATATTTCCCCAAGCAGATGTGTGTGTCTGATCTCTCCATATAGAGTCAGCTCCATAAGCAGAAATCGTCTATCCTTTCTTCCATATTCCCCACCGGGTTATATCCTCGTGGATGTTGATTATTTTTGTTCCTTCCCAACACATATACTGGGATGGTTTTCCCCATTGAGTTATATCCTCACCGGGACAAGTCTTGATTTGGTGTGCCTATCTAGTTTGATCCTAGATCGGTCTCTTGAGACTCTTTTCCTGTTTCCCCGTGGTAAATGAATAATTTCTCAATAATTAGTAATTATTATCCCCAGCGGAGTCTGTGTTTCTCTACCCTCATACCGGTAGTTGTAAACCCTATTTCTTCCTTTTTTGCAGAGTAACTATTTTTGCTCATCTTTAATTGGTGACAGTTATCTTCATCCAATATTTGGTGATGATATCCCCTCATCTGCTTGGATAATTGCCCTGATTACGCAATTTATCCCCAGCGGGTCATCTCTCGTCTACCTTGTTGTTGTTTGTAACGATTGTTTCTCCCCTGAATTGGTCATCATTATATACCTAGTTTCGGTATCCCGATGCCTTTTCTTTTCGGTCGATTTATCCTTTATTAACCTAGTAACCAGTTGTGGATAATCGTCCATGTGAGTATATTATCTATGTTCTGACGGTAATAGATAGTATATCTCATGCACTCTCGGGTCTGAAGCTTTTTGTTCTTCCCCAGTTGAGTAAGATTCATATCCCCTTTGTGGAGTCGAATATCCATCCTATAATCGAGTTTGCTTTTAGCCCTCTTGTGGATGATGAGTGTCTTGGGAATATTACCCAATTCACGCTTTGGTTGGTCACCTATTATATGCCCAGTAACCGATATCCCTGGTGTTCCTTCCTCTCTGCTCCCTATTATGACTTTTTGTCCCCTGTGGAGTCAGAATCCCTGAGTTGAAGTATACATTTTAGGTTTTCCTCAGACGTTTTGAAGTTTTGATATCTCTCACCCTTATACCGGTCTTGGATATTCATCTCTTCCTGAGCATGTTGTATCTCTCACCCTCATACCTGGCGTTCAGATCACATGTCTCCTTGAGCTTATTACCCAATAACCGGTAATACCTCGTCCCGCTGCTTCCCCAGGAGTGTCCTTGTGGACATCCCCAGCGAAGTCCCTTAGTGGATTGTTTTCATCCGGATTTTATCCGAAGTATCCGCTGTGGATAGTTTTTTGCTGTATTGGCATATTCCCCAATACATGCATCTTCGAGTCAGCTCGAGTCTTTCCATTGGATCTTTTTCCTTTGGAATTCTGTTCCCCACACTTTGAGTCGTGACCTGCTCGCGCATTTTTATCCCCTTTCTATCCCCAGGAGAGTCCCCAGGGTCTTGGTCCCATGGAGTGAATTGCTCATATGGATTATCAGTGGCTTCTGATTTCTTTGCTTTTGTGGACACATATCTCCACAGAGTGCTACCATTTTTCATACCTACATTTGCATCATGAGGTCTCTTAGGGACCAAAATTCGTCTCTTTGTTATTATTTAAGCCCATTCTACCCCGTCGAGACTAAGATTTTAACCTTCACTTCTCCGGCTAGAATGACCTTAAATAGGGGCATCTGTAAGACCCCAATTTTGACCCTAAGATCCCTCATGGCATCATAACATTGCATTTGCATTGCCTCAAGGATCTTTAGCATCTTGGTTCCCTTTGCCTTTGGGTGGGACTCCTTGTGATTGGTTTGAGATCACCAAGCATGCTTGAATTATACATCATTGTTTCTCTTACTTTTGTTTACTAACCAAAAGCACAGAAATGTGTCACTAACATCTTTTGTTTGAAGCTTGAGTATTATCCAAGACACTTTGTGGGTTCTATTTAGATGATCAGTCAACACAAGGGAATGGCTTGAGATACTTCCAACAGGTTCAAATGGGGTCTATTCGTCAGTCAAAACGTTAATCTTGAAGGAGCATAAGTTTGTTCATGAGTTGTCATGCTCGCTAGGCGAGCAGAATAGGTCGCCTAGCGAGTCCCAAGAAAAGCCACCAGAATCACCTACGCTCATAGGAATTTCTTGAACTGTCATGCTCGCTAGGCGAAGCCCACGTGTTTAAAAAAATAAAAAAATAAAAAAATAAAATAAAATATAACAAAAAAAAATTTGGACTTGGGCCTCTCTCATTTAAGCCCACAGGTCCACAAAAATCAGGTTATAAATTTCAGAGTTTCAGTGAAACAAAAAAATTATATTCCTATTATCCTGGCAGGGAAAAAGATAGTGAGAGAAGAGCTAATAGAGTTCAGAGCAACCTCCAGAGACTGAAGGGAACTCATCGGCAAAGAACCAATTCCCTCTCATATAAACCCTAAGAGTGCTTTGCAAACCCAACCAGGCAATTCAATTTCATTCGATCTCTCCAGTCAGAGATGGCTTGCTTGGTGTTCCACTTTATTTGTGGGGTACCACCTGGAGGTCTATTCCGATTACCTGTACTAACTCGCTTTCTTTGATGGTGTTTAGCTTGGAGGAGTCTTTGGGTTTCTTATTTATCTAATTGTTGTTACTTCGGATCTTTATCCGTACGGTAGATCTCTCGATCCCTTTACTTTTCCCGCATGTTACCGATTTCTTAGGTTTCGTATAACCTCTCGTGGCATGTCATTTAAGGTAGCGCGGTTCCTTCATCTAGGACTGCCTTTTTGCATGAGCATCCTTAAAACCCCAAACTCATTGATTTTTCTTCTCCTAAGAACACGTTATCTCCTTCTACTATAGGCGAGTAAGTCTCCAAAGGTCGAGCATCCGGTAGATTGCGTAGTAACGTCGTTCACCCCAAAACACAACCCTTACCCCATAGGTGGTCGAACTACGTTTTGCTCTGATTTTCATCCCAGATGAGATACGTAGGCATAAGACGCGATGTCTTAGCGAGCACACTCCTCTTTAACCCATAGGTAGCCGAGCTACGAAGACTCTGATTCTCAGATTCAGATGAGATACGTATACAGTGGATGCGACATCCGTGCGAGTCATTTTCTTTTGACCATTCTTTTAGTAAGTAGTATATTAGATAAACATACACGCTTTTCTCATCCCTTCAATCATGTTTGCACAAATAAATTTTCACAAAAGACAACAACCTTTGCAACAAATGTGAAAAGGGCTCCCTAGGAGTACCTAGGATGTTTTGGGTGCCTAACACCTTCCCATTGCATAACCAACCCCCTTACCCAGATCTCTGACATTTTTACTAGTTTTTGATTCGATAAAACTTTTAGGTTTTTGTTCGCTTTCTAACCATTCCTTTGGATAAATAGAAGTGCGGTGGCGACTCGACTTGTATGATTTACCTTGGATTTAGTCAATATCTCTAATGGTAACGAATACCCCGCTACAGATGGTGAATAAAAATCCACCAAATAATAATGGAGAACCACCCCCTTCATCTTTGATAGGGGGAACTACGGTTGCGGGCTCTCTATTTGAACTCGTACCATCCACGGTAAGCACGATGCCTTTGTAGTCGATTACCCAAAGTGGTCCCATTTTATCTTATGTAGGGACACATGGTCCCCCAGTGACCCCCCCCCCCTCCCCTCCAGTGGGGAATAACTTATTCAAGCCTTACGTGTCTGGATTCTCGATGCCCTTAAATGGTTGCGAACAACCTTATGGCTTGCCAGCTTCGATGATGGCAAGTTTGCACATGACAACATTAACGTTTACAG
Source organism: Lathyrus oleraceus (assembly GCF_024323335.1). Lineage (NCBI taxonomy): Eukaryota > Viridiplantae > Streptophyta > Magnoliopsida > Fabales > Fabaceae > Lathyrus > Lathyrus oleraceus. The sequence continues at coordinate 617,257,353 of NC_066583.1, forward strand.
AACCAATGGTGAACGCGACTTTGCCACTACAAGGATCCGATTCAGCCATTAATAATATGGTTAGAATGAGTCAACCATTAGGGATGGGATTTTCCATCCAAACATCCAATCTTACCAACAATTCTGCGGAAATAACAAGGAAGCAGATGGACGAAAGTAACCATGAAATAGTCCAAATTTTGGCGAACCAAATGAATACAATATTTAACCCTTTGATTCAAAACACTACCCAAACGAACCAACAGATGACAGCGCAGTGGACACGCATTACTGACTTCTTTGGTGTTCCACAACCTCCTTGACATCCCCAGAGGGAGCGGATGATAGAAACTCAGGGGATACCCATCGAAGAAGACCCCACCATTAACCAAGTCCAACAAAACCAAAGAAACGTACCACGGGCGAACGTGGTAAATCAAGGAGTAGGAGTTGAACCCCTTAGAGTCAAACCCCCAGGCCCTGAGCAACAAATCCTAAGGAAGAGAAAACCAAGGGTAGTAATGGTTAATAGGAACCAAGATGTTGATGAAGTCATACATCAGATTCAACATGATGATATGGTGACGGACAATAACCTAGCAACCATGGTCGATAGAACCATGGCGCAAAATGGGGTGAATGTTGGCCCTCATAGGCCAAATTACACATCACCATTGTCTGAGTATATTCTGCAATCAAAATTTCCCTCTAGGTGGAATGTCCCCAAGTTTACTAAGTTTTATGGGGACACTAATGAGTCCACTGTCGAACACGTGACTAAGTACCTAATAGAAGCGGGGTAAATTGCTAATAACGAGAACCTAAGGATGAAATACTTCTTAAGTTCCCTTATGAAGAATGCCTTTACGTGGTTCGCCATGTTGCCAGCAAATTCAATCCATGATTGGACTCGACTAGAAAGGTTGTTCCATGAACAATTCTTTATGGGACAGTCAAAGATCAATTTGAAGGAATTGGCCGGTGTTAAACAAAAATTCTATGAGACAATATATGAGTATTTAAATAGATTTTGTTTGCTTAAGGTCAAATGTTTTACACAAGTGCCTGAACATGAATTGGTCGAAATGGCTGTTGGTGGCCTTGATTATTCCATTAGGAAGAAACTGGATACACAATATCTAAGGGACATGGCCCAGTGGGTTGACAGAGTTCGACAGGTAGAGCGCCTGAAGGCTAAAAAAGCTAGGGCAAATAAGAATAACAGGAGGGAAAGGGTAGCCTATGTTGAATTAGATGAAGATGATCCAGAAACGTATAGTGGTCCTTTAAATTTTGACGAAAGCAAAGTTGACCTCGCTGAATTGAAGCAAGGACCACCTTACTCTTGCAAAGTCCTAGCGCCTTTGAATGGAAAAAACCCAGTCGAACCAGAAAAGAGTGATACTTTCCCTAAGAAAACATACACCTTCGACATCACCAAGTGTGACGAGATTTTCCATTTATTAGTTAAAGATGGTCAAATGATGGTGCCTATGAGATGCTAAAATACCTCATCTAGAACAAAGAAAAAAGAGGGGGTTTTGTAAGTATCATAATATTTTCGGCCATAAAACTTCGTAATATTTTATCTTCAGGGATCTTGTGCATAAGGCTCAAGTTCGGAGACACGTTGAAGTCTTAAATAAGGATCGATTCAGATCCTCTCCAGGTGGAAGACACCCACTTGACTGAACCATCTTTTATTAATATGGTGGAAGTGTCTACGGACTGTGCCAAGAAAGTTGTAATGGTCGAAGCTACTAAAGGCTTCAACCAATGAGTCACTAAAGGCTTTAACAAAGGAACCACTTAGGGTTTCATTCAAGGAGTCACTGAAGGCTTCAACAAGGGAATCACGGGGGGTTCCAGCCAAATGATCACAACAAATGAAACTACTGAAAGTTTCATACAGGTTAATAACATAGTTGAGGCCACTGAAGGCCTTAGAATCAAGTTACAGGATCTAGACATCACTGAGGATGTCAGCTTAGTGGTTAACATGGTCGAAGGAACCCAAGAGACTGCAATTGAGGTTGAAGAGCAAAGCCTCGGGTAAGAGGAGTATGTCAAAGTAGCCTATCCCAAGCAAGATAAAAACTTGGTTGAATTCCTTCACCGGTGCCAGAGGAAGAAATCTGAGGTGATGATGTGCCCAAGATGCAGCTAAGTCTTTGATAGAAAGGCAGCAGAGAATGTTGAGGGGGTTAGACTAGCCAAGAACATGAGAAACTGGAGAGACACTAACAACCGTTTTATGTTCGATAGGATGGGGTACCCAGGAAGCAAGAGCAAGGAAGACTAGAACCCCTTGGCTACAAATCAACCACCTTCAAGCCTACGACTGATGCCCTTAAAGGTAAGTGGGTGAAGCCTGTCGAAAGAGGGGAGCAAGTCCATAAGAAGTGTCATAACTTTGAAGTAGATATAGGTTCCTCACTGGCATACAGTAAGGAATTCCAAACCTCAAAACAGTTAGTGTATCGCTCCGAAAACTACAAAGGGAAAAATCATATGTAAAGGTCTCAATGGAGGAAACAGTAGAGGAGAAGAAAGGTTGAGTGAAAGGTTGGAGAAATGGCGAAGGAAGAATCGAGTGGTAATGTACCCCTCAAATTGGACAGGAACGAAGAGAAGAAGCCTGTCGAAAGGAAGCTCTTTTCCTCTCAAAAGGTGGAATCTGCAGAGAAGTTTGACCAAGCAGCAACAAAAGATGATATGCTGACAGATTCAGAGCCATTATTAGATATCACATGTAACATGGTGTATGTGTTGCCCAGGGAATACGACCAAGTTATGGAGATAAAGGAACATGAGGATGCAACTGATTTAGAAATGGTCATTTGCTACTACGTAATGAATAATGGATGCATGGAAGAGCAAAATGCCTTTTTTGAAAGGCCCAACTAAGGGATGAAGAACCACTTAAAAACTCTGTTCATTAGAGGAAAAGTGGAAAACGTCAGAGTGAATAAAATCTTAGTGGATGGTGGAGTGGTTGTGAATTTAATGTCGTATTACATGGTTAAAAGAATAGGAAAGGATGATACTGACATTAAACCCCGCAATATGGTTCTATCGAAATATAAGGGGAAGGTTGGTACTACAATGGGGGTAATTCAAGTGGACCTCACAGTCGGCACCATCACAAGGCCGACTATGTTTATGGTCATAGCGTCAAAATCCAACTATAACCTACTTTTGGGTCGAGAATGGATCCATGGTATTGGCACAATTCATTATTCACTACATCAACGAATCTCAATCTGGAGAAACGATGGAATAGTGGAGAATATAAAGTAGGACCAAAGTTATTACATGGAGGAAGTCAACCAGGTGGATAGCAAGCACTTCGATAAACACTTGACACACATTGCCCCTTGCAATCCTGCAGGGTTCGACTTTATGCTAGCTGACAACACGTTATGTTCCTTGTACCTACACCCAACCCATGGTTTCCAATGGGATAAGGAGGTAGTAGATGAAGAAAATTTGGGATTAGGAGGAACAGAAGGAAACCAACCAACTAGTTAGGGAAATGAACTTGATGACGATGTCTGAGTCAAAGACATTGAAAAAGATTCCAGATTATATAGACGAAAACAAATTAAAAGCGTCCTTAGAGGCTGAAGTAAAATACATGGTTGTTGAAGCCAAAAGGAATGAAGTGCACTTAGAAGGTCCTGGTAAGTACTTCAAGCCAGAACCACTTGATAAGGTTCAAGACAAAGTGCAAGGCCAGAGGCTCGACACCATTTATGATGATGAGCCTTTGGGTTTCGAAAAGGATTTGTTGGCAAACGACATAAATATTCTAGCACAAGATCCTTTAGAAGAAATTGACCTGGGATATGGGGCAACTAAAACGCCAGCATACATAAGTGCCAACATCAGCTCATAACTCAAGGTCGAAGTAATCCAGTTGTTGGATGAGTACAAGGACTACTTCGCCTGGAATTACGACGAGATGTCGGGTCTAAGAATGGAACTGGTCGAACTAAAGTTGTCTATAAAGCTTGGGAAGAAGCTAATCAAGCAGACTCCAAGGCGTTTCGCACCTAAAGTTCTGTCTAAAATCAAGGAAAAGGTTGGGAGGCTTCTCAAGTGTAATTTCATTCGTACGACTAGGTATGTCGAATGGATTGCTAACATTGTACTAATCATTAAGAAAAATGGCACTTTGAGGGTTTGCATTGACTTTAGAGATTTGAATGATGCAACCCCAAAGGATGAATATCCAATGCCCGTAGCAGAAATGCTTGTTGATTCCGCCGTAGGGCACGGATATCTTAGTATGCTAGACGAATGTTCTGGGTATAACCATATTTTCATTGCTAACGAAGACGTGCCAAAAAGGGCATTTCGATGCCCCGGCGCCTTAGGCACCTACGAATGGGTGGTGATGCCCTTTGGTCTAAAAATTGTTGGGGCAACTTATAAAAGAGCAATGAACTCTATATTCCATGACTTCATTGAAACTTTCATGCAGATTTATATTGGTGACATTATGGTTAAGCCTGTTTCAGGAAGAAGTCATATAAACCATCTTCGACAATCATTCGAAAGAATGAGGAAACATGGTCTAAAGATGAATCATGTTAAATGTGATTTTTGTGTGCAAATTGGGGATTTTCTATGCTTTTGGTCCATAATAAAGGAATCAAAATTAATCAAAAGAAGACCAAGGCCATCATGGAAGTGAAAGCGCCATCGACGAAGAAGGAACTATAGTCGCTGCTAGGAAAGATCAACTTCCTAATGAGGTTCATCTCAAACTTAAGTGGAAAGGCTTAAGCCTTCTCACCTCTACTTCGATTCAAGAAGGAAGATTTTGAATGGGGGCAAGTGCAACAAGAGGCTTTCGACAAGATCCAAGACTACCCTGTTCAACCTTCAATTTTGACGCCTCCTTGTAGGAATAGAAGTATGAGATTGTACATATATGCATTTGATATCACTTTAGGGAGCATGTTGGCTCAAGAGGATGAAAATGACGTCGAAAGAGAAATTTACTACCTTAGTAGAGTCTTAAATGATGCAGAAATTAGATATAGCATAGTCGAAAAGTTATGTCTATGTCCATATTTCTCATGTACAAAATTGAAGCATTACATAAAGTTGTTGATGTTTACGTTTTTTCGCACTTCAACATTATTAAACATATGTTATCGAAACCAACTTTACATAATCGAATCGGTAAATGGTCATTGGCCTTAACTGAGCATTCTTTAACTTACATTCCTTTAAAGGTTGTTAAGGGTCAAGTGGTATCAGACTTTATAGTCGACCACTCTATAGTCAAAAACTCCCTAAACTATCTGGAGCTTGAACCCTTGAAATTATGCTTTGATGGTTCTAGTCATACAGATGGAACGACTATGAATATTTAAAATTTTATATATATATATATATATATATATATATATATATATATATATATATATATATATATATATATATAAAAGCACAACAACAAAATGTTAGATTTGTCACAGGCAATATCCCTAACAAATCATCAAATTTTCTCAAAGATTTGTGATTGATTAAACCCTAGGCAAAATTTTCCAATGACATTTGCAAGGAGTTCGTCCCTGTATAACACATCATTGTGGTGCAATGGAAATGTTTGTAAAGTATCATCTTTTTTTAATAAGATCAATAAAAATAAAATAAAAAGGTAAGTCAAGGATACAAAAAGAGGAATTAAGTTATGGTACAAAGTTCTCTGAGGAAGAAATTAAAGAGGCTATATGGAGCTACGATGGTGATAAAAGTGCAGGCCCTGATGGTTTTAGTTTCGAGGTTTTAAAGAAAGGTTGGGATTTTTTAAAAGCGGATGTTCTTCTGTTTGTCCAGGATTTTCATAGTAAGGCTAAATTAACTAAGGCTTCCACTGCTTCCTTTTTGGCCTTCATTTCCAAGGTGAAGAACCCTCAAAGTCTTTTTGAATATAGACTTATTTGCTTAGTTGGGTGTTTGTACAAGATTTTGGCGAAACTTCTGGCTATCAGGCTGAAACCAGTCATTGGGAAGTTAATTTCGATCAAACAATCAACTTTTATCCCAGGTAGAAATATTTTGGATGGGGTTTTAATGGTTAGCGAAGCTTTGGATTTGGCAAAGCGAGATAAGAGGAGTTGCTTAGTCCTTAACGTTGATTACGAAAAAAGCTTATGGCATTGTGTGCTGGAATTAATGAGGTTTTTATTTTCCAAGATGGGCTTTGGTGTGAGGTGGAACAAGTGGATGAAGGCTTGTGTGTTTAATAGCTCGATGCTGGTGTTGGTGAATGGTAGCGTCACAAAGGATTATAAGGTGAAAAAGGGCTTTGGAAAGGAGACCAATTGTCTCCTTTTCTTTTTGTTATGGCCATGGAGGGATTAACTTCTCTGATGTATTCAGCAGCGAAAGCAGAGGAATACAACAGTTTCAAGACCAACGAGGAAGTTTCTATTGATATCTTGCAATTTGTTGACGATACCATAATAATAGGGGATGAGAGCAGTGATAATATTTAGTGTATTAAGGCCATTTTAAGAGGCTTCGAGATGATATTCGACTTGCGTGTGAACTTTTGTAAAAGCAATATATATGGTATCAACGCCAGTGACTGGTTTTTAGAGGTTGCTTCAAACTTTCTTTCGAGCAGGGCAGAATCATTCCCTTTCAAAATTTTGGGAATTTGGGTGTGGAGCAGCCCTATGAGATTAAAGTTGTGGAAATAATTAATTAACATTATCAGAACCAGATTAACATCTTGGAATGGGAGGTTTCTTTTGTTAGGAGTAAAAGTTGTGTTAATTAATTTGATTCTGAATTCACTTCCCACTTACACTTTATCTTTTTACAAGGCTCTGTCTAAAGTCTTGAAAGAGACCCGTAGCATTTTTAGCGAATTATTGTGGTGTGGGTTAGAGGATAAGAAACCTATTCATTAGGTTAAATGGGAGCAAGTGTGCAAATCGAAGGAATGTGGTAGTCTTGGAATAATTAACTTAGAGATTTTCGAGAAATCTCTCCTTATGAAATGGAAGTGGAGGATCGTTAATGACAGTGGTGCCATCTAGAGAGGTATGATCAAGCATAGATACAACAATCTGGAAGTGAAGATGTTTATTAGTGATATTTGTGCGTTAAATTGTGGCGACTCAATTTGGTGGAGAGACTTGATTTTGATTGACTCGTTAGAGGATGGCAAGCGCAATTGTTTTTCTGACAATATTTTTTATAGGGTCAAAGACGGTATGAACACATAGTTTTGGTTCAGCAAATTGGTTGGGTGTCAAACGTTAAAGGATGTGTTTCTGGAGTTGTTTGTATTGGTTGAAGATCCAGTTTACAGTATTCCAGATGCAGGGCAGTGGGTTGATAAAGTTTGGAACTGGAGTTTCCATGGTGCGGGGGAGTTAAGGAACGACAGTGTGAGGTGGTTAAGGGATGAAATGCATGAACTCATAGCAGATGTAGCAATTTTGAAGGATGAAGTTGATGTTGTTGAGTGGCTACCGGAGAAGCACGATAATTTTTTTGTCAAATTAGGTCATGATGTTTTAAATTCCAGATCTGCAGTAGCATCAATTAAAAAAGAGATGAGGATAGTTGTTAATTTTGTGTGGAGAATTCCAGCACCGACAAATGTTTTATTGTTCGGATGGCGTTGGAATCTTGATAGACTTCCCAATAGAGATCAATTGATGAAAAAAGGAGGATTATTGTCAATGATAGAGATAAGTGTTGCGTTCTTTGCTTTAAGGAAGACGAATCGAGGAATCATCCGTTTTATAGAAGTGGGTTCAGTAGGAAATTATGGATTGAATTAATTAAGTGGTTAGATGCAGAGTTAGATTTATTGGCGGAGGAGTTCTCTATGCTTACATTAAACAATATGAAGATGAAGAATGAAAAGGTCCGACGAATTATGAGCGTAATTTGGTTGACGACTCTCTAGATCATTTGGTTGACGCATAATGCAGTGATATTCAAGGGAGGTATTCCAAATCTTAAGGAATGTAAGCTAAATATTAAAATCAAAGGTTGAGAGTGGTTAAGGATAACTTCTAATTACAAATCTTCTTCTAGTTTTTTCGATTGGTTTAATATCCCTCTTTATTGTTTTGATTAATCTATTGGGATGTTTTTTAAGGATTTTTACCCATTATACTCACTCTTATTGAATTGAGTGGATCATTACTTATTAAAAAAAAAATTTGCAGCGAAAGCAAACTTTTACTATATATTAACTTGTCATTCAGTTTCACGTGCTGTCAAAAAAGAAAAATAATTGATGTTTTTATGAGAATATTTATTAAATAATATATAATATTAATAAGAATAAAATTTGAAAGAAAAAAAATTGCGCACTTTAAAATTTATAAGAAAAAATTCAAAAAGAACTTACAAAAAAAACATAAGATATACAGTTACATGTTTTGATGGATAACAATACAAATAAAGTATATAAGTATTTCCTTATGTTTACTCTATTAGCATATGTCATACTATTTAAATACCACCATTACTGTTATTTCTCTGATTTTTTAAGGTCATGATTATTCTGGTTTTTACTGAATTTTTATTTGTATTTTTTATTTGACAAATAACTTTATGGTATTATAGTGGTTCTTTGCATGACTATTTTTAGGTTTTTCTTGCATCTTTATGATTTTTATAAAGATTTTTTTGATATTTTTCAAAAATATTTTTCTTGATTTTTAATGTTAATTAATTTATTAAATTAATAAATTGTGTGTCATAGTTAAATATGTAAGTCGGTGTTTTCAAAATATATAATTTAATTTTATAAAATTTTAAAATAGAGCTATCAAAATTACATATCTAAAAATATGCATGGTAGGAATATGTTATATCAACCGGCATGAATTTAGAGTCTAATATGTGTTATTTTAGATATGATTAAACTTTTTAAAAAAAAATAAGTTTATTAAACTAAATACTTGAATTGCATACATACGAAAATTTAGTTTATCATACCTACATGAATATTATTATTATTATTCTTAATGAAATACATTGGTTCCATTTTATGAAAAGAAAAAGGAAAGAGAGAAAAATTCATCATAAAACTCTGGCCTAGTTTTTTGAGCTATAGAGTCGCTATCATAATTTGTATGTGGCTTATATTCACATATTTTTGGGGCATGGGAATCAATAGTCAACCTTCCACTAAGTAGTAGTAGTGTTTTAGATATAGCAGCCAAGTTGAATATATAATGTGCCATTAATAACTATGGTGCTTGCAGTTCAAATTTCAAAGGGGCCTAAGATTTGAAAGCTCCAGTGAAGTCCAATCTAAAATGACACGTCGACACATCCCAAAAAATGTTAGTTTCTTTCTGCTAGAAATTATGCTGCGAAGAAAATGTAATCCATTAACACGTGACATGTAAGTGTTAGCTTGAAAAATCAACGAATTGACGGTTATAACTAAGTTGATATTATTAAGTATCTTAAATTTAAGCAAAAAATTTTATATATTGACGGTATCGACCCGTTGGTTTGACTAAATTATACTAATTAGAATAGAAGGTAATAATAATTTACATAAATCTTAACTCATCCATAAAATTATTGTCATTCTCTCTTTCAAGCATATTCAAAATTTTGAAAAAAATCACGTAGCAATCATTCGACGCGATATCGAAGTTGACACTTTTAAGTGTTAAGTGTTAAGGACTTTGAATATTTTCAAGTCCCAAGACTATGTAATGTGAAGATGTATTCGTCTTTGACAAGGGTAGTTAACGCTTTTAAAAACAATTATCAATATGACAATACAATTATCATCAAGTTTGTTTAGTTTCAACGGTTTCTTTTTACAAACACCTAGAAGCAAGTTAGAGCAAAGTAGTTCATCTACTAAGACACACGTCAAACATGTGACCAATAACAGTGTCGACAGTTATTTTAGGACTAATATATATAATGCAGGCTTATAAATTATAGTCAGAATTGTTAAATTCTCATTTATTCTCTATAGAAGTAAAGTATCCAACGCATCGAACGAAATAGTTTGTGAGACATGTGATTTTGCATTCAGTCTTTGAATTGGTTGTAAATCTCTTACTTCCTCCGTTCCTTTTTAAGTGTCATTTTTTGACTTTTTACACTTACCAAGAAAGCTAATCATTATTGTTATTTTTCAAACAATAATTCTTCTTTTCCTTATAATACTCTTAATTATTTATTACATTCACTTTACTTTTTCTCTCTCTGCAATCATTATCTAAGGGTAATTTTGACAAAATTGCAATTAATACTACCTTGAATTTTGTAAGTGACAATTAAAAAAAAACAATTTTTTTTCAAGAAAGTGACACTTATAAAGAAATGGAGGGAGTATATTTCAAAGCATTTATGATTTAATGTCATTTACTTTAATCATTGTTCATTATCTCTTTTTATCTTTTTGTAAAGTTTGTTGTTTACATTAAGTTCTTTATTATTCAAGCATTTTAAACATAATTTTCACACTTTTCTTTTAAAAAAAAATTATATAAATTATTTTTGAAATTTTTCAACTTAATTTTTTAAGTGAACTAAATTCATAATTATTTATTAAAAACACCTAAACAATAAGAAAGTGGTCATTTATATTCATTTTGGATCGCACTCTAAATTCTTGAAAAGGGTTATTCCTTTTTCTTTTTCTTTTTTGTTCTAGAAGTTAAGTGAATGTGCTGTTAACTGAGACTTATATATATGAGCTTTTCTATTCCACTTAAGCAATTACAAAGAAGTCTTGTGTGACAGGTAAAGGCAATATCAAACCATTCAAACACCATTCCCACCTGTTTATTCATACAATGTATCATGAACACCGGTATTTTAAGAAATTTATTAACCCTGTTGAATCGTAAGTAAATATGGTATGTTACGGTGTAATATATATATATATATATATATATATATATATATATATATATATATATATATATATATATATATATATATATATATATATATATTCTTTTGTCTATTATTTATTTATTATTTCGTTACTAGTTTATTGTTTTAAAAGTTTTTGTGTTTTATAATTAACACAGTTGGAGTAAGATAATGTAAATAAAATACTACTTATAATAAAACATATCCTACACATGAGAAGTTTCTTCTAATGTGAAATTTATAAACAAGATAGTTAATTCTTGTGGAAAAACTCTTTTGAGAATTTCTTAATACATTCTAGATATTTTTTATTCAGCACACGAAATTTTTAAATGTCTTTAATTTTTAGAGATGCATCTCCAAACGCATTTATTTTAAAATAAAAAATAATATTTTTACACTATCTTTACATTACTTTTACATTTATATCGTATAGTTTTAATTTTTTGTTATTAATTTTTCTCTCCTATTATTTGAATATATATATATATATATATATATATATATATATATATATATATATATATATATATATATATATATATATATATATATATATATATATATATATAATAAGTTTATTAAAATATAATGATATTAAATAATTTTTCTTAAGATATATATATAAATTATTATGATTATTATTTTTTATTTTTTAAAATTAAAGAGATATTGATATAAAAATATTTGATTAACCAACTTTATAATCTTATTAACTAATATTTTATATTTTATTAACCAATTTTATTTTATTATTAAATATTATGTTTAATATTGGAAAGTTATTAATCAATTTCATCATTCCATTAACCAACTTTTTTTACTTTTTATTAATCAATTTTATTTTACTATTAAAATTTATTTTTAATTTTTGAAAATTTATTAATTAACTGCATCACTTCATTAACCAATTTTTTATATTTCATTAATCAATTTTATTTTATTATAAAAAGACAATATTCATGCACTATTCACGAACATTGTTCACGAGATATTGTTCACGCATAGACATTGTTCACATGACACTGTTCATCTACTTTTCACTGTTCACTGTATTTGTGAATAGTGCATACGATGTAGTGTATGTTATTAGTGTAAACATAGCATTCCTCTTTTAAAATAAATGTTGAAATATTTCAGAGATGGATCTCCGAAATAATTTCAAACCTTCAATACAACCAACTCAGAAGTCATTTATATTTGAATTGTACTGGACATGCATATATGTGGATATTCCGAAAATACATCTCCGGAATGTTTCAGAATAAGTATGTAATGTTATAAGTTGTTTATCTGTGTTCAGATGAAGTATAACGAACGATCGAAAATAATATGCCCTGATCACCATTTTCAGCCAACAAATAACTTATACACTATGTCTAAACTATGTTACATGTGATTTCTACACATTTCTAATCCTAATCATCGATTTCTACTCATTTACACTAAAACTCAAACATTTACCTAAAACTCGAAAAAGTTACTTGAAATTGATGGTTCTGATGAAGTTGAATGATGTTACAGATGAAACTTGATGTTTTCTTGAATTCTCTCGAGTCTTGTTTAATGAATTTTGATTTGGTGTATAATAATTTATTGAGAGAGTTTGAAGTTGTGATTGAAGAAATGTGAAACGAGAAAGGAGAAGAATCTAGTACGACTCTTATGCTCCAAAATATTCATAAAATGGATCTCCGAAATATTTTAATGTTACCTTACGTTTCGATATGTCCGAAGATATATCTCCAAAAACATAAGATATTTATGAAAATTTACGTAATCCAGCAGAAATAGTTAAGATTTCGTAAGAAACTCTAAACTTTTCTTTTTGTTTGGAGTTGATAAAAGGCCACAAACATATACAAAGGGCCTTGTTGGCCATATCCAAATTTTGTTGTCTGCTATTTATTGGGAACCGTTCTCCTTTCCATAGAAGCAGAAGCCCCCACTCCATTTATTGCTACCATGTTCCATATAAACATCATGCTACGTTTCATAGGCATGCATTATTATTTCCTAGCTAGATTATGTGCACAACATGAACTCCTCCGTTTCCAAGATTCCATTCTCATCTTCCTTAACATGAATTTGTGAGAGAGTTTCAATAGCATGATCATGAGAAAGAAATCCAAAATGCATAACTTAAAAAGCTGACAAAGATGGACATATGGTCTATTAAAGTTTCATGCATTAAAACAAGACAATGAGCATGATTATTTTCGATAAGCATATGACATATAAGGTAAATATGCAAAACCAAGTTGGCAATTCAAGTGTGGCATGTGCTCTACGGAATGACACAGAGGAAAGAGATTCTGCAGAATTGCAGATGCAGTGCTTGTGGGGACTAAGGATCAGTATTGACAAAGATGTAACGGTCATTGTAACTTATATACATGGAGCCTACCAAATGCAATAAATTCCTCTTATTTCTTAGTTGGATCATTGTTCCCTCACTAAGCATCCACATTCTGGTTCAGCTTGGCTTCAACATTCACCAACCAATTCTAGACATTTTATTTTTCATGCTAATGATTTACCACGTAGTGTAAGCAAGGTAAAATAGAAAGAAGAAAATAAAAAATAATAACACATATAGTTTGTTCATCTAATTTTCAAAATGATTTATTCTAGAGTAGAGAATCTACCTGATATATTATATTCTGATATAATTCAAGAATTTTTAAATAAGATATTATAAGATAAATTATGAAAAAATAATCTTTAAGTTCATAAGAATATCTCTTATTTTTTATTTAAGTATTTTTCAATATATTTTTTTTAAATATATGAATCACTCAATCTCAAAGTGGTTTATAAGCGTTTTTCAATCCTCTTAGATATTTTCAAAGATCTTTTAATTCTTAAAAAAATAAATCATAAGAATAATTCGATGTCTCTCTAAGTTTCACTCTCTAAAAAAACTCTTGTACCTAGAAAAGTGACAGACAAAACACATTTATAATGGTACGAAAATAGAGAAACCTGTACCGCAAATGTGAAACGTGCCTTGTGCACCGACTACACATCTTGTGGGTATGATATTAGTGAAATGCTTCGAAGCTCAACAATCATCCGCTTCGCGAAAGACAAGCGGAAATGCGATTTTTGACTGAAAACTTCGATTTTGAGACATACTTTCACAATTCTCCACTTTGACTAAAAAACGATGGTGATGCTATTTTACCCAAAGATTGAATCACTCTTCATCAAAATTGATAAACTTCATGCAATTCTTGAACCTTGATCTGGACAATGATTTGGTAAACACGTCCGCCAGATTCTCTTTCGATGCCATATTTTAGTCACAATCTCCTTCGACTCGATTGTGTGACTTATAAAGTGTAAACAAATGTCAAGTGTTTTCTTCTCTCATGATACACTTTTGACTATCACAGTTTATCTTCATGCATTCTTTAGTGATCCCTAACTCCCAAATCATGTATCTCAGTCATATGGCTTCCTTGGCCCCCTTTAACAAGGATAATATACTTCTCTTGAGAAGTAGATAAAACGACTACCGATTATTAATTTTCTTTCCAACTTATAGTCGTTTCAAACAACGTTAACACAAAACCCGATAAGGATTTTTTTATTGTCCATATTACCTGCATAATTCGCATCCACAACGCCTTCGAAAGCGTCTTTCTCTTGAGTTTTCTTTGTGTATTTCAAACCACCATTCAATGAATCATTTAAATACCTCAGCACCCATATCAAAGCTTCTCAATAAACCTGACTAGGATTTTTCATGAACAAATTTACTATGCTAATTGCATATGCTAAGTTCGGTCAACAAATCATACCATACATGATGCTTCTAGCCTCACTTGCATAGTGAGTATTATCCATCACCTTCTTATGTTCGTATATTTAAGGAAATTGCAAAACCAACTTTTTTGTGTAATGACGCAAAAAAGTGTTGACAAATTTAGAATCTTGAATTCTAAACAGGTTAACCACTTTCTTCAAGTAATTGGATTAAGATAAGAAATACCCACTCATTTTTCAGTTTCTCATAATATTCATCCCTAAGCCCCTCTTAGATTCACCAAGATCTTTCATATCAAATTCTCTATTCAAAGTATTCTTGAATTTTCCAATATCTTTCTTCCACTATGATTAAAGTTAAAAATACAAGTATTTTGGTACAATAAATTATTATCAATCCAAACACTAACAGCTCAATGCTTTAGCAAACACGGATCTAAAATAACGATTCTTCCTATTCATGCAGATTACTCAATTGTTGACATTCAAGATCTTTAATGAACTTTATCCACCAAACTTGATAGATCCAATAACCTACTTCAAGCTTAAATTATGCTACGTCATTTACTCGGATATGAAGAAGACTTGTTTGAGCGATTGTTCTATCACCAAATGAGGATAACTCCTAACTTTGTTCTACGGAAACATTTACTCGGATCCACCAAAGTCTTCCTTAGAGTATGGAGAAAACTATTCTCTTGCTTGATAAGCCCCAACCAATAATGTGAACAAGAAACGATCTTTTATCCTGATACAAACAGCAAAATTTCACAAAAAAAATATTAGATTCCCTAATGTACCTCAATCTTCCTCTCACACTTAATATTTAGATTCAATACCCATAACAATAGATTCTTGGTATAAGGTTGAAGATGATGAATAGTATATAAAATATCTCATATAACACAAATGTATAATTCTCACACTATCAATATTCTAGGAGGTTTTTCACAAGGTTAAATTTCGGAGATAGTTTGTTTATGAATGAAGAAATCTTTTCATAATTTATTGGGTTTTGATGAATTTTCTAGGTACACAAGCAGAAAGATTCAATGTCTTATCAAAGAGTTTCTCTCAATTGTGATCAATAAGTGTCATTGACATACGCTTTCAACAACAACTTTATTTGAGATAAAACAAAGATTTAATTAGATTCTAGAAGTAAGGCACAAAAATATGGGAAAAGAACAATGTGATTTGAGTCAAATCATGAGTTATTGTTATTTAAATCAAATAAAGAATAAAATGAATCGAAGGCGGTGAAGTGAAAAAGTTTGTTGCTAGTGATTTTAATCAAGTTTGGATGTGTGATTCGAGTCAAGCAATGTATGATTAGAATCACACTTTGTTTTAAATAAATTTGGATGAATTTGATTTGAATCACCAATCATGTGATTCGAGTCAGGAAGTGATCGTGACTTAGTGAGTCTATCAAAATATCTAACTACAAGTGCACAGTTGTATCGCGTAGTTTTAAAAGATATCGAATCCATAGGGACCAATAGTCAAACTTATCGTTATCTATTGGTACTATGTAAATCTAAGGCTTATGAAAATTTGATTTAGGAGATATTAATACTTAAATTGGAATAAAGTTTTGAAAATATAACAGAAAAGAGAGATCAGAACGTGGATCTCAGCGTACCTCGGGGACTCAATAATTCGTTGGCGTGTGTTAATGTATTGAATCACTTTTCAGTAGAAAAATATTAATTTAAAAAAGTTTTATCTCACACTCTCATTTTGTTAACTCTAGTTATACCTCTAGACCAAATTCCTGCTCTTGCTAGCCCATTTGCATCAAAAAATACTTTTTGAAAATCAATAAGTTCTAATCAATCCTAAAGCGTTCTCGCTGTATTTAGGGTTAATGCCCAATTTTTACTATCTGATTCAAGTCTCACACTCTCGTTTTGTTGACTCGGACCTTAATGTTTTCACTCTCGTGCAAAAATTTTCAGAATTAAAATTAAAAATCAAAACCAGAAAAAAAAATTATAAAAAGGTTTACGCCAACTTATTATCGAGTCTCGTCGGAACGACGGTCCTTACATACCGGACTCACAACAGTTTAGCCATACATGGTATTAAACATAAATATGCAATTCATGGTAATGGAAATTAACAACATCATTGCGAATAAACAAATTTCAAACAAACAGAAATAAATTAAAGCAATTATATAAAGAACATGTAAACTGAAATTAAATGCGGAAATACTTAGAGTACACTGAACTGAACGGAAAATATCTTCAAATGTCAGCAACTTTGATCCAACATTACAATAAAAGATCCTAAAAGTTATGGCGAGATAGTCCCCCATTGTGAGAGCTCTATCACTTTTCAATATATTTTTTGCTTAAAATTAAGAACTAAAATGTATGCGTACAAACTTGGATGCCAAAAACTGCTCAAAACTAACATTTTATAGTGAAAATAAGTGTTGAACCGAGTCCTGCTCGTGTAGACTTTGTGGGAGAAAATATGGGGGAATGGGGAAGGATTGATTCCTTCTGTTGTGTTTTTTCAGGAACCGAACTTCATGGCGGTCGCCACAAGTGCAAAATATGTTTTTGGCCTTTTTTAATGTGCATGGCGAACACCATGAGGCTTGTGGCGGTCTCCACGAGCCTTTGACTGCATCTTCAACCTTCTTTTTTCCTCTCTGGTGGGTTTCATGTCTGCCCAGTCATGGCGGGCGCTATGGCGGGCGCCATGTAGGTGGCCACGTGTGTATTTTTGTCACTTTTCTTCATTTTTCGCCATTTTTGTCTGATTTCTTCATAAATTGACTCTTACTCGTAAAGTACCTGAAACAAGCATAAACTACCAGCATAATACTACAAAATGCAACAAAATAATAATAAAACATGTACAAATCGTGTCAGAATAAACTATGTTTTTCGGTGTTATCAAACTCTCCCACACTAAAACATTTGTTTGTCCTCAAGCAATTGCTACACATATGAAAAACTTTTGAAAATTATGCAACATGTAGAAATCAAAACTCATGAAAACAGTTGCAATTGGATATTCGTTCTAGGCTATAAACTCAATTTCGGTTAGAGTTGCATCAATAGATATTAACTTCTTCAATAAGGATATCGTGGGAATACAAATTTGTATGGTGCAGACATAAGTCTCCCCCTATACAAACCAATCTGGATCATGTCGTCATGTCTAAGCCTAATTTACTCATCCTTCTCTCTATCTTTTTTCATTCTAGTGCAATCATATTAAGCTTGTTATCCTTCCACACTCATAGCAAGATAATCTAATAGTGATTATGATCCATATATATATATATATTCTTTTCTTTTCTTCACACTTTGGCGTGATCGATATTATCAAATAAGGCTTGTACTGTTGGGTTAAGTGATCGGGTGAGGGTCACCTAACTTAGAATGAGCATCCTTATTAATTTGATCTTTCTTTTCTCTTTTAAGCTTAAGATCATACACTTATTTGCATCGATTTCTCGCGTAGTGTGTGTTTGGGATGGTGATGATTGCTGAATAAACTGCTTAAGGAAAATTAAAGGATGAGAGTTTAAGGTTACAACATGACAAGTACTCAAATTGATATCTATATTTGGGAGATTCACGGTGTTAAAACGATACTGATCTTGTAACATTTTCCCAAGTTTCTACAATTTATCATAAGTATTGTCTATAGCCTAAAACTTTCAAAATATGCATTGTTATTCTAAGTCAAAAAAAATTGGTATGGCTCAAGAAAGTGGGGGAATCAATAACTAAGTTGACTCTACTAGCTATAACATCTCTTCTAGAATATCCACCAACAACTGAGTTGTGGAGCCAATTTAAAATAGCTTCTTTAATGATAGGATTCGGAGGAACCTCCAGTTTACCCTTTCTTTTCAATTCATTATGAATCCAAGTATATTTAATGTGAGATTTTGGATTTTGTTGCAGTTCTTGTATGATGGAGTTGAGTTGTGAATCTTGCTGCCAATCAAATTTGATGGATTGATCATTGCTTGCATCATTAAGAATTAATGCAAAGAGTTTGGCACCTTTTTTCCTTGATAGGGCATCAGCATCCATATTTGAAGACCCTTATTTATACATTATGTCAAAATCAAAACCAAACAGTTTGAAGACCCAAACCTATTGAAAAGGAGTATTAAGCATTTTTCCCACGTGTATTTGATACTCTTTTGATATGTTTTAATGGTGAATGGGGCATATGTTAAATAGGAAATCCATTTTTGCACTGCATAGACTATAGCCAATAGTTCCCTTTCATAGACAGACATGGCATGTTGTCTTGGACCCAAGGCTTTACTGATGTAAGTTATATGATGGTGATCCTGCATTAACATAACTCCAATTCCTTTGCTCAAAGCATCAGTTTCAATAATGAGTCTTTTGGAAAATTTTGGTAGATTCAGTACAGGAGCAGATACCAAAGCTTGTTTCAATATGTTGAAAGCGTGAGTAGATTCTTCTTACCATGAAAAATAGTCCTTCTTAAGTAGACCAGTCAAAGGTTTGGTTATTCTTCCAAAGTGTTTCACAAACCTACGGAAGTATCCATCTAACCCAAGGAATCCTCCTAATTGTTTAAGATTAGATGGTATTTGCCATGAACTAACAACTTGAATCTTATGAGGATCATGTTGAATTGTAATTCCTTGTGTCGAAGCAAGTTGCTCGACAGAGCAAGGAAGTGTCCAACTACCTAGTATGTTAAGTAGTGTTAGCTATTTTGGGCTTTTATAATTTTGGGTTTTTATAGTTTTGGGCTTTGACTTGAGGTCCAAGTTAACCTAAATCTATAAATAGAGGGAGTAACCCTTATTTTCATATAGAGGTGAATAAAGTAATCACAACACTTGTAATTCACAGTATTTTGCAGTTGCAAAGTGAATAAGAAGTTTTCCACAGTTTGTGGGCAGAGAGAAACTCTGCAGAATTTAATTCTTCTTCTCCTTCATCGTTCTATACACTTTCTTTCTCCATTGTTCTTCTCTTTTCGTTGTTATTGTGTGGGTAATAACAATCTTGTTCATCAAGATTGATTGAAATTCTCCATAGGTTTTGGGGGATTTCCAACATCTGGTATCAAGAGCTCCGGTTTAACCGATTCGTGGGAAGAAAATCACCATGACAACGAATCATCCAAACGGGCATTTTCCAGCAAATCTTCCGATTCTCAAGAACAACAATTATCAGAATTGGTGCAAGCAAATGAAGGTTGTGTTCTGTTATCAAGATCTTTGGGATCTTGTGAAGGAAGGAGTAGCAACGCTTGTAGAAGTCACGACGTATCAAGAAAAGGCTGCACATAAAGAATTGAAGAAGAAAGATTATAAAGCTCTCTTTATAATCCATCAATGTGTTGATGCTGATAACTTTGAAAAGGTTAGTGATGCAGAGTCAGCGAAAGAAGCATGAAAAATTCTGGAGAAATCATTTGGAGGCGCAGAGAAGGTGAAAGAGGTGAGGTTACAAACTCACAAAAGAATGTATGAATTGCTTCAGATGGAAGACAATGAAAGCATAACTGATTTCTTCACCAAGGTTACGAAACTGGTGAATCAAATTAAGGTATGTGGAGAAGTGTTGACATCAAGATCTGTTGTTGGAAAGATCTTGAGGTCGTTGGCTCCAAAGTTCGACCACGTGGTAGTAGCCATAAGAGTCGAAAGATCTGTCAAAACTGACAAAGGAAGAGCTTCAAGGGACGCTTGAATCTCATGAACAAAGAATGGTTGAAAGAGTTGCAGGAAAGTCGAAAAGTGATATGGATTTGCAGGCTCAATCACTAAAAGAAAGAAAAGGCAAAGGAATCTGGAATGGCAACAAAGGCAGAGGAGGTTACAACAATTCGAATGGTCGAAATCAGCAAGAAGGAAACTGGTCGAATCAGAGAAAACCCTGGAACCAAGGCAACCAAAGAGGTGGTGTTGCAGGTAGAGGAAGAGGTGGTGGTCAAAACCCAGACAAGAGTCACATTCAGTGTTACAATTGTTAGAATTATGGTCACTATTCTAGTGATTGTCCCAAAAAGCATAAGAATCAAGAAACTTATGCAAAGCTGGCGAAACATGAAGAAGAAGAGACGTTGCTGATGGTCACAACAAGAGAAGAGGAAAGATTCAAGGACCAGTGGTACTTGGACTCAGGATGCTCATCACACATGTCTAAAAGAAAAGATTGGTTTGTCAACATAAAGCCCTCAATGAAGAACATGGTGAAATTTGCAAATGACGACACTCTAGCAGCTAAAGGTGTTGGTGATGTTCTGATTAGGGGGAAAGATGGCAAGAGGTCATTAATTTCAAATGTGTTATACATACCAGGCATGAAGAGTAATTTGCTCATCATAGGGCAGTTGGTCGAAAAGAACTACAAGGTGTCGATTGAAGACAAGATGATGAGAGTTCTCGACTCAAATGGAAGGTTGATCTTGAAGGCTCGAATGTCTCAGATTAGAACCTTCAAGATTGAACTAAATGTGATGGAGCATAAGTGCCTAGCAACAGCAGCCAACAGAGATGAATGGATATGGCATTACAGACTTGGCCATCTCAATTTCAAAGACATCAGAGATTTAAAGAGAAGAAATATGGTTTCAGGATTACCAGAAATCGACATTCCAAACAAAGTGTGTGAAGAATGTGTGCAGGCAAAGCAACATAAGAACAACTTCAGTAAGGATGCAAGAAGTAGGTCGAAGGCAATTCTTGAAGTAATATACTCTGATGTATGTGGTTCTCTCCAGGTGGACTCAATTGGAGGTAACAAATACTTTGTTACATTCATAGATGATTTCAGTCGAAAACGGTGGTCTTACGTGATCCAGAAGAAAAGTGAAGTGATCGAGGTATTTGCCAAGTTTAAATCTATGGTCGAAAGACAGAGCGGTCGAAAGATTAAGATATTGAGAACTGATGGTGGTGGAGAATATGTGTCGAAAGACTTTGATGCATTATGTGTGAAAGAAGGGATTGTGCATGAGGTGGTGCCACCCTACACTCCACAACAGAATGGAGTCGCAGAAAGGAAGAATAGAACCATTATGAATATGGTTAGAAGTATGCTGAAAGGCAAGCATCTACCCAAATAATTATGGGGAGAAGTTGTGTCGACTGCGACATATATTCTAAACAGATGTCCGACGAAGAAGCTAGAAGGAATCACGCCAGAAGAATGTTGGTATGGTGTCAAGCCTAGCTTGAGTCATCTGAGGGTGTTTGGATCTATAGCATATAGACATGTGCCAGATCAGTTGAGAAGAAAACTTGATGACAAGTCCAGTCAGATGATCTTGATAGGATATCATTCGATTGGAGGATATAAGTTGTTCGACCCAGTGAATAAGCAAGTAGTGATCAGCAGGGACGTGATCATAGATGAGCTTAAGGAGTGGGATTGGACTGAGAATGTCAAGAAAGATTCAGTGAGAATCTTTTGTGATGAACTAGCTAGTGAAGTCGAAAGAGAAGTTCAACAGGAAGAAGTCAGAGGTGAAGCAAGTACAAGCAGACCTCAAAGAACGAGACACATGTCTGCAAGGTTGCAAGAATGTGTGATTACATCAGATGATGTAGTCGATGAAGAAGGTGAGCTGGTACATTATGCTTTCTACGCAGATGTCGAACCTGTCAATGCAGCTGAGGGATTGAAATATTCGAAGTGGATGAAAGCAATGGATGAAGAGTTGAAGTCAATCGAAGTCAACAACACTTGGTCACTTGTTGAATTTCCCCAAAATAAGAAGGCAATCGATGTGAAGTGGGTATACAAGGTGAAGTTGAATCCTAAAGGAGAAGTGACTCGACACAAGGCGAGACTTGTGGCGAAAGGATTTCTTCAGAAAGAAGGAATCGACTTCGATGAAGTTTTTGCACCTGTTGCTAGGATTGAAACAATCAGGTTGGTTGTTGGTCTAGCAAACATGAACAACTGGTAGATGTGTCATATGGATGTGAAATGTGCATTCCTTAATGGCCCCTTAGAAGAAGAAGTTTATGTTGCACAACCAGCTGGGTTTGTGAAACATGACGAAGAAAGAAAGGTGTACAGGCTGCATAAAGCCATGTACGGACTTAAATAAGCTCCAAGAGCTTGGAACAAGAAGATAGATGGCTTTCTAAGGGATAAGGAATTCATGAAGTACAAATCTGAACATGGAGTATATGTAAGAAAAAGCAAGAGTGAATTGCTTATACTATGCCTCTATGTCGATGACCTGTTGATAACAGGTACCTGCAAGAAGGAG
Source organism: Lathyrus oleraceus (assembly GCF_024323335.1). NCBI lineage: Eukaryota > Viridiplantae > Streptophyta > Magnoliopsida > Fabales > Fabaceae > Lathyrus > Lathyrus oleraceus. The sequence continues at coordinate 617,280,255 of NC_066583.1, forward strand.
ATCGAAGACTTCAAAGGTGATCTCAACAAAGGAATTCGAAATGTCAGATCTGGGTGACATTTCATATTTCCTTGGCATCGAATTATACAAGAGTGGTAGAGGTTTGATGATGCACCAAAGAAGGTATGCAGGTGAAATTCTCAAGAGATTTGAGGTGCAAGATTGCAACCCAACTTCGACTCCAACTGAGCCTAGATTACAACTGTCGAAGGATTCAGATGAAGATGATGTCGATCCAACCCAATATAGAAGACTTATTGGGTCACTTCGATACCTTTGTCACACAAGGTCTGACTTAGCATACAGTGTAGTATGGTGAGTAGGTTCATGCAGAAGCCAAAGGTATCACATCTAGCAGCGGCGAAGAGGATACTAAGGTATCTGAAAGGAACTCTCGACTATGGCATTTTGTTTCCTGTAGCTGATGAAGGAAAAGAATGCAAATTAGTGGGATACACTGACTCAAGTTGGTGTAGTGATGTTGAGGATCGAAAATCCACAGTTGGTTATATGTTTATGCTAGGTGGTGCACCAGTTGCTTGGAGTTCGAGAAAAGAGCCAGTATTGGCATTATCGTCATGCGAAGTAGAATATATAGTTGTTTCTCTTTGTGCATGCCAAGCAACATAGATGGTGAATCTGGTCGAAGAGATAACAGTAAAGAAACATGGAGCAATTACCATGAAGATCGACAGCATGTCAGCTATCAATCTGGCGAAGAATCCGATAGCACATGGTTGAAGCAAGTACATCGAGATGAGGTTTCATTATCTTCGAGAGCAGGTAGCAGATGGGAAGATGATTGTGGAACACTGCAGAACTGAGAATCAGATTGCAGACATCATGATAAAGGGAGTGCAGGTCGAAGTGTTCAGAAGGCTAAGAGCTATGATGAATGTAGATAGCTTAGACACAATGAATTAGGTGGTGTGTTGAATTGTAATTCCTTGTGTTGAAGCATGTTGCTCGACAGAGCAAGGAAGTGTCCAACCACCTAGTGTGTTAAGTAGTGTTAGTTATTTTGGGCTTTTATAATTTTGGGTTTTTATAGTTTTGGGCTTTGGCTTGAGGTCCAAGTTAACCTGAATCTATAAATAGAGGGAGTATAGCCAAAGCGAGTTGTGACGTTTGTGACGTATTATAGCCAAGGCGGGTAAACATCAAACTTCTGACGCATATAGTTAAGATGATACTGCAAAGATAACACATCAAGTTGAATAGAATCCAAATGCACCATTGACGGTGTCGGAGTTTCATCCAACATAAAAAATTGGTCACATTTGTAGAGTCAATCGCGCACATTTTTTCGATCAAAACAAGGGAACTCGACTTTGGAGATGCGAATTGTCTGGATGTTGTTGTTATTGTTACGAGTGTTGTTAGATCCTTGTCAAACGTTTGACGTCGGGGAACCTTGGTCGGCGTGAGCACGAAATAATGAATGAATCTCGTTCTTGTCTGCATTTCGTTGAAGTTGCAACTGTGTGAGACGCTCTTCAAGGCGTTGCTCCAAGTCGTTTAGAGGGATCAGCGGAGATGCCATGGAGCATCAGACTGATACCAATTGATACCAACCTTTAGATATTAGGGAGTGGACCAATAATATCCTCACTCTAGACCAAGACTAATATTTGTGGAATGCTTGTTGTTGGCACAAGAGTTGTAGAGGGAGACAAAGTAAAAAAAAGAGAGATTAAGGAAGAAAATAGATTCTACAAAATGATTGATTTGTCATTCAATGAGCTACAACGGTTCAATATATATGATTGATTACAAGGCAACCAATCATGAACTAAAAAAATCTATCAATAACATTGGAGATAATCTTACAACTAACGACAATTCATAAAAAAACAAAATAAGCAATAAAATAACTAATTAAATATAATATTTTGAATTACTATGACACACCAACTCAGACATACTTTAACAGATTAAGTCCCGTCAAAACAAATTTGCAGTATTAATAAAAAAAATATTTTAAAAATAACTATAAAAATATATTTTAATTTTTTAAAAGATGGTATATGCAAGAATAGTTATAGTGAGAGACGGGAGAGAGAGAGAGTATATGGTAATGATGATTATGATGAAAATAATGATCTTCCATGTTGTAAGACCAGAATGAAATCTATATAGTAGTCCTATACAAGAAATATAACTAGGTTTGCTTTCTCTGAACTAGTGATATGATTAAGAAACAAATTGTAGAGGGTCCCATGTGATCGATCTGCAAAAAAAGCTGGTATATTGCCACATGCAGGGTTAGTAAGTGGTAGGGTACGATGAAAGTTGGGTATCATTCTACAACCCTAGCGTAGGGAGGTAATATATTTCACACCAACAGGACCACACTAGCAATTTTGACTCATGTATCAATCTCACTATTTCTTTTTTTTGTTAATTGCATGTCTTCATTTAATATCTATGTAAATTTTAAACCAACTTGTATTTAGATTAAATGAATTCAACATGCTATGCTATAAAAAGATTATAAAAAATTCAGTCATTTTAGATGATACATAATCAAGCCTCAAAATTTAGTTGTGTAAAGTAAGTATGGCTAAGTATACTATTAATAATTTTTATTAATAATTCAATATATTTTTTAAAAAAATTAAAATTTATTTATATTAATTCATAAATATAAATAAATATTATCGCTGGTAATTGAATTTTAGAACAATCATTTATACTCATTTAAGTATATATAAATATAAATAAGTTTAATTCTTAATTTTTTCAATAAAGTTATAAAATCTTGATGTTAATGTTATAAAAAAATATTAATTTGTGTTTTCTTTATTTTTAATTTATGATTTTGTTTATTAATTATATTAGTTATTTTTTAGTTTATTTATTATGGTTGTCTGTATAATTTAAATGATTAAATTATAATTTTAGTTCTGCCTATTATGCTCTTCTCACGGCATCACTCTCTTTATTTTATTTGGTCTGTAATCCCTAATTTTTATCTAAAATATAACACTTTTTTTTAATGATGTGGTATTATATTTATTTATTTTCTATTATGATAACGTGGTGATTAAAATAAATTATTAGAAAAAAATTGAGGATGAAGAATCAAAATGGTTTAATTTGATCAGCTGTCGCGCGCGGGTCAAAACGAGTGTTTTTCAAAAACGTAGTACAGCAACAATTTTAATTCGGATATCGTTCTCATAGGGATTCTTGATTATTATTATCCAAAGGAAAATCGAATTAGGGGTTGCTTGGTTTGGTGTTCAATTAAGAAAAAGTGATTATTAAAAGCAATTCTTGAAATAAGCTGTTATGAAATAAGTGATTATGAAATAATTCAATCTGCCGATTCAGTTCCTACTATCATCGATTAATATAATTTTAATACCCTAAACGGGATAAGTTTTCATGGATTAAGCAAACATGATTGATCAGACACAAAAACGAATTAAGCAAACGTGACGTGCCTATGTTAGGATCATACATCTATTAGAAGTAATTCATATTTATTAGTTTTATTATTTTCTTAACCCCTAAGTTTGTTAGAGGGTATTTTAGTATTTTATTATATTCTAGTAACCCTAGTTTTAGCTTATAAATAGGGTGACAATCATTGTAACTTTATCATGTTTGTAGCCGTCATTCTCTTAATAGAATATTCATCTTTCAGTCTACCTTTGCACCAACAATTGGTATCTAGAGCTCCGGTTCGGATTCATTGGGAAACACGGGAAACACGAGTGAACGTGAGGTCTTGTGTGTTTGATTTTGATTCTTAGATTCGTGTTGAATCTTGAACAAAATCTGATCAGAATTTTTAATTCTGTGGGTTGGGAAACACTGTGTGAGAAATCTGAGTGTACTGTGCAAGGTAGAAAGATGAACGGAAACGGCAACATGAACACCAAACTTCCGGTATTTGACGGTAAAAACTAGAATCGTTGGATGATCCAAATGCGTGTACTGTTCGGTGCTCAAGATGTTCTAGATCTTGTCACTGATGGTTATGTTCCGGTAGCAGCAGATGCGACGGATGAACAGAAAAACGCGCAGAAGGAAGTAAGGAAGAAGGATCAGAAAGCATTGTTCTTCATTCATCAATGTGTTGATGTAAATGTGTTTGAGAAGATTGCAGATTCAACGACAGCAAAGGCTGCGTGGGACACACTGGTTAGATGTTATGGTGGTGACGCATCAGTGAAAAAGGTGAAGCTTCAGTCCTTGAGAAAACAATATGAGAATCTCAACATGAAGAATAATGAGAAAGTTTCTGAATACATCTCCAGAGTGATTCTGATCACTAATGAGATGAAAGCGTGTGGAGAAACTCTTTCTGAAGAAACAATCATGGAGAAGGTATTGAGATCCCTTACCTGTCAATTTGATTACATTGTGGTAGCAATAGAACATTCCAAAGATCTGAGCACCATGAGAATTGAAGAGCTGCAGAGCAGTCTAGAAGCACAAGAGTTGCGTTTAACTGAGAGAACTTCTGAAAGGGAAGTAGAGCAGCAGGCTCTGAAAGCAACTTCTAATAGGAGGTATCAGAAGCAGTCAGAAGCCAGGAGAAGATCTGATGGTGGTCAGAAGTCAGAAAGCTCAACCTCTGATAGACAAAAGAATGCTCAGAAGGGAAAAGAGAAGTATGACAAGAAGAAAATCCAATGTTACTGCTGTAAGAAGTTCGGTCATTTTGCTAGAGATTGTTGGTCAAACAAGGAGAGAAAATCAGAAGAAGCAAATATAGCCAGAAGTTTTGATGACGAATCTGTGCTATTGATGGCCTCTGAATCTGATGATATGGATCTGATAGACTGGTGGTATATGGACACTGGCTGTTCAAATCATCTTACTAGAAACAAGAAATGGCTGGTTGACTTTGACTCTGAAAAGAGGACAAAGATCAGATGTGCTGATGACAAATATCTTAATGCAGAAGGTATGGGAAATGTCAGAGTGATTCTGAACAATGGGAAAACAGCATTGATTCAGAACGTGTGGTATGTACCTGGCATCAGAAGCAATCTGATGAGTGTGGGACAATTAATTGAGAAAGGTTTTTCAGTTACCATGAAGGACAATCTTCTGAAGCTGTATGACTGCAATCAGAAGTTGATTATGGAGTCAGAACAGGGAAGGAATAGAACATTCAAGGTGAATGTCAGAACTGCAGACTCAGAATGTCTTAGTGCAACAAGTGCTGAGAAGGAGAGTGAGCTGTGGCACAGAAGATTTGGTCATTTGAATTTCAGAAGCTTAAAACATCTGAATTCAAAGAAGTTGGTACATGGAATTCCTGCAATTAAGAAGCCTGAAAAGTCATGCAAAGTTTGCATGGAAGGAAAACAACCACGATTGCCATTTGCGTCAGAAACTGCTCCAAGAGCAAAACATGCCTTGGGAGTTGTACATTCTGATGTGTGTGGTCCATTTCCAGTAGCATCGATTGGAGGGAATAAATACCTTGTGTTATTTGTTGATGAATTCACAAGAATGACATGGGTATCCCTTATTAAGTTTAAACACGAGGTGTTTGATGAATTCAAGAAGTTCAGAATGAAGGCTGAGAATCAGAGTGGTCAGAAGTTGAAGATTCTTAGAACTGACGATGGAGGTGAGTATAACTCCAAAGAGTTCCAGAAGTTCTGTGAGGAGAATGGAATTGAGCATGAGGTTACTGCTCCTTATACCCCTCAACACAATGGTCTTGCTGAAAGAAGAAACCGCACTTTGCTTGATATGGTGAGAAGCATGCTAAAGGAGAAGAAGCTTCCTCAGAAGCTCTGGGGAGAAGCTGTTGCCACTGCAACGTATGTACTCAACCGATGTCCTACGAAGAAGTTGAAGGAAATAGTTCCAATACAGAAGTGGACTGGAGATAAGCAAAGTGTTAGTCATCTGAAGGTGTTTGGTTCTGTTTGCTATAAACATGTTCCAGAAGCCAGAAGACAGAAGCTGGATGATAGAAGCAAAGTGATGATTCTGATAGGGTACCACAGTACAGGTGCATACAAGCTCTATTGTCCAGAAACCAATAAAATTGAATTCAGCAGAGATGTGATTGTGAAGGAATCAGAAGTTTGGAATTGGGATAAGTCTCAATCTGATTCTGATGTTAGAACTTCTGAAGAAAGGTCAGAGTTAAGAACTTCTGAAGTTGGAGTAAACTCTGACATTGATTCTGATTCTGATAGTGATTCTGACTCTGGAGAAGACTCAGAAGATGAAGGTGACTCTGATGATCCAGACTCTGATGACCCAGACTCTGATGGTAATCCAGATTCTGGTGGCAATTCAGACTCTGGAAATATGCCAGCCCCTGAAGATGGTCAAAGCTCTGGAAGAAGTCAACCATCTGAAGCTAGAAACTCTGAAGCTCAAGACTCTGAACAAGTTCAGAGACCACAAAGAATCAGAAACATCCCCAGAAGATATGCAGAATTTGACATGCTGCAAGACACTGAAGTAGACTCTGAAGGAGAAGTTATTCAGTGTGCCATGTTAGTAGACTCTGAACCCATAAGTACAGAAGAGGCTCTTAAGCAGAAGCTCTGGCTGAAGGCCATGAAAGAAGAACTTGATGCTATAGAGAGAAACAAGACTTGGAAGCTGACAGAACTTCCAAAAGACAAGAAAGCCATCAGCGTCAGATGGGTTTTCAAGCAGAAGTTAAAGCCAGATGGTTCAATTGGCAAACATAAAGCAAGGTTGGTAGCCAGAGGATTTCTACAGAAACCTGGGCTGGATTACTCTGAAGTGTTTGCACCTGTAGCAAGACATGAAACAATCAGAATGGTGATTGCAATAGCTGCTAACAGGAATTGGCCTCTGATGCATTTAGATGTAAAATCTGCATTTCTGAACGGTCCATTAGAAGAAGAAGTTTACGTGTCACAACCTCCTGGATTTGTGAAAAAGAATCAGGAAGGGATGGTGTACAGATTATACAAAGCTCTATATGGATTGAAACAAGCGCCCAGAGCTTGGAATCAGAAGATTGATTCATTTTTCAAGAAGCAAGGCTTTCAGAAATGTGAGATGGAGTACGGTGTCTATGTTCAGCATACTTCTGAAGGAAATATGACTCTGGTATGTTTATATGTTGATGATATACTGCTGACTGGAAGTTCTGAACAGGAGATAGTCAAGTTCAAGAAAGTTCTGATGAATGAATTCGAAATGACTGATCTAGACAAAATGACATACTTTCTAGGGATGGAGTTCAGATACTCTGAGAAAGGTATTATTTTGCATCAGCTCAAGTATGAATTAGAACTTCTGAAGAGATTTAATCTGAAGAATTGTAAGATTGCTGTCACACCTTCTGATACAAATCAGAAACTGGATTCTGACTCTGATGGAAAGGATGTGGACGCTACAACCTTCAAACAGTTGGTTGGTTCTCTGAGGTATTTGTGCAATACCAGACCTGATATTTGCTATTCAGTTGGGATGGTTAGTAGGTTCATGAGTAAACCTAAGTGGTCCCATTACCAAGCTGCTGTCAGGATTCTGAGGTATATCAAGGGAACTCTGAAGTATGGAGTATTATTTCCTTCTGGAAGAAAGGATGAGTCAGAACTTCTGAGTTATTCAGATTCTGATTGGTGTGGAGACAGAGTTGACAGAAGAAGTACGTCTGGGTACTTATTCAAATTTCTGGGAGGTCCCATTTCTTGGTGTTCCAAGAAACAACCTGTTGTGGCGTTGTCAACTTGTGAAGCTGAATACATTGCAGGTGCTGTTACTGCATGCCAAGCTGTGTGGATTCTGAATCTATTGCAGGATCTGAAGATTAAAGTAAACAAGCCTCTGAAGCTGATGATTGACAACAAGTCTGCAATCAATCTTGCCAGAAACCCAGTGTTGCATGGGAGAAGCAAGCACATTGAGACCAAGTATCATTTTCTGAGACATCAAGTTCAGAGGGGAGTGTTAGAAGTTGTACACTGCAGCACTCAGAAACAGTTGGCAGACGTTCTGACGAAAGCTATCAAGACTGATCAATTTCTCAGATTAAGGGATGAAATTGGTGTTACAAGTTTTGATGGAATATGAATTAAGGGATGGTATTAGAAGTAATTCATATTTATTAGTTTTATTATTTTCTTAACCCCTAAGTTTGTTAGAGGGTATTTTAGTATTTTATTATATTCTAGTAACCCTAGTTTTAGCTTATAAATAGGGTGACAATCATTGTAACTTTATCATGTTTGTAGCCGTCATTCTCTTAATAGAATATTCATCTTTCAGTCTACCTTTGCACCAACAACATCAACCAAATTGAATCAATATATTTCATACAATCGAATTAAACATACAAGAACACAAAATATCATTGAAAGGAATTAAACTAAAATTAACATTATAGTAATCTCAAATTTTGAAACCTGAATTACGGCAGATCGAATCAGAGGGATTAGTTCTCCATGGAATTCGTACAAGTTTTCAAATTTTTGTGAATAGTGATACCGTGTACTATTTTCGGCTGCTTAGGTTATAGGAAAAGTAGAATAAACCTAATTTGGTCAAAACATAACCCAAACCCAAACTAAATAACCCAACACAAAATATAAATCTAGTGCTGAAGGCTTCAACGGATTTTTCAACCATTCTACGGTCCGAATTAGCTTCTGACTTCTTCATGAAAGTCGTGGCTCTTTCTTTTAGCTTTCCAACGACGGGTAGCACGTCTCGATCTGATACTCCTAGTTCCAATTATTAATTTATTCGTGCAGACTGCTAATGCTGAAAATAAACTGCGAAAAACAAATAAGTGTATAAATAAGATAAATTATAAAATCACATTAAAAGGAAAAAATAACCAAACTAAAACATGGAAATACATAAGTATAAATATAGAAGAATGTGCATCAAAATGCACTGATCATGGTGATTATAATAAATTATTAGATAAAAATTGAGGACGAATAACCAAAATTATTTTAAAATAAAATAAAATGATTGATTTCGTGAATAGAGTATAATAAAAAGACTAAAACTATAATTTAATCAATTTAAATTTAACACTGAATTTTATTTAAAATAGTGAAATATTTTTAATTCTATTTTTTTCATTCTTCTTCTACCTCATTAATTGTCTTATAAGATTTAAAAAAAATGATTTTTGATGTTATTGATTAAAATATATCTTTTTATGGTATTTTAAAAATAATTTTTTCGTTAAATAAATTAGTAGTTGTGAAGGAATACATACGTAAGCGTGCAGATTCAAATGTGTGACATCTCACTTGTTCATCTTTTAAAAAGTGAATTTCAACGACTAGACTATTTGATTAAAAATAATTATTTTTTATATTAAACAGATTTTATTTTATTTTTGAAAAAGTTTGTAATTTTTTTTAAAATTCATTTTTATTAATAAAAACTATTTTTAAATTATTTGAGACACTTTAGTAGTATATATTGGTCCCTTCCTCAGTTAGCACCCAAATATTTACACACCACAACAGAAGTACCTGTTTTATTTGTTGATAATAGTGGAAGCATCAATCGTAGATGCTATTAGAGGGCTTTGAAATTTGAATTGTTTTTAAGATGAAATTATAAAAATTAGATAAATAACAACTACGCATAAAATATTTTGATTTATAAACTATAAAAAAAAAATCACTTTGAACATGAATGTCTCAAATAATTCATAGCTCCTGTTGTAATCTTAATAATGGGATCATCGATGGTTATGTCTCCTATTGATTAGGATTTACTTTTATCCTTTCAAGTCTTTTCACTTGAGTTGAAAAAACAAGTCAACGGTTCCTCTTCTTCTCTTTCAACCAAAATATGATGACGTCATCATCCACGTCATACACAACTTGAGACCCATACATTACAATAATGTTCTATTGTCCTTTCAAAGACTTTACATTATGTCTCATATGAAACATAATTCACTCAACTCACTCATATCATATAAATATTAAATGTTTGTCATTGCATTACTTGTAGTGTTACCATACACACTTCATTCTCATTCTTCTTACTCTAGTTACCCTAACTAATTATATCACCATGTATGCACACTCTAATTCCAACAATATCCCATTATTCTCAACACCTTTTGTTCAACAAAACTCCATCCATGATTTCACTGAGTTTGACTCGTTCCAAGACACTCTCTCCCAACTCAACAACTCGGAATTGAGTAGTGGCTATAGCAGCTATGGTGGATCGCCTTCACCAACTCCAAGTACTCCCATCTTCATGCAGAGAAGCATTAGCAGTCATTCTCTTTATCATAACAATGGGACCCGCCGTCATCCCCTCTCCGCTTTTTTCGCTGAATTGCTCGGCTCTGAAGACACTCCCGTGCGAAAAGTTTCCAGCACGGGAGATCTCCAGGTAGAGTAATTTATAGGAATTATTATTTTTATAACTGATAAATTCAAATAACTTAGTTCAAACTCGCATGTAATGATTTGCAGAGGGTTAAGAGAATGCAACATAATCATCATCATCATGTGGATAGTCCATTGTCTAGTGAAAGTAGCATGATCATAGAAGGTATGAACAGAGTTTGTCCATATAGCCCGGAAGAGAAGAAACTCAGAATTGAAAGATACAAAAGAAAGAGGAATCAAAGAAACTTCAACAAGAAAATTAAGGTTCAATTTTCTTTGTATTTACTTTTCATATACTAAAATATGTACTTATCAAAATGTGACAGTAAATTGTCCTTTTACTATGGAGAAAATGAAAAAGTGAGAATTTACAAGAATATAAAAAGAACAACAAGTAATGGACGAAACTGTACTAAGCATGTTACGTAGCGGAATTTGAACAGACTGTTTTTTTTTGACAACACTAATGTTGATTAACTTTGTTATGTGAATAAGTATGTTTGTAGGAAGACATTAGCGGACAGGAGGCCTCGAATCAGAGGACGGTTTGCGAGGAACGGTGAAATCGATACGAACAATACTTCAGTTCAGTGGAGTCACATTGGTGGTGGAGAGGAAGAAGATGAAGAAGATGAGAATTGGATTAATGTCTTTGATTCCATAGTTGCTGCAAATCTTGTTCATGATGAGTTTCAAGGAAGTTCATCTTTTGGTCTATTGTATTAGAATAATTATTAAGATTATTAAGTTTAGCTAGTTAATTATTTCTTTTTTCCATTTTTAAAGTATTATTGTACTTATCAAATTAAGTAGTAATGTAAATATATTTATCTCTATGTCCATATATTTTAGTGCCCTTTATCTTTCTATAGGATTAGCATCAATGTATACTATGTCTTATTGAATCAAACTTTGGTGATGAGTCTATATGATGTGTGGTATGAAAATGTGTAAAACGGATTATTGCATAGGATTTAAAGAAGTTTATAATTAAATTCTGATGGAATAGAATCTAATAAAAATATTTATTACGATTAAATTGTAATTAAATATAAAAAAAATTACTTATTTATAATTAAATTGTGATTAATCTATGTAGAACCTCCGACCTCCGGACACTATCGAATTTACGAAAAAGTAATTGATTTAAAGATTGCCTATACCAAATGTACATAGGAAATGAAGAGAGGTAATGTCAACTTTGGCTTGTGTCTAGCATATTAGGATATGATTGAATTGCAAATATGAAGATAAAACAGTATATATTAGGGTGCTATCCTCTAATGCTATGAAAAGGACTGAAATATGAGAGACTATGACAACAGGTTGGAAGCATAACACTAAGGAAAATCTACTTTTTAAAAATCACATTTGATTTACATATTTAAAATGACATTACCAATTAGAGACCCTATTTTATTTTATTTTATTTTATTTTATTTTAGAGATTTTTGCCTTTTTTTAGGAGGGTTGAATTAAAAAAAAGGATAAATTGCCAACCATGTCTTAAAAGTAAAGGTGTAAATAGGTCAAATTGATATAGAGGGGTATATATTCCGGTCTATTTAAAATTTGATATAATCTAGCTGATTTATTAAAAAGGTTAAGTTTAAACTTTTAAACTATAACTATTGAATAAGCTTTAACTTTTGTTTAATTTTAATGTAAAACAGATTTTTAAATTGATTTTAGAGTTCATTTAATTGATTAAAAATAAATAAAATAGACTACTTATAACTTTATTATGAAATACGGTAGATTATATATATATATATATATATATATATATATATATATATATATATATATATATATATATATATATATATATATATATATATATATATAAAATTGGCGCCATCACTTTATAGTTTCGTGGTGTCTGCCACGTAGACCATATTAGGGTCGTGGCGTCTGCCACGGAGACCATATTAGGGTTGGCGCCATCTCTCTCATTTCTCTCCACCTTTTTAGCCACGACCTCCACATTTTTAACCATGATTTCCATTTATTTTTTCAATCCACCAATACTATAATTAGGGAGAGTGGAAGTATATAAAGGAGGGTCGATTTTCTTACCAAAGGTGCATTTCAGTCAGATTTTGTTGTTAGATTTTCTTAGGGAGTTTCCAACTTTGTAAAAGCAATAGATTCTCCACATCGGAGACTACTGCAATTATTATTTGAGCATCTGAATTTGATTGTAACGGTGTACTCGATTGCCAAAGCTTGTCGGCATTGTTTAATTTGAAGAATCAATATTCATTCCAAGTTCTCGATTTATATTCCAGGTTTTATTTTAATTGTCATTTTAATTATTTATGCCTTATTGTATGTTTAATTATTTGAATATCATGTTTGTTGTCGGATCCATGTCCGGCTAAATCCCTAGGTATCGGTATGTAAAGATCGTCGAAACGACGGGATTCGTAAATAATTGGTGTTGGCTTTTATAAAATATTATTTTCCGGTTTTAGTTTCTTGTTTTATTCAAATATTGACTTATCATATTCTCACTCTTGTTTAAGAAGGAGGATTTTTCAATGGATTACACATCCTAAGATGATATTATAGAAAAAGATGACACCAAAAAAAAGTGTCAAAACAGATCCGATTCGCTGAACATGTTTGTTTTATCTGCATTTTTTTTTAGGATGGATCAAGATTTTTAACTTGTACCCTTTAATATATCTACTTTGTTTCGTTTTGCTTCGGGGTTTTTAAACATTTGTAGAAGTAGACATTAACAAGATTTTTTACAACTTTTAGTCCTTATAGTACAAAGTCGCATATGCTAGCCTCGTACTCATTTTCTCGCGAAACCAAACAGATTTTAGTTTCGCACTCTTAATGATGTTCGTCTTACTTCGTTCTTTTGCGATGCAGGTCTAAACAGGGCAAAAGTTCTGGTTGACACCCTATCCAAAAATAGGGGTGGCAAAACGGATCTGACCCGTTGGTTATGTCCATTTTACCTGCACTTTAGTGCGATGCGGACCAAGGGTTTTGATTTCACTCTCTAGTGTGTATGTCTCGTCCGTCCCATTTTTTTACGAGTTTTTGTATGCACAGACATTAACATAAATTTTGTATTTTTAGGCTTGAAATGTATAATGCACGGAGACCGCTCTGCCCTCACTTTAATGTGTGATGGATCAAAATTTTAGGTTAGTACCATCAATTATGATCGCTCCATCTCGTTCTATTTTTCGTGAACTTTTGCAGCACAAACATATTCATTTAACACCTCCTCTATCCAAAAATAACTAGAAAACAGTCTCAATATTTTATATTGCATACTTGGAGAGAATGATTAATTTAAACTCAAAATTAGCTAGCTTTCTACACCTATTACTAATCATTACTTAAGAGGACCGCACATGTAAACCAAGTAAAATTTTATATACTTTTCAATTCATGATTTTCTAAAAGCTATAGCTTCTTCCTTCCAAGGTAAGATCCTAAGGTGGGGGAGGTTGGCCCTATTCACCTTTGTCTGCCGGCGGTGTGTTAGCCACTAGGTTAATGGGAGGTTTTTAATAATCCAAAGTGAACTCAAATTATTCTTACTTTGTTTTTTCTTTTCGTAATTATTTTATCTTGATTTTTTGGTGTTGCAATACTCAGTCCAAATGTTGAACTTTAATCGATTTCAAACAATATTATGACAATTAAAATAATTTTATTTATATTCATTATATTCATAAAAAATTATATTGTATTAATAAAATTATAGACAATTTTTTTATTTTATTATTTAAAATGTTATCACAAAAAGTAATTAATTCAAAAAAATAAATGTAATATCACATCTTAAATTTAAAACATATATTACTTTCATAATCTTTTAAATAATCTTCATAAAATCTATAAATATTGGCTTCATAATGGTAATTATTTCATTTTAAAATAAAATTTACAACTTCAAATTTTCTTAAATCTTTATATTGTACCAACAAGACCTACGTGTGTGATGGAGCAGTATCAGTATCAGATAGTCAACAAGATCTACATTTAATTTTTATTGATATTGAGAAAGCGTACGATAGAGTGCCTAGAGAGATTTTGTATAAAACTTTAGAGAAGAAAGGGTTAACATTGCATATATTCGAGTTATCCAAGATATATATGACGGAGTATCGACTATTATCCGGACACGAGAGAAATACATAAAAAGACTAAGAGAAATTATTAAGAAATATCTTGAAATTAATGATTTGAATAGAAGTATTATAAAAGAAATTATTAAGAAAGATCTTGAAATTAATGATTTAAATAGAAGTACGGTCTTGCATAGAATATTATGACAAAAATTAATCTATGTAGTCGATGTTATCTAATAGGATAAGGCTTTGTTGTTGTTTATATTGTACTCAACATCATTTTAATCGTCATTTTTCTTATTGCCAAATCAATTAATAGACATGCAATGTTAGTGTAAAAAAATAATAATTGATAATTCAATAAAAAGCTATAAATATGTCAAATCATCCAAATTGTTTTAACTCATTATGATGTGACGAAAATATGTTGGGATAGAATGCATGCGTTCATTGAATGATAATGTAAAATTATTTTTTGCAATTTTCTCTAAATATAAAAGTAAAATCATATAAATTATGTAAATTATATATGAATTATATATAATTCAAATTCAAATTCAAATTTAATAAATTTAAATTTATGAAACTAAATTTAAGTTGGACTCAATTGATTCATAAAACAAGTCTTAAATAACTTTCGAGATAGTTCAATCATTCGTGATTCTTACCAATCCATATTTTCTACACTACTATTGCACCATAAATCAAAAGTTGAAGATTCAAACACTAAAGATGACATTTATTTAAAAGTTAGGCTTAAATTCAAGTCCAAAAACATCATTTTAATGTGAAAACATTGCAATGCTGAAAAACATAATTGTACACTTCTCTAGCAAAATCTTTATCCTCCACTAATCAAATCAAACACGACATAAATGCTTAGTGCACACGATATAATACAGATGATGGAAGTCACTATAATGAGCTATGAATGTTGTAAAAGACTTTACTATGATGATGACTCGAGTTGATTATGTAAAAAGTTCATGTGGGGGGGCCATTCCAAACCAAAAACTTATTCAACATCTTTAAACACAAGTCTTGCAGAAGAACAAAATAGGAATGAAAGTTATATAATATAGTAAAACAAAAAATACTATATTAACAGCACATGGCAAGCAATATCACTTTCTTTGTGCACTAATAACCATGAGTAGGAAACTTTCTAGTTCCTACCTATCTTGTAACTTGATCTATAGGTTATTTTGATCCCACTAGTTTTTCTCAAGTCATTTGAATGATCCTTTGAAATTTAAAAAGTATGATCCTACTTTTAATGTCATTGCACATGTCCAATTTCTTGGTAGGATCTAGTTCAGTTTTTAGTTGAATTTAAAAAACCACTTTGTCATTACACGATTCATTTTTGAGGGACTGTATTCATGTTTTTAGGAATGACAATTGAATTCATCTTCAATGAGTATCTGCAAAATTTATCCATAACGGATAAAAAAAATCTACAAAACAGATACGGGTATGGGCATGGGTACGGGTATTTTAGTACCCACCCCGTCCCATATCCGCACAATATATATTTATCTGTTATTATTTTTATTATTATATACACAAGTTAATTTATCAATTTTATTAAATACGTCGTTGTTAAACTTGTATGTATTTTTATATAAACTAGATGATAACCCGCGCGTTGTTTGAATGTTTTAATATTTTTTTATTAATTTTATATTTATTTGAATATTGTAGTTGTTAATATTTTGGTGTTTTTCATAAAAATATAAACATATTTAATTTATATATTTTTAATTATTTTATATATTTTTTATTGAGTAGAATGATATTGAGGTGGTTTCAAATTTTTATTTAAATAAAAAAATTATAAAATTATTTCGATATTATTCAATTATATTTTTGTTAGACTAAGATAGATTAATAAATTTTGTGGTTCTTTTTTTACTTTAAACTAAGTTTGTTATTTGTCGGTATTGAAAATATTTCATATTTTTGAGAAAGTGTACATTATGTTTTTAAATTATATTTTATAATTTTAAAACTTAAAAAATAAATTTAAATTAATTATAAAAGTTAATCAAATAATAAGATGATTTGCTATTAAAAGTTTTAATCACATGATTATTGTTTTTTTTTATATTTAAAAACAAAAATATTTCCATTTTATGATATTTTATTTATTAATTTGTAAATAGAGTTCAAATGAGTTAAGAAAATTGATCAATTATTGTAGTTATTAAATTTTGTAAGAATTTAAATATTTTATATTATTTTTGTTAGCCATCAATTTTTTTTGAATGATCGGTTTACTTTTATGTTAAATATTTTTTTAATTTAATAAAATAGTATAATTATTATATTTTTAGGTATTAAACTAAAAAAAAATATATAGTTATTTATAAAATAGTATACTTATTATTTTTTAGGTGTAAGGCAAAAAAAAATGTGAATTATATAAAGAATAATAATTGAATTTAGTTGTGATTAACACTTTTGAGATATATAATAATAAGATTTTGTAACATATTTAAAATAAAAGTTGAAGTGTGATTGTATTTTATAAATTTGTAAATGAAATTTAAATTAATTATATGAAAATTGATCAACTAATAAAATTATTGTAATTATTAAATTTTGTAAGAATTTAAAATATTTAATATAATTATTTTTGTTAGTCATCCGTTTTTATTTTTATTTTTGACTCATCGTTTTGTGTCTCTGTGTGTGATATTTTGTAATTTAACAAAATAGTGTAGTTATTATATTTTTTATTTTTATAGATGCAAGATGAAAATATTAAATTATATAAAGAGTGATAATTGTGTTTAATTATAATTAATTTTTGTGAGATATTTAATAATAAAAAATTTATAACATATAATTTTGGAATAAAATAAAAGTTGAAATAATATAATTGTGTAAATTTGATCCAAAATTCAATCTTAAAGGTGACACATCAGATTTTAATTGACGTGGCAAATATAATCTACATGATATATTATGTGTCACAATATAACTTGTTACATTAAATTTAATATACTATAATAGATAGATAATAGATAGTTGTTTATTTCTTAACTCAACAATGATTTTTTTTAGTCTTATTAAAAACTTAAAATTACATAATAAATTATAATTGGTCAATTATTTTTATTAGAAACGCGGATAAACGGATATGAAAATACTTAGATAATCATAAAATACGGATACAAATACAAATATTGGTGTCCACAACACAGGTATGGACTCATGTAAGGAGATATTTTCAAACAACGGATATGAGAACGGGTACTATAATATCATGCCCATACTGATACCCTATATAAGGAGAAGAGGGCAAGAGAAGAGATTCATTCACAATTCACTCAGTATTTCGAATGTGACTTTAGAGTTATCAGTCGTATATTTTTACGAACGGTAATAATACAGTAATAAGTTATCACTTCATTTAAAAATAATACTTCTAAATAAGATACACTTTAGCTCAGAAAAAAATATGAAATATAAATTATTCAACATATATAAGAATATTTAGTCATTCTGCTATCCGCAATTCTGCTGCTATCATCCAAGACAGATTACCTTATAGTCACTCTTTTTGAGTGTCTTTCACTAATTTAGGACTGGAAATTCATCGAGTTTTCAGGGTTGAAGAAAACCCGTATAAAAATTGATAGTCGTGATGAAGAATAATAAGCTCGCGGCTATGCAAGTAACAATAATCACCTGGAAAGAAAAACTACTTATTCTGGATTAGTTCTCCTCTTGAGTTTTTTACATCTCTTAAAAGGCACTGTATTCAACAATCGCTTCAAGGGAAATGAAAGTGGAGGCGTCCTTCGCAGTGGATGTGTCCTTCGCTTCACTCGCGATCGACCTGGACATAATGCAAGTATACAATTATACTGATGTCACAATACTAAAATGGAAATTGTGAAGTAAGGTGCAATCAAGTTATCGACCCTATATGCTATTTATTGCGATGGAAGGGATTGAAACTATTAAAACTACATGGACTGATGGGAGGAAAACGGAAACGTATAGCTTTCTAAATCGAGATGACGATATTAGTGAATAGGTGGCAAACCTGAAACAGACGGAACAGAGGCTAATTGATCAGAATCGGTGTTCACTTCACCAAACTTTGTATCTTCCATCATAACTTCTGGCAATGAATGTATTGCAACTGTGGAATCATCTTCCGTGTTCATTTTATCAGAAGGTGTTCGGTGTGGCATCTCATCAACTTCAACAGCATCAGAAGTAGATGTGTTCATATCCAGAACTGCATGCTTTGCAGTTTTAAAATCTTCCTTTGGCAAATTTTCATGCACTGTTGCAAAATGTGCATTTAAATTGACATCAGTGTTATTTTCATTGTCTTTTGCATGTACTGGAGCCGGAAAAATGATTCCTATGGATGGAGTAAAAACTTCTAATTTCTCGTCAATATTGTTAGGATCATCCAAAGATATGATTAGTTTCTCATTCTCGTGTGGTTTTACAGTGTCCAACAAATTACTTGAGATGCACAAGTCTGACTGTGAATCACGTGCTTTTGCTTCAAATGGGGCGCAATCAACATCTGAATCGGTAAAATTCTGAATCAAGTGCTTTGTGCCATTTGTCTGAGTGTCAATCTCTACATCATCACAGTCCACATCGTGATTTGTTTTTACAGTATCAAACAATGACCTTTCATCTTGCTCGAGAGAAGCCTCGAGCCTGTCGGGCTGCTTGGTTGAATTGTTAGGTACAGGATTTGACTGATTAACAATTTCAGCAACTGGAAGTAAATTTCCATTATTATAGCTGTCGACAGTGGCTTTTGCTACTGCTGATGCTTTACAAGGGGTTATAAATGATTTTTCCATCTCATCCATCTGTACATCTGAATCAACAGAATGTTGTAGTTCCAACTTTGCGCCATTTGTCTCGGTCTCTATCACTTCAGAACGAAAAGCATCAGTAGTTCCACTGTGTATACTTTTCTCAAAAATATTGCCACATCTCACAATGTGATGTTTTGTTATATCATTCAACGATAAGCTTTGGTCTTGATTGGGACAAACATCAGGCCTATGTGTCGGCCGATTTACATTTTCGGCAACGGACGCGAAGTTTACCTTATTAGTTGAGAAGAGCGAGAAAGTGTCATTTGCAGGTACGAAATCCTGGACTTGATAACCTTGAGACGGAAGGCTGTCTAGTACTGAAACAAAGTCAATAGCTTTTGCAGTCTTGGGTGCTTTAGATGAGATTGAACGAGAATTTTCCATGTCGTCCAACAAGATATCACCTTCACCGCTGGAGAGAGGGTCCCACTTTTGTAACTCTTGATGTCGAGCTTCCTTAGAATGAGATGCTAAGTCGGATGATAAAACCTCTACTCTTATTGCCTCTTTGTGAAACCGCTTTCTCCTTAGAGCATTGGCTAAAAGAACCCTGCAAGCCATTCAAAATGATATTCATGACATGTTATACTTATACACCGGTCCATAGAATAGAACCAAACATTATAAAGAATTTGAGCAAATTATTACCTACAGTTGTTAGATATAGATGCTTTAGCTTCCTGCTTCGAGAGCCCGAATAATAACAACAAGTTTGCAACATCACAAGGCCCTCGAAGTTCATTCACCGAAGGTGCAGCGCTTGAAAATACAATATCCCGCCCCCGAGTCCAGTCAATCAACAGCTACATGTTTAATCAGTAAGCAAGATTGTAAATGTCTTAATAACTAGATAATAACACGCACATTGCTCGGGTGGAATGGAACTAAATATAAGTATGCATGTGTATGCAATTTAATACGAATTCGAAATAAGTTAATGAAATTTAATATGAACTCGAATATGTTAAGTAGGTTCACGATGTTGGCAAGTATGAAAATGTAAGAGATAAGCCGCTATTACCTTGGCACCAGAAATTAACTGTCTCCTTAACTGTACATCAGCAATAAGACCAGAGTATGAAACTTCAAAAACAACACCTCGCTGCGTAGCCATTTTAACCATAGACTGCTTCAACCTAAATGGCAACTTAGCCGAAAAATCAATTGAAATGATATCTATCTGCAACAACATCAATCAATTTTCAAAAACTTTCGATCATGATTAAATATTCAAACTAAACCTATAACTCTCACTACTAACCGCCATTCTCTCGCAGGCGACATCGAAAGCAGTCTGATTCAACGGTTTCACAGCAACCAAATCGTAAGTTTTCAAAATAGGATTCCCATCATTAAGTGCATTACCCTGCAACGGATTCTCAACACAAACCGTGAGGCGCGTGTACTGCCGAAACGGAGTGGAAGATTGAACACCGAGGAGGTCACGGTG
Source organism: Lathyrus oleraceus (assembly GCF_024323335.1). Lineage (NCBI taxonomy): Eukaryota > Viridiplantae > Streptophyta > Magnoliopsida > Fabales > Fabaceae > Lathyrus > Lathyrus oleraceus. The sequence goes on from NC_066583.1 coordinate 617,301,016, forward strand.
AAGCTTTGCCGACGAGGAGAGAAAGGGAACGATGTTGAGGAGAGTAGTGAGGGAGAGTGGGGAGATTGAGCAACGGTGTTTATCGGACATTACGCCTTTCATTGTGCGGTTGTAAGCTATTCCTGTGTAACCTAGTTCCATGGCTTTCACGGCAAGTCTTGTTCGGTTGCTTTCGACGGTGGATTTTTCGGATTTGGTGGAGGTTTCTGGGTAGGGTATGTTGAGGTCGAAGAAACCCATGGTTAGACGGCGGTGGAACAAGGTTTGGTGTTTGGTCCACGAGGTTTAAGCTTAACAGGCGAGGGTTTCAACTGGTCGAGTCTTAAGTTGTTACGTGGGTGGAAACAAATTATGTCTACATATAAAATTAACAAACTCTTGTCTATGTTTTTTTGATGGGATGTGATTTTATAAGTTCATTTATTTATAAATTAATATAAAAATTAAAAATAATAATAAATTTAAGTTTAAATAATAATACAGATAAAAGATAAACAATAATATCAAAAATAATATAATATAATTAAAAATAAAAACTATTAAAATTTGAAACTAAATTATCGATTTATTTTTTATAAATAAGATGATTATTTTCTAAAAGAAAATATAATTTTTAAATATTTATTCAAATTCTTTTAATAAGTTTCCTTAATCTTTTTCACATATTTTAAAAAAATGGTTGATAAATTTCTATTATTCAATATTTGGATCAATAGTAAAGTTCTTCTCGTTTATAACAATAGTACTTTTTTGTATATAAAATTATTTTAATCAACAATGTATTTTTTCTCGTATATAGATATTATTTTTGTTTTAACATTGTCATACCCCAAAATTTATTTTCTCATTTTCATTTATACCTAACATTTGGTTTATTATCTCATCTACATATATCAACATAAAAATAGTGGAGTAAGTTATTTAGTTACTTTTTAGTTAGTGTCAGTTGTGATAAGTTAATCTTTTTTTCCTGTTTTGCCCTTGTAATCTTTTAGTATATATGGATGTACAACATTGGTTCAGATAAAAAAATAATGAGAAAATTCTACAATTACTTTTAATCCTTTTCTTCAATGAATCGTTTCTCTCTCATCTACATGGTATCAGAGCAATAGGCTCTGGTGACCATATTTTTTCTTTTCTTCTTCGTCTTCTCCGATTGGCATCTTGCGCAAAGTTTGCACCTTCATCGGTTTTCTTCACCGATTTTCTTCATCGTTTCTCTGATTTCGCAACCTTTGCGTTCTTCCTTCAATCGGATTCACCATGGATCACTAGAGCCCTTACTACCTTCATCCGAACGAAAGTCCGACGCTCATCCTTGTTGCTCCACCGTTGGACAACAAGAACTATCACATTTGGTCAAGATCGATGCACATCGCACTGATTTCCAAGAACAAAGAAAAAATTGTTGACGGTACCTTTCTGAAACCACCGGTCTCCAATCTTCTCTATGCGTAATGGATTCGCTGCAATACAATGGTACTTTCTTGGATTCAGCGTTCAACTTCTGAATCGATTGCGAAATTTGTCTTGTGGATTGATACAGCAGTTGGAGTTTGGAAGAATTTACGAATTAGGTTTTCACAAAGCGATATCTTTCGAATTTCAGATATCCAAGAAGATTTGTATCAATTCCGCCAAGGTACTCTCGATATCTCTGAATATTTCACGCAATTGAAAGTGTTTTGGGATGAATTGGAGAACTATCGTCCTCTCCCTTGCTGCACATGTGCTATCGCTTGCTTTTGTGGTGCAATTTCATCTGCACAAACATACCGGGAGCAGGATTACGTGATTAGGTTTTTGAAAGGCTTGAATGATCGGCTTTCTCACTCAAAGTCTCAAATCATGATGATGACACCTCTTCCTGACATTGACAAAGCCTTTTCTTTGGTCATTCAACAAGAACGTGAATTAAATTCTGCTACTCCTTTGGACTCTTCTGAAGCCACTGTCACTGTTTTTCATGCTAACACTCAAAATAAGGGTTCGGCAACAAACAAATGGAAAGGTTCTTCTTCCTCAACCAAAGGAGGCAACAGAGTCTGCACTCACTGTGGTCGAACAAACCACACTGTGGATACTTGTTTTGTGAAACATGGATATCCACCGGGATATCGAAACCGAACCAAGCTTGCATCTAATACTCAAGGTTCCTCACAATCTCATGCCAACACCATATCACACATTGTTGCTCAATCTGAGGGAAATTCCACACCTGTGTTTGGGTTTACTCAATAGGAATTTCAGAGTCTATGTGCTATGCTTCAACAATCTCAACAAGCTCAACCTACAACTACTGTTAATGCCATCACCACCTCACCCTTTACTTCCACTTCCCAAGCTCTCCCCAACACTGGTAAGCATCCCAATCTTTGGATTTTAGATACCGGAGCAACAAACCATATTTCTTTTCATCTAGCTAATTTTACATCTTATCAATCCATCGTGCCAGTATATGTATCTTTGCCTAATGGTTCTCATCTTACAGCTTCTGTTTCTGGAACCATAGTCATATCACCATCTCTAACTCTTTACAATGTTCTATATATTCCCAACTTCCATGTCAATTTAATCTCAGTCACTAAATTGACAACCAATAATGACTGCTCTCTAAATTTTTCCTCAACTCTGTGTAATATTTTGCAGAACCATTCGAATCAAATGATTGGTACAACTAAATTGCACAAAGGCCTTTATGTCATGGATTCCAATGCTTTTCATAATTCTTGTAATTTTGTAGTTTCTAATTCTTTTGAGATGTGGCACCTAAGACTAAGCCACCTCTCTAATTCTGGTATGAAATATATGTTAAAACAGTTTCCTGTTATTCCTTGTAAAAATAATATGGATCCTTGTGATTCTTGTCATCTTGCAAAATTAAAGAAATTGCCCTTTCCTAACAGCTTTACTAATACTCATGCCCCATTTGAATGACTACATGCTGACCTATGGGGTCCCTTGGCTACTGACTCAATTTTAGGCCATAGGTATTTTTTAACTCTTGTAGATGATTTTTCCAGATTTACATGGGTTATTTTTCTTAAAGCCAAGTCTGAAACCAAACAAAGTGTTATAAACTTTGTTGCCTTACTTGAAAACCAATTCAACACATCTCTAAAGTGTTTTAGGTCTGATAACGGTTCAGAATTCTCCACTCTCAATTCCTTTTTCCTTTCCAAGGGAATTATCCATCAAAAATCCTGCGTTGAAACTCCCCAACAAAACGGGGTAGTTGAATGCAAACACCAACATATTCTGAATGTTGCACGAGCCATTACGTTTCACTCCAATATTCCCTTAAATCTCTGAACTTTTAGCATACAACATGCAGTTCACCTCATCAATCGTATTCCCAACCCTCTCCTCAATTACAAATCTCCCTATGAAATTCTATTCAAAACATTCCCTGTTCTGATTCATTTAAAGGTTTTCGGTTGTTTGTGTTATGCAACTACCTTGCAGGGCCATCGAACTAAGTTTGATGCTAGGGCTCGTAAATCCATATTTCTTGGGTACAAATATGGTACCAAAGGGTACATCTCGTATAACCTGCAATCCCATGATTTATTTGTTTCTAGACATGTGATTTTCTTTGAGAATTACTTTCCCTTCAAAAGCAATATTTCCCAACCCAAACCTCCTGAACCTGACCCACCAGCTATGACATATGACATAGACCATACTGCACCTCCTGCTGTGGACAGCATACCTGTCACTTCTGCATCTTCTGTCCCAGTCCCCAATGACAACTCTACACCCAATGACAACTATACACCTCTCTTGGACTTGTCCAATCCACACCCTTCTGCTACATCAGTTGTCCCTAACCCTTTCTACCCTCATATCATTACCATGAACCTCAAACTAGTTTATCTCCACAACCTTTTTCACCTCCTTCAAATAATGCTTCCCCTGAACCTATGCCCCCTACCAGAAAATCTACTAGAACCAAAAATCCCCCACAATACCTTAAAGACTTCCATTGTAATATTCTTACTACATCTGGTACACATGAGGCACCAGCTAGTCACCACACCACACCCTATCCTATTTCCAAAAATCTATCTTATGATAGATGTTCTCCCTCTTACAAATCTTTTTGTTGCTCTGTCTCTTCTAATGTTGAACCAAAAACATACCTTCAAGCCTCCAAACATGATTGTTGGAGACAAGCAATGGATTCTGAAATTAAAGCTCTTCAGGATACTCAAACATGGACTATTGAAGATCTTCCTTTAGGAAAAACCCCAGTTGGTTGTAAATGGGTATACAAAGTAAAATACCATGCCAATGGATCTATTGAACGCTACAAAGCTCGCTTGGTTGCCAAGGGTTATACTCAATTATAAGGTGTAGATTATTTTGACACTTTTTCTCCTGTTGCTAAAATAACTACGGTTCGAGTTCTCTTGTCTCTTGCAGCTATAAAACATTGGCATCTGGAGCAATTGGACATTAACAACGCCTTTCTCCATGGTGATTTACAAGAGGAAGTTTATATGTCTCCTCCTCCTGGCTATGATAATTTTGGATCTAATAAAGTTTGCAGGCTCAACAAATCTTTGTATGGACTAAAGCAGGCTAGTAGACAGTGGCATGCCAAATTATCTTCAGCCCTTCTTTCTTTGGGTTTCTCTCAGTCCGAGGCAGATCATTCGTTGTATATCAAGCAAACAAATCATAGTTTTACTGCTCTTTTGGTTTATGTTGACGATATTGTGTTGACAGGTGATTCTCCTTCAGAAATTGAATTTGTCAAGTCTTGTTTGCATCATAAATTTCGCATCAAGAATCTTGGCAATTTGCGATATTTCCTTGGCCTGGAAATAGCACGATCAACATCTGGTATATTCCTTAATCAAAGGAAATATGCGCTTGAACTGCTTGAAGATACATGCCTGCTTGGTGCCAAACCTGTCTCGATGCCCATTGATCCACACTTGAAGTTATCCTCCACTGATGGTGAACCATTAGAAGATCCCTCCACATACCGCAAGCTCGTTGGACGATTATTATATTTGACAAGTACGCGGCCTGATGTTTCTTTTATAGTGAAGCACCTCAGCCAATATGTGGCTAACCCGCTGATCCCTCATTACCAAGCTGCTCTTCATGTTTTGCGGTACTTGAAAGGGTGTCCAGCTCATGGAATATTTTTCTCCAGCACTAGCCCCTTAAAACTTCATGGTTTTGCTGACTCCGATTGGGCACGCTGTCCGGATACTAGGAAATATGTGACATGGTTTTGCGTTTTGTTAGGTAATTCTCCCATTTCATGGCGCTCTAAGAAGCAGAATACTGTTTTCCGTTCTTCAATTGAAGCGGAGTACCGTGCTCTTGCATCTTTGACATGTGAGGTTCAATGTCTTTCTTACCTCTTTGCTGATTTTCAAATTACATTTCCTACTCCTGCATCCTTATATTGTGATAGCAAATCTTCCATCTATTTGGCACATAATCCTACATTTCACGAGCGCAGCAAACACATTGAGCTGGATTGCCACGTTATTCGCGAGAAGCTGCATTCCAAACTTATTCATCTTCTTTCAGTTCCTTCAGAGTCCCAGCTAGCAGACGTATTTACCAAGCCACTTCATGCACCACTTTTTAATTCCCTCATGTCCAAGTTGGGTTTATGCAACATACATACTCCAACTTGTGGGGAGGTATCAACATAAAAATAGTGGAGTTAGTTATTTAGTTACTTTTTAGTTAGTGCCAGTTGTGATAAGTTAATATTTTTTTCCTGTTTTGCCCTTGTAATCTTTTAGTATATATGGTTGTACAACATTGGTTCAGATAAAAAAATAATGAGAAAATTCTACAATTACTTTTAATCCTTTTCTTTAATGAACTGTTTCTCTCTCATCTACAACATACCCATGGCATCGTAGCATATTTCATTTTGCATTGAGAAGTACAAAATCATGGATTCAAGGGTCTTGATCACACAAAGTATGGAAGGGTGGCTGAGTCCCAAGCTAGGTTCATTGTAATGGTCATGCTTGTATTGGAAATTTTCATCTGGTAGGTATTCATTGTGGAGCATAATGGAAACCTTAATTCATTGGTGTTGCGTGTAAGCATCATATGGATCAATTCAAATTTCTAAAATTCTAGTTTTTGATTATGGCATTATCATCTATAGTGTGTGCATTCAAATTTTAGGATTCATATGATTTATCTTATCCATTATGGATGGTTCATTTGTTTGATTAAGATTCAGGTCATGATTCATTGATTAGGGTTCATTCAAAGCTTCACATGTTCATGATTTGTTACTTGGTTGATCCTCCTTGGTTTAAGATCAGTCAATAGTATGACATATTTCATTTGGTTCAGAGGTGTGGTGTTTCACTTTCGATTATCCATTAGAAAATACATTTTTTCTACCTAAGTTGACTTTTGGCCAACTGCTGACTTTTTGGTCTACCATATTTTCCAACCATTTTCTTTTTCAACATAATACATGTTCATGTCCATTTCCAAGTTCACTTTAAACCACTTTGAATCATGTTTATTATCCACCGTTTAGACCATGTTCATCTTATACAATACATGAACGTTTCTTTTTAACCAAGACCTATTTCACATTCCAAATCTCATCTTCATGACCATTTGTAAACCTTGATTCATTCCATCATAACCATTTTTGACCATGCTCATTTCAAACAATAACTCATGATTCATTTTACATCAAAGCCATGTCCATTTTTAAATCACGTTATATTCATTAACCATTACATGAACCATATATCTTCAAATTTCAGTCATTTATATAATACAATTATATAAGCCATTAAGTTAAACCAAATCACATTGTCATTTACAATTCCATTACAATTTTCAATTTCCATTCACAGATCCAATAGTTCAATCCAAGATTACACCATTCCAATCCAATCATAATACATCAATTCCATTACAATTTCAATTTCTAAATTATATTTTATTACAACCATAAACATTACAATCATTTCAAATTCATGACATAAACCATTACAACATTATCCCACAAGGCCATATCACTCCATAGAAATCCAAACAGTCCAAGCATCAAATGCCAAGCAAGCCCATTCGAAGCCTTTCATCAGCCATTTGAATTCAAGCCTTGCATCATGACCCAAAAAACCTGCACAAAACATAATTCATCACAAAAAAATACCTAACAAGCTAACATTACAAACCTAACTCCCCCAACCAATTATCAACTCTCATTTTTTTCCTTCAACCAATATAATAAACTCTCTCCAATTCTGAACCATTTCCAACCTCACTTCACAAACTAAAACCAAACTAACAAACTCCTTTGATCACCCTGCAACAAAACCTTCTAATTCACCAACCTTTCCAACAAAGATTGAGCTCTTCAAACCCTCTCATGAACCTCATTCAATAACCTGCAACAAACCTATAAGGAACTTCAATTTCCAACACTTAAATAACTTCAACAACCTTCTAACTGAACCTTCAAATCCTCACCTGTTCATGTTCTTTCGGGAGGCACGAATCGAAGCATCATCGCTATCATTCACTCAACACAACAACGACGACATTACAAATCGGAGAAGTTGGGTTGAGAGTCACTTTGATTTGAGCGGCCACCGAAGGAAACTTGTCGGTGCCCCTGATCCGCTGTCGCACACAAGTCAAAACGAGTAATTAGAAAACTGTAGTTTAGCGGAAGCGACAACTCGAGTATCGTATCGCAAGGATTCTTATATTATTCTTAACCTAATGAAATCGATTTAAGGGGGGTTTATGTTTAGTAGTCGATTTAGAAAAGAAAGCAAAAAAAGTGATTAAAATAAGCGATTATAAAATAAGTCAATCTACTATTTTTGGTTTCCGGCTAATCACTGGTTTTTACCTACCAATTCCCTAAGCGGCTTCGATCTCTATTCGATTCAAATTTGATTGACAAGCGCAATAGATATATGACAAATTTATATTCCTATATTCCGAATTAAGCAAACGGATAAATACAATCGTGAATTAAGCAAACACGATTTACAAACGCAATTTAACGACAAAGCGACGAAAATGGTGATTAATAGTTAGGAATGCAATCATACGAATTTAATCAAAATCATTCCACAAATACAAATTAAGCAAATGAAATTTCATAGAATAGAATTGAAAGAGAACGAAATTAAATTGATAGAATAAAAACCTAAAAGCCTTGGAAATTCGGTTACAGCAAATTGACTCTAGATGATTAGTTCCTCTTCATGATCGCACAAAAGCAAAAAGTTATGGTGAATAATGTGTATTTGCTACAGTACCGTGACTTCCCTTTTAAACAGAATAAGGGTTTCACTAATAATTCAAATTGGGTCGAAAAACCTAAATCCGGCCCAACAAATGGCTCAAAAGAAAATATTTCTTAAAGTACGAAACTTCAACAAATTAATTGAGACATCTGCACTCCGAATCAGCTTTTGACTTCAACATAAACGTTGTAGCTATTTCTCTTAGCTTTCCAACGCATATCGGAACTTGCAAAACGACATTCCGTAGCTCAAGTTATGATCCGAACAGTGGACAGGTATCAAATAACCACTAAAACTGAAAATAGCAAACGAAAATAGATTAAAGGCAGCCATGAACTTAAATCTAAAAACATAATAAAATAGTAAAATAAGTAAAATAAACTGGATAAATGCCCAAATATAATTATAGAAGAATGCACATCAAAATGCACTGATCAAATTCCCCCACACTTGAACTTTTGCACTCCGAGCAAAATTACAATTTCAAAACAAAAGGAAAGAAAACAAAGCATGCACTTCCAAAAGTTTTCAAGATACAAGGTATAAGCATAATTATAAGTCTAAGCTTCAAGAATATGGTGTTAGTGAGCAACTTTTTGTGACATTCAAAGCAGATAGAAAAACAGATTACCAAAAAGTACATCAACAACAGTAAGATCCTCACAGGGTATAATTCACTAAACTCTCAAGTATTTAGATTAACTGTTTACACTCAAAGTACAACATGAAAATTAGTACTACCATAAGCTTGAAAGGAGTCTAACTTCCACAATTGAAATACATGCACACAAAGATCAAAAGGACTTTTATTTGGTTGTAACATGGTCAAGGTAAGGGTGAGATAAATCCTAAGGGGTACTAGGCTAAAATTCAAAGAGATAAAAGAGACTTGAAAGAACTGCGCGAGTTGAATTTACGAAATATTTCATTCACTTGAACAACTCTATAGCAATTATTTTGTCTTCTCCTTCCTCTTTTTATTCATTTTTTTGAAGGAGTATGTATTGACATGTATTATTACAAACATAATTCCTTTTTTTTTTCTTCCTCTTATCCTTCTATTTTTTTCATTCTTTTTTTTTTCTTTTCTATTTTCTTTTTCTTTTTCTGCCAACTTCTGAAATATTACAAACATAATTATTCAACTCTGCACAACTCCAAACAAGACTCTTTCAATCCTTTGAATAGGGTGATAACATTATTTTTCACTTATCGGCTTGTAATGAGTTTTAAATAAAAAAAGGATGATAGGCTCAAGGGGGTTTCAAACAAGGGATGCAATTATTTTAGGGTTGACTTTTTGGCTAACTGGCTAAAAAAACAAAAGAAAACAAAATTGTATTTATCATATCAGTGTGCACAAGTAAACAACATCATCAACAAGAGTCAATTCAAGTTCTAGAGACCAACAAACATGAGTGAATCACACAAGAAAGAAAGAGATGGATTTTTGTATGTTATCCATATAAGGCTCAAAATCTTACAAGGTTAATTGATCTACCATAAATGATGTACAATTTAGAGTTTAGTCTTATCTATCATACTAAAAATGCACAACAAATTTTTCACATCACACCACAAGACTCTAGTCAAAAGAACTAAGAAAAATACTTATAATTGTAACTCAAAAACCAAAGGAAAAAGCATACAAACTTTTTTTTTAAGAAAGCAAACAAAAAGCAAAATAGAGGAAAACTGAAAACAAAATAAATAAATGGTTCCCTTCCCCACACTTAAAACATACATTGTCCTCAATGAAAGAGCATAAATATAAAATAAGAATGAGATAAAGGAAAGAACACACCCGAGGAGTCAAGGTGGATAAATGATTGCATAATCAGCCTTTCCCAAAGAGAGCTCTTCTACAGTCTCTTCTTCCAAAGTCGGGCTCTCATGGAGTAGCTTTGGGTAGTGTCCGTTGAACTTGAAATTTTGATTAGTGTCTTCGCCTTGTATTCCAGGATCAAAGAAGAATCTTCGATAAGTAAAAGTGTTGAATGGACACGTGAAAGTGATCTTCTTTTTCACAACATCACGAATCAAAGGATTGCATGGTTGTCTCACTACTTTTGTTTCATCTTTAAGCGAGATCCTACGTATACATGTGGATGGGATAATATCACGAGTGTCGGCCAAGGTCCATCCAATTCCCTTCTTATATTTCTGCTTAAGTTGAAGCTTTGATGAATAATATGAATCCTCGGGAAGTGGTTTAGACTCTAAAGAATGTGGTTGTTCAATGGATGGTATGTTTGGGGCAGCCGAAATGTCAAGAGCTTCAACCACATAAACAACTTCGTTTATACTATTACCCTACAAGGCATCATCAATCTCAGCACAAACAACACAAAGGTTAGTGTTAGTACAATCATTACACGAGTAAATATCATCAAAACCAGATAAAGTTGGAAAATCAGCTGAAAACAAATCAGAATAAGCTTCATCAACAACTTCAGAAAGCAACTCTATTTGAAAAATAGAATGCTCTTCCTCGTCAATCTTCTTATTTTTCAGTACTCCTTGTGAGAAAGGGATTGGTGGTACATACTCTTTTTCAGCCTCAACAACAATAGAAGGTTTAGATGTTGCACTAACAATTTTTTTATTTTTTTCTGGGGATGGTTTTATAACTTTTTTGGCCCTCAAGGAAATTGCACTCACATTAGGGCCTTTTGGATTAACTACTGTTTGGGCAGGTAGTTGGTTCGATCCCCGAGCTTGCTGCATGGCATTCATCAAAGTGGCAAGCTGTCCAATCTGTATCTGCAAAGTCTAAATACTGGAATCTGTTCGTTGCTGAAATTGGAGATTGTTAATAGCCATTTGTTTGACAAGATCCTCAAATGAAGGTCCGGAAGGTGCAGAGGTGAAGACTTGGGGAGTGGTATGTGGTTGTGGCAGGGGTATGACTAATTGTTGTTGGGTGGGCTGCTGGTTTCCATATCGAAGGTTTGTGTCATACCCCAAAATTTGCCCATTAATATTTCAAGACATTTTGCAAGGCATTCCGACTCATATATAACACTGATCTTGAAGAAACAAAGGCCCAGCTCACGGATGGCCCAAACTGGCCTGTTCGCTACGCGCTCGCCTAGCGAAGCTGACAGACAACAAAATTTTCGGGCTTCATTCTGAACCCAAAAAAAAAAAAAAAAAAAAAAAAAAAAAAGAGAATTTTTTTTTAATTAATTAATTAATTAATTAATTAATTAAATAATTAAAATAAATAAATAAATAAAATATAACAAATTATTTTGGACTTGGGTCTCCCTCATTCCAAGCCCATTACCCACGAAATTAGTCTATAAATACTGAAGTTTCAGTAGGGGAGTTACACTTGGAGTTACACTGGGAGATTCACTGGAAAAAAAGAGAGGAGGAGAACAGAGAAGAACGAATAGAAGTTTTGGCATAGGAACCCTGCCTACCCGGAGAATTCAGAGTAAAGAAACCCTGAAGGCAGCCCATCTGCACCGAAGCCATCGCCGTCCAATTCCCGCTGCCTAACTTATTCCGATACTACAAGTGGTCAATCCCTTCAACCTTGAATTGGCAAACAGGTTTGCGTATCTCTATTGTTTATACTTTCAATTGGCCATATCTACATATATAATGCATCATGATTAAATGTTGATATATAATTTGCTTTCGTATGGGAATTTAAATATGCCTGAATACCCTGAATGTTTGATCATGTTATTCCTGTAAAATGCCATAAAATTCAAAGTTCCTAACGTGGGGCTGTTTTCAAATTCAAAATCCGTGGCCGCTCGCTAGCACCTCGCTAGGCGAGCCTGGGGCGAGTATTCGCCTGGCCTTCGCTAGGCGAGGCAGAGGCGAACGAGACAGTAGCTGACTTTTCTATTCTGTTTTTTTTTTTATGTTTTATCATAGCCATGCATTATTCATCCTATCCTATTTATTGTTGTGATATTTCTCCGGTGTAATCTTCGATTGCACCCTGATTTGGTGTTCTGACATGTTTCTTTTTTTTGAGTTTCGTAAAGGTTCACATATCCCAGGAAAAGGTTATTGGCTAGGTATTCCACTTTATTTGTGGGATACCCTTGTGGAGTTTCACCCTAAATTAATTTTTAATGTATTAATTTCTAATGTATTAATTTTTTAATATATCATTTTTAATAATTTTAATGTGGAGTTTCATCCTAATTATATAATTAATTGTAAAACTTTGCCTTTGAATAAGTGATCTTGGACCTCTCTTTGTTGCCTTACGATTACGATATTACAGTCATGTCCCGCGAACGTGAGGATACCCTTAGCAAAGACCCTTCGGTTAAATCATCATAAAATAAATTATAGTCCCTCGGATGTTGCCTTCGAATATACAACTTTGTCCCTCGATGACCCTCCGATGTTGCCTACGGTTAAAAGATGATAGTCCCTTCGAATGCTAAGATATCCTCGTAACTGTTGCCTTCAATGACCTATCGATGACCCTACGATGACCCTTAAACATCCAAAGGATAAAACTACTTATTTCTCAATAATAAGGACAGTTTTACCCTCATAAGGATAGGAAATGCTCATAAAGACCTTGGGTCGGTATAACTCTTAATTGTTGGCTCACAATCTAAAAACAATTTTCACACCTCACACCTTTCAAAATATCTTTAGAAAATCACCACTTGGTATATATTCATACTAGAATCATTACCGAGTTATATTTTTCTAAACAATTTCCAAAACTAAACGAGATAACTACTTTGTATATATTCATACAAGAATCATTACAAAGTTAAATTCTCTTTTCAAAACAATTTTTCTAAACAATTCACAAACACTTTTTTTTTTAAAAAATAATATAAGTGATCGAGCAATTAAGAGCCCATGGATAACCATGGATACAAAGGGTGCTAACACCTTCCCTTTGTATAATGTACCTCCCGAACCCAAAATCTAAATTAAGGTATTTCCTGTTCTTTTCCACCTTTCCTTATTGGATAAAAGAAAAGTCGGTGGCGACTCTTGCTAACCGCGACATTGCGATTAAAACCACAAAAAAGTCCAGTTCACCGTATGACAGAACTGGCGACTCTGCTGGGGACCCTAAATATTTAAAAAGAGAGGTTACCTTAAAAACAAGATCACTTATTCAATTTGTCTGATTTATTTTTAAGGGATTGCTTGGGTATGTTATGCTTGAGTGAAAGATCCTACACCCGGATCTAGTGTACCTTAGGTAAGTAGCAAGAGATCATCGCGACTGTCCGGCGTATACTGGAATGGTCAAAATGATGGCTACGGTTAATGTGGCACTTTGGATGTCCTGATGTTCCTCATGTTAGTTGAGGAAATATTTGGCATTCGCGTGGTGTCATAAAAGCATTAACCAGACCTTTAGAACCCTAATTGACTCATCCTGGCCATTAGAAAGTAGTGAGATAACTGGCTTCGGTTCCGACTGGAGTTGGTTGAGACTCGATACTACACTCTTTGAGATTGGACTTTAGGGAAGCTTCGGTCAACCACTTGGTGTTGCACTGAAGTGGACTTAAGGAAAGGTCAATGATTTGAGATCCTTCTAGAACCCGGTTACTATTCTAAGACAGGTTGAACCAACCAAACTTCAGTGGGGAGGGTATTTACCTATGGAACTCACGCAAGCCTTAAAACCTAGGAATGATTGTTGTGTGACTTGCTTGTGCTTGTTATTTATCTAACAACATAACATCATAACATCATAACATCATGGCATTGTACTAACCATTTCAAGGATTTAGGGATTTAACTCTGCTAAAAAAAACAAAAACAAAAGCAAAAACAAAAGAGAAAAGAAAAAAAAAAAAGCTCTTTTTGTTAGTTTATGCAAAGTTAAATCCCGAAAGTCCTTGAAAATATTTCATACATTGCATTGCATCGCATAACAGGTATTCTAAAGGATCAGTGTTCTCACGATTTTCCTATCAAACAGATTCCAGCAGATTCAAACAGATTGAACAATGGCTCTCGAACAAACTGTCAAAGATCTCCAGGCCCAGAATGCTCAATTCCAGGAAATGATGCTGAGCTTATCTAAGGGGCAGGAAGAACTGAAAGCTCTTTTGATGGAGAAGAAGAAGGACCAGAAACCTGTGGGTTACATCAACCCGGGGAGAAGGCTTAAGGGACAGGTTACAGGAGTCAAGATTAGAATTCCGAAGGATTCAGAAGAAGAGACCGAGAATGATTCGGAAGATGAGAATCCTAATCTCGTCAATTCTGAGGACGACGATGAAGATTATGAACATGAACAGTACTCTCCGAAGGATGATAAGTACAAGTTGCTGGAAGAACGTATGCTAGCTATGGAGGGGCAGAAAGTGCCCGGTCTGGATTTCGAAAACTTGGGTCTGGTCTCTGATGTGGTCATTCCCCGCAAATTCAAGGTTCCCATTTTCACTAAGTATGATGGTGCCTCTTGTCCTCAGATGCATCTAAGGGCTTATGTGAGAAAGATTCAGCCGCACACTACTGATAAGAAACTGTGGATCCATTTCTTCCAAGAGAGTCTGTCTGGCACACAGTTAGAGTGGTATTATCAGCTTGAGAGCTCTAACATCCGCGCATGGACTGATTTAGCAACAGCTTTCTACAAGCACTACCAGTATAACTCTGAGTTAGCGCCTACTCGGCTACAGCTACAAAATATGACTATGGGCTCTAAAGAAAGTTTCAAAGAATATGCTCAAAAGTGGAGAGATTTGGCTGGCAGAGTCAAACCCCCTATGACTGATCGAGAGTTAGTGGACATGTTCATGGGTACACTGACTGGCCCATTCTACAGCCATCTACTGGGAAGTTCCTCGTCAGGTTTCACTGAACTTATCTTGACAGGTGAACGGGTTGAAAGCGGCATTCGAAGTGGAAAGATACAGGCAGCTACTTCTGCAAGCACCAAAAAGTCCTATCAGGGAAAGAATGAATCAAATGCTGTGTATAGTGAGAGGAAGCATAACAAGAAGAATCGTGACCATACTATTGGGGCAGTTACAATTGCCGCACCGCCATCTCAGAACTTCCAACACAGACAAGACAGGTCGAGAAGACAGTTTACCAAGATCAATATGACTTTAACCCAAGCACTGCAGAGTATGTTAAAGGCCAATTTGATTACCCTCAGAGGCCCTCCTGCAAATCCCAACACTACTTCTCCTCGTTATAATCCCAACGCCAGGTGTGCCTATCACTCCGATAGCCCCGGGCATGATACGAATGATTGCTGGTTGTTGAAGAACAAGATTCAGGATATGATCGACGCTGGAGAAATTGAATTTGATCCTCCGGCGACCCCCAATGTCATCACAGCACCTATGCCTAATCATGACCAGAATGTTAATGTTGTGGACGACAATTCTCACGTTACTGACGTTGCTGATTTAGCATCTCCTCTCCTGATCGTTAAGAAGAATTTATTGCAAGCTGGTTTATTTCCAGGTTGTGCTGAAGATTGCGATCTCTGTGTACTCCGACCCAATGATTGTTTGAAGTTGAAGAACGGCATTCAACGGCTGATGGATGATCGTACAATTCTATTTGAAAGGGTTCCTAAGGTGGACAACTCTATTGAAGAGGTATCTGTGATTGCTAGGTCCAAAGCTCCAGTGAAGATTACCGCTACTAGAGTGCCTGTGAAGATTACCGCTGAGCCCAAAGTGGCTCCCCTGATTATTACCGCACCTGGCCCCGTGCCATATTCCTCCAGCAAAGCTATTCCGTGGAACTATGGAGGCGACGTTTACATCCATGGCATAAAGCAAGTTGGTAGTTCTGCTAATCCTAATGATATTGTGGGGACTAGTAAAGTTACTCGAAGTGGAAGGATCTACTCCCCAGAAATCTCACCTCCCGCTCCCGAAATTCGAGGAAAAAGACCAGTCAATCCTCCTCAGTCAGAGACATCGGTCGAAGTTACTTCTGAAGATGTTGCCAAACAGGAAATGGAAGAGATGCTGAAAATCATCCGTAAGAGCGATTTTGATGTAGTGGAACAATTGGGGCATACTCCGTCTAAAATCTCAATGTTGTCCTTGTTATTATCCTCTGAATCCCATGCCAATGCATTGATGAAATTCTTGAAGACCGCTCATGTGCCTCAAGAAACATCCGTCGATCAATTCGAACATTATGTTGCTAATTTGACTGTTGACAATGGCCTAGGCTTTTCCGATGCTGACCTGACGCCAGCAGGAAAGAATCACAATAAAGCTCTGCATATCTCCATCGAGTGTGAGGGGATCACCCTGGCTCACGTGTTGATCGACAACGGCTCTTCCTTGAATGTGCTCCCGAAAGCTGTACTCGATAAATTTGACTACAAAGGCATTGAACTGAAACCTAGTGATGTTGTGGTGCGTGCTTACGATGGTGCGAAGAGTGTTGTCTATGGTGAAGTGGTTCTCCCTATCAAGATAGGACCTCAAGTCTTCAACACCACCTTTCACGTGATGGACATTCGTCCCGCCTACTCCTGCTTGTTGGGGCGCCCTTGGATCCATGGGGCAGGTGCGGTAGCTTCGTCGCTTCATCAAAAGCTGAAGTATCCAATAGCAGGCATGGTTGTCACTGTATGTGGAGAAGAAGAGTATATTGTCAGTAGTGTGCAAGCCTTCAAATACGTCGAGATGGATGGTGAATTCTTTGAGACTCCTTCTCAGTCATTTGAAGTGGTTCCTCCACCCAGTCCTGTCCTTAAGCCAACTCCCCTTGTGCCCAAGGTTGTTCGTGCTCCCCCTGTCATGATCTCTCTGAAAGATGCTCAAGCCGCGATTGAAAATGGTGATCGTGCTGGTTGGGGTCAACTGATCAATGTACCGTACAAGTCTGATAAAGCTGGCCTGGGGTTTAACTCTGGAAAGATAGTAAAAAATCAGATTAATGCTATGGAAGATGCTGATAGTGATTGCGACTTGGATAGCTGGATTTTCCCAACAATTGGTGACGGACTCAACAATTGGAAGACTGAAGACATTATCCCGATTTCCTTTAGTCAGGAGTAATTGTTATTGTTTATTCTAGAATTGCAAATTTTAATTTTCTTTTACAATCAAACTTCTTAAAGCATTGTGTCTATGCCCGAGGCACAATAGCTAATTTGTTAAGGGTTTTGTCATTTTCATAAGCATATTTATATTCAATAAATCAATGGACGTTTTGCATTCAAATATTGCGCTCTTTGTCTTTCCTATTATCTTTCAAACGAGCTATGTTTTCTTACACACACGCACATAACGAATTGCAGATCCCTATCCACTCTGGATCCTGTTGATAATAGGTCTACTACTGTTCATTATGACTTTGAAAATCCGATCTACCGAGCCGAAGATGGAAGTGAGGAAGATTGTGAAGTACCTGAAGAACTTGCCAGAATGTTACTACAAGAAGAAAGGACTATACAGCCGCATGAGGAGTCAGTTGAGACTGTAAATCTGGGTACCGAGGTGGACAAGAGAGAAGTCAAAATAGGAGCAGGCTTGGAAATCAGTGTCAAAAGAAGATTGATTCAAATGCTACATGACTATGTGGAGATTTTTGCTTGGTCTTACGAAGACATGCCAGGATTGGATACCGATATAGTAGTGCATCGTTTGCCAACGAAGGAAGATTGTCGTCCTGTTAAGCAAAAGGTTCGTCGCATGCGTCCTGAAATGTCCGAGAAAATCAAGGCCGAAGTCATGAAACAATTCGATGCTGGTTTTCTGGCGGTTACTTCTTATCCTCAATGGGTTGCTAATGTGGTACCAGTGCCAAAGAAGGATGGTAAGGTGCGAATGTGTGTGGATTACAGAGATTTGAATAGAGCGAGTCCCAAGGATGATTTCCCACTGCCACACATTGATGTTCTGGTAGACAACACCGCTCAACACAAGGTATTCTCCTTCATGGATGGATTCTCGAGTTATAACCAGATCAAAATGGCACCTGAGGACATGGAGAAGACTACGTTTGTGACGCAATGGGGCACCTTCTATTATAAAGTAATGCCGTTTGGTTTAAAGAACGCAGGAGCAACGTACCAGCGTGCTATGGTGGTTTTGTTCCATGACATGATCCATCATGAAATAGAAGTATATGTGGACGATATGATAGCCAGGTCTCATACTGAAGAAGAACATCTCGATCATTTATACAAACTGTTTGAGAGGCTGAAGAAATACAAGTTGAGATTGAACCCGAACAAATGCACCTTTGGAGTAAGATCTGGTAAACTCTTGGGCTTTATTGTCAGTGGTAAAGGTATTGAGGTCGACCCAGCCAAGGTGAGAGCTATTCAAGAGATGCCAGTTCCCCGTACGGATAAAGAAGTCAGAGGTTTCTTGGGACGTTTGAATTACATTGCCCGATTTATTTCCCATTTGACCGCTACTTGCAAACCCATCTTCAAGTTACTGAGAAAAAATCAAGAGATGATATGGAATGATGAATGTCAAGAAGCTTTCGACAAAATCAAGAAGTACCTCCAAGAACCTCCAATTCTGGTGCCACCAGTTGAGGGAAGACCTCTAATCATGTATTTAACCGTTTTAGAAAACTCAATGGGGTGCGTGTTGGGACAACATGACGAGTCCGGTCGAAAAGAGTATGCCATATACTACCTTAGCAAAAAGTTTACCGACTGTGAAACAAGATACTCACTGCTCGAGAAAACTTGCTGTGCTTTGGCCTGGGCTGCTCGCCGACTAAGACAGTATATGTTGAATCACACCACTTTGTTGATTTCTAAGATGGATCCTATCAAATACATATTTGAGAAACCCGCCCTCTCCGGAAGAATAGCAAGATGGCAGATGATTTTAACAGAGTATGATATCCAGTATACCACCCAAAAAGCAATCAAAGGAAGCGTGCTAGCTGATCATTTGGCTCATCAGGCCGTGAATGATTATCAGTCTATGAATTTTGAGTTCCCAGATGAGGATGTCATGCTTGTTACTGATTATGAAGAACCTGGACCGAATGAAGGACCCGAAGTGGGATCCCGATGGACTATGGTTTTTGATGGATCGTCTAACGCATTGGGCAACGGTATTGGCGTCGTGATCATTTCCCCAAGGGTGGCCATACGCCTTTCACCGCTAGACTATGTTTTGAGTGTACCAACAATATGGCTGAGTATGAAGCATGTATTTTGGGACTCAGAGCTGCTATAGACCTGAGAATCAAGTTTTTGAGGGTGTATGGAGACTCAGCCTTAGTAATCAGTCAGGTCAAAGGAGAATGGGACACTAAACATCCGAACCTCATCCCCTATCGAGAGCAGGTGTTGACATTAATCCCATACTTTGAAGAGATCACATTCGAACATATTCCCCGAGAGGAGAACCAGTTGGCAGACGCATTGGCTACCATGTCATCTATGTTCAGAGTCAGATGGGACAATGAAGCTCCCCGGATTACCATTGAACGACTAGACGAACCAGCATATTGTTATGAACTTAACGCTGATGAAGTAGAAGAGAAGCCTTGGTTCCACGAGATAAAAAGATATTTAGAAGCTCAGGAATACCCTGAAGGGACATCCATCAATGACAGGAAATTTCTGAGGAAGTTCTCCGCTAAATTCTTTTTGAGTAATGGAATATTGTACAAACGTAACCATGATTCGACTTTGCTTCGCTGTGTGGATAGAAAGGAATCAGAGAAGATTATGGAAGACATGCACGACGGTATCTTTGGGACTCATTCTAGTGGACATACAATGGCCAAGAAGATTCTGAGGTCAGGGTATTATTGGTCTACCATGGAAACTGATTGCCACCATCACTCTAGAACTTGTCATAAGTGCCAGATCTATGCGGATAAAGTACATGTGCCTCCTGCTCCATTAAACGTGTTGACCGCGCCGTGGCCCTTTGCAATGTGGGGCATTGATATGATTGGCGAGATTAAACCTACCGCCTCTAATGGACATCGTTTCATCCTTGTTGCTATTGATTACTTCACAAAGTGGGTGGAGGCAGCCTCATTTGCTTCTGTTACTAAGAATGTGGTGGCACGATTCATCAAGAACAGCCTCATCTGCCGATACGGCGTCCCTGAGAGAATTATCACTGACAATGGCACTAATTTGAACAACAAGATGATTACTGAACTCTGCACGCAGTTCAAAATAAAACACCATAACTCTTCTCCGTACCGGCCAAAGATGAACGGCGCTGTAGAAGCGGCTAATAAGAATATTAAGAAGATTATACAAAAGATGACGGTAACATACAAAGACTGGCATGAGATGTTACCATTTGCTCTTCATGGTTATCGTACTTCCGTGCGAACTTCGACAGGGGCAACTCCTTTCTCTTTAGTCTACGGAATGGAAGCCGTTTTACCAGTGGAAGTTCAGATTCCCTCTCTAAGGATCATGAAAGAGGCGGGCTTAGACGAGGACGAATGGATTCAGACTCGACTCGATCAGATAAATTTGATGGATGAGAAGAGACTTGCGGCTGTATGTCACGGGCAGATATATCAGAAGCGCATGACCAGGGCATTCAACAAAAAGGTCAAGAGACAAGTGTATCAAATTGGCGACTTGGTAATCAAACGCATCATCCTACCACAAACTGACCCCAGAGGCAAATGGACTCCCACATACGAAGGGCCATTTGTAGTTAAGAAGGTATTCTCAGGTGGAGCCATGATACTCGCTACAATGGATGGTGAAGACTTCCCACATCCCGTGAACGCGGACATAGTTAAAAAATACTACGCATAAAAGAGACCCGCTAGATCGACGTATCTAGGCAAAAGTAAGGGCATCCCGGCGAACCAAAAGGGTTCGGGCAAAAATTAGGGATATATAAAAAAAAATGTACACCCGGCAAGTCGAAAACCTGAAAAGGCGGCTTGGGCAAAAAAGGGTATCCTGGTGGACTGAAAACCTGAAAAGGCGGTCCAGGCAAAAATTAGGGATTAAAGCGTATGACTATGTCCCGTTCTCAGTCAACTTTCATCCAAGTTCGAGGGACTGACCAAGCCAATCACTTCTATCCGACAGCAAGGGATGAGATGCTCGAAGACATAATGACAGTAGTAGGCTTAAAATCAATAGGACTTCTTCCACATAGCTTTCTCTTTGTTTTCGACAATTTCCTCTTACTAGGATTTTTGTCTCCTTGTACACAAATTGCCTGTTTATAGGCCTCCTTTCAAAATCAATACAACCCTCTTTCAAAAAAAAGATGCTTTTGTTTTTACTTTTCTGTTTTGGTTGCGTAAATGTCCATTGATTTAATTTGAATTAATATGTGCATTTGAATATGACTGATGTTTACCAAAAATACATGCATAGAATAGCAATAGCAATTACTACCCGACTTCAGGATCAAGGAAAAGGTCTAATCATGCTTCCAATGAATCCGCTACCAATTCTCTTCCCCAGCAAGCCTGTTTTTTTTTTTCCTCAGAAAATGGCAGTATCCCCAGGCACAGCCAGTTACTCCCCAACAGAGGTCGGCGTCACCAGACAGATTGATCATCTCATCCATCCCCAGTCAGGCTCTGTTGAATATTTCCACCATCAGACAGAAATCAAGCATCCCCAGCCGAGAAAGGGTCATCGACACAAATGTCTCAAATCAGTAGATGGGGATTTATTTTCCCCAGTAGAGTCCCCAAGCAGAACTTCTCATACGCATAACTCATTCATTACATCCTTTCACAGCATACGCATGCATACAACATTCACATTTATTTTAGCATAACACGAAACATCTCATGCATCATGACATAGCATGAAGCTAACTTTTTCTTTGCAGGTTAATTATCCTCCTGATATAGTCAAAGTAGAAGGTTCATTCAGACAGACACCTTTATCAATCACATTCAAGATTCAGATACATATTTCAAATACAGTTCATGGGAACATTCATTCTGACAACACTTCGATATCCTCCTAACGATGGCATCTCTAAGCCCATCCCAGACATTTATTGCAAGTACAACATATACAGGTTATCAGATACAGTCTAACGTACGGTTCATTCTGATTCAGCCCAACATATGACTTCTTCAGCAACTCCAATGCGGTCTAACGTACGACCCATTTGGACCTTCAAATCCTCAGATGCTGCCTAGCGTACGGTACATTCAGGGGTGTAGTCTAGCGTACGACTACTTTCTTTTTCAGATGCAGCCTAACGGACGGCTCATTCTACAACTCGGATACGATCTAACGTACGATCCATTCTGAACTTCAACAACCCCAACGCGGTCTATCGTACGACCCGTTTGGATCTTACAACCCTCAGATGCTACCTAACGTACGGTACATTTCTGAAGTGTAGTCTGGCGTACGACTACCGCTTTCATCATCAGATGCGGCCTAACAGACGACTCATTCTGCGACGGTCTAACGTACGACCCGTTCGGATGTCCGTCCCCTCAGATGCTACCTAACATACGGTACATTTCTGAAGTGTAGTCTAACGTACGACTACCCCTTTCATCATCAGATCCTACCTAACATACGGTACATTTCTGAAGTGTAGTCTAACGTACGACTACCCCTTTCATCATCAGATCCTACCTAACATACGGTACATTTCTGAAGTGTAGTCTAACGTACGACTACCCCTTTCGTCATCAGATTCAGCCTAACGTACGGCTCATTCTGCAACTCAGATACGATCTAGCGTATGGTCCATTCTGATCCTTTATCCCCAACAGCATATGACACACTCCGACTCCCCAGCGAAGTCGGCAGCCTAATGGATGACTCATTATACGGTCTAACGTACGACCCAGTGTGGCACCCATGTCTTCAAATTGGCCTAATATACGGCGCGATCTGAAGCTTTCGTCATCAAACCTCCCGGATGGCATCTTTAAGCCCATCTCCATCAAGACCAACTGTCGATTCTCAAGTGCAAATTTTTGGGGCATTCTAGTGTTCAATAATCTTCCACCTCCAGACCACGAATGGCGTATACACCATTCTAACTCTCTCGGTCCAAGAACATTGAACAGGGGCAGCTGTCATACCCCAAAATTTGCCCATTAATATTTCAAGACATTTTGCAAGGCATTCCGACTCATATATAACACTGATCTTGAAGAAACAAAGGCCCAGCTCACGGATGGCCCAAACTGGCCTGTTCGCTACGCGCTCGCCTAGCGAAGTTGACAGACAACAAAAATTTTGGGCTTCATTCTGAGCCCAAAAAAAAAAAAAAAAAAAAGAGAATTTTTTTTTAATTAATTAATTAATTAATTAATTAAATAATTAAAATAAATAAATAAATAAAATATAACAAATTATTTTGGACTTGGGTCTCCCTCATTCCAAGCCCATTACCCACGAAATTAGTCTATAAATACTGAAGTTTCAGTAGGGGAGTTACACTTGGAGTTACACTGGGAGATTCACTGGAAAAAAAGAGAGGAGGAGAACAGAGAAGAACGAATAGAAGTTTTGGCATAGGAACGCCTACCCGGAGAATTCAGAGTAAAGAAACCCTGAAGGCAGCCCATCTGCACCGAAGCCATCGCCGTCCAATTCCCGCTGCCTAACTTATTCCGATACTACAAGTGGTCAATCCCTTCAACCTTGAATTGGCAAACAGGTTTGCGTATCTCTATTGTTTATACTTTCAATTGGTCATATTTACATATATAATGCATCATGATTAAATGTTGATATATAATTTGCTTTCGTATGGGAATTTAAATATGCCTGAATACCCTGAATGTTTGATCATGTTATTCCTGTAAAATGCCATAAAATTCAAAGTTCCTAACGTGGGACTGTTTTCAAATTCAAAATCCGTGGCCGCTCGCTAGCACCTCGCTAGGCGAGCCTGGGGCGAGTATTCGCCTGGCCTTCGCTAGGCGAGGCAGAGGCGAACGAGACAGTAGCTGACTTTTCTATTCTGTTTTTTTTTTTTTTATGTTTTATCATAGCCATGCATTATTCATCCTATCCTATTTATTGTTGTGATATTTCTCCGGTGTAATCTTCGATTGCACCCTGATTTGGTGTTCTGACATGTTTCTTTTTTTTTGAGTTTCGTAAAGGTTCACATATCCCAGGAAAAGGTTATTGGCTAGGTATTCCACTTTATTTGTGGGATACCCTTGTGGAGTTTCACCCTAAATTAATTTTTAATGTATTAATTTCTAATGTATTAATTTTTTAATATATCATTTTTAATAATTTTAATGTGGAGTTTCATCCTAATTATATAATTAATTGTAAAACTTTGCTTTTGAATAAGTGATCTTGGACCTCTCTTTGTTGCCTTACGATTACGATATTACGGTCATGTCCCGCGAACGTGGGGATACCCTTAGCAAAGACCCTTCGGTTAAATCATCATAAAATAAATTATAGTCCCTCGGATGTTGCCTTCGAATATACAACTTTGTCCCTCGATGACCCTCCGATGTTGCCTACGGTTAAAAGATGATAGTCCCTTCGAATGCTAAGATATCCTCGTAACTGTTGCCTTCAATGACCTATCGATGACCCTACGATGACCCTTAAACATCCAAAGGATAAAACTACTTATTTCTCAATAATAAGGACAGTTTTACCCTCATAAGGATAGGAAATGCTCATAAAGACCTTGGGTCGGTATAACTCTTAATTGTTGGCTCACAATCTAAAAACAATTTTCACACCTCACACCTTTCAAAATATCTTTAGAAAATCACCACTTGGTATATATTCATACTAGAATCATTACCGAGTTATATTTTTCTAAACAATTTCCAAAACTAAACGAGATAACTACTTTGTATATATTCATACAAGAATCATTACAAAGTTAAATTCTCTTTTCAAAACAATTTTTCTAAACAATTCACAAACACTTTTTTTTTTAAAAATAATATAAGTGATCGAGCAATTAAGAGCCCATGGATAACCATGGATACAAAGGGTGCTAACACCTTCCCTTTGTATAATGTACCTCCCGAACCCAAAATCTAAATTAAGGTCTTTCCTGTTCTTTTCCACCTTTCCTTATTGGATAAAAGAAAAGTCGGTGGCGACTCTTGCTAACCGCGACATTGCGATTAAAACCACAAAAAAGTCCAGTTCACCGTATGACAGTTTGGATGGTTCCTCCAATTGGGATGATATTTGTTGTTGGACAAGTCAGGAATGTTGTACCCTCTCTGATTGTTGCTTTGATTGAAAAAATTAGATGCATATGCTTGAGGCAACTGAGTGACCGAATCATCTTGAAGAATATGACATGTGTCAGTTGGATGTTCAGTAGAAGTACAAATACCACACAACTTTGTTGTTTGAGGTTTACTCACTGCCATTTGTTTCACTAAAGAAGTAAGCTATTCAATTTTGGTTTTTAAAGCCTTGTTGGAAGAGGAAACCTGAATGTCATTCACACCTTTTGTTTGGACCATATAATTATTTCTGGTTGTGAATTGTTGGGAGTTGAGTGACATGTTCTCAATCAGGGCTTTAGCAGCAACTGGAGTTTTATCGACAAGTGCTCCACCACTAGCAACATCAATAATGTTTCTATCCATTGGTAACAATCCCTCATAGAAATATTGAATAAGCAATTGTTCGGTAATTTGATGTTGAGGGCAGCTAGATACTAATTGTTTGAATTTATCCCAATACTCAGCCAATGACTCATTTCCCTGTCTAATACCACATATATCTTTTCAGATTGATGCAGCCCTGGAGGCAGGAAAGTATCTCTCTAGGAAGACTCTCTTCAAATCATTCTAAGTCGTGACAGAATTCGGCTCAAGATAATATAACCAATCCTTGGCAGCACCCTGTAGTGAAAATGGGAACGCTCTCAGCTTGATATGATCTTCGGTGATTCCTTCAGGTCTCAATGGTGTAGAGCAAACAACTTGAAATTCCTTAAGATGCTTATGCAGATCCTCACCTGCAAGACCACTAAACCTTGACAACAAGTGTATTAAACCAGATTTCAACTCAAAAGGAACAGTAACATGAGCATATTCAATACATAAACCATTGTAATTCATATCAGGAGTAGCAAGTTCTCTCAGAGTTCTTTGGTCAGCCATATTAAATTTAATAGAAAAAAAATCAACAAAGAATGAGAAAACACATAACTAATTCAGCAATGCAACAACAAATAGGAAAATACTGACAATATCCCTATTAAGAACAAACAATTGAAATACGTAAAAAAAACTATTTAAATAAAAGGGGAAAAAATACTAAAACACAAAAATTAATCTAATAACGTCAATTAAAATTTTTGAGAATTTTTTCAGAATTTTCTGAAACTATCAAAACAAAAAAAATCATAAAAAATAGAAAAATAAGGAATTTCGAATTTTTCGGATGACTTCCACTATTTAGTTTATAAATAAAGGCTTTTGATCCTTGATTTATTTCTAGTTAATCGACAAAGAATTAGAATAATTTGAGACGATTTTCTTAAAAAAACAGAATTTTTTTATCCTAAAACGCAAAAACACCAGAACACAAGAAAGTTAGGGCAAAAAAAATGTTAAAACACCACACCTATGACTATAATAATAGTTAGACTATAATAATGGTTAAAATCTACAAGAATCCCCGACAACGGCGCCAATTTGATCCACTGTCGCACACGGGTCAAAATGAGTAATTAGAAAACTGTAGTTTAGCGGAAGCGACAACTCAAGTATCGTATCGCAAAGATTCTTGTATTATTTTTAACCCAATGAAATCAATTTAAGGGGGGTTTATGTTTAGTAGTCGATTTAGAAAACAAAGCAAAAAAAGTGATTAAAATAAGCGATTATAAAATAAGTCAATCTACTGTTTTCGGTTTTCGGCTAATCACTGGTTTTTACCTACCAATTCCCTAAGCGGCCTCGATCTCTATTCGATTCAAATTCGATTGACAAGCGTAATAAATATATGACAGATTTATATTCCTATATTCCGAATTAAGCAAACGGATAAATACAATCGTGAATTAAGCAAACACGATTTACAAACGCAATTTAACGACAAAGCGACGAAAATGGCGATTAATAGTTAGGAATGCAATCATACGAATTTAATCAAAACCATTCCACAAAATACAGATTAAGCAAATGAAATTTCATAGAATAGAATTGAAAGAGAACGAAATTAAATTGATAGAATAAAAACCTCAAAGCCTTGGAAATTCGGTTACAACAGATTGACTCTAGATGATTAGTTCCTCTTCACGATCACACAAAAGCAAAAAGTTATGGTGAATAATGTGTATTTGCTACAGTATCGCGACTTCTCTTTTAAACAGAATAAGGGTTTCACTAATAATTCAAACTGAGCCGTAAAACCTAAATTCGGCCCAACAAATAGCCCAAAAGAAAATATTTCCTAAAGTACGAAATTTCAACGAATTAATTGATACGTCTGCACTCCGAATCAGCTTTTGACTTCAACATAAAAGTTGTAACTCTTTCTCTTAGCTTTCCAATGCATATCAGAACTTGCAAAACGACATCCCGTAGCTCAAGTTATGATCCGAACAGTGGACATGTATCAAATAACCGCTAAAACTGAAAATAGCAAACGAAAATAGATTAAAGGCAACCATGAACTTAAAGCTAAAAACATAGTAAAATAGTAAAATAAGCAAAATAAACTAGATACATGTCTAAGTACAATTATAGAAGAATGTGCATCAAAATGTATTGATCAGCCCCGCAAGTAAGTTTACATTTCAGCTTTCAACTTAAGCTTTTTCTCATTTCTGTTTCGGAGTTGAGATGAAGTTACGTTCTTGATGATTCTGTGAATACCAAAAGAATGTTGAATTGTGTTTCTTGAGGAGTTCGTATGCTGAGCGATTTTGACCTGGGAGTTTTCTTGCGTGACATGGTTGTGATGATATGATTTGGATCATATGTTTAGAGCTTGAGCCTTTGGATCAAGCAATTCTTTTGGGCCCAAGCATGTCTATGCAATTCACATCCTTATTCAATCAACTCACCCTAGCCTAATGTTCATTGTCCCTTAATTTTTTTTAATTATGTTAACTTATTTTAATTCCAGCTTTTTGTTATTAATCTTGATGCTGATTTTTCAATCTTGGTATGAATTAGGATAATTCTATTTTTTTGTTAATTAGGTTTGTCATTAGATTTAGGATTAATTGATAATTAAGGATTAACATAGCTTTTTGATACTGCACCAGGATCTTCATCCCATATGAACAAATTGCACGTATCAGCACTCCTCTTATAAAGACATATCCAAAACATCATTCCTTTATTTGGTCCATTCTTGCAAAGATACGAAACCATATGAACTTGACACCCTCAAAACTTCCCAACCCACGATTTTACAGAGATATAATACATCAAGTCAGGCAACAACGAAGGAAGACGCTGGAAGAAGAAGATGCAACGAAAGAGATAGAGGAACAAGAACCAGTGAGGATGAAGAGCAATTTAGGTCACAAATGGAATTAACTCAGCTTTTAATTGTGGCAATTTACACGCCGGATATCATGAAAATAAAAAAAATTAAAAAATTAATCTACATGTCTTATCACGTAAGATTTCGTTAGTGGTATTTGACATTAGAGACTAATTATTCAGAGACGAAAAATTTAGAAGAAATAGTATTTTAAGAGAAATTTTAAAAAAACTAAAAACAAAATTCACTATATTTAGAGGCACCAAAAATTTATTTAACCACAAATTTTAAATATAAAAAAGCATTTTTTTAAAAAAATTGCTATTCCAGTGTGTATAATGGGAAGTAGCCAAACCCAAAACAAAAAATAATTCGCGCGATTAAACCCGCCAACCTCGAAAATCATACTAGTATATTTCTTGTCTCAAATCAAAGCTCAAACGAAATCACTATTGGCCACCTCAGCCACGTCATCGATCCATGCGAAATCTCACATTCCATCTAATCCGTCGATAAAAATAAATCGACCGTCCAAAACACCTTTCCAAAACCCATCAAACGGATCAACTCATTACCCTTGTGCTTTTTCAAAACAAAAGAAAACACATTAGCCCATAAATTTCGCTACCTATATAAACCATACACATAACCGTAACTTCCATAACTTCATCTCTCTTTCAACAACTCAATCTTCTTCTCACAGGTAAATCAATTTCTCCAATTTCAAATAATTTTGATAATTGTTCGATTAAATTCTGAATCTAATTTTTTATATAAATTTTTGTAGTTTTTTGTTGATTTGTTGTTAAGAATCAAGATGTCTGGACGTGGAAAGGGAGGAAAAGGTTTGGGAAAGGGAGGAGCGAAACGACACCGTAAGGTGCTCCGTGATAACATCCAAGGAATTACGAAACCTGCCATCAGGCGTTTGGCTCGTAGAGGTGGAGTGAAGCGTATCAGTGGTTTAATCTATGAAGAAACCAGAGGAGTTTTGAAGATCTTTTTGGAGAATGTGATTCGTGATGCTGTTACTTACACTGAGCACGCTAGGAGAAAGACTGTTACTGCTATGGATGTTGTTTATGCTTTGAAGAGGCAAGGAAGGACGCTTTATGGATTTGGGGGTTAGGGTTCTAGATTTGTTGTTGGTGTGTGTTGTTGGTGTTTTGGGGGTGGGAATTGGAAAAGTCTTGCTGTCAAGAAATTTTGGCATGGGATTTGGGTTGGATTGTAGGTGGTGTTTTTAGGTTAAAATTAGATGTATTCATCTTGTTTTGTGTATTATGTTTTAGGTAGTTTACTTTTCAGTGTCATTCTGTGATGTAACTACTTTTTTCAATGAAGAAGTGATTATGATTCAACTATGTTTTCAAGACTAGTATTTGCAGATTGTTTTTTGAATCTCTGCCCATTTTGTATTATGTTTTGGTGTTTTGGGTGATTTGTTGTTCAAAGGAATAAATTATTTGTGTTGTTACTGAATGTGCCAATGAGCGATTGTAAATCATCTGTCAAGAGTTTTTTGTTGTAATAGTATGACCTTGCAATTGATTGGAAGTTTGTTGATTGTGTACCATGTTTTGATTTGGTCATGGTATGGTTTCTTCAGCTAGCTAAGGAGGTGAATATGTAGAGGAGATTGTGGTACACTCGGATACTTCTGATGTGGTGGACTACAAGATTAAAATCATGTGTTTTGCAGCCATTCACCTTGGTATTATGGGCTGCTACTATGAAGCACAAACATGTTGAAAATTATAGAGCGTTATCGCAAGTGTGCGGTGCCATCTGATACATGCATGTCTTTCTTCAGAGATTATTTCCTTTCTTATTTTTTAGAGATTATTTTCTTTCATCGGAGGTGTTGGTGCTATTTGATACAGACATTCTGTCTTCAGAGGTGTGGTTGTCTTTCTTCATAGGTGTTCATAGGTGCCGGTGCTACTTAGGGCTGCCAAGATACATGGAACATGGGGATGTTTCCAAGGTAAATATAAGCTGAGCAATGATGCTCCTTGTCTGCTTGGAGTTGCTATTATGGTAGGATTTTGAGATTCTGTTTTCTGCTCAATCACTGTGTATTCTTTCTGGTTTTTGTTTTGATCTGCTTCAAATAATTTATTCCTTTGATTCCTCTGTACTCATAAATGTTCCCACTCTTTCATTTTGGACAGTTTTTTACTTGCATTTGGTTTCAACTTACTGGTAGGGAATGGTTAATCATTGATCAACAAACTATTGTCGTGGTGTTACTGGTTGGGGGATGGTTAATCATGATTTGAAGTTTTTGTTAAGATTTGGCCATGAGATGGTGACTTTAAATAGCTATGGAGCTGAATATGCATATACTATTGTTGTGCACACATCTAACTCTGATATTGCGAATGGCAGAATTCAAGTCCTGTGTTATGCGGCCATTCCCTTTGTCTTTAAGGGATGCTAAGATACCATGCTGCATTTGGGATGTTTCCAAATGAAACATAAGCTGAACAACGAGTCTCATTATCTGCTAGGAGTAGCTAATGGGTAGGACTTTGAGCTTGGATGTAGAATGCCTCCCTGTTTTCTGCTCACTTACTCTGTTCAATTTTCTGATTTTGTTTTGATATGCTACTTATAATCTTTTAATCAAATTATTTGTCAAATCTTTTGAGCTGCTTGTAATTTGTAGATATGCTACTTGCAAAATGATGGGGAAGAATCAAGATGAAAAAAATTACTGTGAATTGGTACTCCAAGTTCAGGAGTGAATTAGAATTTTCTGAGTATTTGTTATGTTATGGGATTTGTAAAAGCAGGGAAAAGTGTAGAGATGGTTTTTGTAAGTTCTATAATAATAAGAATTGACAAATAATTCCATGATTATTAATTATATAAATAGTCTAGTTCATTCAAAATTTTGCTTGAGATGAATGACTTCTTTTCCTTAAACTAATTATCTTAACACGTTAGTGTATAAGCTGTAAGATCGACAAGACTCTCAATATTAAAAATTCTTTTCCAAGGACACCTTAGCATGGGATATCCATAATCAATTTGATAGGTTATCAGATTTATTAAAAAAACTAATTATGTCACATCTTGCACTTATTAAATAGACAATTATAGTATTCTTATTTCTATGATAACTAAGATTTGAATTATATAAAAGCCTCACATTAGTGTATTAAGCTCTTGAATTGGAATCCTTAACCCAAAATCCATGGATTCAGATCGCATATCAGTTTGTGTCAATAGCAAAAGCATCCCCATTAGGCCAACATTCGCAAACCTCTACAAATGGCCAGAATCAGAAGTAGAATTTCTGAAGACTATGAACACAAACAGTTATCGCATCGGAGCTGAATTTGATAGTCTTTCTTGCAGGCAAATGTATTTGAGAAGCTACAAATTCTCAAAGAAGAAATTGAGTATCACTGAGAAGACCAGAAAATGTTTCAGCTGTGTAAAAGAGAGTGTGATTTGTGCAAGCAATAGACTAAACTATAATATTAAGGGTAATCGTAAGGTTCTAGAAAGGGCCAAGTATGTCACACATGCTACTGTTTCAATCTTTTACAGGTTGCTTTCCCGGTCTGATAAGGTTCATGTTGCTCGTCATGGTTACTGATATACCGAGCTTGTTTGTTTTTAATAGCTCGTCAAGATCAAAACTGCAGTATGTAGTTTCTGTAAACTTCATAATCAATAAACTTCTCTGCTAAATTACTGGTTTTTACATGTACTATATATATAATGTGTTAAAACTTGGGTATTTTTATGGAATTATTCATTTCTTCCTTTCCAAGTTAATTAGCATTTATAGTCGTATTGTGTAGCTAGAGACTTTGGTGGATGAAAAGGGAATGCAGAAGATAGTGGAAGTGGTGATGGTGCGTAAATTGGCGATAACCATTTTCCTCACTACAATCTAGTCATGGACAACTAACTTCAAAAAGAGAAAACACTAGTAGTATTTTTCCATGATAGGGATGTGCACTAGATCTAAACCACTACCTCACTACATATCAAAATAGTCCAAAACAGAATATGTCAAATACAGCCATCTCTGAAAATTTGAATCAATTATAGACCAAATCAAACAGGAAAATGCTAAATTTTGCAAACACAAGACAGGATTCAACTCACTAACAGTAACAGCAAGTCAGTAAAAACATATAATAACAAAATGAAAGTACAACAGGCCTTAGTCTTTCATATGATACAAAAACATAAGACTGAATTCTTATAAGCAGGACAACATTGCCAATTTTTAGATGTAGGTATTTCTCAGGTTGATAATAAAGTACATCTAAATAGTTGCACAACTTGCACTCAACCATGGTGCAAACCTCTGGTTACCAATTAAGAAAGTGTGTTTGAGTAACTCCATCTTTCTTTACAAATCTATTTAAGTGCCTCAATCATTATGAAGCACCGACTCTAACACACCGGTAATAATTTGAGAAGGTTGAATAAATGAATATAACCACATGTCAGTGTCGTGTGTCAATGTCGAGACTGGCACGTGCTGGACACCAGACACTTTCAATGTGAAGTGTCAATGCCGCATGGGTGATAGAGAGCTATTGATTTGAAGACAAGCAGTAAAAATGATAAAAGAAGAGTACTGTAATACATGATTTGGAAAAAGTGACCTCATCTACCCTCGGACTTCACCAGCTGTGAGAATACTCTACTCATTGAAACACCAGAAAGATCATCTACAGTTGACGCTTCAAACTGTACAGCTGAAGCAGAAGAAGAAACATTTGCGTCTTGGTGGAAGTTGTTGACCTGTGGAGAGAGTTCGCCGATCATGTTTGTACTGTTTTCTTCAGGATCACCTTGAACCTCGGCTTCTTGAAGTTGAAGAGCATACTCTAAATTCCACAAGACGTCTCCCATTGAAGGTCTGTCAACACCATAGTCAGCCAAGCATTTTTCAGCAGTTTCTCCAAACTTCCTAAGAGATTCTGGTTTGATTTTCCCTGCTAGTGCTGTATCAATGATTTGTTGCAACTGTCCTTTTTTAAGAAATTTCATCGCCCATTCTGCCAAGTTTACCTTTTCCCTAGGAAGTGATGGATCTATAACAGGCCTTGCACAAAGAACTTCAAACAAAACTACCCCAAAGGAATACACATCGGACTTCTCGGTCAGTTGCTGCCTCCTGAAATATTCTGGATCAAGGTATCCGAAACTCCCCTTGACGGCCGTGCTCACATGCGTTTGATCAAGTTCAGGACCCGTCTTTGACAATCCAAAATCAGCCACCTTAGCCATCAGGTTCTCGTCAAGTAAGATATTTGCCGACTTTACATCTCGGTGAATGACTGCTTTAGCATAGCCGGTGTGAAGGTAATGCAGTCCTCTAGCAGATCCAATGCAAATCTCAAGTCTCTGCTTCCAACTTAAGCTCGGGAGCCCAGAACCATATAAATGACTCTTGAGAGTTCCATTTTCCATGTATTCATATATCAGAATCATTTCATTATTTTCATCACAATAACCAATCAAAGACACCAAATGACGATGACGAAATTGAGACAACATTTCAATTTCCGTTCTAAATTCAGCAATCCCCTGCTGCGACAGTGGATTCCCCCTCTTCACCGCCACTTTCCTGCCATCCCTTAACTCACCCTTGTAGACTTTCCCAAAACCACCTACCCCAATGACCCAACTCTCATCAAAATTGTTTGTACCCTCCTTAACTTCCGCAAAAGGAACACGGTACTCAAAGTTTGAAGCAGCGCTTATTGTTGTGCCGTTGGAATATTTACTTCCCATCGTATGTGTATCGTTGACGGACAAAGGAATCCATGTCTTTGACTGCCTTTGTTGTGCCAACCTCCTTCTTTTTCTACACAGTATGCAGCAAACTCCGGCCAAGACCACTGCACTCACTACCCCAACACTCACGCCAGCTATCAGGCCAACATGACTAGAACTCGAACCAGAGGTATCGCCACCAGCACCAGACGCCGCATTTGCACTGAGACTGCCAATAGAATTGTTCATTTTCATGATCTCCAGCCCATTCAAAATAGCATTGGGGTTGTCCTTATTCGAAGTGGAAGCGCCAATACTTACATTTAGTTTATTGCTGTCAGCCAGTGGCGCAATCAAATCCATAAAATATGGAACACCCAAAACATTATTACCTTTAGAACTGAGATCAAGATCCTTAGCAGCTGCCATTGAGTCAATATAAACATTGAAGTAAAGTAAATTGAGAGCTTTACTGACTACATCACAAAAGTGAGCTCGAACAAGGTATTGAAATCCAGGCTCCACATCAAATTGCCATGTTACATTGAAATTAAGATTAGTATCACCGGTGGACGTGTTTGTGTTCATCTCCGCGGCAGTACCATAAACACTAGGCGGAGCAGTGTTTTGTGTTGGTCCTCCATCAGCATACTTAACACCAGGAATATTCGAAACATCATTGGCAAGGTTCGATGTTAGAAGAAACTTTTGATCTGAAACCCAAGTTCTCTGAAGAGGGTCCTCTCCAGATGTAACAACTGGACCACCCATGTTAACCCTCCAAACAGTCTCCAAAGCCTGAGCCCCCAAACCCGAATACGACGTCAACGGATTCAAGTTAAAAGCATCATCAGCAATGAGATCATCAGGGACAGAAACAACCTCAATTGCATTCACAAATGCAACCGAACTATCCAAAGGACGAAAGGTAATCTCAAGGGTATCTGTGGTAACATTGATAGAATATTCCTTCATAAAAGGATTCTTCTGCATAGTTAAACCACTAATAAGAACAATGGTTTGCGTCGATACATCGAATTTCGCAGCATTCAAATTGTATCTATCATAAATAAATGGAAAAAAATAAAACCGGATCCAGTGTCTCCCCTGTTGGTTAATTGGCAAAGTGTACTTTGAAGATCCAGTGAAAACTCTTGCAGTTCTATAAAGTGGTGATTCATCATCTTTAGAAGAAACTGAATTTGCAGAAGTAGTAGCAAGAATTTCTTGCTGAGTTGTAAGTAACTTCTTTGATAAAGTATCTGAAGTGAAATTGCGGTTACCTACTGAAGTAGTTGAAGTTGATCCACAATCTATAAGGTAATTATCAGCTGGAACAAAAGTTGCACAAAAACACACCAAAGGCAATAGATTCAAAGCACAGATAATCAAACCAACTTTTCTCCAATCCATCATAATGGGTTTTCTGTTTTGCTTCCAAAAAAACTATCTTTTTTAAGCAATTTGAATCCTAGGAAGATCTGTGGTAGAACCAAAAAAAGAAAACAAATTAGGGTTTTTTAAAAACTTATAAAGCAAAAAAACAGAAAAAGTCAAAGAAAGAGAGAAAAAATGGCACCTTTTAACACTGTTGTAGTTCAAGTAGAATGAAGGTAGAGAGAGAGGGAGGAGAAGACAAATTTGAAAGGATCTGTTTTTTTTGTTATTTTGAGAGAGAGATTTGAATGGAAGAAGAAGGAAAAAAGACAAGTTGAGGAAGAATATAGCTAAGCATAAGCTGGAATAATGTTTATGACAACCTAAAGTTTTGACATATTCATAGATTCTTAATATTTTGTCTAGTTTAATAGAGAGAGAAAGAGAGAGTGGAAACGGTGGAAGTTGGTCAAAAAAATAGGAAGGGTTGGTGCTGAATTTCGAGTGAAACTTGAAAACGTGTGTGGTGTAAATAGAGATTAAAAAAATGAGATAGGCGAGGAAAGTGAAGTTAGTGTGTAAGAGTATTACAAATGGAGAATGAATAGAATAAAAAAAAAGTAAGAAAAGAGTAGAGATATGGAATACTTAGGTTTGTTTTAACATGACGTGACAAAAAGACTATTGATATAAATATGAGTCAGAATATATAGTTAAAAATCGATATATTATTTAAATTGCGAGAATTTTGTTTTCACAATTTAAATAAGTGTATATGTTTTTAACTACGTATATCGACTCAGATTTATACCAATGATCTTGCTGTCACACTATGTTACCAAAACTTAACGTTTTTTTGTTTTGTTGAAAATTGCCGGAAGAGACCAAATAGGATAACAGAAGTGGAGTTAAGGGAGTAACTTGTAACATTTTTTAGTTAAGAGACTAAAACAAAATATTAAATTAAGTTAAGAAAGTTGGTGACTAATTATGCATATAAGTTAATTGTATACCTATCAAAATGGAATCTAAATATAAGTTTAGTTGATATGTTAAAATGGAATAGTTCATATGAGCCAACTCAAAAAACTCAATAAAATATAGAATTTTAGTTTTAAACTTAGAGTCCAAATTTTATAAGAACTTTTTAGTCCTGTCTTAAAAAGTCAGTTATCTATTAAGTTTAGTCCATATGGGATACAAGTAGTCTGTTTGACAAGTATAACTAAAAATTCTTAAAATCGTATTGATATTTATGTTCTTTCATTCGTAAAACACGCATTGAATTGTCATACTTCACTAAGTTTTATCTCTTATATTTATATTCAATTTTTTAATTTTTAATATTATTCATTAATATAATTAAATTAATATTTAGTTATAAATTTTCTCATATTCTATTAATTTGAATTATGTTTGTTGGGGTCAATTCGGGGGTATTTTGAAAATTTTAAAACTATTTTAATTAATAATATGTTAGATTATTTTTTAAAATAAATATTATTGTACTTGTTAAAAGTATAAAATGAGAGAAGGAGAATCTGTTCACGAGATGATTGTGAGAGACCCTATTTTTTCTTCTTGAAATTTTGTAGGTCTTTTCCTGACCTTAGAGATCAAGCCATTTATAGCAATCCCACAAGCTTATTTAGAAGCAGTTTTCATAGTTCCATCATAAAAAATGTGGGGCAAAGAAGACTCGTTCTCCCAAATCGTAGGCACACATTTTTCCTCATTCACTGACATCCTTCCACCATTATTTCACATGCGATAAGTGAGGTAGATCATGAGTGGTGGATCTAAGCTCTGTTGGGCGGCTCGCCATACCCTTCGGGCGACCACATCCCTTTAATATTATAGGCTTATTTTGGGCTAATATCCATCTTCAGGCGTCTATGTCATTTCCCGCCTCTTGCTTGGTTATGTCGTAGACCATTTTGTCATGGACCATTCCTTATTCAGACCAAAATAAATTATCCCAGTCCACCGTTCATAATTACGACGCCTTGGAAAGGACGAAGTGATTTAATTTCGATGTATCGCCATCCTAAAAATATGGGAATTCCTCAAGTGAACCATTGAGCGAGTCCCTCAAGCATAGTTTGGGGTAAGTCCCTTATGTGAAACATGAGGTTAGTCCCTCAAGAGAAGCATGAGATGAATGTCTTTAGCGAAACATTGTGGGAGTCCCTTAAGCAAAGGGCAACATGTGCAATATTAAATGCTTCTAATGATGGATCTATCTATGAAAGCTAAGTCTACAAAGAACCATTGGTTCGCTAACACATGTCAGGATATGAGACGTGTGTCAGTTCATTCTGCAATCATTGGTGTGTACTTGACAAAAGGAAATCATAGCCTATGTGACCTAGGTTTTCTGTCCTTATAAAAGGATATTCACATCCCATTATCATCCACGTTATTCCAAAGTTTTAGCTATAGCAAGTCAATTTGCATTCAAAACTTGTCTAGTTTTAGCTTCATCTTCTTCGTAAACATGTATAACCCTTCCCTCTCTTTCTTAAACCTTATTTTCTTTCCTTTTAAAATGGAGATTATTAGGTAGTTAGACGAGAAGATTAATGCGATTCAACCTTCCAACATTAAAGAGCTTATAAAATTGTATGAATATTGCACGAATAACGCCAAGCTAATCGACATAACAACTAACTATATGTTCATTGGAGTAGTAATGTTTGGGAGTTATGAGAGTAAATCTGATCCTAGTAGTGATAATGACTCTTTTTTTTCATGTTCTTTCTCAAGACATTTGAATTTGTCAAAAGAGACAATTCTATCTAAGTGTTAAGGAGTGGAGGACTATGAAACACACCACACTCAGAAGTAGAGAATGGTCTCCTTCAGGTAACATTTAACCTATATGGTATAAATTATGAGAGGGTGGTGATCTTGGAGCCTTGCTCTGAAATGGAGTGGGTTGACACGGTCTCTGTAGCGATAAATTCGTGACCATCAAACTATGGATAAACTTGACGTCAATAAAACCAGAGTCGCCACTGTACTTTTATCGTTTCCAAAGGAAAAGGGAAAAATACGAACAAAACCCAAAGATAAGAAGTTTTCAAATCAAAACTAATAAAATGCCAGAGATTACAGGTAAGGGGGTTGGTTACACAAAGGGAAGGTGTTAGCACCCAAAGTGTCATAGGTACTCCTAGGGAGCCTTTTTTTATGTGTGCATGTGTGTTTGGTATAAAAGATGTATGAGAAAAATAGAGTGTGGGTATGAGAAAAGAATTCATTGATTATATTTTTGTGTTTGACAAGACCTTCGGACTTGTGCCTACATACCAACATAAAAATGAGAGATCAAAACCTCGTAGTTCGTGGTAAAAATTTCAAAGTTGGTGGATTGCTTTTTAACTAAAATTTAATAAGGAAAAGGCACAAATGGCCCAAAAATTTGAATGAAGTTGTTAATTCTTTTTGTCTTTTGAAATTTTAAGTCAATATGGTTAAGTTTATTTACAAGTTTGATTTAAGAAAGAGTTTAAAAATTCTTTGGCATAAGGCCAAAGTTTTCTAATCATTAAAACAAAGTCAAAGTTTGAAATCACAAGCAAAGAAAGTTTTTGAAAGAGGGGGGGGGGGGGGATTTTGAAATTTAAGAAGTGAGAGGATATGAAGAGACTGCCCTAAGCATAAATTTAAAAGTTAAAAGTTGAAAAGATCTGACCAATGGGATGTGTAACACCTCAAAATTTGCCCTCCTTTCTTGGGACTAGCTTAGCATATTGCATTTCATTTAGGACATTAGACATTTGCATATTGCATATCATGTGGCTAAACAAACAAGTCATCCTCCTAAATCTTATTCAGAAGATAGAGAGGTTAAGAGATTCATGCCTGAGGGTCTCATGGATTGATCACTAGTCATCTGTGGGTTTGTGCTTCAATTAGGGTTTCTTGGTCCTTCAAGGAGTTTAAGCATTATCTTATTGGCAAGGGTACATCATCATCATCATGGTTATGTCATCCTCAAAGGCTCATTGTTTATGATCCGATTCTTTGGGATTAGGGTTTTGACCTCTGGTCAACCCTAATCAGTTGCATTCTACCAGTCAGGGATTTCCAAGGAGATGAGGTCTTTCTTGAGAAGGAGATCATCATATGATTTTATTGAGCATGTACAAGCTAGGGTTTCATTTTGGAGCCATTTCATCAAGTGGTTGAGGCTCAAAATCATCTGTGCATGTTCAAGTCATCTGTCAACCATAAAAGTCAACTGTGCAAGTACTGAGGGCTAGGAGGTGGAGAAATGAGTTTCAACATCTCATTCATGTTCAAAATAGGCTTATTAATCATGTCAAATGCATATCTTGAAGAATTTGAGGTCAAGTCAAAAGTTTCCAAAAATGGAAAGTGACCTATAATTGAAAGTTTCCAAAAATGGAAAGTTTTTTGGTTCAAATTCAACTTGATCTTGCATCATCAAAGAAGCTTCAAATGAAATTTTGTCCAACATGAAAGTTGAAGAGCTCTCTCTCCCATTTCCAAAAAGTCCAAGATCATGAATTTATGATGAATGGTTGAGGAGATATGATCAAATCATTGCCAAGTGTACATGGAACTTCAAATGGCCATAACGTTTGATTCATAACTCCAAATTTGGTGGTTCTTTTTGCATTTTGCTTCCCATGACATGTAGTTTCTAAAACATCCATCACATTGCATGAAATTTGAACATATGATCATTTGTGCATTCAAGTCAATTTTGGAGGGAAACTTGAAAATTTAAAATTGATGCATCATGGGAACAAATGACCATTGCTAATATGTGCATGGAGTGTTTTTAAGTGCATTTGATCATTGGTTTGGTACTGTTCACGTATGCATGCTTCACACACCTCAAAATTTCAATTTTTGTCACCACACCTTATCTTGCTTAACTTCAACTAAACCTTGATTAATTTTAATTAAAATAGGATTAGCACATGGTATATATACATAAACCTAACAGAATTGTAGAGGTTTTGCTCATTCTAGATCCAAATTCTCTCTCCCTCCAAAATTGTCTCTCAATCTTAATTCAAAATTTTCTCACATAAGCCTTGAATCTTCTTCCTTCTGGTTCTCTAGTGTTGATTTAGCAGAGATCAAGCCTTGGATCATCAAGTTTGGACCAGAATTGTGCATGTGAAGCTCAAGAACTCAAAAATGGCAAATGCAAATTAAGCAAGATCTACACAGTTCCAAGCCTCAAAATCTTCATAAAGCTTCATCACAAGTGATTAGGAGTGGATTTGCATGCTTGCTTGGCCTTGGATCTGCAGAATTCAACAACTGTTCTTCAAGAGGTCACATTTTTGATCCTCCTAATTATCTGTTTTATGTGTATAGTCTTGTAGAACATTGAGTGCTGATGAATCTGAGCTAAATTTCACATGATTTGGTGCATTATTGAGAAAGATATGCTTGATTGAAGTTTTGAATGTCAAACTTTTTTGCTTCGATTTGCACGATTGGTGATGAATTAACATGAACCAATGCTTGATCTATAACCTACATGTCATGAGGATTTGAATGATGTAGAAATTTTGAGATTCTGGAAAATTCTAGAAAATCTGGAAAATTGTTCATACTGTTCATCTTCATCTTCGTGAGGAAGATGAAGATCTTCATCGTAGCGACGGCCTAGCGTCCGTCCTTCCGTCGCTAGTGATGCGCTAGGGTTGCAGGTGAAACGGCGTCGTTCCACATTGGCGTGTGCTACATTCAAATCTGGACCGAGTTCGAGTCCAGCGTGTTGCAGTTTTTCAAATGTTTTCTCATTTTAGCCTTTTCCCTCCTTATTTTCCCTATATGATCATTTTGATTTCAAATTTTTATGCCAACTTCAAAAATCCATAACAAATTGAAAAATGACTCAAAAAATGCCTGGTTTTTTGCTACTTGTTCCTTAGAATGTCTAGAATTTGATGGTGATAATTTCTAAAGTTGTGCATGGCTGGATTTTGGATTGTGCTAGACTTTGTGATCATGTGTGCATTTGTGACCTTGCTCCATTCTCTCCATTGTGAAATGCTTGATTTTAATCCAAATTGCTTGAAATTTTACATGATTATTCTTGACATGTTGCTGGACCTTTGAGGCTTGATTGTGCATTTTTCTCATTTACCATTTCTGTTTTATGTACATGTTTGTATGGTGTGACAATTTGTGTCACACATTTGGTTGCTCAACTTGTGCAATTTCATTTCCATATCAAATGATTTCTGTTGATTCTGATTTTTTAGATGATGATCATGTTGGATGTGTTGAATGCTCATGATTTTTTCCATAATTATTTGAATCATTTCTGTTTTGATTTGGAATTTTCATTCTCAATGTCCAAATGTATGCCTTGAATGTGTCTCTGACTTCTCTTGCACATAAAATGAACTTGCTTATTGATTTTGGTTTGGTCCTTTTTAGGACTTGTTCTTGATTGATTAAATATG
This sequence comes from Lathyrus oleraceus, assembly GCF_024323335.1. Classification (NCBI taxonomy): domain Eukaryota; kingdom Viridiplantae; phylum Streptophyta; class Magnoliopsida; order Fabales; family Fabaceae; genus Lathyrus; species Lathyrus oleraceus. The sequence continues at coordinate 617,343,237 of NC_066583.1, forward strand.
ATTCATGTTGAATATCAAGTTCTGTTTTGGCTTTTTGATCCACTTTTGACCCTAGGCTTTGACCTAGTGGTTTGGACTTACATTTTGGGTTGTGAATTTCAGGTTCAAGCATGCATCTCCATGATTGATGTTGCTCTTTCATTTGAGCTTGGTCATTTGTTATTGTTGGCTAACATTTGTTTGTTTTGTAGGCTTTGATGATAATTCACTTGAGTGTTTGGCTTATGGCTTACTCATTGTGCATATAGGATTGTCTGTTTGTTGTTGACTGTTGTCTGTTTGTCTGAGTGTTGTACTGATTTGTTTAGTTGTTTACACAGGTACCTAAGTTGCTTTAAGTTCATTTGAACTTTGCTTTGATTTGCTTGTGGTTGGCATACCACTTAGGTATAATCCCTGATCTTCATGTAGTCTGGAAGACCTGTCATGTTACTTTGGCAGGCACCTGTCTGAAGCCCTCCTTAAGAGGCAATGTTTGTGGTTGTTTATCTTTGTGCCTTGTACATTCAAAGACCTCCTAAGTGAAGAGGCATTGGCAGATAGAAGGGATGTGCAATCCATCCCCTGCTATTCAGTTGTGTCTTTCATCTTGCTCACACCATGTGTTGATGCACTTTGAATAAAAACCCAAAATCTTGTTGTGTCAGTCATACGGAATAGAGTTCCTCATTCTGGACTCCCACACTTTCATTGTTTGAAGCTCTCCCAGGCCAAGGATAAGAGCTGTGAGGTCTTACCCTCACTTCCCATTTCATCTGCTTCACCCTATCTCTCAATGTTAGGGTTAAGAGCAAAAAACACCCCATTCCAGTTGGCTTGTTTGTCGAGGTTGACATGACCCCTTGACTAAAGCCCAACCATGTTGTGTGAGCCTTCTTGTTTGCATATAGTGTGTTATACCTGTTCAACCGTTTGCTTACTTGCTGTGTTGTTGACTTGCTGCCTGTGCGAGTTAGGATCTGTTAGAAACCTCAACCTAGGACTATTGTGGATTACATGACAACTATTAGGCTCGAGTCAGTCTCCCTTTTAGTTTGTTTTTCCCAGGTCTCTGGTTAGGAGAAAGTTTCTCCCCTGTTAAGGGGAACTACGTTGCCCTGATCCTCATACCAGATGAGGTACGTAGGCAGGAGATCGTGCGAGATCTCTCCGGGCACCCTTTTCTTTTTTGCGTGTGTTTTGCTTGACAGCTATCAGGCTTGAGTTCCCGACTCCCTATTAGTCTGTGTGTTTACCATTCTTCTTTTTCGACCCTTCTGCTTTGTTGTGTGTGTGGAGTCTGATGTAAGTCCAGCGATTGGCATTCGGTTTCCTGTTGGTGTTTGTATGCGTGGAGTCTGATGTAAGTCCAGCGATTGGCATTCGGTTTCCTTGTGTGTGTTTGTTGTTTGGAGTCAGACGTAAGACCAGCCATTGGCAGTCTGTTTCCAGTTGTGTGTTTGTCCTGATGTCTCAGCGTCCTTGCGTGTGTTTTGTTTCGGCGTGCATTAGCCGAACTACGGTAGCTCTGATTCTTATTCCAGATGAGATACGTAGGCATAGGATGCGATATCCTAGCGAGCCCGTTTCCCATTTCCCCGAACTACGTCGACTCTGATGTTTGTTTCTGACAAACTACGTAGGCCCAGGATGCGACATCCTGCCGAGTCAGCTTCCGTCTTCTTCCATCTGTGTTTTATTCCAGTGTGTGTGCATTCTTTTTGAGCAGTTATTTAGCAACCTTATTCTATTCTTCTGAGCATGGATCCCGTCGAGTACGACGGACGTGAGGGGGTGCTAATACCTTCCCCTTGCGTAACCGACTCCCGATCCTTGCAATCTCCGGTCGTAAGACCATTTCCTTTCCAGGTTTACTTCGAGCGTTTCCTTTCCCTCTTTTGGGATAAATAACGCACGGTGGCGGCTCTGTTTGTTTTGCTTTTTCTCGCCGGTTGTTTTTCACGGATGCAACAACTGGTGACTCTGCTGGGGACATAAAAGAAGTTGACCTATTGCTGGTCCATCTTCCCTAAGCGAGTCAATCCTAGCGCTCTCTAGGGTAGTCTTGGTTGCTTGTGCTGCTCTATTTATTGCACTTATGATTATTATGTTGTGTATATATTTGCATAAATGTTTGCATGCATCATATTATCATTATGCTGGATTCTGGACAGGTGATTCCTCTGGTTTGGGGTGGGTGTTCTGAGTGGGGCTAAAACCCAGGCCCGAGTATACACCTAGGATTAGTGTGGTCTCACGTTCCTCACATGTTGGTTGGGCATGTTGTTGTGACGTGACATACCACAAGCCGGACGAGGTTCTTTTGAGAGAGTTCTTCCGGGTGGAGTATTCCACTTTGGTTGGGCTACCTCATCTGAGCTATTGACTTCGGTGATCGTTCTTTCCCGGATCTTTGGTTTAGATGATCTTAAGAGAGCTGCAACGGCACACCCGAAAGGGCAAACCCGTTGAGTATCTTTGCCCGATTGTCGAGACCATTATCCGTCTTAGGATGACCTTATAGAATTCACCTGTGAGGGGAGGGTTGATTCCTACGGATGCATGTTCTGATGGTGACTTCCTGATGGTGACTAATGGTTCAGTTATTGATCAGAGTCCTATTTATAAGCCGAATTTATGGATTTATTTTTCTGAGATGCTGGAGTTCTGTCCGTGGTATTTATCAGTGGGGATCCGTTTATTTCAGGATTCCCTGGGTTGATTCAGATGCTTTTGTCGTTATCCGATCAGTGACTTCCCAGTGAGGATGGTGATATATCCTTCGGTTCCGTTTATTTCGGAACCCTGAGTTGGATTTATGGTTACATATTCCCTCAGATGGTTGTGATCAGTTCGAGACCGTAACTCAGTGCAGTTGATGTTCAGATGACTTGGAGGATGGCACAGTGCATTGCATTCATGCATCTACATCATTCACATTTTGCATTTATCTGCATCTAACTCATGTTTATCCATATGCAAGGGACATTCTTGATCGAGATCCTGGTTGAGAGACTCCTTTGTTTCAGACATGAGGCCCGACTTGAAAGACGATGTTGTCTACAGTTTCTTCAATCCAGAGATTGATGTGTTGAAGGATATGATAGCATTGATTACACCTGACCATGTGGGGATGTTCCGTGAGGATTATGGTGGTATTCTGAAGGTGGTTTTCAGGCTTACTGATACAGATAGGAGTGCCATCCACACTTTTCTCCAGTTTTATGACCCGGGCTTGAGGTGCTTCATTTTCCCGGATTACTTATTGTGACCTTTGATGGAGGACTATGCCAGCATCCTGGGTATTCCGATCAGAGACCAGATTCCGTTCTATGTCACTAAGGATGAACTTGATGTTGTTGAGATTTCTCGTGCTCTTTATTTAAGCCCAGAGGTGACCAAGGGGGGTTTGAAGGAGAAGGGAAAGTTTCCCGGTTTTCATCTGAGTTTCTTGGAGGCTAAAGCCAAGGAGCATGCTGTTTTGGGTAATTGGAGGGTCGTTTGTGCTTTGATTGCTGTAGGCATCTATGGAATCATCACGTTCCCTAATCAGAAGAACTTTGTGGACATTAATGCCATCAGGTTGTTTGCTCAGAGGAACCCTATTCCTACTTTGGTTGGGGATGTCTATTACTCGGTCCATAATCGGAACGAGAAGCGGCGTGGAGGTTTGATCAGATGTTGTGCTCCACTGTTGTACAAGTGGTTCATGGGGTATTTGCCTTCTAGAGGTGCCTTTGCTTTTGTTCTTCAGGACTACACAGTTAATTGGGCGACCAAGCTGATGGGTTTGCGAGCCAAGGACATAGCTTGGACTCACAATGGTGTGGCCGGACGAGATTTCATTTACAGTTGTGGGAGCTTTCCTAATGTGCCTCTCATAGGAGTTCAGGGTTGCATCAATTACAATCCGACGCTTCTTAGAAGACAAATGGGGTTTGCCATGGAGGTTCCTCCTCTCGAGCGAGAGATTCAGGAGTCTTTCTACTTCCCGGCTGAGGGTAATCTGACACGGTTGAGGCAAGTGTCTGGAGCATGGCACAACATTCAGAGAAAGGGCAAGATTCCTTTTGGTAGGGTTAATAGCAGGTCTTTTCCTCTATTTGATGATTGGCTTAGGAAGAGGATTGAGCTCACACATCTACCATTTTCTGGGGGTGATCCTTGGTGCCCATTGATTGAGGGGCCATGTTCTTCTGTCAGCATGGAAGAGTTTCATGAGATGAAGAAAGCCAGAGATCAGCTTCATGCAGAGAAGATTGAATTAGAGATGAGTGTTGCTAGAATCCAAATGGCTAATCAGGAAATTAAAGGGAAAATAGAAGACCAGGATAAGAGACATGCTCTTGTGGTGAAGCGTTTTGAGTTAGACACCGCTTATTATGGCAAGGTCAGCCAAGCTTTGGAGTCATCTACGAAGGAGCACGCCATCACCAAGGAGAAGTTGGCTAGAGCTTTGAGGGTTATTGAAGATGAGAAGAGGAGGCAGATCCTTGTGAAGACTCAGAGGGAAGCTAGAGCCAAAGTCCTTACCACGGAATGGGAAGCGGAGAAAGCGAAGATTATTGCTGAGAGAGATCACTATCTTGCTGAGAGGGATCATTATTTCCGTCAGATGAAGATTCACCAGAAGGAGATAGGGAGATTGCAGCAGGAGAACACTGAGCTCAGGTTTGCTATGAAGTTTACCAAGATGGTTGATGATACAGAGTCGTCTGTGGGACCTTCTTTAGTGTAGACTTTTGTTGTTATGGTGTTGGATTACCGTCAGGCCTGTTGACGGAATTCACTTGCTTGTATTTTCTTTCTGATTCTGGAGAATTGTATTTGATTTGTATTAGCCTGATGTATGATTCTCGCACGCATTGTGCACTTTTGATATACAGTGGTTATTATCAGTTGATTATTGATCTTCAAGCTTTATTTGCTTGCCTGTATGCACTCCCATAGCACACACATGGTTGGGTGATATCTTTGCTAAATCATAATTCTCTGCTCTGTATGGCAAAACCAGATGATTGATATCAGAATATTGCTGCCGGATTATTATCTGTCTCGATGAAGCCAGGATCGAAAGATAGAGTGTTCCTCATATGGATAGACATTGCATTCATGCGTGAGTCATAATAACCTGTCTTCTGTTTTGCAGGTGTCAGTTTCTAACATGTTTGATTGACTCAGGAATGATGAATTCATCCAACGCTGACATTCTCGAGCTGAAAGAGAAGATGAGTGAGCTGATCAGTGTCATGCAAGAGTTCGCCTTGGGGCAGAAAGCTATCGCTGAGAGGTTGGAGAGGATTGAAAACTGGCTGAGAATGGGGAAGGTACAGGGAAACGCTCCGTCGTCTGAAGAAAGGAAGTCCTTTGGTGATGGTCAGCGCAAGAAGGAGGTTGAATCGAATGGTGTATCCGCCCAAAGGGGGCACGGTAGGGATCGTTACCACCCGTATGCTGCTACAGTAACGATTCCTACTGGTAATCAATCTGTACGACAACAACAACAACCACCTCAACAAAGAACACAGAAAGCTGGGTGCCAAGCGAGAAGAAGGATGACTCATCGTCAGTTTGATAAGCCACCCATGGCGTATGCTCTTCTGTTTAGGAGGTTGAAGGATCTTGGGTTGGTTCAGCCAAGGGCGTTGGCTCCGGTAGGACCAGATCAAAGACTTGCAGGTTACAATGAGAACATCAAGTGCGAGTTCCATTCTGGTGCACCCGGGCATAGCATTGAGGGTTGTAAAGCTTTTAAGCATGTCGTTCAAGATTTGGTGGATTCTAAAGCCATCAATTTTGCACCGACACCGAATGTTAATGCTAACCCCATGCCGGTGCATGGTCCTATGGGAGTGAACGTGATGTCAGAGGATAAGAGAAAAATGGAGGTGACGGATGTGAATCAGTTGAGGACTCCAATGTTTGTGGTCAAGAGACATCTAATGAAGAGTGGAGTTTTCCCTGGTTGTGATAATTGTTGTGCTGCTTGCGCTGTCACTGCAAATGGGTGCGTAATGCTGAGGGAGACGATTCAGAGAATGATGGATGAAGGGAGTCTTCGATTTGAGAAAGTTGATTGGGGGAGGAGGATATTTTTATCAGCCAACTATCATCATTCAAGTACGAAGAAATGGATGGTGGAATATTTGAAACACCGAGTCAAGCATTCGAAACCGTCAAGGTGAAGAATGCCATTTTTGCAAAAGAAGAGAAAAAGTCGTCCATTTCTTCGTACAAGCAGGCCGCTGAGGTGGTGAAGAGTGGAGAAGCCCCAGGTTGGGGAAAGATGATGGACATCGCGGCGAAGGAAGACAGGTTTGGGGTTGGCTATCAGCCGGGCCGAGGCTCGTCTGGACAGGGTAAAGGACGTCGTCAGCCATTCACGTTCACCAATGCGGGATTGCTAAATCCAGATCGCGTCTGTTCGATGGGTGAAGAGACTGACAGTGACTGCGAGCTCGATGGTTGGATAAAACCGTGCGTACCAGGGATGGAAGTCCAGAACTGGAGGGCTGATAAGATCATCACTGTCACTCTACGTGAAGAGTAATATTTCTTGTTTTTCAATTCTGTCTGCATGAAAGCCATACGTTTTGCCCGAAACGTAATGGTTCATTGTAAGGGCCACCTCATGTGTTTCATTGTGCAACATTTTGCATCATTAATAAATGAATGTTTTTTGTATAAAAAGCGGCGTTCCCTGTTTTTTATTTATTTTTACAGTTTAAATAAAAATAAAAATGGCAATGTTTATTTTCATTTTTCCTTCCTTTTGATTGGCTTCGTTCCGACTATTGTATACTCCAGATCTCATTGATAACAATTCGGTTACACCTTCATATGACTTCGACAATCCGAGCTATCATGCCGAAGATGAAGGCGAAGAAGATTGTGAACTGCCGGAGGAATTAGCCAGGTTGTTGAAACAAGAGGAGAAGGTGAGTTAACGACACGAGGAGCGAGTTGAAGTTGTTAATCGGGGCACCGAGGAGGTCTGAAAGGAAATAAAGGTTGGGGCTGCCTTGGAGGCGAGTGTCAAGAGCGGAGGTGATGCCATTCGGTCTCAAGAACGCCGGTGCCATGCACCAGAGGGCTAGAGTGACTTTGTTTCGTGATATGATTCATCATGAGATTGAATGCTATGTTGATGACATGATAGCAAAGTCCCAAACAGAAGAGGGGCATCTGGTAGGTCTGGCCAAGTTGTTTGACCGTTTGAGACGGTTCAAACTGAGGTTGAATCCGAATAAGTGCACTGTCGGAGTGCAATCCGGTAAGTTGCTAAGGCTTATTGTGAGCGGAAAAGAGGAATCGAGGTTGATCCTGCTAAAAAAAAAGGGAAAAAAAGAAGAAAGAAAAAAAGCCATACAAGAAAATGCCTGAACCGAGAACAGAAAAAGAGGTTCGTGGTTTCTTAGGTAGATTGAACTGCATTTCACGGTTCACATCTCATCTAACAGCCACGTGGGAACCCACTCAAGCTGTTGAGAAAAAAAAGATCAAACGGTCAGGTGAAATAATGATTGCCAAGGGGCATTGAGAAATAAAAGAATAAGTTGCAGGAGCCTCCGATTCTGTTGCCTCCCTGTGGAGGGAGACCGTAAACCCCGTACTTGACAGTCCTCGAGGAGTCTATGAGGTGTACTGGGTCAGCATGACGAGTCTGGTCGAAAAGAGCATGCAATTTACCTTAGCAAAAAGTTTACCGACTGTGAAACAAAATATTCACTGCTCGAGAAAACTTGCTGTACTTTGGCATAGGCTGCTCGCCGACTAAGACAGTATATGCTGGTTCATACCACTTTGTGGATTTCCAAGATGGATCCGATCAAGTATATGTTTGAAAAGCCAGCATTGACCGGACGGGTTGCGAGACGGCAAATGGTTTTGGCTGATTTTGATATACAGTATACCTCTTAGAAAGCAACCAAGGGGAGTGTATTGTCTGATCACTTTGACGAGCAACCCATTGAGGATTATCAACCGATGAAGTTTGAATTCCCTGATGAGGACATCGAGGTTCTTAAATCGAAAGATTGTGAGGAACCGATCCCGGAGGAGGGGCCCGACCCTGAATCCGAACGGATTTTGATGTTTGATGGGGTCGTTAACATGAATGGAAACAACGTTGGTGCTGCTTTGGTTACGCCAAAGGGATCCCCACATTCATTGTGCTGCTAGGCTAACTTTTGAATGCACCGACAATGTGGCAAGTACGAAGCTTGTATCCTGGGTATCAAATCTCGGTGCGTACATCTACTAGGGCAACGCTTTTTTCACTTGCGTATGGGATGGCAGCCGTGCTACCGGTTGAGGTTCAAATTCCCTCTTTGAGAGTCCTGATGGACGTGAAATTTCAAGAGGCTGAATGGGTAAGGACTAAGTACGAAGAGTTGAGCCCGATTGAGGAAAAGAGGCTGGCGGCCATTTGTCATGGACAGTTGTACCAGCAACGAATGAAGTGGGCTTTTAACCGAAAGATGCGACCTCGTGCATCCCACATAGGAGAGGTGGTGTTGAAAAGGATCCTTCCTCCTCAACGATCGTAGGGGCAAGTGGACGCACAATTATGAATGCCCATTCGTGGTCAAGAAGGCTTTCTCTGGCAGAGCCTTGTGGTTGATGACCATGGATGGCGAGGATTTTCCGTCCCCTGTGAATGCGGACGCAGTTAAAAAATACTTCGTATAAGAGACCCGCTGGACCAAAAGAATAAAATAGTCCAGGCAAAAAAGGGGCATCCCGGCGAACCAGAAAAATAAAAAAGGTTCGGGCAAAAATTAGGGATAAAAAAAAGAAAAAACTGTACACCCGGCAAGTCGAAAACCTCACAAGGGCGGCTTGGGCAAAAAAGGGTATCCCGGTGGACTGAAAACCCGAAAGGGCGGTCCAGGCAAAAGAGGGATTGAAACGAACAACTGCGTCTAGCATGATCGTTTGTACTTTGGGTAAAACACATGGATAATCCCCAGCAGGGATCAGTCGGAATCGTCTTGTTCAGAAGGCAGAAAGCAAGGAGAGCCTTGAGGACATATGGGGTGTAACCGAGTTAGAACTCGATGAGATCACGGGTTCACATTGCCATTAGGATAGATTTTTCCTTTTGTGCGCAATTACCTCTTTTCAGGAATTGCTTCCTTTGTATTGCTCGGTTATGAGCCACACTTTTTCAATCAATAAAATGCATATTCAGTCAAATAATTTTGTTTTTGTTTTCATTACCGCTTTGATTGCAAAAACATCCAGTTATTTTTGATAAAGAATCTTTGTATTTTGAGACATGGAGATCCCTTCCAATGCATGTTTATAAGATTGAAAGCTTGAAATCTTATTCGGAAGGATGAGTGACCCAGGTGTTGAAATCTTGGCACGCCTGGGGCACGTTTTTATCTAACGATCTCTTTTGCAGGTGCTGTTAGATATTTTCACTCACTTGCAGGTTGTGATGTGAAAGCTTTCGACAAAAGATCCCCGTGGAGTCCAATCAGGGACGAGGAATGGAGGAACGGTGAAAAGACGGCGAGAGCGTGCGACGATCCTGGAGGATTAATCAAGAAGACTCTTCAAAGTTTGAGGACTGGAAAGTTTGTATGAATCCAGGGAGTTCAATCTCCGTGGAGTACGGAGAATTCGAGAATACAAGGTGATGAATCAGAAAAGTCCAGACGAGTCTGGGAGCTCTCAAAAGTGGAAAGCTGACACTGTGGTTAGATAGTGAATACCAGGGTTTGACAAGTCGACAGGTGTTCCGTGCCAGATATTCCTTATTTCCCCTAGCAAGGTCGGGATTGTTATCTCCCCAGCGGGTTCAGAATCGGTGTTTCCACAGCAGTCAGGAATGAAGGTGGCAATTTCCCCAAGCAGTGTCGGGATTGTTATTTCCCCAACAAGTCGAAGATTGTTGTTTTCCCCGCAGAGTGTGTTGGTGGATTCTTCCCCAGCGAAGTCCCCAAACGGATCAGGGTTCAGCGAAGGTCATCCCCGGTGAGGGTGGTCCTTTCCTCAGCAGCGGTGCTATTCCCCAGCAGGGTGGAGGTTGGAGTGTTATCGAATTCCTCAGCAGAGTGCTTCGAGCTCCCCAGAAGAGTCCCTTGAGGGGGATACTTTTTATGCATTCATCATTTAGATAAGCATAACATATTGCATACCTAATTGCGTAGCATTTCCATAGTTATGGAGCATTACGCTGAAAAAAATCATGCATCATCATTGCAAGCATAAGCTAGTCTCAAGCCGTGGTTACCGTTTGAGAATCGGTTTATTTGGTTGGAAGATCAGCCTCAGCATTGCAAGCATCAGCTAGCCTCAAGCCGTGGTTACCGTTTGAGAGTTGGTTTCGCCGGGTGGTGGAGATGTTACTCCGAGGAGTTCAGCATCGTGACGTTGGGTCAACGGTATTCCCCCCAGTAGTGCGATATTGGAGGAAGAATTTCTGTCGTGCGAGATGGAAGTTGGAAGGTGTTACTCTGAGGGGTTTAGTATCATGACGTTAAAGCAACAATGTCCCCCCAGTAGTGCGATATTGGAGGAAGAATTTCTGTCGTGCGAGATGGAAGTTAGAAGGTGTTACTCTAAGGAGTTCAGCATCGTGATTTTGGATCAACAACATTCCCTAGTTAGTCCCCGACAAGTGTCTGCCTGGTTTTGACATATGTAGATGTCATCCCTGCGATACCAGTAAGTGTCGTGTCGATCCCCGTAATATCCTTTCTTTGGTGTCTGTAAACATCATTGTTCAATGTCAGTAAACGTCGAGTTCCTTCCGAGTCATTGGTAAATGTCTGGTCGAGTATCTTTTCTTTGGTGTCTGTAAACATCATTGTTCGATGTCAGTAAACGTCGAGTTCCTTCCCAGTCATCAGTAAATGTCTGGTCGAGTATCTTTTCTTTGGTGTCAGTAAACATCATTGTTCGATGTCAGTAAACGTCGAGTTCCTTCCTAGTCATCAGTAAATGTCTGGTCGAATATCCTTTCTTTGGTGTCAGTAAACATCATTGTTTGATGTCAGTAAACGTTGAGTTCCTTCCCAGTCATCAGTAAATGTCTGGTTGAATATCCTTTCTTTGATGTCAGTAAACATCATTGTTCGATGTAAGTAAACGTCGAGTTCCTTCCCAGTCATCAGTAAATATCTGGTCGAGTATCTTTTCTTTGGTGTCAGTAAACCTCATTGTTCGATGTCAGTAAACGTCGAGTTCCTTCCCAGTCATCAGTAAATGTCTGGTCGAGTATCTTTTCTTTGGTGTCAGCAAACATCAATGTTTGATGTCAGTAAACGTCGGGTTCCTTCCCAGTCATTGGTAAATGTCTGGTCGAATACCCTCTGATATGTCGCCATCAGAGTGGTGGTTGGTGTTATTTCCGGCATGGCCAATGGAATTATCACAAGAAAATAGAGAACGAGGTTCAGGATTTGGCAAATGAGAGTAATATGAAGTTGTCGGGGTTCAAATGCGGTGATCCGGGATCATCCGCGCGAAAGAAAATATTTGTTCGGGGTTCAAGAAAAGCAAAAAAAATCAATCAAAAAGTTTCGGGGTTCAAGAAAAGAAAAAATATAATAATCCCCAGCGGAGCGCAAATTGTTCGTCTGTTCTTGGTATTCAATCCCTCTTCACCCTGATCATCTGAAAGCCGAGGCTGTTCATATCGACAGGTTCACAGTGGATTGAATAGGGGCAGCTGTAACACCTCAAAATTTGCCCTCCTTTCTTGGGACTAGCTTAGCATATTTCATTTCATTTAGGACATTAGACATTTGCATATTGTATATCATGTGGCTAAACAAACAAGTCATCCTCCTAAATCTTTCTCAGAAGATAGAGAGGTTAAGAGATTCATGCTTGAGGGTCTCATGGATTGATCACTAGTCATCTGTGGGTTTGTGCTTCAATTAGGGTTTCTTGGTCCTTCAAGGAGTTTGAGCATTATCTTATTGGCAAGGGTGCATCATCATCATCATGGTTATGTTATCCTCAAAGGCTCATTGTTTATGATCCGATTCTTTGGGATTAGGGTTTTGACCTCTGGTCAACCCTAATCAGTTGCATTCTACCAGTCAGGGATTTCCAAGGAGATGAGGTCTTTCTTGAGAAGGAGATCATCATATGATTTTATTGAGCATGTACAAGCTAGGGTTTCATTTTGGAGCCATTTCATCAAGTGGTTGAGGCTCAAAATCATCTGTGCATGTTCAAGTCATCTGTCAACCATAAAAGTCAACTGTGCAAGAACTGAGGGCTAGGAGGTGGAGAAATGAGTTTCAACATCTCATTCATGTTAAAAATAGGCTTATTAATCATGTCAAATGCATATCTTGAAGAATTTGAGGTCAAGTCAAAAGTTTCCAAAAATGGAAAGTGACCTATAATTGAAAGTTTCCAAAAATGGAAAGTTTTTTGGTTCAAATTCAACTTGATCTTGCATCATCAAAGAAGCTTCAAATGAAATTTTGTCCAACATGAAAGTTGAAGAGCTCTCTCTCCCATTTCCAAAAAGTCCAAGATCATGAATTTATGATGAATGGTTGAGGAGATATGATCAAATCATTGCCAAGTGTACATGGAACTTCAAATGGCCATAACGTTTGATTCATAACTCCAAATTTGGTGGTTCTTTTTGCATTTTGCTTCCCATGACATGTAGTTTCTAAAACATCCATCACATTGCATGAAATTTGAACATATGATCATTTGTGCATTCAAGTCAATTTTGGAGGGAAACTTGAAAATTTAAAATTGATGCATCATGGGAACAAATGACCATTGCTAATATGTGCATGGAGTGTTTTTAAGTGCATTTGATCATTGGTTTGGTACTGTTCACGTATGCATGCTTCACACACCTCAAAATTTCAATTTTTGTCACCACACCTTATCTTGCTTAACTTCAACTAAACCTTGATTAATTTTAATTAAAATAGGATTAGCACATGGTATATATACATAAACCTAACAGAATTGTAGAGGTTTTGCTCATTCTAGATCCAAATTCTCTCTCCCTCCAAAATTGTCTCTCAATCTTAATTCAAAATTTTCTCACATAAGCCTTGAATCTTCTTCCATATTCTGGTTCTCTAGTGTTGATTTAGCAGAGATCAAGCCTTGGATCATCAAGTTTGGACCAGAATTGTGCATGTGAAGCTCAAGAACTCAAAAATGGCAAATGCAAATTAAGCAAGATCTACACAGTTCCAAGCCTCAAAATCTTCATAAAGCTTCATCACAAGTGATTAGGAGTGGATTTGCATGCTTGCTTGGCCTTGGATCTGCAGAATTCAACAACTGTTCTTCAAGAGGTCACATTTTTGATCCTCCTAATTATCTGTTTTATGTGTATAGTCTTGTAGAACATTGAGTGCTGATGAATCTGAGCTAAATTTCACATGATTTGGTGCATTATTAAGAAAGATATGCTTGATTGAAGTTTTGAATGTCAAACTTTTTTGCTTCGATTTGCACGATTGGTGATGAATTAACATGAACCAATGCTTGATCTATAACCTACATGTCATGAGGATTTGAATGATGTAGAAATTTTGAGATTCTGGAAAATTCTAGAAAATCTGGAAAATTGTTCATACTGTTCATCTTCATCTTCGTGAGGAAGATGAAGATCTTCATCGTAGCGACGGCCTAGCGTCCGTCCTTCCGTCGCTAGTGATGCGCTAGGGTTGCAGGTGAAACGACGTCGTTTCACATTGGCGTGTGCTACATTCAAATCTGGACCGAGTTCGAGTCCAGCGTGTTGCAGTTTTTCAAATGTTTTCTCATTTTAGCCTTTTCCCTCCTTATTTTCCCTATATGATCATTTTGATTTCAAATTTTTATGCCAACTTTAAAAATCCATAACAAATTGAAAAATGACTCAAAAAATGCCTGGTTTTTTTCTACTTGTTCCTTAGAATGTCTAGAATTTGATGGTGATAATTTCTAAAGTTGTGCATGGCTGGATTTTGGATTGTGCAAGACTTTGTGATCATGTGTGCATTTGTGACCTTGCTCCATTCTCTCCATTGTGAAATGCTTGATTTTAATCCAAATTGCTTGAAATTTTACATGATTATTCTTGACATGTTGCTGGACCTTTGAGGCTTGATTGTGCATTTTTCTCATTTACCATTTCTGTTTTATGTACATGTTTGTATGGTGTGAAAATTTGTGTCACACATTTGGTTGATCAACTTGTGCAATTTCATTTCCATATCAAATGATTTCTGTTAATTCTGATTTTTTGTATGATGATCATGTTGGATGTGTTGAATGCTCATGATTTTTTCCATAATTAGTTGAATCATTTCTGTTTTGATTTGGAATTTTCATTCTCAATGTCCAAATGTATGCCTTGAATGTGTCTCTGACTTCTCTTGCACATAAAATGAACTTGCTTATTGATTTTGGTTTGGTACTTTTTAGGACTTGTTCTTGATTGATTAAATATGATTCATGTTGAATATCAAGTTCTGTTTTGGCTTTTTGATCCACTTTTGACCCTAGGCTTTGACCTAGTGGTTTGGACTTACATTTTGGGTTGTGAATTTCAGGTTCAAGCATGCATCTCCATGATTGATATTGCTCTTTCATTTGAGCTTGGTCATTTGTTATTGTTGGCTAACATTTGTTTGTTTTGTAGGCTTTGATGATAATTCACTTGAGTGTTTGCCTTATGGCTTACTCATTGTGCATATAGGATTGTCTGTTTGTTGTTGACTGTTGTCTGTTTGTCTGAGTGTTGTACTGATTTGTTTAGTTGTTTACACAGGTACCTAAGTTGCTTTAAGTTCATTTGAACTTTGCTTTGCTTTGCTTGTGGTTGGCATACCACTTAGGTATAATCCCTGATCTTCATGTAGTCTGGAAGACCTGTCATGTTACTTTGGCAGGCACCTGTCTGAAGCCCTCCTTAAGAGGCAATGTTTGTGGTTGTTTATCTTTGTGCCTTGTACATTCAAAGACCTCCTAAGTGAAGAGGCATTGGCAGATAGAAGGGATGTGCAATCCATCCCCTGCTATTCAGTTGTGTCTTTCATCTTGCTCACACCATGTGTTGATGCACTTTGAATAAAAACCCAAAATCTTGTTGTATCAGTCATGTGGAATAGAGTTCCTCATTCTGGACTCCCACACTTTCATTGTTTGAAGCTCTCCCAGGCCAGGGATAAGAGCTGTGAGGTCTTACCCTCACTTCCCATTTCATCTGCTTCACCCTAACTCTCAGTGTTAGGGTTAAGAGCAAAAAACACCCCATTCTAGTTGGCTTGTTTGTCGAGGTTGACATGACCCCTTGACTAAAGCCCAACCATGTTGTGTGAGCCTTCTTGTTTGCATATAGTGTGTGATACCTGTTCACCCGTTTGCTTACTTGCT
Source organism: Lathyrus oleraceus (assembly GCF_024323335.1). Taxonomy (NCBI): domain Eukaryota; kingdom Viridiplantae; phylum Streptophyta; class Magnoliopsida; order Fabales; family Fabaceae; genus Lathyrus; species Lathyrus oleraceus. The sequence continues at coordinate 617,358,582 of NC_066583.1, forward strand.
GTGTTGTTGACTTGCTGCCTGTGCGAGTTAGGATTTGTTAGAAACCTCAACCTAGGACTATTGTGGATTACATGACAACTATTAGGCTCGAGTCAGTCTCCCTTTTAGTTTGTTTTTCCCAGGTCTCTGGTTAGGAGAAAGTTTCTCCCCTGTTAAGGGGAACTACGTTGCCCTGATCCTCATACCAGATGAGGTACGTAGGCAGGAGATCGTGCGAGATCTCTCTGGGCACCCTTTTCTTTTTTGCGTGTGTTTTTCTTGACAGCTATCAGGCTCGAGTTCCCGACTCCCTGTTAGTCTGTGTGTTTACCATTCTTCTTTTTCAACCCTTCTGCTTTGTTGTGTGTATGGAGTCTGATGTAAGTCCAGCGATTGGCATTCGGTTTCCTGTTGGTGTTTGTATGCGTGGAGTCTGATGTAAGTCCAGCGATTGGCATTCAGTTTCCTTGTGTGTGTTTGTTGTTTGGAGTCGGACGTAAGACCAGCCATTGGCAGTCTGTTTCCAGTTGTGTGTTTGTCCTGACATCTCAGTGTCCTTGCGTGTGTTTTGTTTCGGCGTGCGTTAGCCGAACTACGGTAGCTCTGATTCTCATTCCAGATGAGATACGTAGGCATAAGATGCGATATCCTAGCGAGCCCGTTTCCCATTTCCCCGAACTACGTCGACTCTGATGTTTGTTTCTGACAAACTACGTAGGCTCAGGATGCGACATCCTGCCGAGTCAGCTTCCGTCTTCTTCCATTTGTGTTTTACTCCAGTGTGTGTGCATTCTTTTTGAGCAGTTATTTAGCAACCTTATTTTATTCTTCTGAGCGTGGATCCCGCCGAGTACGACGGACGTGTGGGGGTGCTAATACCTTCCCCTTGCGTAACCGACTCCCGATCCTTGCAATCTCCGGTCGTAAGACCATTTCCTTTCCAGGTTTACTTCGAGCGTTTCCTTTCCCTCTTTTGGGATAAATAACGCACGGTGGCGGCTCTGTTTGTTTTGCTTTTTCTCGCCGGTTGGTTTTCGCGGATGCGACAGGATGCAATCCAACAAACAAGAATGTCATATAGAAACCCATTTTCCTTTGGAGTTTACTCAAGCAATCATTAATAAGTAATGAACAATATCATACATCATGAAGATCAAGGCATCAAATAAAGATATCCACATTCAACCAAGCAATTCCCATAGCTAGTAGTTTTCTTTGTCTTCTCATGTATCAGATGAAATATTCCTTGATCAACTCAGAGCAAAGCATCAGACACCAGATCAAAATAACAATTAAGCACAAAGACAAAGTAGCAGATGAATTCAAACAATTCCCAAGGCTTGTATCAGATGAAGGCTCAGTTCACAATAGCTTGGTCTCAAAATGTTGGCATTGGCCAAGTCCTCTTTGCACAAGGAATGTTTCGTAATTCTAAGTCCAAGAGTTCAGATCAAGATTAACAATCCACCCTGTAGGTGTTTAATTGGCTGCATTGTATGGTAAAACACTAGCTGGATTCTAATGTCTTGACTGATGTCATGACATGCTGTGGAGGTGTTTGTTTGACTGCATTGTATGTTAGAATATCTAGATGTACTCTGATGTCTTGGCTGAGGTCATGACATACTTGAGTAGTATACTGCAGGATTAGCTAATACATGATTTATTGAATGTCAAACTGGATGTTATGACATTCATCCCTGTCAGCAGATACTGAGGAATAGAACAGTTGGTGTTCTGTTAGAACTCCGTATTTATTTTCAGTCTGGTTATCAAGGAAATACCAGACCTGGCCTAAGGCCTACTGTCTGAATGTCAAACTGGATGTTATGACATTCATCATTGACAGCATATACTGAACAATAGGCAGAGTGGTTTTCTGCTACACGTCAGTATGTATCTCAGTCTGTTCTTCAGGAGGATAACAGACCTGACATAAGGCAAATTGTGTAAATGTCAAATTGGATGTCTTGACATTTATAAATGTACGCTGATACTGAGGTATGGACAAATTGGTCATGTACAGTTCAACAAATTTGTACAGTCTGTTTTCAGGAAAAACAGACTTAGCATATGGTCCTTGATTTGGATGTCAAACTGAATGTTGTGACATTCATTCCTGACAGCGTATGCTATTTTGTAGGTTGTTTAGTTTTTCTGTTTCAGCATTTTTCTCAGGCTATTCTTTAGGGATTCAACAGCTGAGAGAAAATCCAGGAAACTAACAACCAAGCTACAATTAATGAACCTAACAAATAGCCTATTTGTTAGTAACCTAGATGTGGAATTTAGGGGAACTCGCGTGACCTTAATTTCAGGAAAATACAAGTACAAGGCCCAAGTGCTACAATATAAAAGGATGGCAATCCTTCATTCATAACTGGGGATTTTTAGGCGTGAAGATTTAGTGTGTTCATCATACTTCACTGCTGTATTTTTGTGTGTCTTGTATTAGACGTATCTTGTAAGCCAAGCTATTATCACTGAGATGATAGCATTGGTATAGGGTGTTCATTGAGTTGTAAGTGTTGTGTCACTCTAAGCTTTTAAGCGTGAGTGCTGTGTATCTTGATTAAAGCTGTTAAGCACAATTAAGAGTTGTTTGAAGTGTGACTTCACAAGTGTCTTTAATAGTAATTAAAGGTTGTAATCACTGAGGTGATTGAGGGGGAGTGAGTAGGAACTCTGATCTTAGTGTAAGATTGAAATTGCATTGGGTAGGTATTAAGTGATAGGGTTAAACAGTTGGTTTAAGGTCTGAATTAATACTACTAATAGTGGATTTCCTCCCTGGCTTGGTAGCCCCCAGATGTAGGTCATGTTAGACTGAACTGGGTAAACAATTACTTGTGTTATTTACTGCACTTACTTTTAAGTTCTGCATAATTCTTGTCTGCGCAGAATCGGATGTCATAACAACCCGTGTGACATCGAAAGTCTGATAACTAGAATTTCAATTGGCATCAGAGCAGGCACCCTGCCTGTTAATTTCTGGGTGAGATCTAGGGAAGTTACTTTCTAGTACCATGGACAAGGATATATGACACTCAAATAGACCACCCATGGTGGATGGTTCTAACTATGATGATTGGAAGCCTCGTATAATAGCCTTCTTAAGGTCTCTAGATAGCAAAGTCTGGAGAGCTGTCAACAAAGGATGGGAAAATCCAACGAAGACAGGTGAAGATGGAGTCAGTGTGCAGATTCCTGAAGAAGAGTGGGACAAGGAGCAAGAGGCATTAACCCTTGGAAATTCTAAGGCCCTGAATGCATTGTTCAATGGAATCAGTAAGAACATCTTCAGACTGGTGCACCACTGTGAGCTGGCTAAGGAAGTTTGGGATACCCTCAAGATAACTCATGAAGGTACCTCCAAGGTGAAGATGTCCAAACTTCAGATGCTGACCACCAAGTTTGAAAATCTGAGGATGAAAGAGGATGAGACTATTCATGACTTTCACATGAATATTCTTGAGATTGCAAACACCTCTGGTGGCTTAGGTGAGAAAATGGCTGAAGAGAAACTTGTAAGAAAGATTCTCAGGTCATTACCTAAGAGATTTGCCATGAAGGTCACTGCAATAGAAGAGGCTCAAGATATCTGCATCATGAAGGTGGATGAGCTCATTGGTTCTCTCCAAACCTTTGAAATGGGCATGTGTGAGAATGTTGAAAAGAAGAACAAAAGCGTAGCTTTTGTATCAAATACTGAAGAGGAGTCAGAAGCAGGATATACTGGAGGTGATGAAAGCATATCAGAAGCCATAGCCATGCTTGGGAGACAGTTCAACAAGTTCGTGAAGAAGATTGATCAAAGAGGTAGACCAAATGTCAAGAACAGCTCGTCTGACATCAGGAAAAGATCAACTTCTGAAGAAAAGTTCAACCAAGGCAAGGGAATCCAATGTCATGGATGTGAAGGCTATGGACACATTAGAGCTGAATGCCCTACTTACCTCAAGATGCAAAAGAAGGGGCTAGCTGTCACATGGTCTGAGGGAGATTCTGAAAGTGAATCTGAAGGAGAATCTGCTAAACATGTCACTGCACTAACGAGTGTTTGTGCCACTGATGATGACTCAAGTGCAGATGAACTGACCTTTGATGAACTTGCTGCAGCTTATAAGAAGCTATGTGTCACCATTGCAGAAGTGTGTGTACAAGGAGAAAAGCAAAAGAAGCTCATCAAGGAGTTGGAAGATGAGAGACAGAAGCATCTGACAGTCATAGAGGGTCTAAATGGTGAGATAACCTTGCTGACCTCCAAGCTGGATCAAAGGACTAAGTCCATCAGAATGTTGAATAAAGAAACTGACACCTTGGAAGAGATCCTAAAGGTGGGACAGAAGTCTGGAACCATATCTGGTTTAGGCTTTGTGAAAAAATCCTCAGCTGAACTCAAACGCCCAAAGGCTAAAGTTCAGAAATTCAAGCGGAGGTCACACCCAATGTCTCAACATCAGGGAACCAGGATGAATAATCATCAGAAGAGGAAATTCCAGAAATGGAGATGTCACCACTGTGGTAGGCTTGGCCATATAAAAGCCTTCTGCTACAGGCTTCATGGTTACCCTAACCAAGCCCCTAATGTCAGACATAAGCATAAGACATATAGGCACTATGTCCCCATCAAGAAGCGACAATGGTATGCTAGGTTAGCTCACACAGCTCTAAGGGCATCTACCAGAGAAGACTGGTACTTTGACAGTGGCTGCTCAAGACATATGACTGGTATGGAAAATATATTGGTGGATATACAACCTCACACTACCAGTTATGTGACCTTTGGTGATGGTGCTAAAGGAAAAATAAAAGGTGTGGGTAAGCTGGACTGCTGTGGAGTCCCAGAACTGAATAATGTACTGTTAGTAAAAGGATTGACGGCCAACCTCATCAGCATAAGCCAGCTATGTGATCAAGGATACTATGTTCAGTTCACTAAGGAGCTATGTGTTGTGACAAATGGAGATAATCAAGAAGTTATGAGAGGATCCAGATCCAAAGATAACTGTTATCTGTGGGAACCTAAGCTCTCAAACTTTTCCACAATGTGCTCCTCTGCCAAGGAAGAATAGGAGGTGAAGCTGTGGTATAGACGCCTTGGTCATCTACACTTAAGGGGAATGAAAAAGATCATATCCAAGGAAGCAGTTAGAGGAATCCCAGAGCTGCTTATTGATGAAGGAAGAGTCTGTGGAGAATGCCAGGTGGGCAAGCAAACCAAGATGTCACATCTGAAGCTGGGACATCCTACAACTTCCAGAGTTCTGGAACTGTTGCACATGGATTTAATGGGACCTATGCAGGTTGAAAGTCTGGGTGGAAAGAGATATGCATATGTGGTGGTTGATGATCATTCCAGATACATGTGGATAAGCTTCATCAGAGAGAAGTCAAATACATTTGATGTCTTCAAAGACCTGTGCATCAGACTTCAAAGGGAAAAGGACAGTTGTGTTGTCCGAATTAGGAGTGATCATGGTACGGAGTTCAAAAATTCCAAGTTTGATGAGTTTTGCTCAACTGAAGGAATAAGTCATGAGTTCTCCTCTCCTATAACTCCTCAGCAGAATGGGATAGTTGAAAGGAAAAATAGAACTATTCAAGAATCTGCCAGAGCTATGATTCATGCAAAGAAGCTCCCTATGCACTTTTGGGATGAAGCTATGAATACCGCTTGCTATGTTCACAATAGAGTCACCTTGAGAAAAGGAACCTCCTCCACTCTGTATGAAATATGGAAAGGCAGAAAACCCACTGTGAAGTACTTTCATATCTTTGGAAGTAAATGCTACATTCTCACAGATCGTGAACAGAGAAGGAAAATGGATCCCAAAAGTGATGAGGGTATATTCCTAGGATACTCAACTAACAGCAGAGCGTACAGAGTGTTCAACTACAGGACCAATGTACTGATGGAATCCATAAATGTTATTATGGATGATAAAGAGGAAGGAATCGATGTCATAGAGGATGTTGGAACATTCCTTGATACTACAACAAACATACCAGTCAAGTCTGAAGAAGTACATGAGACTCCTACTGAATGTGAGATAGATGCACCCACCAAAATGCCATCTATCAGAATTCAGAAAGACCACCCTAAGGATATTATCATAGGAGATCCCAATAGTGGTGTGACTACCCTATCAAGGGAAATTAGTTCAAATTCCTGTTTTGTATCCTAGGTTGAACCAAAAAATGTGAAAGAATCCCTGACTGATGAATATTGGATCAATGCCATGCAAGATGAACTGGAGCAGTTTAAAAGGAATGAAGTATGGGAGCTAGTTCCACGACCTGAAGGGACTAACATCATTGGTACCAAGTGGATCTACAAAAACAAGTCTGATGAGAAAGGAGTAATTACTAGGAATAAAGCAAGACTAGTAGCTCAAGGATATACTCAAGTTGAAGGGATTGATTTTAATGAGACGTTTGCACCCGTTGCTAGGCTTGAGTCAATCAGATTGTTGTTAGGTGTAGCATGCATTCTGAAGTTCAAATTGTTCCAAATGGATGTGAAGAGCGCATTCTTAAACGGCTACTTAAATGAAGAAGTCTATGTGGAACAACCGAAAGGGTTCTATGATCCTAACCAACCTAAACATGTGTACAAGTTGAGGAAAGCCTTGTATGGGTTGAAGCAAGCACCTAGAGCTTGGTATGAAAGGTTGACTGAATTTCTGACCTCAAATGGATACAGAAAAGGTGGGATAGATAAGACCTTGTTTGTGAAGGATGAAGATGGCAAAATCATGATTGCTGAAATATATGTGGATGATATAGTTTTTGGTGGAATGTCAGAGCAAATGGTAAAACATTTTGTTCACCAAATACAATCTGAGTTTGAAATGAGTCTGGTTGGGAAACTGACTTATTTTCTTGGAATGCAAGTCAACCAAATGGAGGATTCTATGTTTCTCTCCCAAAGCAAGTATGCCAAAAACATAGTTAAGAAGTTTGGTATGGATAATGCTAGGCACAAGAGAACTCCTGCACCTACTCATCTAAAGTTAACCAAAGATGATGGAGGGCCCAGTGTTGATCAATGTTTGTATAGAAGCATGATAGGTAGTCTTCTATACCTAACTGCAAGTAGACCTGACATTTCCTATGCAGTTGGAGTGTGTGCTAGATACCAAGCAGAGCCCAAAGTGAGCCACTTGAATCAAGTCAAGAGGATTCTCAAGTACATCAATGGGACTTGTGATTATGGGATGCTGTACTCACATGGTTCTGAGCCTGTCCTATCTGGGTACTGTGATGCTGACTGGGCTGGGAGTGCTGATGATAGAAAAAGCACATCAGGAGGATGTTTCTTCTTGGGAAACAATCTCATATCATGGTTCAGCAAGAAGCAGAATTGTGTATCCCTGTCCACTGCAGAGGCTGAATACATAGCAGCTGGAAGCAGTTGTTCCCAACTGGTTTGGATGAAACAAATGCTCACTGAGTACAATGTCTCTCAAAATGTCATGACATTGTTCTATGATAATCTCAGTGCCATCAATATTTCCAAGAATCCCATCCAACACAGCAGGACCAAACATATTGACATTAGACATCACTTCATCAGAGATCTGGTGGAAGACAAAGTGATTACCTTGGAACATGTAGCCACTGAACTCCAACTGGCTGACATATTTACAAAGGCTCTGGATGCTACTCAGTTTGAAAACTTAAGGGGAAAACTGGGAATATGTCTCTCTGAGAATTATAGCAACCAATGATGTTTGGGATGTATTATTTAATATCTCTGCCTATTAAACAATTGGAAGTATGCTCTGATTGGTCAACAAATCATAGCTATGTCACTTGCAACAAGTGTGGCAGCAAGAGGTTAAGGAGATATCCTAACTTGAGGCAGCCTATGCACCTGCAGGAGTTCAAGGACAATGTTCATGCAGGAGTGATTCTGGATGTCAGACACAAAGTCATGGCATCTGATATGGTGGTACCTACTATAAAGCAAGAGTGTGTAACTACTTGATCAAAGATGTGAAGAAAGATCAAGTGGGTGTTGACTTGGTTGAAACTGTGAAGTAAAACCAAGACTGTAATTCTGTCATTTAGGTGTAATTCTGTTTATGTGGATCTGTAATTTAAAGTGTTGCTTTGGCAACATTTTTGACAAAAAGGGGGAGTAACAGGTGATACCCCAGGACAACAGATTGTTTTGCTAAACAGCTATTCAGGACAGATATTAAAGATACTCTAATCCAGAGGTTGTGCTGCAGCTGGTGTTCCACTTCTAATAAGTGTGAGTGAGTGTATGTGTGCTGATATGTGAAGTTTTTATTTAACTTCCATGTGTGTGAGTGTGCTGCAACTCTGAGTGTATTAGCTAGGTTAATTTCCTGCTAGATGTATGTTTTTCGCTGCTGTGGACTCTGTTGTGAGACCAAAGTGTTTTAGCCAAAAATTTGCCAAAGGGGGAGTTTGTAGGTGTTTAATTGGCTGCATTGTATGGTAAAACACTAGCTGGATTCTAATGTCTTGACTGGTGTCATGACATGCCGTGGAGGTGTTTATTTGACTGCATTGTATGTTAGAATATCTAGCTGTACTCTGATGTCTTGGCTGAGGTCATGACATACTTGAGTAGTATACTGCAGGATTAACTAATACATGATTTATTGAATGTCAAACTGGATGTTATGACATTCATCCCTGTCAGCAGATACTGAGGAATAGAACAGTTGGTGTTCTGTTAGAACTCAGTATTTATTTTCAGTCTGGTTATCAAGGAAATACCAGAGCTGGCCTAAGGCCTACTGTCTGAATGTCAAACTGGATGTTATGATATTCATCATTGACAGCATATACTGAACAATAAGCAGAGTGGTTTTCTGCTACACGTCAGTATGTATCTCAGTCTGTTCTTCAGGAGGATAACAGACCTGACATAAGGCAAATTGTGTAAATGTCAAATTGGATGTCTTGACATTTATAAATGTACGCTGATACTGAGGTATGGACAAATTGGTCCTGTACAGTTTAGCAAATTTGTACAGTCTGTTTTCAGGAAAAACAGACTTAGCATATGGTCCTTGATTTGGATGTCAAACGAATGTTGTGACATTCATTCCTGACAGCGTATGCTATTTTGTAGGTTGTTTAGTTTTTCTGTTTCAACATTTTTCTCAGGCTATTCTTCAGGGATTCAACAGTTGAGAGAAAATCCCGGAAACCAACAACCAAGCTACAATTAATGAACCTAACAAATAGCCTATTTGTTAGTAACCTAGATGTGGAATTTAGGGGAACTCGCGTGACCTTAATTTCAGGAAAATACAAGTACAAGGCCCAAGTGCTGCAATATAAAAGGATGGCACTCCTTCATTCAGAACTGGGGATTTTTAGGCGTGAAGATTTAATGTGTTCATCATACTTCACTACTGTATTTTTGTGTGTCTTGTATTAGACGTATCTTGTAAGCCAAGCTATTATCACTGAGATGATATCATTGGTATAGGGTGTTCATTGAGTTGTAAGTGTTGTGTCACTCTAAGCTTTTAAGCGTGAGTGCTGTGTATCTTGATTAAAGCTGTTAAGCACAATTAAGAGTTGTTTGAAGTGTGACTTCACAAGTGTCTTTAATAGTAATTAAAGGTTGTAATCACTGAGGTGATTGAGGGGGAGTGAGTAGGAACTCTGATCTTAGTGTAAGATTGAAATTGCATTGGGTAGGTATTAAGTGATAGGGTTAAACAGTTGGTTTAAGGTCTGAATTAATACTACTAATAGTGGATTTCCTCCCTGGCTTGGTAGCCCCCAGATGTAGGTCATGTTGGACTGAACTGGGTAAACAATTACTTGTGTTATTTACTGCACTTACTTTTAAGTTCTGCATAATTCTTGTCTGCGCAGAATCGGATGTCATAACAACCCGTGTGACATCGAAAGTCTGATAACTAGAATTTCACACCCGATGTTTTTTAGGGTTTTTGTTGTTATTAAGTATTTTAAGGTCCCTAGACCTCAAACAAAAACAAAACACACAAACAATATATACAATCACAAGATATGGCTCAAATGAGCTAAGTGAAAATGACATAAACATAAATAAGTTAAATGAAATGTAAATGGCAATGAATGATAAATGACTGAAATTTAAATTGCATAAAGTAAATGACTTAAAAGTAAAGCAATATTAACAAGAGTTAGTTAAATGTTAGTCAAAGGTTAGTCAAGTGTTATTGGTGATTTTTTAATTGATTAAGTCATTCTTTGGAGAACACTCAACCATTCATTCACAAGTATGAATCCTTAAACCAAGACATCTTCCATGATAAGGGCTCCAATTTGGATAATTCAACAAGTATGCCACTAGCTCTCATGAAAGGAAAAAAGGTCAAGTCTCCACACAATACCATGAAGAATGGGAGACTTCCAATCTCACTTACTAGAATGCTATGCCATTAGGGTCAAATTTAGCTCTATGTTAAGCAATCGTAATTGGACTTATGTAGAAGTCACAACTATCTGAGGCCGGGCAATAAAAATTTAGGTGTTAATGCATGTTATAGATTTGGTATGAAGAATCAAACTCCTAAAATATACCACACACTAAAAGAAAAGATCAAAAGGGAGGGACCTATCTCAGTTATACTTGTATTGGTTCATCTGACACAAGTTCATTGATGAACCAATTAGCCTTTAGACATTAGAGATTTAATTGGTCAAAAGAGGGAATGTGGAAGAATAGGGATGAAGATTTCATCATATGCATTAGTATTGGGATCACACCTTGGCATCCTCCTTACCCCTCATTCATTAGGTTTGAATTGGAAGAGATCACCAAGCACTTTTGATTGTATTATACTTTGTTTTTCATTATTTACTAACCAAAATACCAAAAATATGTCAATGTATAGTTTGTTGCTTTTGTAGATAATGTGTATGCTCACCTATGCTCTATAAAGCTCATACCTAGGGTTTAAGACCCTCAATGCAATAAGCTCAATCAATAATTGGTTTAAATTGGCTATAAGTGTCATATATGTATCCCCATGATCTTCACATGTCATTTTGATCAAGAAATCATCAAGAGTTTGGAGTTTGTTTGCCTTGGAAACCCTATTTTATCTGGGTATCTTGTGTGACTTCTTTAGCAAGTTTCTTCAACAATGAATCAAATATTTCAAGGGATACTTCACATTACATCATATTATGCATATATGATCCTCCATGAGTACCAAAAGTCAACAGAATGTCAATATAGCAAGATGGTTCATGGTGGTTGATCAGAGAAAGTCAACTGGTCAAAACTGGGTTCCCTAGACCCTATCTCCTACAATTTTTGTCATATGAAAATGATTCCAATATAAACTTTACTCTAAATGACATTCCAAGCAACTTTTATGTTGAGGTCTAGATCTATTTTTGCTTGTAAATTTATTTTTTAGGATGAATGATTATAGGTCCTTTTGTCTAAACCCTAGTTTGGAGGTCAACTTCCCAAGGCCATAACTTGCTCAATTTTTATGAGATGAAATCCATTCAAATTACATGATCAATTTAAATATGTCTACTTCAACTTTTATGTTTAGAGGAAGTGCAAATTCAACTTTCAAATGCATGTTCCAAGAGGAAACGTTATAGGTCATTTTGGGCTAATACCATTGAACAAGTGATTTTTGTTAACTTCTAAAATGCATAACTCCTTCATGAAAAATCCAAATGAGGTCAAATTTATGATAGAATTTAAAAGGTTTGAAAGAGATATAACTTTTATGAAGGAACGTTTCTCATTTGAAGTCCATAGAAAAAGTTATTCACGGTGGAAGAATTGAACATTTGACTTGGGACTTAGAATTTTTTTAAACATGTTTGATTTCCCAAACTTCCACCTCAAACTTCATCATGATTCAAGCTTCAAATTAAAAAGTGTTCAACATGAAAGTTGTTCCCCTTGATCCCAACTTTCCTAAACATCCAAGATCATCTCATTTGGGTTAAAATTGAGGGACCTGCACATGGATGCAAGTTAAGGTATCATTTGGATAATTTCAAGTTCCACTTTTCATATACATTTGCATGAGCTTCTAACATGATCTAAGCATGAAGTACATTGGATTATGGATCAAAATACATCATTTCATGGGCCTAATGCACGCCCATGCATCCATGCAAGGGAGAATTTGAAAATTTGCCAAATTTGGAAGTGTGCAAATATCATTCACATTGGCTATAAATAGAATCCTTGATGATCAGAATTGGGATCCCTCTTGCCGAAGCTTCGACCCTCTCCTCCCCAAACCCCATTGAAAGGATAATCTTGAAGGTTTCTTAAGAAATCGAGTTTCAATTCTCCCTCTGTTTTGGGATTGAAACTCCAAGATTCCAAGCCTTTTAACCATTCAAATCATCTTCTGCAAGCTTCTAGAGTCAAGCCAAGCCAAATTGGAAGCCATATCAAGCAATTCTGAAGCTCCTCGAAGGTGGGATTTCAACAACTTCTTCTCTTTGATTCTCTCTTAATTCTCCATTATTCTTGTTGATTTTTGGTTTGCTGAAGTCCTACTAATGTAGGCAACAAGATTGAGTTGCTTTGAGGTCAAATCGAAGCAACTCAGTTCATGATGCTCAAAATTCAACTCCCTGTATCTTTTCATATACTTGGAATTGGATAAAATTGAGGCCAGATTGGAGCTTCTGAGGATTTTTTCTTTAAAGCCATGTCTTGATTTTTCATTTTGGTGATGCTTGAAGGAGTCCGGTGAGGTCCATCGGAGAAGAAGACCGGAGCTCTGGCTCCGGAGATGTGTTGGCAACCATCTTAACCACATAATCCGTGTAAATTGTTTTAATCTTGGATGTTGCTTTTGATTACCACACGTGCGTCTCAATTGACCAAGGCACATGTGGAACGCGCGCTTATTACCATATGATCTGCCACCTCAATTAATGAGAGAGATCAGATGGTCCACAAAATTTTGAATTTCTGAATATTCCATTTAATTGCTTATTTTTAATTAATTCATATTAATTTCATTATTGATTCAAAAAATATGAGACTTTCACCAAAAAATTTCAAATATTTTTCTATTTCTTTTTTTGAATTAAAATTATATTTTGGATCAATATTGATATTTTTCATGATTTAATTTTTTGTGTGCATATTTTTAATTGTTTAAAAATACTTTTGACTTTTCAAAAATGATGAAATTTTTTCTCCAAGGTCCTTTGACCTTGTTTGGCCCATGATAAATCTCTTGGCCATTTATTTGGTTTTTGAAGAGGTTTTAGGTTTTTGATAAAACATAATTTAATTTAATGCATTTTAATTTTATTTTTTAATTGTTTAATCGTGTATAAATTATGTTGAGCCCTTTTTATTGACTTGTAAAGTTTGACTATGTGTTTGGGCATTGGTCAAAGTTGATTTGACTTTTGTTGGATTAAAATTATTGGATTTTGGGGATTGATGAAATGTATATTTCATCTCCCAAAATGAATGAATGATTTTAATTTGATAAAATTCCTCCTATGACCAATTTGTGTTTGTCTCATTTTCCCTCCCTCTTCATCTTAAATCCTATTATATCCCACCCCTCTCATTGACCAAAGACATCTCAATATCCTAAGGCTAATGGGTTCAAATAACTTTGTGTTAGATGAACCAATACAAGTATGGATGAGATTAAGTCCATCCTTTGATCATTTTATTTTTTGTGTGTGGTATGTTTTAGGAGTATGGTTCATTATACCATATCTCTAACATGCATTAACACCAAAATTCCTATTGCTCGGCCTCTGATAGTTGTGACTTCTACATAAGTTCAATTACGATTGCTTAACATTGCGTTGAATTTTGACCCAAAGGCATAACATTCTAGTAATGAGATTGTAAGTCTCCCCCATTTCATGGTATTGTGTGGAAAGTTGGCCTTTTTTCCTTCCTTTGGAAGATGTCTTGGTTCAAGGATCCATGCTTGTGAATAGAGGGTTGAGTGTTCTCCAAAGAATGACTTAAAAAATTGAAAAGCAAAACCTCACTAACATTTAATCAACTAACATTTGACTAACTCTTATTATTAATTGATTTTAATTTCAAGTCATTTACTTTATGCCATTTAAATTCAAGCCATTTATTATTTGCCATTATACATATTATTTAACTTGTTTATTTTAATGTCATTTTCCCTTTGCTCACTTGAGCTATATATTGTGATTGTATATATTTGTTTGTATTATTTTGTTTGTGCTTGTGGTATTAGGACCTTAAACAACAAAAAAACCCTAAAAAATGTTTGTGTGGACTGTTGGATTTGATATGAGTTTTGGACTTAGAATTAGGCAACATTCCCTATGCAAAAGGACTTGGCCAATGCCAACATTTCTGAAACCAAGTTCTTGTGATTTGAATTTTTATCTGATGCAAGTATTGAGATCCACTTGAGTTCATCTGCTACATGGTTTTGATGCAAATGTTACTTCGAACCCGTGTCTAATGCCTTATTCTGAGCCATTAAAGGAGTATGTCATCTGATACATGGGGAAGATTATGAAGAAAACTATGAAGTTGCTAGCTTGGATGTGGCTATCTTTATTTGATGCCTTGCTCTTCATTGTACTACTTGCTTATTGATATTGCTTGATTTAAAGTCCAAAGGAAAAGTGGGTTTCTATATGACATTCTTGTCTATTGGATTACACCCCATTGGTCAGATCTTTTCAACTCTTAACTTTTAAATTTTTGCTTAGGATTAGTCTCTTCATCTCCTCCCACTTCTTAAATTTCAAATATCTCCCCCCTTTTTCAAAACCTTCTTTGCTTGTGATTTCAAACTTAGACCTTATTGCAAATTAGAAACTTTGGCCTTATGCCATTGCATTTTTCAAACCCTTTTTCTTAATCAAACTTGTAAATGAATTTAACCATATTAGACTTAAAATTTCAAATGACAAAAAGAACTAACACTCATTCAAACTCTTTTAGGCCTTTTGTGCATCTTTTAAACTTAAATTTTTGTTAAAAGTAATTCACTCACTTTGAAATTGATACCACGAACTACGAGGTTTTGATCCCTCATTTTATGTTGGTACGCAGGCACAAGTACAAAGGTCTTGTCAAACACAAAAAATATAATTATTGAATTCTTTTCTCATACCCACACTTTATTTATTGCAAACATCTTTTATACCACAACACATACACTCATAAAAAAGGGCTCCCTAGGAGTACCTAGGACACTTTAGGTGCTAACACCTTCCCTCTGTGTAACCAACCCCTTACTTGTAATCTCTGGCATTTTATAAGTTTTGATTTGAAAACTCCTTATCTTTGGGTTTTGTTCGTACTTTTCCCCTTTCCTTTGGAAACAATAAAAGCATGGTGGCGACTCTGGTTTTATTGATGTTAAGTTTATCCATAGCTTAATGGTCATGAATTTACCGCTACAGAAATTAAGTGGCGACTCTACTGGGGAAATAGTCCTCAGTGGGTTTAGCCTACTTTTTTATGTGTATATAATTGTATATTTGATGTTTGTTTTGTGTGATATAATATGCTTGTTGTGCTTGGTGATCTCTGAGTGGTAAGATAAGTTCTAACCCGAACTTGAGTGCAATTAAGATAAGAGGATGGTATAGTCATGTTCGACTTGTGTGGAGTAGTCCTTAACAAGTTGGCTTGAGACCAATCTACTAAGTGGAGACCCTTTTAGAGCTATTGATGTCACACAAGTTATTTGTGGTTAGGCATTACTTTCTCTGATTTGGGGTCCGAGAAGCTGAGGACCGTAGAACATTTAACCCAACTTGGCCTATTTAGGATGTAGTGCGGAGACTGTTCAAGTGTAGACTTGATAATAGTTGTTACGCGATACTTCACTCAGACGAGTTTCTCTTGAGAATATTATGGGTTGATGAGTCAGTCATCCTAACCTGTAATATCCGGTAGATTGAGTCAAGACTATGGGAACTTTTTAGAACATGATCTACAGGTTTTTATCCTTAGTACACTCCTTTGGGATGATCCTTCACCTGACTTCATGCTCGTGACTCACAACAAACCCTTGTTTCTTGGTTGATCCAATCAAGTCTTGTCAATATCAATGGAACTAGGGTGTTGATAAGGTGAAAACCATAATCCACCAAAATGGATGATTGATCTTGACAATGACTTGATTCATCCCTTGACCTTTGTTTGTTTGCCCTGTGTGTGATCCCTTATTTGTGATTGTTACATTCATGCATTCATGCACATCATAACATTCATCACACGGAAAATAACTTCAAGGAACTGAGGTTTTATTTGCAAATATTTTCAGACCATGGATTGTGGACGAAGGAACACTAAGAAGTACAGTTTCAGATGTCCCGACTTGAAAGAGCTAAGGAACCTATCATATTTTGAATTAGATCCCTTGGACTTCAAACAACGTCATGGGAAGCTTTTGTCTGTATTGTCTGCTGATGTAGTGGAAGGACTCTTGAGTGTGTTGGTTCAGTTCTATGACCCTCTCTACCATTGCTTCACTTTTCCCTATTATCATCTTACGCCTACGTTGGAGGAGTATGTCCATCTCTTGGGAATACCTATTTATGACAAAGTGCCTTTTAGTGGATTTGAGGAGATTCCCATATCTCATCTTATTGCTGAAGCTCTTCATCTGAAGAAGTCTGAGATTGAGGCTCATTGGGTGAAGAAAGGAGGAATGTTTGGGTTGACTTTTGAGTTCCTTATTGGGAAAGCTACTGCCTTTGCTCAAGCCGATAGAGTTGATGATTTTGAAGCCATATTTGTGTTGCTCATCTATGGTTTGGCTTTGTTCCCTAACATTGACGATTTTGTTGATGTTAACACCATTAGAAACTTCTTGATTAGGAATCCTGTGCCTACTCTGTTGGATGATATGTACTTCTCTTTGCATTTGAGGAATTCTAAAGGTGGTGGAACTATTGTGTGTTGTGTTCCCCTTCTGTACAAGTGGTTTATTTCGCACTTACCTCAGACACCTACTTTTATGGAGAACAAACAATGTCTACGGTGGTCTCAGAGACTCATGTCTCTCACTAATGATGATATAGTTTGGTATGATTCTGCATTGAGTAGTGCGGATATTATTGATAGTTGTGGTGAATTCTCTAATGTGCCCCTCATTGGTACACAAGGAGAAATCAACTACAACCCTGCTTTGGCTCGTTGTCAACTTGGGTTCCACTTGAGAGACAAACCTAATAACACTGAGTTAGAAGGTCTTTTCTATCAAGAGGGTAAAGATCCCCAACATTTGAAGCAGAATATGGTGCATGTTTGGCATAACATGCATAGGAAAGGTAGATTCGAGCTTGGTCCGTGCAACTGTGTAGCTTTGGAAGCTTACACTCTTTGGGTGAAGAAAATAGCTTTGGAATTGAAGATGCCGTATGCTTGTGAGAGACCTATATCTATGGTCGTGGTTGAGCCATTAACTCTCTTTAACCAAGATATAGAGGAGTTGGAAGACACACTCTCCAAAATGAAGCAAGAGAAAGATATGTGGGAAGAGCGGTTCCATGCTTTGAGCCGAAAGCATGAGGAGTTGCAGCTTGAGTCTAAGGACAAGGATGCACTTATTGAACTTCTTGAAAACCGAGTAGGGAAGAGACAGAGAGAGCCAGATGTTCCATATTCCTCTAGTATGCCTCAACCTTCCGGTGCTTGGAAGAAGATTGTCGATCAACTAGTTCTTGAGAAGTCTCAAATGAAGACTTCTATTGAGTCAGAGATTCGACGCATCCGAAGGAAGTACGCGCTTGCAGCCAGATCATCTGACACTGTTGTTAGGGGATCCTTAGGATGATTAGTTTCCTTTCCTCTTGTATTTGTATTTTGGTTTCTGAAATTGTACTCAGTGTAATCCTTCCGGAATTATATGAATAAAAAAGATTTTTTTATGGCCAATCAAATTTGTTATTGTTGTTATTATATATTCGCAAATAAAATAGTATGTTCCTTGAAAATAAAAACAAACAAGACATTGCATTTCATGCATCATTTGCATAACAGGTTTTCTTCTGCCAGATGTCTTACTAGTTATTCTTCTGTGCTTCAGCCAAGCTGACTCATCGATATAACACTTGCGTCAATCAACCGAGAATCATGGAACATTTGGAACAAGAGAACCGAGAACTGAAAGATGAGATTGCTCTTTTGACTTCTATGATGAAGTCTGTTTTAGCTGCTCAGAATCAGCCTTCTCCAACGCATGTAACTCCTCCCCCTCAGAGGACTGCCATTTCAGTGGTTGCTATCTCAATTGTGCCTGCCACTCAGTTTGCTACAATGATGCCTTCCGGATTCCCGTGGGGAATGCCACCGAACTTTGTGCCTGAAGGGTTTGCGCCTACTTTTACTTCCATGCCGGCATCTAGCCCGAGCATGTCTGTTCCGCCTCTAGTTGTTCACACTCTTCCTCGTGTTGAGGACACCATCTATCATTCTGAGCCGTATGAGGGCCCTGATGTTTATGAGAAGATGGATGAAATGAA
Organism: Lathyrus oleraceus; assembly: GCF_024323335.1. Classification (NCBI taxonomy): domain Eukaryota; kingdom Viridiplantae; phylum Streptophyta; class Magnoliopsida; order Fabales; family Fabaceae; genus Lathyrus; species Lathyrus oleraceus. The sequence continues at coordinate 617,377,044 of NC_066583.1, forward strand.
GGATCAGTTCCTTAAGTTGCAAAAGGAATTGAAGACATTGAGAGGAAAAGATCTATTCGGTAAAAGCGCTGCTGAACTTTGCTTAGTGCTGAATGTCAAAATCCCGATAAAGTTCAAAGTCCCCGACTTTGAAAAGTATAAGGGAAATACTTGTCCACTTAGCCACCTCGTCATGTATGCCAGGAAAATGTCAACGCAAACTGATAATGATAAGTTATTGATTCACTACTTCCAAGACAGTCTGACTAGTGCCGCTCTGAGGTGGTATATGGGGTTGGATAGTGCAAGTGTTCGCACATTTAATGATTTGGGTGAAGCCTTTGTGAAATAGTACAAATACAACATGGACATGGCGCCTGATAGAGACCAGCTAAGGTCGATGTCTCAGAAAGATAAAGAAACATTTAAAGAGTATGCCCATAGATGGAGAAAACATGCTGCTCAGATCAATCCTCAGTTGGAAGAAAAAGAGATTACCAAAATTTTCCTTAAGACCCTGAGTTTGTTTTATTAGGAACGCATGATTGCTAGTGCCCCCACTGATTTTACCAAAATTGTAAACATGGGGATAAGGTTAGAAGAAGGTGTCTGTGAAGGACGTTTGTCTAAGGAAAATGTATCATCAAGCAAAAAGTATGGGAGTGGTTTCTCCAGAAAGAAGGAAGATGAAAGCAATGCAGTATCTATGGGGAGGCAGAGGAGGCCTCATGTCAAAAGAAATTTGCAACCACGTCAACATCATCATCAAGTTTCATCCGTAATTCCAGTATTTTCAAACAATCAATCAGCATCAGTTCAACAACAACGTCAACAACAACCGCAACAAAGAACCAACAACTATAACAACACCAACAATAATCAACAACAAAAAAATTTAGAGAGGAAGAAGGTCACTTTTGACCCTATTCCTATGTCATATGCTGAACTCTACCCGTCTTTGGTTCTTAAGAACCTTCTTCAACCAAGAAATCTACCACAAATTCCAGAACCACTTCTATGGTGGTATAAGCCTGAACTCCGTTGTACCTTTAATCAAGGAGCACCGACCATGATATTGAGAACTGTTACCCTTTGAAGTATGAGGTCCAAAAGCTAGTAAAGAGTGTGATGGTGTCCTTTGAGGACCGTTCCCCGAATGTGAAAGCTAACCCATTTCCTGCTCATGGTAATTCCTCTGTTAATATGGTAGATGGTTGTCCGAGAAGTTTCCTAGTGTTTGATGTGCGATGTATTCGTTGATCCTTGGTAGAAATGCATAAGACTCTGTGTACCATTACTGCTTGTGAGCACGACCATGCCGGTTGTGCAATTTGCAGTGTAAACCCCCGTGGGTGTTCGACCGTCAAGAGAGATATCCAGAAGTTGATGGATGAGAATGTAATCCAGATTCAGTAGTCGAGGGATATAGATAATGTCAATGTAATTGTTCTAGTGTTTAAGACCCTAGAGCGGGTAGTGATTCAGTTTAACAGTAGCAGCAGTAACAACGTCAAGAGCTGTTCCTTACCAGTATAATGCTAACAGCGATTAGCGGGCCCCGTCCCGTATGCATCCGATAGAGCTGTTCCTTACCAGTATAATGCTACTATATTGGAGAATGGTCAAGAGGTTCCGTTGCATACAACCAATTCTATTGTGAACATTGCCGATATAACAAAGGTGACCCGTAGCGGTCGTATGTTTGGACCTGTCTTTCCAAAGGAGGTGATAGAAGATGCGTATGTTGGTAAGAAGGTTGATGTACCCGTAAAAAATCCGATTAGTGCTTCAAAGTGTCAATCTGGTGAATTCAGCAATTTGAAGCCTAGTGATGATGATGAGGTACTGAGATTGATTAAGAAAAGTGAATTCAATATGGTGGAGTAGCTACTCCAAACTCTTTCGAAGATTTCATTGTTGTCTCTGCTTATGAATTCTGAAGCACACAAAGAAGCACTACAAAGAGTGTTGGAGCAAGCCTATGTGGAGCATGATGTGACTGTGGATCAATTTGAGCACATTGTGGCTAACATCACTTCCTACAACAATCTAAGTTTTTGTGATGCAGAGCTTCCAGAGGAAGGAAAAAATCACAATCTGGCACTACATATATCAATGAATTGCAAGAAAGATGCGCTGTCAAATGTGTTGGTTGATACCGATTCTTCATTGAATGTACTCCCTTAATCAACTCTGTCAAAGTTAACGTATCAAGGCGCCCCTATGAGCTACAGTGGTGTGATCGTCAAAGCATTTGATGGTTCTCGCAAGACTGTTATTGGTGAAGTGGACCTTCTAGTGAAGATAGGTCCGAGTGATTTCCAGATTAAATTCCAAGTAGTGGACATCTACCCGGCCTATAACTACTTGTTGGGAAGCCCATGGATACATGAGGCTGGAGCTGTTACATCCACTCTGCACCAGAAGTTAAAATTTGTGAAGAATGGCAAGCTTGTCATTGTTGGTGGAGAGAAAGCACTGTTAGTAAGTCACTTGTCGTCTTTTTCATATGTGGAAGCTGAGGAATATGTTGGAAATCCGTTCCAAGCTCTATCTATTGCTGAAGTGAAGAAAACTGGGGCACCCATGTCCTTTTTCAAAGACACTCAGAAAATTATTGAAGATGGCAGTTCAGATCAGTGGGGTGTATGGTAGAGGTCGCCGAGAACAAAAGTAGAGCTGGTTTGGGATTCCAGCGAGGGACGTCTCATGTTAGAGCTGAAGATGTGCAACCTAGTTTCCGTAGCGGAGGGGTCATCCATGGTAATGAACAACACACAACTGCTGTGATCGAGGGTGATGAAGATGAAGACTGCGCCAATTTTGTGATGCATGGAAAGGCTTGCAACAATTGGATCGCTGTTGATGTTCCTATTATCATCCATCGCTCTAAGTAATTTGTTTTTATCATTTTTAGAAAAACCCTTCTCCTATGCCTAAGGGAGAAGTGAACATTATTGGGCATATTTCAAATTAATCATAAATAAAATGCAATTCTATTCATCCACATCTATGATGTTTTTATTTATACTTTTTGCTTTTCTGAAAATGGTAATCACAAAAAACATGAATAAATAAATAATAATTGTCCATCTGCATAATATTTGGTCACAATTCACTTCTCGAAAAACAAAATATTAAATCATTATGCAGGTTGGTTTCTAAACCCATTGAATACAATGATCCTACTCCTTCTCCAAACTTTGAATTCCCTGTGTTTGAGGCTGAGGAAGAAAGTGATGAAGAAATGTCTGATGAATTGTCTCGTCTACTTGAGTACGGGGAAAAAGCCATTCAGCCATTCGAAGAGCAAATTGAGTTAGTCAACTTGGGTTCCGAAGATGATGTGAAGGAAGTCAATATTGGGTCTCAACTGTGTCCGGAGGTTAAAAAGGGGTTGATTGATCTTCTTTGAGAGTATTCAGATGTGTTTGCTTGGTCCTATCAAGACATGCCTGGTTTGGATTCTGAGATTGTATAACATAGATTGTCGTTGAAGCCAGAATGCCCCCCAGTCAAGCAGAAGCTGAGAAGGACTCATCTTGATATGGCAGTGAAGATCAAAGAAGAAGGGCAAAAGCAGATAGATGTAGGGTTCCTTGTTACTGCTGAGTATCCACAGTGGGCGGCCAATATTGTGCCTGTTTCGAAGAAAGATGGAAAAGTTCGTATGTCTGTTGATTATAGAGATTTGAACAAAGCTAGTCCGAAAGATGATTTCCCTCTGTCACACATTGACATGTTGGTAGACAATACAACTAAATTCAAAGTCTTTTCGTTTATGAACGGATTTTCCGAATATAATCAAATCAAGATGGCACCCGAAGATATGGAAACGACAACATTCATTACATCCGGGGGAACATTCTGTTATAGAGTGATGCCTTTCAGTTTAAAGAATGCTGGTGCAACATACCAGAGAGCTATGACCACTCTTTTTCATGATATGATGCATAAAGAGATTGAAGTCTATGTTGATGATATGATTGCTAAATCCAATGATGAAGAAGAGCATGTTGACCATTTGTTGAAGCTATTCCAACGTTTGAGGAAGTACAATCTCCACTTGAATCCCAATAAGTGTACATTTGGTGTTTGTTCTAGTAAGTTGTTGGGCTTTATTGTCAGTGAGAAGGGTATTGAAGTTGATCCTGCCAAGGTCAAAGCAATACAAGAGATGCCTGCGCCTAAAACTGAGAAGCAAGTCAAAGGTTTTCTTGGCCGCTTGAATTATATCTCAAGATTTATATCGCATATGACTGCCACATGTGCGCCTATAGTCAAGCTTCTTCGGAAAGATTAGTCTTGTGATTGGACCGAGGATTGCCAGAAAGCTTTTGACAGTATCAAAGAATATACGCTTGAGCCTCCGATTTTGTCTCTGCCTGTTGAAGGAAGACCGTTGATCATGTATTTAATTGTGCTTGAAGAAAGTATGGGTTGTGTTTTAGGTCAGCAAGATGAAACTGGAAAGAAAGAATATGCTATTTACTACCTCAATAAGAAATTCACCGACTGTGAGACTCGGTATTCTATGCTAGAAAAGACTTGTTGCGCAATGGCTTGGGCTGCTAAGCGTCTGCGTCAGTATATGTTGAATCATACCACTTGGTTGATATCCAAAATGGATCCAACCAAGTATATTTTTGAGAAGCTTACTTTAATTGGGAGGATTTCCCGTTGGCAGATGTTGTTATCTGAGTATGATATTGAATATCGATCTCAAAAGGCTACCAAAGGTAGTGTCTTGGCTGACCATTTGGCTCACCAACCTATTGAAGATTACCAGTCAATGTAGTACGATTTTCCTGATGAAGATATCTTGTACTTGAAAATGAAAGATTATGATGAACCATTGCTTGAAGAAGGGCCAGAACCTGGTTCCCGTTGGGGCATGGTATTTGATGGAGCTGTTAATCAGTATGGTAATGGTATTATGGTAGTGATTATTACTCCTCAAAGCACGCATTTCCCGTTTAAAACTAGATTGACTTTCAAGTGCACAAATAATATGGCTGAGTATGAAGCTTGCATTATGGGGCTTGAAGAGGCCATTAATCTCAGAATCAAGTATCTTGATGTCTATGGAGATTCAACTTTGGTTGTGAATCAAATCAAAGGTGAATGGGAGACAAATCAACCCGGTTTGATACCATATAGAGATTATGCGAGGAGGATTTAAACTTTCTTTACAAAAGTTGAGTTTCATCATATCCCTCGAGATGAAAACCGGATGGCAGATACTCTTGCAATGTTGGCTTCAATGATTATGGTGAAGTTCTGGAATGAAGTTCCTAATTTGACTGTGATGCGTCTTGATAGGCCATCTCATGTGTTTGTTATTGAAGAGATCAAAGATGAAAAGCCTTGGTGTTTTGATATCAAGTGTTTTCTCCAAAGTCATACCTACCTGGGGCATCTTTGAAAGATAAGAAGACTTTGAGAAGATTAGCTGACAATTTCTACCTGAATGGTGATGTGTTTTATAAGAGAAACTTTGATATTGGCTGACAATGGAATCATACTGTTGCAAGTTTGTGAAGAAATGCCACAAGTGTCAAATATATGCAGATAAGATTCATGTTCCTCCGACACTATTGAATGTCATTTCCTCTCCATGGCCCTTATCCATGTGGGGAATTGATATTATTGGCATGATTGAGCCTAAAGCTTCAAACAGACATCGTTTCATTCTGGTGGCTATTGACTACTTCACAAAGTGGGTTGAAGCGACATCGTATGCAAATGTAATCAATCAAGTTGTTGTGAGGTTTATCAAAAATCAGATTATATGCTGGTATGGTGTGCCAAGTAAGATCATTACTGATAATGAATCAAACTTGAATAACAATATGGTGGAAGCTCTTTGCAAAGACTTCAAGATTGCACATCATAATTCTTCTCCCTACAGGCCTAAGATGAATGAGTCTGTTGAAGCTACAAACAAGAACATTAAGAAAATCATTCAGAAGATGGTTGTGACGTACAAGGATTGGCATGAGATGCTCCCATTTGCTTTACATGGGTACCGTACATCCATCCGTACTTCAACAGGGGCAACCCCGTTCTCACTTGTTTATGGCATGGAAGTTGTCCTCCCAGTAGAGGTTAAAACCCCATCATTGCGTGTCTTGATGGGAGCCAAGTTGACAGAAGCTGAATGATGTCAAACCAGGTATGACCAGCTGAATTTGATTGAAGAGAAGAGATTGATTGCCATGTTTCTTGCTCAGTTATATCAGCAGAGAATGAAGAAAGCTTTTGATAAGAAGGTTAAACCTCGTGTATTCAGAGAAGGTGACCTTGTGCTCAAGAAGATTCTATCTTTCAAACCAGATTCTAGGGGGAAAATGGACTCCTAATTATGAAGGCCCATTTGTTGTTAAGAGAGCCTTTTCAGGTGGTGCTTTGATTATTACGACTATGGATGGTGAAAAGTTCACTCGTCCTGTGAATGCTGATGTAGTCAAGAAATACTTCGCCTAAAAAGAAAAGAACAACTCGCTAAGTTGAAAACCCGAAAGGGCGGCTTAGGCAAAAATGAGCGTCTCGGTGGATTGAAAACTTGAAAGGGCCATCCGGGCAAAAGTTAGAGACATAAAACAAAATAAATTATCCCGATAAATTGAGTACCCCACCTCGGGGAAATTTATGCAAAAATTAAGGATTATGGCAAGTAACTGTATTCGGCTGATCTTCAGTCTTGAAGACATTCTTGAGCATGTCAGTTGGTTCTGATTCGTCACTCTCAACCGAAGCTAAGAGCGCAATGGATATTAAAGTCGGTAGAAGGATTAGTGATCATTGTATTCAACGTAGCCCTTTTCCATGTAAATTACCATTTTTCAACTTTTGTAAAGATCTGTGGAGTCTTGTCATTTACAGACTACCATTCAATTAAATAAAGTTGAGATTTTTTTATCCAATTGTTTCTAATCTTATTTATTAAGAAAAATATAATTAAATTTTATGGTGATCATTTTGAAATTGAATTTTTAAAATCAAAATCTTATTTTTCTTAAATAATAAAACATTTACTTTTAAGAGCACTTAATTTCATTTAAGGAATATCAACAACGGTCTGAGAACATGTGAGCCCTAAAATGAGAAGCACAATTGGTTTTCCCCAAGTAGTTGGTGTGATCCCTGTTTCCTCGCCAGTGGCATTTTAGCATCTCCAGCCGAGTTTTGTTGGTTCCCCCAACTGAGTTTGTAATTGCCTCCTCCATTTGTAACTGCATTTTCTCAGCGGTTTGCATAGATCCAGCATAAGATTTTGATTCCCCTCCGGTCTCCAGCAGATTCTAGTTAGCACTGATTCTTGAGCAATATGTCTGATCCTCTGCAAGGTTATCTCCCATTTGATATGGTGTTGACCTAAAATTCCCCGCAGAGTTGATGGTATGGATCCTTGGCAGATCTTTCCCTTTTCCCCAGCCAGGGTTGAGCCTTTATGATGGATAGTTTGCGTTCATACTTTACCTCTCTTTCTCTAGTTGGTCCCCTCATGTTGAGATTGGCTGAGTTGTTGTATTGATGATTCAGATCGGCGACGTTTGTATCCTTTGTGATTGTTTTGTCAGCACAATCATCATATATACATATACATATACATATACATATACATATACATATACATATACATATACATATACATATACATATACATATACATATACATATACATATACATATACATATACATATACATATACATATACATATACATATACATATACATCCATTATTACATTATTGCATTTTGTGATTCATTATTTCTCTGACCCTCTGCTATGGTGGTATCCTTCCCCCCACGCAATTTCGGTGTGTTTGTCCTCTTTCAATTGTAGAGTGTCAACCTCTTAAGCAGAGAGAATTCAACCTTTGTCATTCCCCACTGAGTTATTTCCTCGTGGATGATTATTATTTCAGCTTCCTCCCTAGTTGATTATCTGGATGGAACCACTCCCCCTGAGTTATATCCTCATTAGGTTGAGTCTTTGATTGACCCTATCTTTCTAGATCTTGCTTAGATAGATGCTTTTGGGTCCCCTGAGAGTCCATTACCCAGTAATTGTTAATTTCCTTCTCAATTTGTGAGTATTTTACTTTTTCCCAATACCCGGTAAAAGTAATCTATTTCCTCTTTCTCCCCAGCAGATTCGTTTTCACATTTCCCCCGGAAGTCTATCCTTGATATGCTCATCTTAATCGATGATGAATATTTTCTTCCCCTGCTTTGAGTTTATCCTTGATATGTTCATCCTAACCGATGACAAATATTCTCTCCTTTGGTATTCTATCCAGTAGCTGATAGATATAATTCCTATTTCCCCCCTTGGAGTCTATCCTTGATATGTTCATCTTAACCGATGACAAATATTCTTCCCTTTGAGTCTATCCTTGAAATGTTCACTTTAATTAGTGACAAATATTCTCTCTGTTTAGTCTTCTGCCCAATAATCGGTAGTTGTAAACCCTATTTGGATTTTCCCCAGCAGGTTATTCTTACCCAGTAACTCGTAATGAATACACCTCCGGGTTTCCCTCAGCAAGTCATCCTTGATATGTTTACCCTACCCGGTAACGGATGTCCTCTCTGACAGATTTTGTTATCTCCTTACCCAGTAACCAGTAATGGATAATATACTTCTATCACTCATGTGTTGAAGTTCCTTCTTCCCCAGTCGAGTTTGAGTGCGTATTTGCTCAGTGAAATTGTCGTCCCCTGTTTGGATCGAGTATTTCAGTTTTGTCCTGATTTACCCGTTTCCCCTACAAATTTTTCCTTTATCCCCGGCTGAGTCTTTCCATTGATTTATTTTCATGGAACCTCTCGTGTCCCCCAACAGTTTTAAGTCGTAGCATGGCCTACGCACCAACTCTTTATCCCCAAAAGTCTCTGTCTCCCCAGTGAGTTTTCCTTATGGAAAGCATTATGCTCTTGTGGACTTTCTGTCTCTCCAGATTCTTTTCCTTTGTGGTAATATCTTCCCCACAAAGATTATTTTAGCATTCATATCATTTGCATCATGAGGTCTCTTAGGGACCAAAATTTGTTTCTATATGGTTTTATTTAATTCCATTCTAGTGAGTCGATACAAAGATTTTAGCCGTCATCTCCTCAGCTAGAACGTCCTTAAATAGGGGCAACTGTAAGACCCCAATTTTGACCCTAAGATCCCTCATGCTATCTCATCATATGCATTAACATTGGGATCACACCTTGGCATCATACTTACCCCTCATTCATTGGGTTTGTATTAGGAGAGATCACCGAGCACTTTTGATTGTATCATACTTTGTTTTTCATTATTTACTAACCAAAATACCAAAAATATGTCAATGTATAGTTTGTTGCTTTTGTAGATAGTGTGTATGCTCACCTATGCTCTATCAAGCTCATACCTAGGGTTTAAGACCCTCAATGCAAGGAGCTCAATCAAGAATTGGTTTACATTGGCTCTAAGTGTCATATATTTATCCCCATGATCTTCACATGTCATTTTGATCAAGAAATCATCAAGAGTTTGGAGTTCGTTTGCCTTGGAAACCCTAGTTCATCTGGGTATCTTGTGTTACTTCTTCAGCAAGTTTCTTCAACAAAGGATCAAATATTTCAAGATATAATTCAAATTACATTATCTTATGAATATATGACCCTCCATGAGTCCCAAAAGTCAAGAGAATGTCAAGCTAGCAAGATGGTTCATGGTGGTTGATTAGAGAAAGTCAACTGGTCAAAACTGGGGTTCCCTAGACCCTATCTCCTACAATTTTTGTCATATGAAAATGATTAAAATATAAAAGTTACTCTAAATTACATTCCAAACAACTTTCATGTTGAGGTCTAGAGCCAGTTTTTCTTGGAAATTCATTTTTGTGATGAACGATTATAGGTCATTTTGTCTAAACTCTAGTTTGAAGGTCAACTTCCCAAGGCCATAACTTGCTCCATTTTTATTATATGAAATTCATTCAATTTCCATGATAATTTCAATATGTCTACTTCAACTTTAATGTTTGGAGGAAGTGCAAATTCAACTTGCAAATGCATGTTCCAAGAGGAAACATTATAGGTCATTTTGGGCCAATACCATTGAACAAGTGATTTTCCTTAACTTCTAAAATGCATAACTCCTTCATGCCAAATCTAAATGAGGTCAAATTTGTGACCAAATGTAATACATTTGAAAGATATACAATGTTTATGAAGGAAAGTTTATCATTCAAAGTCCATATGAAAAGTTATTCAAGGTTGAAGAAGTGAACATTTGACTTGGGACTTAGAAGTTTTTTAAACATGTTTGATTTCCCAAACTTACACCTCAAAGTTCATCATGATCCAAGCTTCAAATGAAAAAGTGTTCAACATGAAAGTTGTTCCCCTTGATCTCACCTTTCAAAAACATCTAAGATCATCTCATTTAGATTAAAATTCATGGACTTGCGCATGGGTGTAAGTTAAGGTATCATTTGGATAATTTCAAGTTCCACTTTTCATATACATTTGCATGAGCTTCTAACATGATTTCAGCGTGAAATACATTGGATTATGGATCAGAATACATCATTTCATGGGCCTATTGCACGCCCATGCATCTATGCAAGGGAGAATTTGAAAATTTTCCAAATTTGGAAGTGTGCAAATATCATTCACATTGGATATAAATAGAACCCTTGATGATTAGAATTGGGATCCCTCTTGCCCAAGCTTCGACCCTCTCCTCCCCAAACCCCATTGAAAGGATAATCTTGAAGGTTTCTTGAGAAACTGAGTTTCAATTCTCCTTCAGTTTTAGGATTGAAACTCCAAGAGTCCAAGCCTTTTAACCATTCAAATCATCTTCTGCAAGCTTCTAGAGTCAAGCCAAGCCAAATTGGAAGCCAGATCAAGCAATTCTGAAGCTCCTCGAAGGTGAGATTTCAACAACTTCTTCTCTTCGATTCTCTCTTAATTCTCCATTATTCTTGTTAGTTTTTGTTTTGCTGAAGTCTTACCAATGTAGGAAACAAGATTGAGTTGCTTTGAGGTCAAATCAAAGCAACTCCGTTCATGATCCTCAAAATTCAACTCCTTGTATCTTTTCATATACTTGGAATTGGACAAAATTGAGGCCTGTTTTGAGCTCCTGAGCATTTTTTCTTTAAATTCATGTATTGCTTTTTAATTTTGGTGATGGTTGAAGGTGGACCAGTCCGGTGAGGTCCACCGGAGAAGAGGACCGGAGCTCTTGCTCCAATGATGTGTTGGCAAGCATCTCAACCACATGATCTGTTTAAATTGTTTTAATCTTGGGCATTGCTTTTGAATACCACACGTGCGTCTCAATTGACCAAGGCACATGTGGAACGTGAGTTTATCACCATCTGATTTGCCGCTTCAATTAATGAGGGAGATCAGATGGTCCTCGTTTTTTTGAATTTCTGAATATTCCATTTAATTGCTTATTTTTAATTAATTCATATTAATTTCATTATTGATCCAAAAAATATGAGACTTTCACCAAAAAATTTCAAATATTTTTCTCTTTTATTTTCTAAATTAAAATTATTTTTTTGGATCAGTATTGATATTTTTCATGATTTAATTGTTTTTGTGCATATTTTTAATTGTTTAAAAATACTTCTGACTTTTTAAAAATGATGAAATTTTTTCTCAAAGGTCCTTTGACCTTGTTTGATGTTTTGAAGAGGTTTTAGGTTTTTGATAAAACATAATTTAATTTAATGCATTTTAATTTGATTTTTAATTGTTTAATTGTGTAAATTATGTTGAGCCCTTTTTATTGACTTGTAAAGTTTGACTATGTGTTTGGGTCTTGATCAAGGTTAATTTGACTTTTGTTGGATTAAAATCATTGGATTTAGGGGATTGATGAAATGTGCATTTCATCTCCCAAAATGAATGAATGATTTTAATTTGATAAAATTCCTCCCATGACCAATTTGTGTTTGTCTCATTTCCCCTCCCTCTTCATCTTCAATCCCATTCTATTCCACCCCTCTCATTGACCAATGACATCTCAATATCCTAAGGCTAATGGGTTCCTCAATAACTTTGTGTTAGATGAACCAATACAAGTATGGATGAGATTAGGTCCATCCTTTGATCATTTTCTTTTTTGTGTGTGGTATGTTTTAGGAGTATGGTTCATTATACCATATCTCTAACAACATTAACACCAAAATTTCTATTGCCCAACCTCAGATAGTTGTGACTTCTACATAAGTCCAATTACGATTGCTTAACATAGCGCTGAATTTTGACCCAAAGGCATAACATTCTAGTAAGTGAGATTGTAAGTCTCCCCCCTTTCATGGTATTGTGTGGAAACTTGGCCTTTTTTCCTTCCTTTGGAAGATGTCTTGGTTCAAGGATCCATGCTTGTGAATAAAGGGTTGAGTGTTCTCCAAAGAATGGCTTAAACAATTGAAAAGCAAAACCCCACTAACATTTAATCAACTAACATTTGACTAACTCTTATTATTAATTACTTTTAATTTCAAGTCTTTTACTTTATGCCATTTAAATTCAAGCCATTTATCATTTGCCACTATACATATCATTTAACTTGTTTATTTTAATGTCATTTTCCCTTTGCTCACTTAAGCTATATATTGTGATTGTATATATTTGTTTGTATTATTTTGTTTGTGCTTGTGGTATTAGGACCTTAAAATACTTAATAAACAACAAAAAAGCCCTAAAAAATGTTCGTGTGGACTGTTGGATTTGATATGAGCTTTGGACTTAGAATTAGGCAACATTCCCTATGCAAAAGGACTTGGCCAATGCCAACATTTCTGAAACCAAGTTCTTGTGATTTGAATTTTCATCTGATGCAAGTATTGAGATCCACTTGAGTTCATCTGCTACATGGTTTTGATGCAAATGTTACTTCGAACCTGTGTCTAATGCCTTATTCTGAGCCATTAAAGGAGTATGTCATCTGATACATGGGGAAGATTATGAAGAAAACTATGAAGTTGCTAACTTGGATATGACTATCTTTATTTGATGCCTTGCTCTTCATTGTACTACTTGCTTATTGATATTGCTTGATTTAAAGTCCAAAGGAAAAGTGGGTTTCTATATGACATTCTTGTCTATTGGATTGCACCCCATTGGTCAGATCTTTTCAACTCTTGACTTTTAAATTTTTGCTTAGGATTAGTCTCTTAATCTCCTCCCACTTCTTAAATGTCAAATATCTCCCCCCCTTTTTCAAAACCTTCTTTGTTTGTGATTTCAAACTTAGACCTTATTGCAAATTAGAAACTTTGGCCTTATGCCATTGCATTTTTCAAACCCTTTTTCTTAATCAAACTTGTAAATGAATCTAAACATATTAGACTTAAAATTTCAAAATACAAAAAGAACTAACTTTGAAATTGATACCACAAACTATGAGGCTTTGATCCCTCATTTTATGTTGGTATGTAGGCACAAGTCCGAAGGTCTTGTCAAACACAAAAATATAATTAATGAATTCTTTTCTCATCCCCACACTCTATTTATTGCAAACATCTTTTATAGCAAAACACATACACACATTTAAAAGGGCTCCCTAGGAGTACCTAGGACACTTTGGGTGCTAACACCTTCCCTCTGTGACCAACCCTCTTACTTGTAATCTCTGGCATTTTATTAGTTTTGATTTGAAAACTTCTTATCTTTGGGTTTTGTTCGTAATTTTCCCTTTTCCTTTGGAAACAATATAAGCATGGTGGCGACTCTGGTTTTATTGACGTTAAGTTTATCCATAACTTAATGGTCATGAATTTACCGCTACAAACGCAATACATGAGTTACAATCCAATGAAGGATACGAGGAATTATCTTCAAGGATCCCATAGATAAAATATCCATGGAGTGATCTGGCCGTGGAGCTTAGACATAAGTTGAGGTAACTTTTCAGATAAAATTCACGATAATAACAATGATTAGATAAAATGGAATGCTAAAAGAGTATAGAAATACCAAAACATCCTTCCATGTGTCGTTCGTGACATGGTAGGTATCTTTTCCCATCTTAAATAAATATACATCCTGTCCTTGATTTTATCCCAACATAAAAGACGCGTATTAAGTCTTCATTATAATCAGTGGATACTTTCAAGAGATTGTTAATTTCTTGATGTGCCATAAGCTCAACGATCTCAGGAATATGCAACGTATCGACAACTACGGGATCATAAACATGTTATTTCATAAGAAGTCTATGCCTGGAAGATTTCCGAAAATCTTCAAGATAAGAGGGAGGTAGAAGAGATAAAGGACAGACAGGTGCGGAGGATGAAGTGCTTGTAACATTTTTTCCTTTCTTCATTTTGGGAGGCATGGGTTTTGGATTTGAAGAGATGCACACCAAGTGTTTGACAAAAAGTGTGAATGAAAATAGTAGATTTTTGAGTGAAATGAGAAAAACCCATAAACCCAAATTATGAAAATAGGTTGCCAAACACACATATTTGAAGAAATAAGATGAAAATAAGGGATTATGGAAGAAGATATGAGATTGGGTTTTGAGGAGATTTTGAAATGATGAGAGATGAGTAGATTGTTCTTGAAAAGGGAAAAGAATAACTTAGGTTTGTTTGAAATGATGAGAAGTGTGAAAGGAAAATAGTAAATGGGTGGTTAATGTTTGGTCAACTCCGTGTGGGAAGAGAAGAAAAGAAATAAACTGACTCTAGGATGACACATGTGTCGACATAAGGAATTAAAAGAAGGTAAAAGAATTCTGTATGTATTAGCTCATTCATATTTTAAGTCACTACATACTGAACTGAAATTAAAGAAGAAGTTAAGATTTACATGATGTATTGACTCATCCATTGTATGATCCGCTACATACTGAAGTAAGAGTTCAAGCAAAATTCACAATTAAGCTTAGGTATCGACTCATACTCACTTGGAGTCGATACAATATGGACAAAGACTTGTGAAAAATCTAAGCTTAAGTTATGTATCAACTCATTCGAGAATTGAGCTGATACATACTGAACCAAGAACTTTAAAAAATTAATCCTTAAGCTATGTATCAACTCATAACCTCTATGTATCAACCCCAAACTTCTATGTATCAACTCTAAACTTATATGTATAAACTCCAAACTTCTATGTATCAACTCCAAACCTCTATGCATCAACTCATACTGAGCATATTTTTTTTTGTTGAAAAATGAATACATTTTCTAAACCTAAGATGAATCTAGTCAAGACATACATTGTGGACTTAGTAGAATTCATGCAAAAAAATGACATTTTTCATGAATGAATAAGTAAACAACATGCTCAAACACCAATATCATTAACATACTTAAAATGTAAGGAATTAATGGCATGAAATATATGTGATGAATAAATTAAACATTCACTATAAACATATAGATTGAGAACACTCAAGGGTAATCTATAATTTTTTTGTAAGTGAACAACCATGAAATTTATCATACATTTAGATATATCACACAATTTAGAGCACAACAAGCAATAACATAAGACATGTCATACAAGTAGTACATATATTTTAAAATAAACTGACACACAAAGAAATAAGTAAAACAATATTACCTCACGGATGAAAGACAGAGGAAGTTATCACCTACACTTCTTTTACTTATATAGCCAATGATGAAATCCATTTGTTATCAATTTGATTTCGTTCAATTCATTTTAACAAATACACTTGGTATCTATATATTGATGATTTCGTGAATGTAGGATAAAATCCCACACAATGTTTTTAACTCAAATAACATGCCCTTAGGCTTATTCTCATAAAAGAGGACAACTTAGTGATTTAAGATAAGAATTGAGACACAATTTAAGAGATAAATGAGAATACTTATCTAAAAGCGTATAGTCATGCTTTTGGTCAAGTTTTCAAGATATTGTAGAAGACTTGTCTTCTCTTAACTTGATGGTCATATTTTCTCCTCCTTAAGTTCTACCATTTCCGGGTGATCAATCCATATTTGGTCACTTTGAGTATGTCTTCCAAATATTCATTTGCATCATAAAAAAGAAAAAACCTTTCCCGACGTTTCTCTGATATAATAAATCACAAGTGATGTATTCAACCTTAATAATAATAAGTATTCTCAAGAAATTATAATATCAAAGATAGTAGTGAAATAAGGATTTACCTAAACTACCTATTTCAAGATTTAACACTTATATTTGTTAACTTCATATGTCACAACATCCTTCTTCTTTGTCATAAAGTCAATGAATAAGCAGATGTTACCTTTTATATGCCTTGAGCTTCCCTTGTTAATATCCCATACTCTCTTCAAGGAGTCAATACATTTTCCTTACAAAGTAAATCAATAATGCTAGGTACCCAATTTTCATTGGGTCCTTGAGGGTGAGTGGAAAACTAATTTCATTTAGGAAACCATTGAAAAACACCTTTAGGGACCAAAAATCTCCTAAACTTTCATTTTACAATGGTATGACTCTTCTTGCAGCAATAGTGATAAGTCAAATGATGATGCGAATGACTTTCGCTATTAGATTCCATTATAACAAACTCGTACTTCTTGAACGACACATTTAAAGATCTTTTGAATTTTTTAGGATTAATAACGAATGTGACCTTTAATTCTAAAGACTTGTTTAATTTTGCCTTTATAGTATTAACCTCTTTTTGCCAAATGTGACGAGTTTCACAACCAAGATTTCTCTTCCTCAACATCAAGTTTTGAAGCATCTAACATGGATTGCTTTAGAGCTTCCATTTGTTTTTCCATTTCTAAAACTTTGACTTCTAAGTATGAAAAAATTCTTTTATTTGAAGCCAAACTTTTAAAATCATCTACGACTTCATATAGATTTTCAAATGCGGTTTGTAATTTAGAATAAGACATATCATAAATAGGTTTGTATTTGGAATGACTTACATTCTTATTTTTGTTCTTGGTCATGAAGCAAAGCTTTGCCATTTCGTCACTTTCACTTGAGCTAATCGCCTTGGAGGATTCACTATGACTATCCTATGTGATGTATTCTCTTCTAGACTTGCTAGAGAAGATTTTCTCCGCTCTGGGATGGGTTGCTCGAAGCTTAAGGCAGTACATGGTCTGTCATACTACTTTATTAATATTCAAAATAGATCTAATTAAGTACATATTTGAAAAGCCTGATGTCACTGGAAGAATAGCTCATTGGCAAATGCTATTGATTGGATATGATATCCAATATGTTACCCATAAAGCAATCAAAGGGAGCATATTGGGAGACCACTTTACTCACCAGCCTTTGGAAGAATATCAACCAATGTCGTTTGACTTCCCTGACGAGGATGTGATGCTGATTCCTAATCTAGATGAGGAATCTGGACCAAGGGCTTGATGGAAACACATGTCGATGGTGCATCAAATGCTAAGGGGCATGGGATTGGGGCAATCTTGATCACTCCAAATAACGGTTATATTCCAGTCACTGCAAGATTATGCTTCTAATGTATAAATAATATGGCTAAATATGAAGCTTGTATCATGGATCTCAAAGCTTCTATAAACCTAAGGATCAAGACTCTAGAGGTGTACGAAGACTCAATGCTCGTTATCTATCAAGTAAGAGGCGAATGGGTAACCCTCCACTCAAATTTGGTTCCTTATCGTGATCATGTCTTAGAATTGATGAATAATTTCGAAGAAATTACCTTTAATCATATTCCTAGATAAGAAAATCAAGTGGCAAACGCTTTGGCTGCATTATCCTCAATGTACAAAGTAAATTACCCTAACAAAGCACCGGTGATAAGAATGAACCTTAAAGATGAACTAACAGTTTGTCTTACAGTCAAAGAAGAATATGATGATAAGTCTTGGTACCATGACATCAAGTGTTTCCTTTAAAAATAAGAGTATCCAGCAGGGGCATCTAACGGTGATCGAAAAACTTTGCGAAGACTAACTTCAAAATATTTCCTCAATGGAGATGTATTCTACAAAAGAAACTATGATATGGTCTTGATAAGATGCATGGATAGACACAAAGCATAAATGATCATAAAAGCAATTCATGTGGGTTCTAAAGGGGTCCATGACAATGGACATGCAATGGCTAAGAAAATCCTTAGAGTTGGCTATTACTAGACAACTATGGAGTCTGGCTGTTTCAACTACTTAAAAAGGTGCCATAAATGCCAAATCTACACTGAAAAAATTTATGTGCCACCAACTCCTTTAAACATTTTGACATCACCATGGCTATTCTCTATGTGGGGGATCAATATGATTGGAATTATCGAACTGAAAGCTTCAAACAATCATCGCTTAATTTTATTTGATATCAATTACTTCACTAAATGGGTTGAAACTGCTTCATACACCAACGTCACTCAACAAGTGGTTACATAATTTATCAAAAAGGAAATAATATATCGCTATAAATTTCCTAGCAAGTTTATTACTGATAATGCCATTAACTTAAATAAAAAAATGATGAAAGAGTTGTGTGAGAGCTTCAAAATTGAACACCACAACTCTTCATCATAGTGGCCCAAGATTAATGGCACCGTAGTGAAAGTAAATAAGAACATCAAGAAGATTGTCCAGAAGATGATAAAGACCTATAAAGATTGACATTAGATGATTCCCTTCTCTCTACATGGTTACATAACTTCGACACGAACCTCTACTGGGGCAATTCTGTTCTCACTTGTATATGGCATGGAAGTTGTCCTTCTAATCGAGGTTAGAATTCCTTAGTTAAAGGTCATCATGGAAGCTAAGCTTGATGGAGCAGAATGGATCTAGTCTAGATTTGATCAACTAAATCTCATAGACGAAAAATGCTTTACTGCTCTTTGCCATGGTCAGCTATACCAGAGGCGACTCAATTACACTTTTAACAAAAAGGTCCGCCCTTGCGTATTCTGAGAAGGTGACCTAATGCTCAAGAAATACTCGTTCATACATTCGAACCCACGAGGCAAGTGGACTCCTAACTATGAAGGACTATTTTCCTTATAGAAGGCCTTCTCAGGCGGATCCCTGATCCTCACCACCATGGGTGGGGAGGAGTTTTCACTGCTAGTGAACTCCGACACAGTCAAAAAATATTATGCCTAAAAAAATGATGAATAAAGAGCCCCGCTAGGTTGACATCCGAAAGGACAACCTAGGCAAAAATTAGTATCCATGTGGGGAAAAAAAAATGTCTAGGCAAAAATTAGGGATCAAATAAAACAAAATGATAATAAGTCCGCTAAGTTGAAAACTTGAAAAGGAGACTTAGGGAAAAATGGGTATTCTAATGGACGAGAGAAAAAAGAAAAAAATGTCCAGGAAAAAGTTAGGGATAAAGGCCTTTGAATGCAACACTTGAGCCTACTTCATCACAACTAGAATTCAGACGACAAAGATCCGTCCAGTCACCGTCAACTGAAGCAAAGTATTGGATTCAAATCTTACAGAGGATAATAACATGTGTTGTAATCAATGAAAATTCATATAAATTTCCCATTGCCATTTACTTTATTTTTCAATTTTTATAGTTTCCTCTTCTAGGATTTTGCATCCTTGCACTCACATCTTATGTATAAACTTTCTTTTACATCCAATAAAGTTCTCTTTCTTCTATCAATTGTCTTTTCCTGTATATTGTTTGCAAAATATTGATTATTTTTTTATATAAAATACTGCAAAACATTGAGAATAATAAAAAAGCTAAAAGAAAAACTTATGCAATGCCCTAACTACATGAAAAAATCTAAAGGAAGATCGGTAGTCTACAACATACACGAAAGCATCTCAAGGACCGCCCGATCAGGTCATAAACTATTCTCTCTCAGAAAGAATCAAAATGAAATCTCCAGTAGTTGTGGTAACTTGAAGTCTCTCCTTCATTATAAGCTCTTTGGTTTAGTTATTAGATGATGGAGAATTGAAGTCCACCACCATACTAAAAAACTAAAACCATTGTGTCATTCTTGTAGATACCATTAATTCGTTTCACAAAAATATTCTGCATGCATAATCTCACACATCATATATTCAAGCATAAACACTGCATGCATAATGCATAACAAAAATTTCTTTTACAACTGATCTATTCCCTAACCAACTTCAGTCAATAATCCCCACAAAGTCTATCTTCCAGTCCATATACCCCGTAAATAAACTCCCGATAATATAACCACTCCCATTACATTACATTTGTTTTCTTCTTAAAGGACAAATTTTTGGATCTTTGTATTTAATCCTCTTCTACCTCGAATGCCCGGAACCTGTCGCCATTCGTACATTCAGATTTAAGACAATTAAATAGGGGCAACTGCCATACCCCACAATTTTCCCTACCTATTCTCATGTTATCTGGCTCATGGTTCATGATTAATCTGCATACATTTACCATACTCATTCATTCTTATGACCATTCATTTGTACTTGCATTTATATGTAACATCGTTGATTCAAAGAATTCCTACTTTTTATGGTACAAGATGTTGTGTGCATTTGTGAAAACAAGCTTTTGGGACCATTGTGTTACAATTGACTTTTTGGTCAAAGTCAACTTGGAATGCTGACTATTCTTGACCTAAGTCTTGGAATCCTTAATTGCAGTCAAAACATATTGGTGATATTGGTACACATCATGAACAAGAGTTTTGGAAGCCATTCACACAAGGTTGACTTTTAGTCAACAAAGTCAACCATGAAAGGTTGACTTTTGTTGACCAAGTCTTATGAGGTTTTTTACATGTTAGCTATGCATAGGCTATGGATATCTTAATTTAGGCATTTCAAATTGTATTCAAAGATTCAAAATTCAAAAATTCAAATTGTGCAAATGGAGGGAAAAAGGTTTCATTTACTTAAGAAATAATTAATCAACATACAAGGCCAAGTTTATGGTCAAAACACCAAAAATACATTGCCAAAATGTCAGAAATGGAAATTACACAAAAAATTTAAGTTTGACCTATAGTTGACTTTTGGTTAACTGTTGACTTTTGGTCAAACAATGGACCAAAGTCAAGCCTCTAACCCTAGACCTATGGACATCATAATCTCTAAGTTTCATGTCCAAGCTTCATGCCAAAGCTTTCATGATCACACCTTCATGCCAAGTCTTGCCCATATCCAACGTACTTCATCATGTCATGCCAAACTTCACTTTTTCACCATGCTATTCCAAAACAACCCTGCAACATCAGTAAACATCAACACCATCCATAAAATGATATACATATACACATACACAATACCCTAACTGTCATGATAATTTCTATCCTTATACATAACTCAAATAAAAAACAATTCACACAACTAAACATATCATGCATACTAATCCATACACACACATAAACACAAGATAATGCACAACACAATACACATTCAACACCAAGCCCAATTGTCATGAGAATTTAGCAGCATACACATACATAATATGCACACATCCTAGCTACCATGATAATTCCCATCAAAATTGCATCATACACACATTACTAACACATATTCACAACAAGCATAACAACATACACTATTATTTCAAACATTACAAGGCCATTATATATACAATGCATACCCAAAACCACCTTGCCTTAGCTCTAACTACCAACTGACCAAGGCAGTTACATACTCATAAAGCCCTGCCCTGACTGACCAAATCAGTTGCAGGTCCTAACTGTCTAACAAGATGTTAACTAACCCTAAACTAACTACTAACTAACTGCTAACTATCATAAAAAATCGACTGCCACGTGTGCAGGGGCATTTCCTAAATTACCCCTAAGCTCAAATCTCCCTCCAAAACACACCAACTAATTTTCAATTCATAATTAACTCCCGACAATCAAACAAACACACTTCTGATCCAAGTTTTACACTAGTTTACGTTAAAAAGAAACATAAATTATTCAATTCTTATTTCACTCAACTAACACACAACCCTAACTAATTTTTCATTGATCCTCAACCCTTGATTAGAGTGAGTCTAGGATCACCATCAAAGGGTGGAAATTGATCCATTCCTAACTGTTTTTCAACCACCTTTCCCTCATAAATTCACCTTCATTCACTCTATATAAACCTCATTTTTCACTGCTTCTTGATCACTCATCAATTACCCTAAATAAAATATGCTAGTTTCAATACTCAAACTAACCAAAGCTTATTCCACTGTTGATAAGCGCTTCAAATTAAAGCTCTGCATCAAATTGAGCTAAGCCTCAATTCGTCTATCCTAAATCCATTTTTCTTCATCAACATCAACACCTATTCAATCTAATAGCCTAAATCATAATCTCTACCCTACCCAATTCTAACAACAACAAGCAGCTACAACATTTGATTCAGAAAGTTCAAAGAAAAATAAGAATAAGAGAAGAGTACAAAATTGTAAAAGGTTAAGGTTCAATATTCTTACCTGAATATTGTGTATCTCTGGGTTTCTTTACTTTATCTTCATCTTCTAACATTGCAACAACTACCAGAGCAGTCCTTGACTCTGTAGGTAGGCCACGTCCTTGATTCATCATCCTTTGTTCTTTATCTTGTTACCATTATGTAGCATATGTGATGATGAATCAAATCCCTATGGTCCCTGCTTGAGATCTTGATTCCATGTCATTTAATTTGGATTTTAACTTTTAGGGTTCTTCGTATGTGGCTTCGAAATAAGGGGATATGACGAATTTCAGTAAAATCTAGGTTAAGGAATAGAGAGATGAGAAAAAGTTGAGTTTAATGATGGTGGTTAGAAGCTTTTTCGGGCTCCGCCACCGCCTAAAGTAATTTATTGCACAACATAGTGATTTCCGCTTGTGGCCACGTAGAAGAGAGGAGAGATGAGGCTTGTCTGAGCATTAGCATATGAGGGGCTCTCATTCCCCCTTCCCCCATGTTAATTCATCATTGGGCTTCAATTCCATCCCATTACCCTTTACTTTACCCTCACCCTAACTTTTACTCATACACCTTCCAACTCTTGAATTCAAACAACAACAAAAAATACTTAGGCCTTGCAATGTCTGGGCATGTGCCCTAGTGCCACTCACATACTCTCTTTCAATTGCATACCCTTGGCATAGTTAAATTATTTCTTATTTATTTTATTTCCAACAATTTTATTTTTATCTTTTAAACACATTCAAAAAAGGACATTTTAACAGTATAGTTAATTAGGTTTATTAATCCTAGACTATGATAAATTTTAAGTTAGAATTAAAATCCCTAATTAGTAAGAAAATTAGGATTAATGTGAAATTAGGGTTACATGTTAGCACTCATTTAAGCTCTTTTGAGTTTTTCTTCATGATGTCTTGTTTTTTTTGATATAGGTATCTTAACCTAATTCTTGGCATGATTTCCCCTTGATTGATTTGATTATTTGATCAAACACACTTTGATCAATTAATTAAATTAATGGCTTTATGACTTTTAGCATGACTTTCAAGACAACTTGCATGTCCCCTTAGGGTTTTTATTCAATTAGGTGATCAGAAGTTCCTTGAGCACTTAATTTGATTTAGATTTTAAGACTTGGACTACACATGATCCCTTAAGTCAGTCCTTATTCCATTCATATTCAAAACCCTAGAAATAGGTGACCATCAGGACATGGCCAAATTAGACTCTATTTCTATTCTCTAACACCACGTCCCATCCTTTCAAACATATCTTTTCTCAACCTCTCAGAACTAAAACTCTTTTTAAACCTCAAAACACTTAATAATTATGATGTGAATTGTGCGCCACAGGACTTAAGAAACGGAGAAGGAGTAAAAGAGAGTATTCCTATCCTTATTTTGAATACTTTTGGATACAAGACAGATGATACAATTGTTCAAAGTATTCACCCCTATTCATATACTTTAGTGCAATTCCAATCAAGATAACTTTCAATACTCATCCTCAGATTAAAACCCATAACAATCAACAAAGAAAACACCATTCTCTTTGGACCCATTAGAACACCTCTTGGTTTTTTGACACCCATACTCCTACATGTTTTCCTTGTTAATCCCCTAGTTTAGTCAAACCCTCTTCCATGTTTTCATTGTTAATCCTTGGTTTAGGAAACCCTTGTTTGCCTTTTTAATCCCTTGGTTTAGGAAAACCTTTATCTTCCTTGATCCCCTGGTTCAGGCAAACCCTACAACCCTGCATTGGTTTAGACACCTCATTCTTGGTTCAGACACCTCATTCTTGGTTCAGACACCACTGTATGGGTTCAAACACAAACCTTCATAATTCATGGTCCAAATAGACAGTCCTTTCCATAAAAGAACTATTATAATCCATTCCTTAGCAGTCATACTAAAAGCTTAGAGCATCCGACATATGATCAAATAGCTAATGTTAAAACACTTCTAGGATACGATTATAACATCATTCCCTAAAATCAATAAACAAACAAACATTTTCTACCATGAACTACAAAGCTCTAATTTTACCATTGCACTATAATAATATGTAGGCACAAGCTTTCGAAATCTTGGCGAGAACATTAATTAAAAACTTATTTTTCCCTGAATTAAAATCAATCGCAAGTAACCTTTAGATAATAACATATATCCCCGTAAAGAACAATCAAAATGGTTCCCATTGAGTATAACGAATGTGAAGGATGCTAATACCTTCCCCTTGCATAACTGACTTCCTTACCCTTTTTATCTTCCCTTTGGGTTTTATTGATATTTTCCCTTTCTCTTAGAATAAATAAAATTCAATGGTGACTTTGTTATATTTTGAGCTTGCGATGAACTCAGGTATGTTTTACGGCGCGACATCATGGAATGAGCTTCAACTGATAAAGATTCTCCAGATGACTCTCCCATCTTTGAATCATCACTCAAAATGATGATTCCTGATTCAAATCCCCCGTTGACAAAGGGGAAGAAATGCGATTCAGACTCCATTCCCATTTTCTAAGATGAAGAAAAACTATGATCCAAGTCACTCTCGATGATAATAGGGTTATCACTCATCGTAATGAAAAAGGTACCTTGAAATACGAAGGCGAAAACACTGAAAGAGGAAGATAGTTGTAAAATAGAAGCTTTAATGCTTTAAAATTATGAACGTGCAATAACGGTTACTCTAAGGAAGTAAGTGCTTTCAGACTAGAGGGAAGAACTTAAAGAGACAAGGGAAACTCGGTTTACGAGAAGGCTAAAAATTTCCTCCACCTTCTCTCTCCATATCGTATATATGCAAAGGCAATCGAACGAATCAAATCAGAAATAGGAAATAAGGACAAATTAACTATCATATTTCATATGGGGAAGACAACTACACAAAAGTGTACTCAAGTACACAAAACGTTGTGTCACGTCACCCCATGCCTCTTCAAGTTTCGTGTCAAAGAAAAACGAAAAGATGTTTCAATGATAGGATTGCACTTAATGCTCATATTTCGCATTATGCTTTGGCAAAAATAAAATGACGCATGGATGAAATTCCTTTGAGGTCGACCACTATTATTAAAAGACTTCTGTAAGACCCCAATTTGTCCCTAAGATCCCTCATGACATCATATCATTGCATTGCATAGCCTCAAGGATCTTTGAGCATCTTGCCTTCCTTTCCCTTTGGTTGGGATCTCCTGTGAGTGGTTTGAGATCACCAGGCATTGTTTGCATTGTATATCACTGCTTTTCTTGTTTAATCACTAACCAAAAGCACCAAAAATATGTCATCTAACATTTGTTTTGCAGTCTAAGCAACTACAGGTCAATCACTTCAAGGATTTCCTTTGTACAAGAGCAGATGGTATTTTCTTGGCATGAGGACCACATGATCATTCTTTTGAGCTTATATGAGCTATGTGAAGGTGAGAAAAACAAGAAAGGGGGGTTTGAATTGTTTTGGAAAATAAGCGCTTTTTCAGAATCAGAACACACAGGATTTTATACTGGTTCACTTATAACACAAAGCTACTCCAGTCCACCTGGCCAAGGTGATTTCGCCTTTAAAAAGGACTTAATCCACTAATCTTGAAAGATTATTACAACCAACGTCTAAGAGAAAGATCTCTTAGTCCTCCCAAGTATACAGACTGCGCAGAGTCACTTGAGGAATAAAAATCAATTTAGGTAAAAACAGAATTTGTAATCTAGAGTGCTTCTAGGATAAAGCAAATATTACAGAAATTTGAGCAAGTAAGAAGTTTCACGTTATGAGCAAAATCTCGTGAAATATTAAGAGAGAGAGTAGAGTATTTCTGTGCGTTCAGGTGTCTCTCTCAATGAGGTTTGCCGTCCTTTATATAGAGGTGAAAGGACCGTTGTAGTGATGGAAGATATTTTGTCTTGATGAGAGTTTAATGCCATAACTTCTGTTGTTTCTTGCCAAAACAAGTTTGTCTCCCTGAATAACTTCTTTCCAAATATAATTTCTTTTTATTTGAAGTTGTAGTTGCCGTTACTCTTTCTGGATAAGGAAATTCTTTGTCAGAGTCTGAATTACTCTATTAATCTGAGATCTGAGAAATGACATTAGAGCTTCTGATAGTCCTGGTCTTTTAGATCATCAGTGTTGACTTTAGAGGAAGTTGAGAGCTTCTGGTATTCTGATATGCTGTTGCTCAGAGTCAGAACTTCTGGAGCGCGCTTCTTCTTCAGATGCTTATGATATTCTGATATGTTGTTTTGCTCAGAGTCAGAGCTTCTAGGGAGCGTTTCCACTTCAGATGCTTCTAATATTCTGATATGTTGTATCTGATTTTATTCTGTATCTGATAAAGTGATCAGATTCCTTTGTTCTTGTTCAGAGTCCTGCACACTTAGAAACTTTTCGTTAGAGTGCCATTTTTGGTTTCATCCTTTGTTATCATCAAAATCCTGGAATCTGTTGTGGAACTATTTTTGTTCTTACAATCTCCCCCTTTTTGATGATGACAAAACAAACTTAAATGACAGATGAAACATTCAGATATAAGAGTTTATCAGATCAGATAGAAGTGAGCTCCCCCTGAGATAAGCTAGGGAGTTCAGAAGTTCTTACCAGAGCTTCCAAGCAATGAAGTTTTCTGCATCTTTCTAAGTCAAAGAGTGTTAGATGGATTTTAATTGAATAGTATGTTTGCAGAGTGCTTGAGGAATTAGACAATTTTTCATCAGAGCTGTTTGATTTCTCCCCCTTTTTGTCAGAATCAAAAAGACTTAAAAAAATAATAAGCAGGAAGAAAATAAAATAAAAAATATATATATATATATATATATATATATATATATATATATATATATATATATATATATATATATATATATATATATATATATATATATATATCCAGATAAGAGCAAAAACATCAGAGACAAAACAAGAAAAGCAACAAGCAAGAAAAACATCATAAGTGCCTAAGGATTGGGAGGAGGAGGCATTCTCTGAAGCAGTTGAGTCAGCAGATTCTGGATGTTGGCGTTGACTGTGTCCTGTTGATCCAATCTGACTCGGACTTCCTTCTGCTCTTTCTGAAGCTCCTCAAGGGTTTTGAGAACCAGAGGGGCAAATGTAGAGGACTCCCCCTGAGTCAGAGCATTCTGTTCTTCAGCGGCTTTAGCTTCAGCTTCAGCAGCAACTTTTGCTTCAGCAGCAGCAACATCAGCTAGAGCTTTGGCTTCAGCTTCCCTTACCCTTTGAAGTTCTTCTTGTCTTGCTCTTTCTTCTGCTTCCCTTCTGGCTTCTTCCTCAGCTTCTCTGGCTAAGCGCTCCTGTAGTCTTGCCTCAGCGTCTCTGATAAAGTCGTTTCTGACTTGCTCAGAGAGATTCTTCAGCTTAAAGGCCTCAGAAGTCATCCAGCCAATGACTCTGTTCCAGTGTGTCCTAACAGAGGAAGGATCATCACTGATGCCAGAGTTTGTGGACAGGGACTTAACCTTTTCCACTGATGCTTCTGCAAACAACATAATTGCCTCTTCTAGGGTTGGCAGGGAGTGGTCAGGTTCAAATGGTAGCGGTGAGGAAGTGGGAGGGCTTAGGTTGAGAGTTTGAGGTTCAGCGGAAGTGTTTGGAGGGGTAAGGTCAGAGGCGTTGGGGTCAGAGGGTTGAACGTCAGATGGAGTGACGGTTGGTTGTTCTGTGGGTGGTGAGGTTACTTCAGGTTCAGGTGGAGGTGGCTGTGATTGTTGGGAGGCAAGGTTTTGTGTCTGAAGTTGGGCTAGAGTGGGAGAAGCGGGGTCAGAGAATTCTCTGTCAGATGAGATGATACAGTAAGGGGGTGATTCTGGGGCTGAGGATGAGGAGGTGGTTTCATTCATTTGTTCAGCTTCAGATATGGGTAATGAGGTAGTGGTGAGATTGAATTTTGGGAGTGGTTGAGATGTTCTAGTCGTTGAAGGAGGGGTTTCAGATGGGGTGTAAAGAGGGGTTGGTGGAGGAATAGAAGAGGCAAGTTGCTGTACAGAAGGAGCAGGAGAGGCAAACTTACTGGAAGACTCATGCAGAGGTGCTGGAGGTCTTGTTTCAGAGGATTCTCCTAGCTTCGCTTTCTTCGCCTGTGATGTCTTCTCAGAGGGACCTCTTTTATGCCTCACGAAGTTGGGAGCTTTATCTGGCAGTTCGCTCAACCTGAATTCTGAGATATCCACGCCTTCATCCTTCAGACGTTGGAGATAGTGGAGAATTGCCTCTTTGGGTTCTTCCTTGGAGAACATATATAGACCATGGGGAATTTTCCTCTGATCTTTTAAGGCTTCCCAAGAGGTGTCCAGAGTGGGTCTGACATTGACCTTCTCCAGAATTCCCATGCTCTTCAGATTCCTGGAGTTCAGAGGCCTTCTAGTGTCGATTGCCATGTCTTCCATAAGCCTGAGCTTTACCAGATGGTCCACGAGACCATTCTCTATCAGTACATCTGAGAGGAGTCTTCCCAAGGGAATGTAAGTTCTGGGCTTCATGTGATTTTTGGTTTCTCGTACAGAGTCTCTGAGGTATTTGAAAAGAAGTGCAGGGAGGCAAAGCTTCAAACCTTTATGAATGCAGTACAGAATACATTTCTGATATGTATTGATGTAATATGATGAATTCGACGCTGGGCGATGATGGATTGTTCCCAGAATGATTTTGAGCCAGACCCGGAGGTTCTGATGCAGTTCCTTGTTCTTTGAGGGGTTGCCTTCTGCGTTTAGTTTAAAGATCGTTGGGTTGATTTCTTGAGATATGTATTTCGCCTTGGGATTGATGTTGTAAATCCTTCTTCCTCCATCTTTCTGCATGTTCAGCAAGGCAGCGATGGACTTTTCAGTTATCACAATCTTTACTCCCAGAACGTATGAGACGATGAAATGATCGTCAGCATCAGCAAATCTCCAGAATTCCTTAATGAGATTTGGGTAAACTGGATCGTAGAGGCGTTGAAAGTAGTTTCCCCAACCTTGTTTGCGAAGTTCTTTAGTGAGGTCTACGCCATTTCTTCTCATGTTATCAAAATCCACCAGGGATTCACACAGCACGTCCAGTTTTTCAAAAGGTGTTGCAAGGTTAATATGGGGTTCACGGTCAAGAATGTGAGGCTCCTTGTAAACTGGTGTTGTAACTACGCTTGTAACCGTTGGAGTAGGGTTGCTGGAATCCATTTGCTGAGAGTAGTTGAACACAGATTGTTGTTGAGTATCCATGGTGTTGATGAAGAACTGAGATGAATATGAACTGTTTGCAGAAATGCCTTGAGAGAACTGGGGTTTAAAGAGTGAGTGAGAGTGAAATGTGTGCAAAGTGAGAAAAGAGTGTTTAAATACCCAAACAAAACGCATGCAAAACGACACGCAAACCAGAGTTTTAACACGAAAACCAAGTTAGCACGTTTAAAGGGAGAAATGATAATGGCTCATAAATGATGTCTAATCCCAACAGTTTGCACACTGCTCGAGGAGATCTCAAGAGTCTGTTCTTTGATTACTGCTGGACAGCTGTCTAGAAGTTCCAAAGTTAGACGCAAGTCACTCCACGTGTTTTGATTTATCTGATCTTCAGGAATACCAAACGATTGGTTCCTGGAGATTTCTAACTCAGATGACTTCTAACTAGGTAGAAGTATCAGAGTCAGAGGCAGATTCTATTTGTTTATGTCAGAGTCTCATTTGACAACTACAAAGGCACATTTTATTCAGGGCAGTTTTGAATGTTCAGATTTTCTAAGATAAAGCGGAATCTATCTTCAGCTAAGGGTTTAGTAAAGATATCTGCCCATTAATGATCTGTATCAATGAACTTCAACGTTACTATTCCTTTCTGAACATAGTCTCTAATAAAATGATGTTTTATTTCAATGTGCTTGGCTCTGGAGTGTAAAATGGGATTCTTACTTAGACAAATAGCAGCAGTGTTGTCACAAAAGATAGGAATGTTACTCTCGAAGATTTGTAGATCTTCTAACTGATTCTTCATCCAGAGCATCTGAGTCGTGCACAGTGATGCTGAGATGTATTCTGCTTCTGCAGTGGACAGAGCGATAGTTGATTGCCTTTTGCTTGCCCAGGATATCAGATTGTTTCCCAGGAGCTGACAATTTCCAGATGTGCTTTTTCGTTCCAATCTTTATCCTGCGTAATCTACATCACAGTAACCAGAAAGTCTATACTCTGATGTTTTCTCATACATCAGGCCCAGGTTAGGAGTTCCTTTCAGATATTTGAGAATTCTCTTAACTGCAGTTAAGTGAGTTTCTCTAGGATCTGATTGGAATCTGGCACAGAGACAGACACTAAAGAGAATATCAGGTCGAGTAGTAGTCAGATAGAGAAGGGAGCCTATCATACCACGATAGAGCTTCTGACAAACCTTTTTACTGACTTCTTCCTTTTCAAGAATGCATGTTGGATGCATGGGAGTCTTTGCAGAGTTGTATTCAGCCATGTCAAATTTCTTCAGAACATCTTTTATGTATTTGCTTTGATGAACGTACGTGACTTCTGAAGTTTGGTTAATTTGAATTCCCATAAAGAACTTTAGTTCTTGCATTAAGCTCATTTCAAATTCTGCCTGCATTAACTCAGAGAATTCTTGACAAACAGAGGCGTTAGCTGAACCAAAAATAATATCATCAACGTATATCTGGCATATCATGAGATCATTGTTAAGGTTTTTACAGAAGAGTGTGGAGTCAACTTTTCCTCTGATGAAATTATATTCCAGGAGAAAGTTACTTAATCGTTCATACCAAGCTCTGGGAGCTTGTTTAAGTCCATATAAAGATTTTTTAAGTTTAAAAACATGTTCTGGATAATTTGGATTTTCAAAACCTGGAGGTTGGTTGACATACACTTCTTCTGATATATAACCATTAAGGAATGCGCTCTTGACATCCATTTGATACAGTTTGATAGAATGATTTATAGCGAAGGATACAAGAAGACGAATAGATTCTAACCTGGCGACTGGAGCAAAGGTTTCATTGTAGTCAATACCTTCTTGTTGACTGTAACCTTGAGCTACCAGTCGAGCTTTGTTTCTGACGACTTCTCCTTTCTTATTCAGCTTGTTTCTGAATACCCATCTGGTTCCGATAACGTGAGTGCCTCTGGGCTTGGGAACAAGATCCCAGACATCGTTCTTTGTGAATTGATCTAACTCTTCTTGCATGGCTAGAACCTAGTCGTTATCTTGAAGTGCCTCATCACATGACGTAGGCTCGATCAGAGATACTAGTCCCAGAGGAGTCTCTTCAGAGGTCTTGAAGGTAGATCTGGTTCTCACAGGTTCGTCCTTGTTACCCAGAATCAATTCTTCAGATATGTTGAGGCGACTTTTAGCTTTCTTTGGGATTAATGGAAGATTACTTTCCTCAGGTTTTTGAATGGCAGTTGCTTCTGGAGTTTTGTCAGATCCTGCAAGCGTGATTTCTAAATCTGCAAAATTCTCAATTAGCTTTGACTTTTCAGGGTCAAGCTTATCGTCAAATCTGACATGAATTGATTCTTCCACAATTTTGGTTTCTGTATTGTATACTCTGTAGCCTTTAGAGCGTTCTGAGTATCCTAACATAATACCTTTCTGTGCTTTGGAATCAAACTTGTTCAGATGTTCTTTAGTGTTTAAAATAAAACAGGAGCATCCAAAAGGATGAAAATATGAAATGTTCGGTTTTCTTCCTTTACACAGTTCATAGGGAGTCTTTTCCAGAATGGGTCTTATGGAGATTCTATTCTGAATATAACACGCTGTATTTACAGCTTCGGCCCAAAAGTGCTTAGCCACATTTGTTTCATTGATCATAGTTCTTGCCATCTCTTGGAGTGTCCTATTCTTCCTCTCTACAACTCCATTTTGTTGTGGAGTTCTAGGGCAGGAGAAATCATGGTATGTTCCATTAGAGTCAAATAATTCCTCAAAAAATTTGTTTTCAAATTCCCCACCATGATCACTTTTGACTCTTACAATTTTAGAGTCAAATTCTTTTTGCACTTTGGAACAGAAGCTAGTGAATACAGAGTGAGACTCGCTCTTGTGCTTTAGGAATTTTACCCATGTCCAGCAACTGAAATCATCAACAATGACTAGTCCATATTTCTTTCCATTGACTGATGCTGTTTTCACAGGACCAAATAAGTCAATGTGAAGAAGTTCCAGAGGCTTAGAGGTAGTAACAATAGTTTTCTTTTTGAAAGATGTTTTTGAAAATTTACCCTTCTGACATGCTTCACACAGAGCATCTGAAGAGAACTCTAGTTTAGGCAGACCTCTGACTAACTCGAGTTTATTTAGCTGAGATAATTTCCTCATGCTAATGTGGCCCAAGCGTCTATGCCATACCCATTGCTCTTCGTGAACGGACATCAGACACTTCACATTTTGTTCTTTTAAATCAGACAGATTAATTTTATAAATATTGTTTTTCCTCTTGCCTGTGAATAGGACAAAACCATTGTTTTGATTTATGGCTTTACATGTTTTTTGATTAAAGATTACATCATAACCGTTATCACTTAATTGACTTATGGATAACAGGTTATGCATTAATCCTTCTACGTAAAGAACATCAGATATAGAGGGAAGAGTACCATTACCAATAGTTCCAGAGCCTCTGATCCTTCCTTTCTGATCTCCTCCGAAACCTTCGAATCCAGCATCTTTAAGTTCCAGGCTTTGGAATATAGACTTTCTTCCCGTCATGTGTCGCGAGCATCCAGAGTCCAGCTACCATGACTGATGTTTGAACTTTTCTGCATAAGATATCTGCAACATAAACAATCTTATCTTTTGGTACCCAGAGTATCTTGGGTCCTTTATGATTAGTTTTCCCAGAGTTTCTGATTACCTTGGTTTTCTAGCATTATCAAACTTTTGTTCTTGTGTGTGTGTATAGTGATATGAAAATGGGGATTTAGGTTGGTCACTAGTAGAAGTTTTATCTTCCTTAGGATCATACCCAATTTCTCTTCTATTGTTCTGACTGACTCCATAAATCATGGATGCCATTACACTCCTTCCTATCCCATTTTTCAGAAACTATTGAAAGGCTTTTTCGTATTTATAAATTATCGTGTTTGAAGTTTGTGGAGCTTGAGATAACGCTTCTTCTAGTTTTAAACAATTTTTCTTTGCTGCATCTCTTAGTGATGTTAAAACTTTGTTTTCATCTTTTAGTTCTAGAATTGTCATCTCAAGTTTGCCACATTCTTCAAACTTTTCTTCAAGACAGCCTTTTATTGCTTTAAATTTTTGTTTTAGTTTCTGATATGAGCTAAGAGTTTCAGACAAGCATGATTCTAGGTCAGATCGAGAGAGTTCAGAAAATACCTCTTCTGATTCAGATTCTTCATCTGAAGTGTTCCTGGATGTGGTAGCCATGAACGCCACATTGGCCTGTTCATCAGAGTCAGATTCTGATGAGTCAGATTCGCTATCATCCCAGGTGGCCATTAATCCCTTCTTGGTTCTGAGGGAGTTTTTCTTGAAGCTCTCTTTTCTGGAGCTGTCTTTCTTTAACTTTGGGCATTCGTTCCTGTAGTGACCTGTTTCTTTACATTCATAACAAGTAACATCTTTGTTAGTTTTACCTTTTGAGGTTGATTCTGATCGATCCCCTCTGGGTCTTGGTCTCCTGAAGTTATTGTTCCTCTTTTTCCAGAGTTGTTTAACTCTTCTAGTTAGGAGGGACAATTCTTCTTCATCATCAGAATCTTCCTGTTCAGAGTCATCAGCATCTTCTGTTTCGGCCTGGAATGCTTTGTTTCTGTCATATTTGCGTCTTTCAGATCTGGACTTTAATGCTACAGACTTGTTCTTCTTCTGAGGCTCATCTTCCTCTAGTTCTATCTCATGACTTCTGAGTGAACTGACAAGCTCTTCAAGACTGATGTTGTTCAGATCCTTTGAAAGCTTTAAGGCAGTGACCATGGGTCTCCAGTTCTTTGGCAAGCTTCTGACTATCTTTTTGACATGGTCTGCAGTTGTGTATCCTTTGTCTAGAACTTTGAGACCTGCAATAAGAGTTTGGAATCTAGAGAACATTACCTCTATGGCTTCGTCATCCTCCATTTTGAAGGCTTCATATTTTTGGATTAGAGCCAGAGCCTTTGTTTCTTTGACCTGAGAGTTTCCTTCATGAGTCATCCTCAGAGAGTCGAGTATGTCTTTAGCTGTTTCTCTGTTGGTAATTTTTTCATACTCGTTGTAGGATATGGCATTGAGAAGTATCGTTCTGGCTTTGTGATGATTCTTGAATTCTCGCTTCTGATCATCTGACATCTTACTTCTGGGAACTTCAACTCCAGCATCTGTTACGGGAGGTTTGTATCCATCTGTGACAATGTCCCAGAGATCAGCGTCATAGCCTAGAAAGAAACTTTCAATTCTATCTTTCCAGTAATCGAACTTCTCTCCATCAAAGACAGGAGGCTTAGCATTGTAACTATCTCTCTCATTTGTGTGGGCCATAGTTTTTCTCGTTCTGGATCTCTCTACACTGTTAAGTGTTTGATTAGAAAATCAATAACAGAGCCGAAGCTCTAATACCAATTGAAGGTGAGAAAAACAAGAAAGGGGGGTTTGAATTGTTTTGGAAAATAAGCGCTTTTTCAGAATCAGAACACACAGGATTTTATACTGGTTCGCTTATAACACAAAGCTACTCCAGTCCACCTGGCCAAGGTGATTTCGCCTTTAAAAAGGACTTAATCCACTAATCTTGAAAGATTATTACAACCAACGTCTAAGAGAAAGATCTCTTAGTCCTCCCAAGTATACAGACTGCGCAGAGTCACTTGAGGAATAAAAATCAATTTAGGTAAAAACAAAATTTGTAATCTAGAGTGCTTCTAGGATAAAGCAAATATTACAGAAATTTGAGCAAGTAAGAAGTTTCACGTTATGAGCAAAAGCTCGTGAAAGATTAAGAGAGAGAGAGAGAGTAGAGTATTTCTGTGCGTTCAGGTATCTCTCTCAATGAGGTTTGCCGTCCTTTATATAGAGGTGAAAGGACCGTTGTAGTGATGGCAGATATTTTGTCTTGATGAGAGTTTAATGCCATAACTTCTGTTGTTTCTTGCCAAAATAAGTTTGTCTCCCTGAATAACTTCTTTCCAAATATAATTTCTTTTTATTTGAAGTTGTAGTTGCCGTTACTCTTTCTGGATAAGGAAATTCTTCGTCAGAGTCTGAATTACTCTATTAATCTGAGATCTGAGAAATGACATTAGAGCTTCTGATAGTCCTGGTCTTTTAGATCACCAGTGTTGACTTCAAAGGAAGTTGAGAGCTTCTGGTATTCTGATATGCTGTTGCTCAGAGTCAGAACTTCTGGAGCGCGCTTCTTCTTCAGATGCTTTTGATATTCTGATATGTTGTTTTGCTCAGAGTCAGAGCTTCTAGGGAGCGTTTCCACTTCAGATGCTTCTGATATTCTGATATGTTATATCTGATTTTATTCTGTATCTGATAAAGCGATCAGATTCCTTTGTTCTTGTTCAGAGTCCTGCACACTTAGAAACTTTTCGTTAGAGTGCCATTTTTGGTTTCATCCTTTGTTATCATCAAAATCCTGGAATCTGTTGTAGAACTATTTTTGTTCTTACACTATGGTTCATTTTGAAGCAAATTCCCCAAGTGGCAAAGGCTCAAAGTCACCAGGCATTGTCAAGGTCATCTGAGGACCAATATGATCAACTGTACAGTCAATTGAGGGCTTTGAGGTGTGGGAAATGATTTGAAACACTCCATTCATGTTCAAACAAGGCCTATTCATCATGTCAAACATTTATCTTGAAGATTTTGAAGCCATAGCAAAAGTTTCCCAAAATGGAAAGTGACATGTAATTTCAAGTTTCCAAAAATGGCAAGTTTTTGGTTCACATTCAACTTGACTTTCCAACATCAAATAAGCTTCAAATGGATTTTTAGTAAACATGAAAGTTGGAGATCTTTATCTCCCCTTTTCAAAAAGTCTTATATCATGTCCATCTGATAATTGGTTGAGGAGTTATGATCAAATGATTGCAAAGTATGCATGGAACTTCAAAGTGCCATAACTTTTGATCCAAAACTCCAAATTGAGCCACTCTTTTTGCAAAATTCTCCTTATGACCAAGAGATTACAAATCAACCATTGCATTGCATGAAAGAAGCTCACATGATCAAGTGTCCATACATGAGCATTTTGGAGGGAAAATGAAGAATTCAAATTTGGTGAATCATACAAGCCAAATGCCATTTCTATCTTGCTTATTGAATGATTTTGAGTGAAATTGCACCTTGCATGGCACTGTTCATGAGCACCTTAACCATGCATCCTCACACTTTCCAAATTTGCAAAAACACCTCACATCTCCTTAATTTTCAATTAGCCAAAGCCTAATCTCAATTTCAGCATGATTAAGGGATGGTATATAAGCTAAATCTTAATCACATTTCAAAGAGAATAACAGAATTTGGATCAAAAATTGCATTTCCCTCTCAAATTTCTCTCTCTTCAATTTTCAAATTTCTTCACACAATTCATCAAAATTCTTGCATAAACATGTTTATCATGCATCATTGATGAAGAATCAAGGATTGGATTGAAGAATTTGGTGCAGATTCGTGCATATCCAAAGCTTGAAGATGAACATGGAAGCTTCAAATTAAGCTAGATCTGGTGGATTTCAGTTGCTATTTCGTGCATAAAGCTTCAAATCAAGATTACTGGAGTGGATCTGGAAGTTCTGGAGCCTTGAATACAAGAATTTAAACACTGCAAGTTCAAGTAAGCTGAAATTTGAATCTCTTGTTTTGCCTTTTCATTTCCATAAACATGTAGATCTTGTCTTGCTGATGATGCTGATAGTTTTAGAATTTAATTTGGTTAAGAATCGAGTGAGATATGTGGAA
Organism: Lathyrus oleraceus; assembly: GCF_024323335.1. Lineage (NCBI taxonomy): Eukaryota > Viridiplantae > Streptophyta > Magnoliopsida > Fabales > Fabaceae > Lathyrus > Lathyrus oleraceus. Next base: position 617,414,292 of record NC_066583.1, read on the forward strand.
ATGAAATTTTGATGCTCAATATGTTTCTCTTCGATCCATGCGTATCAGTGAGAGTTAGATCAAATGAGTGTGAGATTTGTGTTCCTTGTAGCAAGACGGTTCCAATGGTGTATAGTTTGCTAGGTTCTGGAATTTTTTTGAAGTAGGTCGCCGGAGAAGACGACCGGAATCACTATTCCGGCCGTCTGGTTCAGCGCCCTAGGGTTTTGGCTTGGCGCGCTTGTAACCTTCGTATCCTCAGTTCGATACTTCGCTTGGCTGTTTTTCTTTTATTTCATTTTAAGCGCGCTTGTAACCTAGTGAACCTCTGTTCGAACCTTGCGCTGGCATTTTTTTGATTTCCAATTGTTTTCATTAGCGCGCTTGTAACCTTCATTACCTGTGCTCGATCCCTAGCGCATGCATTCTCATAATTTCCAATTGTTTTTTTATGGAGCGCATTAACCCTGCCTTGCCTTGGTTCGATTCCTGCCTGGTGCATGTTGATGTTTTTCATTTCAAATATTATTTCCACATTATTTCATGTTAATTCATTTTTTCTTCAAATTCCAAAAATTATAAAAAAAATAGTATACATGTCCAAATTAATCCAAATTTTTGATGTCTATTATTTTTTGATATTAATTTCCTGATTTTTGTATTTCTGGATTTTTAATTGTGCTTGATTGTTTGAACATGATGCCAAAATGACATGTTGTGCTAATTAATTTGTGAAATGCTCATGGTTTATCCAATTGCTTTGAAATTTGACATGCCTGATCATAACATGAGACATGATTTTTTGGCTTTTGTTTGACATTTTTATCATTTAATACCACTGTTTTGGACACATGGACATATGTTGTGACATTTGGTGTAACATTTTGTACCTTGTACTTGTGCATTTTCATTCATACACCAATTGAACTCTTCTGAACTTAAATTTTGGCATGATGCTTGTTCATAACATGATAAACTCACATGAAAAATTTCATGATCATTGGATACATTTCTGTTTTAATGTGAATTTTCTATTCTTGATGTCCAATTTTGATCACATTGCTTGCCTTTGCCTTATCTTGTTCATGGGATGACTTTGCCTTTTGAATTGGCTTTGGTCCTTTTGAGGACTCTTTCTTGTTTGATTGATTGTGCTTCATGTGAAATCTTGACTCCTGTTTTGGCCATTTGACTTGCCTTTGACCCTAGTCTTTGTACTAGTGGTTTGTACTCACCAATTGTGTTTGTGTTTCAGGTATTTAGCACTAATGGTTGGTTTGGTCTCATTACTTGAAATACCAGTTGCTTTGATTACTAACTCTTGTTGTGTTGTAGGTCCATTGATATGATGAACTCACTTGAGTACTTGCACTTGTGACTTACCCTTGTGTATAACTGTGGATGACTGTTGTTTGTCTGTTGTTCTTCTGAATACAATATTAACTGTTTGGCTTTTGTACAGGTACATTAGTCGCTTTTAGCTCTTGCTTGAGCTTTGCTTTGGAGTGTGGTTGATACACCACTGAGGTAGCTTAGCCCTCTTACTCCATGTAGTCTGGAAGTCCTGCCACCTTTTTGGCAGGCATTTGGCTGAAGTCCTCCTTATGAGGCCATGTTTGTGATTGTTTACATTTGTGCTAAAGACCTCTAAATGAGGCATGTTACTTATTAAATCCTCCTAAGTGAAGAGGCAATTGACAGATAGAAGGGATTAGCAATCAATCCCCTGTTAATCAGTGAGTCGTTCATTATGCTCGCACTACGTGCTGATGCTCTTGAACAAACACCCAAGATCTTGTATCGAGTCAGTCAAGTGGAATAGGGTCCCTCATTCTGGATCCCCACACCTTCTTTGATTCAAGCTCACCCAGGCCAGGGTTAAGAGCCAGGCCAGGGTTAAGAGCATGAGGTCTAATCCTCGTTACCCTATGTCATCAGCTTCACCCTAACTCTCAATGTTAGTGGTTAAGAGCTTCAGAACACCCCTACAGTTTTGGCTTGTTTGTCGAGGTTGATATGACCCCTCTTGACTAAAGCCCAACCATTTGTTTGAGCCTCTTGTTTGTATATAGAGTGTGATGTTTGACTGCTTTGTTTGCTTACTTGTGAACCTTTCATGTGTTTGTTTATCATGCATTCTATTTGCTTGCTTGTTTGAGGAGTTGGATATAAGTCCATTTATTGGCCTTCTATTTCCTGTTTTGTTTTAGGAGTTGGATGTAAGTCCATTGATTGGCATTCTGTTTCCTGTTTTGTTTTTTGGAGTTGGATATAAGACCATCTATTGACATTCTGTTTCCTGTTTTGTTTTTTGGAGTTGGATATAAGACCATCTATTGGCATTCTGTTTCCTGTTTTGTTTTTGGAGTTGGATGTAAGTCCATTGATTGGCATTTTGTTTCCAGTTTTGGTTGTTAGGAGTTGGATGTAAGTCCATTTATTGGCGTTCTATTTCCAGTTTTTGTTGTTCTCTTATGAGACTAGCTTATTGCTTTTACCTTGTGTTGCCTAATTCCAAAGGAACTTACATGGATCATCTCTATGATTTTGAGAAAGGAATTCCTATCTGTGGTTGCATTCCTTAACTTTCACCTTTTTGTTAACCTTTCTCCATCCTTGACCCAAAACCAAAAAAGAACTTTTGTGCAAACATTTAACTTGTTTTCAACATTAGAAACCTAGGCCTTATGCCTCTGATTTTCAAACTTTCCTTTCATAACACTCATTGTGAATTGAATCTTTAAGTCAACTTTGACCATCTTTGTGAATACTTCTAATTGGTTAATTCAACCCACTCAATTGCTTTTGTGGCCCTTGTCCACTTCTTAATCAAAATTTTCATGCATTAGCCATAGATCTGAATTATCTTAGTGGTTGATGTAAATCTCACCTTTTGTCCTTAGTGATTCAATTGTAAGACTTCCATGCTTATTATAGGGCATAATCCCTCACTAGCATGTCGAAGTTGTTCTCACATGGTGGACTTGTGGTTGTTCAGGTCGAGTTTTCTCCCTTTGATAATGAAAGACCTTAAGGCTTTTGTTTAAAATCAATCCACTCATCTGTTTTGAAATTTGTTACCCGAACTACGGGGTTTTGATCCTTATCTTTCATGAGAAGGTACGTAGGCAATGTGTTCATCCATCCAAACACAAAATGTAAATAAACTTGTACATTCTTTTCTCATCTCTTCAATCATGTTTGCACAAAATAATTTCATAAAACAATAACCAATACAACAAGTTGTGAAAAGGGCTCCCTAGGAGTACCTAGGATGTTGTGGGTGCCTAACACCTTCCCATGACATAACCAACCCCATTACCCAGATCTCTGACCCCCTTTTACTAGTTTTGTTTGTAAAACTTTATAGGTTTTTGTTCGCTTTCTAACCATTCCTTTGGATAAATAGAAGTGTGGTGGCGACTCGACTTTATATGATTTACCTTGGATCCAATTAATATTTCCAATGGTAACGAATACACCGCTACAACTTCCTTAACATTAAACATGCCCAACGAGTCTTAGGGGAAACTATTCTGTGCCGAGCAAATTCTCGGGACCCACCGTTTTGCACCGTCCAAAGGTCCATTAGCACGAGGCTCATTATCTAGCATACTCCATTAGGCCCAAGGTATAAATACATTTATAAAGGGTTCTAAGGCACATAATCTCTAATATGAACTTTCACTACAAACTACATTGAACCCTAAACTGAGTTGGGCGTTGGAGTACTAACCATGTAAGTAACCCTCTTAGGTCCACCATATCAGAGATCGCAAGCACCCATTAATGGCAACGTAACAAGTCTGACACCTCTAGTTCAAGAAGTACCATGATCACAACCTTCGATCTACGATGTCACATTGACATAGTGTACTAAATGCTTCGCACCACCGTAGTTTATGCAATCATCACCGTTTCTGGTTCCGCAACGGAATAACACATAAAATCAAAAAAATTCAAATTCTTTTCATACAATATATAATGTGAATGACGTCAAATTGGTTCTGATTATTTTTTCAAATTTTACAAGTTGATCCCCATCTTTTCTAAAATTTAAGAATTGACCCTATTTTATTTAAAAAAAAATACAAATCGATCCTTAATAATTTTTTCAATTTTTATAAATTACTCTTATTAAAATTTTAAAAATTGCTAATTAATCTTTATTTTTCAAATTTTAAATTTGACTCAAAACTTTTAAAAGCTCTGGACCAGTATTTTTGAAAGCCACCTATGCAAGAGCGGGCATTCCCCACCGAAATCGATTACGAGCAGAAGGCCATATGTGTTCCTGAAGTGACAGGTTTTACTAGTAATAAATGCTCCAAAAAGTTCCCTCAATCATAAGAGAATGAGTTGAACCAAGGTACTTGGGGGACAAAGAGAGATTAATCCTTGGTCATGAGGATCATCCAACGAAGCACGAGCCACGAATACGAGGACGAAGAAGAGCCCCAATGAAGGTTTCCAAGACTTGTACCCGACACAAAGCTGGAACAACACCATGAAGGTTGAGGCTCCAGGATGAAGCTTCCCGGGGGTGGGGTGAATTTTAGATGGTTCATCACGAACACCTTAAAATCAGAGAAGGGTAGTCGTATCCCTAACCTAGTGAAAAGAAACTCGTATATCGGAATCTAGAAACCCACAAAAGAGCTACATACCCTCTCATCTGACCTACTATCAGTATTACCTAATTCAGGAAATTGCCAACTGTGATGTTGGCCTGGGTGATGACTTCGATGGTGTTAAAAATAGAAGGAGACCCGACTATTTTGGTATCCACCCAATGATACCTACTTACATTGGTCGACTCTATTAACCAGATACACTTACGATCCAATACATCAGCTCTATGATGATCATTGGGATTGACCCAGGATACAATATCCTTCTCCCCTTGACACTTTATATGACAAGCAATGTCAGCGTCACTAGGGTCATAACCACTGGACTCCCAGTATGTTTGGAGGAAGCGTCCGACAAGTTCTCTCCTTTGACGGACAACCTCTATTTTTTCCTAGGTCAAGACTAGATGATGCATCAATCTCTCGGAAAAGTTTTCACCCACGTCAGATTTTGCAGGAAATAAAGATTCTGAAATATTCGTGAAGAGAACTTCATCTTATAGAAATTCTCTAGATGATTTTCACATTTTCGAATCATCACTCAAAATGATGATTCCTGATTTAAACCCCCCACTGATAGAGGGGAAGGAATGCAATTCAGACCCCACTCTCCTTTTTGTAGATGAAGAAACACTACCCTCCAAATCACTCTCGACGATAATAGAGTTACCACTCGTCGTAATGAAAATGCGATAAAAGCTTGAGCAAAAGTTGAGGAGAAGAGAAGATACCTTGAAATAGAAAGGCGAAGGCACTGAAACGATGAAGGGAGCTAGAAAATCGAGCTTTAATGCTTTAAAATTATGAATGTGTGACGATGATTCCTCTGGGAAGTAAGTGCTCTAAGATAAAAGGGAAAAACTTAAAGATACAAGGGAAACTCAGTCTACGAGAAGGCTAAAACATTTCTACACGTTCTCTCTCCATATTATATATATGCAAATGCATTCAAACAAATCAGATAAGAAGCATGAAATAAGGATAAATCAATCGTCAAATTTCATATGGGGAAGACAACTACACTTAAGTGCACTTAAGTACACAAAAAGTCGCGTCATGTCACCCCATACCTCTTCAGGTTACACGTAAAAGAAAAAACAACAAAACTTTTCAATGATGGGATCACATTTAATGCTCATATTTTGCATCACACTTTAGCAAAACCAAAGCGGCACATGCCAACCGACGCCTGGATGGAATTCTTTTGAGGACGACCACTAATATTAAAAGACTCCCCCGACACCAAACATGCCTGACGAGTCTTTGGGGAAACTGTTATGTGTCGACCAAAGAATCGAGGCCCATTATCTAGCCTACTCTGCTAGGCCCAAGGTATAAATACCTTCATAAAGGGTTCTAAGGTACACAATCTTTAATCTTTACTTTCACTATGAACTATCTTGAACCGTAAATTGACTTGGATATTGGAGTGTTAACCATGCATGTACCCCCCTTTAGGTCCACCGTATCGGAGATCGCAAGTACCGGTTAACGACAGCGTAACAAGTCTGATACCTCTGGTGCAAGAAGCATCGTGATCTCAACCTTCGATCTATGGTGTCACATCATCATTGTTTTTGGTTCCGTAACGGAACAACACTAAAATTAAAAAAATGAATTTCTTTTCATACTATATATAATGTGAATGTCGTCAAATTGGTTATGATTATTGTTTCAAATTTTGTAAGTTGATCCCCATTTTTTTAAAAGTTTTAAGAGTTAACCCTATTTAAAAAAAATAAAAATTAATCTTTAATAATTTTCAAATTTTATAAATTGGTCTTATTAAATTTTAAAAATTACAAATTAATCCTTATTTTTCAAATTTTAAATTCATCACAAAATTTTAAAAATTTTAAAAAATAATCTCAAAATTTAGCAATAAATAATTGTAACATTCTATCCAAGATTTTTTTTTTCAATTGGATCATTGTGTAAAATTTTTAGTTTCTTAAAAAATTTCAAATACCTCTTCCAAACATACTCTAAAAACATTAAGGTTATTAAAATATTTTAATATATTTTTTGTCAATAATTTTAAATATTAATTAAGTGACTAATAAAAAGTAATTTCATTTTGATATTTGAGAGAAACCGAATACAAATTAAATTATTTTGATATATTTTTCTTAGTAATTAAATTAAGTCTCACAACCTTCATTCATGGAAAGATATCAATCCTTTAAATAGACATTATTACTTAATCGTACTAATCTTCGCACATGTGCCTCGAAGTTACATTTGAAAATAGACTATGTGTTTAGTCTAAGAAAGACATTTGGAAATGATTTTTGTTGATCTAGCCGTCCAAATCATTTGAAATTATGAATGAGCCAAAACATATGGACAGGAAAATTATTCCAGTTTGTATGAAACTATGAAAGCATGAATAAGTCATGCATGTGCTTATATGCCCTACCAAATTGTAGGAAATTGACGTGCATAATTAACACCGCATCAAGCGCTAAGTAATAACAATTCCTTCAAATGAAAACAACACTTTGTTAAGAGTAATGTGCAAGTAACTTAGATATTTTTAATTTAAAGGACATTTCAGTTTTGAAGAATGATATATGTATTTTTGGTTTTTTATTTTGATCAAAAAATAAATTATTATCATATTTACACGATACATGTTATGAGTTGTTTGGAAGGAGATTATTAAAATGGTTGGGGATATTGACTGCACTATTTGGAGGGGAATGATCATTTCAAAATATTTAAAAAATTATAGAATAGAATTTTTGGTCATAAATGTAACGATTAAGGTGTTAGGATCATTGTTTAATTAGTAAAGATTTAAAGGTTAAATGGGTTTAATTAATTTCAAGTAAATGTGTGGCAAAAAATATAAATATCATGAAGGGTAAAGTTATGGTGTTGTGTATATACTATAAATCAATATCTAATTTGATGAGAGGGCAAATTAGAATATTGAACACTAAGAAATAACCCTATGGTTATTTATATGAGTTATAGTCTCCATTTGTAGAGCATTTTTTAATTGCAAAATACGTTTTAACAGAATTCTCTCTTCATCCCATCAAAAGAGATTTAAGATACCATAAGAAACTCTACGAATCAAAAGATCTCATACTCCCAACATTCAATGATTCTAATGATAAACTCAGGTGCGCTTCTGTTATCATTATCTGATTGAATTATGGTATGGATTTAAGGGATGCGAGTCGAAGACATATTTGACTCAGGAATTAGTTTAGAGTTTTGTTTGACCATTACAATAAGAGTGTCACTAGCAGTTAATATTAATGCAACATTATATTTTATTATCAATGTTTGACCATTACAACAAGAGTACCACTAGCAGTTAATATTAATGTTCAAATACTTGATATTGACGGTGCATTAGGTATCTTGAAATAAATTATGACATTATTTGAACAAATTGATTATTCTGTTTTTCTTTTATATGAGTATATTTAAAGTGTTTAATTTTGTTCTATTTTCAACTACAATTGTTTCAATATATTCTAATCGAAATTCAGTCCTGATCCTTAATGGAAACTTTTCAAGGGCTGCAAAGAGAACATGGAAATTGTTCTTGACTACATGGATATTGATCTTGCATTAAGGACAGAGCAACCAACTTCTTCTACAGAATCTAGTATCTCTGAATAGAGGAAAGATTATGAGAAGTTGGATCACTCCAATCACATGAGTCTCGTGATCATTAAGCACGACATTCCCGAGGTCTTTAGGGGTAATATATAGAAGATATAACAAATTCCAAAAATTTCCTTCTTGAGATTGAAATGTGCTTCAAGAAAAGCGATAAGACGAAAACAAATACTCTTCTTCAGAACTTGATCTCTATGAAGTATCAAGACAAATAAAATATAAGGGAGTATATTATGAGCATGTCTAACATTATTTCAAAATTTAAGGCATTAAAGTTTGAGCTGTCAGAAGACTTGCTCATTTATTTTGTAGTAATTTCTCTTCTTTCACAATTCAGTCAGTTTAAGATATCTTATAACTGTCAAAAGGAGAAGCGATCTCTTAATAAGATAATTTCATTTTTTGATCAAGAAGAGAAAATGATGAAACAAGATAAGACAAAAAATGCCCATTTTGTTGGCACCTCTAAGGACAAGGTCAAAAGAAAGAAAACTAATGAGCCCAAGAATGAAGTTGCAAATGCTCAAGCACAAAAGAAACAAAAATAAGATGATAACTATTTCTTTTGAAAAATGTATGGATATGTGAAGAAGAAATGTCCCAAATATCACACATGGCGTGCAAAGAAATGTACATTTCTTACTTAGGTCTATTCTGAGGTCAATTTAACTTCAATACCTTGAAACACTTGGTGGTTAGACTCAGGTGTAACTACTGACATCAGTGTTTCAATGCAAGATTTCCCGAACTACCGGATTCCAAGTGATGTTGAAAGATACATCTATGTTGGAGATGACAAGTTGGTGGAGGTGGAAGCTATAGGGTATTTTATATTATTATTGTGTAATGAATTTTATTTGGATTTGGAAGAAACATTTATGGTGCTGTCATTTAAACGAACTTTAATTTCAGTTTCTTTTTTGGACAAATTAGGTTATTTGTGTTCATTTGTAAATTACATGTTCAAGTTGTATTTTAATTCAGATATTGTTGGAACTGATTCACTTATGAGTCATGATAATCTATACTTGTTTTACATAGTAGATACTTATGATGAATTCTTAAATGTGGAATCACATTGTACTAAGTTTAAAATTGACAATAATAATTTAGGAACATTTTGACACAAACACCTAGATCACATATCTAAAAGTAGAGTTGAGCGACTAGTGTTCGGTGGAATTTTAAATTACATTGACTTAACGAACTTTGATGTTTGTGTTGAAGGCGTTAAAGGAAAACAAGCCAAAACAAATAAATTTGGTGCATATAGAGCTACAAATGTCTTAGAATTGATACATATGGACATTTGTGGACCATTTCCCACACCTTCTTGGAATGGTCAATAATACTTTATATCATTAATATAATATTATTCTAGACATACATACATATTTCTTATAAATGAAACATCCCAATCGTTGAATGTGTTTAAATCATTTAAGACTGAAGTTGAGAACCAACTCAACAAAAGAATTAAGAAAGTCAAATATAACTGTGGTAGTGAATATTACGACAAATATGACGGTTCAGGTAAACAAAGTCCAAGGCCTTTTTCCAAACACATAGAGGAATATGGAATTGTCCCACATTACACCATGTTAGGGTCACCAAGCATGAACACGAGGTTGAAAGACGAAACCAGACTCTTAAGGATATGGTAAGGAGTATGATTTCTCATTTTACCTTTCCAGAGTGACTATGGGGAGATTTACTAAAGACTGCAACTTACATTCTAAATAGAGTTCCAACTAAGGCAGCTGACAAAACACCTTATGAGCTTTGGACTAGGTGAAAGCCTAGTCTAAAACATTTTCACGTATGGGGATGTCCAACCGAGGTAAGACCTTATAGGTCAAATGAAAAGAAATTGGACTCTTGAACAATGATCAACTACTTTATTGGTTATTTTGAAAGATCTGGGGGCTAAAAATTTTATGATCCCAATGGGAACACTACCCACAATGGTTATATCCAAAATTTTAAGATCAAATGGGATTCTAACGGTAATGTGGAGAGGTATAAGGCTCATCTTATGGATAATGGTTATATCCAAAATGAGTGGTTTGACTCTAAAGATACTTTCTCTCTGGTTTCATCGAAAGACTCTTTTAGGACAATCACGACTCATGTTGCACATTATGATTTGGAACTCCATAAAATAGACATCAAGACGACATTCCTCAACGGCAATGTTGATGAAATTATCTATATGGTTCAACTATGAAACTTTATGTCTGAAGACTCAAAGAATATGGTTTGCAAATTGTCAAAATCCATTTATGGACTAAAGCAAATGTCTCGTTAGTTGTAGCCTAAGTTTCATGAAGTAATTCTCTCATTTGGTTTGGAAGGTGAATGTTGTTGAGGATTGTATGTATAAGAAATTCAGTGGGAGAAAGTACATTTTCTTCGTCTTATATGTTGATGACATACTGCTTGCTGCAAATGATATATGCAGGATGCATGAAACCAATAAATTTATATCAAGAAAATTCGAAATGAAATATATTGGTGACACATCCTTTGCATTAGGAATTCAAATACACTGAGAACGATTTCAATGTATTCTAGGACTATCACAAAGGATATATATAGAAAAGGTACTTAAAAGGTTTGACATGCAGGAATGTAAATCATGAGGTACTTCAATTGCTAAGGGAGACAAATTTACTCTCAGTCAGTGCCCAAAAGAAAACTTAGAAATTCAGGAAATGCAAAAGATTCCTTATGCGTTAGCAATAGGGAGTCCGGTGTATGCTCAAGTATGTTTGCATCCGGATATTGCATTCATATTTGGGATGTTAGGTAGATATTTGAGAAATCCAGGAATGGATAATTGGAAAGCAACCAAAAAGGTTATGTGGTATTTATAGAGAACAAAAAATTATATGCTCACATATAAGAGGTCCGACTAGTTGGAGATTAATGGATACTCTGACTCGAAGTTTTTGAGATGCCAAGATAGTAAAAGATCCACTTTATATTATATCTACATGTTAGCTAGTGATGCAATTTCTTGGCGCAGTGCCAAGAAAACTCTTATAGATTCGTCCACCATTGCAACATAATTTATTACATGCTTTGAGGCATCCAACCATGAGATTTGGTTAAGAAACTTTATCACTTGGATGCAAATTATTGAAGGAATTGAAAGATCACTTAAGTTATACTATGACAATAAATCAGTTGTCATATACTCCAACAATAATAGAAGTTCTACCAAGTCAAAACATATTAACATCAAGTTCCTAGTTGTTAAGAAAATGGTACAAAGTAGATAGATTTCCATAGAACATTTAGGTACGAACTCCATGATAGCATATCCTCTTACAAAAGGTATTCCACCCAAGATCTTTCATGGGAACACTACCCACATGAGTGTTTTATGATTTGAGGAATCATTGGTTTAGTGTGAGTTAGTCATTTATGAATTTTGTGTTATATATTTGGCATTATGTATGAATACTACGATTTTGGATATTTTCCAATTAAAAAAGTTTGATATTCAACTATTTATGCTCTGTACAATAAGGTTATTGAATAATCTCACTAAAGTAAAGTAGGACCAGTTGAAAATCTGCATGTACTAACCAACTTCGTGTGATTTTCATGCTACACATTTCATGATGAATTTATGTCATTTAGTCATGTCAATATAAGTGATCATTGATGGGTTTAGTTATGATTGATATAACGAAAAATCATTTTGATTTTGTATACCAGAATGATTAATGGATGAGATTATTTGAATATGCTTGAAGTATATATAATTGAAAATTTTGAGCTCATAAAGTCTAATACGTGTGCAAAGTTACATATGTGACCAGTGAGAGATTGTTAAAATTTTAGATCACAAATGTGACAATTAAGGTGTTTGGGACATTGTTTAGTTAGTCAATATGTAAATGGATCTAATCAATATTAAGTATGTGGCTAAAAGCATAAATACAATAAAATGTAAGGTTATTATATAAATACCATAAGTCAATATCTAATTTGATGAGATGTCAAATTAGAATATTAAAAATTAATAAATAACCCTACGGTTATTTATATGGGTTATGGTCCTATGACCCGATAAAATTAAGAAAATAATGACGGTTTCACAATAACCCCCGTACAAACCAACATAATAAGCTTAAGCATAAAATGGCGGTTTATTGTTTGTAAATAATGTGTGTTTAAACCGACATAAATTTCAATAATTTTCTTTAAAATAATAGAAAATTAAGGCAGTTATAACGGCCATTATTTTCACTTTTTTTATAAACAAAATTGCAGCATCAGTTGCCCAACATGGGAAACTCATGTTGTGGATTCATGTTTTCATAATATCCTTGGCAGAGTTTCACAAGTCAATAAGATCTGAAATCTATGTGAACTAATATTTAAATAAGAAATGCAGAATAACACCAATAATATTGTCCTTCATGTGAATAAAAACATTGAAGGATTTCATGAATGAAATATTAAATATAGCAAGCTTGATGCCCAAATAGATTATACAAAGTGAGTAAGAATTCAGTCCAAAAATAAGAGCATAAAAACCATGTCAATTTTAAAGCAAAAATAGAGATCTTTCTCTCATAATAATGCTGAAGAATTAGAATTATTAGGGCGAGCTGATACTGAATTTCTGAATTCACTTACTAGTTTAACAATTTGTAATTGCTTGACTAGTGCCTTATCAGACACCACTATATTGACTTGTACATTAGTTTCAACTTCCTTAGCACAACTTGCAAATAAGAGAGTGTTTTTGCTTTGTTGGACGTGGCTTAGTGCAGGGTTCATGGTGCAAATGATTGTTGATTCCGCTAACAATAGAAAGAGCAACATCTTCAGCTGCTTCTTCATACATCATTAGCTGAAATATTTCTCATGTAAATAATTGTAATATCATTGATACATTCCTGATCAAAAACATCATTTTTTGCACGTTAAACTATAAAAGAAATCATACATATCATTTATTGAATTTAATCACAAATACTAGAATTTGAAAAGCATTCCATATTGTATCATAAAATTGTCTTTATTTTTATTCAAAAGTGAGATTTCAACTTTTTAGTGTGAACGAATATGAAGTTGTCAATACCTACTTTAAGAAAATGATAAAAAAATGTTAATTTTTTTAAATTAAATAATACAAAGTTCCAATCATTGTATTATTACATTACCTACTACAAAGTCTCAACTCATGTTCTGAATTGATTAAAACACCTACTACTAGTACTAAATAAGCCATGCATATTCCTACTACCATTTCAACACTAAATCGAACAAGTGCCTTGTTCATGTTATTATGATGACATAAAATTCAATGCTACCATGCGTAGCTTCTTCAGAAGCTCCTTTATGCTAAAATTGTACAATTCATCTATCTATAAAATATTTAAATACAATTTTGAAGAAAGACAAAAGTAGTGTTGTATCCAAATTTCAAGGTCCGAGGTGGATATAAATACTAACTTTCAACATAGCCAAAGTAAAATATTTATGTATGTAGATAAGTCATGCTGTCGACACCAACTTACAAATTCGACAAATTGACATTTCAATAGATATGATTAGGCAATTCAAAGATGTTTTCGACAACAGGGAACATTTTGAAGCAGTTTAAAAATCAAAGACACACGGAAACACATCAGAAGACAAATGTCCACGTAGCAACATACATGTCGAATGCTGAAGAGACAAACGTTGTTGACAATTATTGATGTACTTAGTGTATAAGTAGATTTTGATGTTGCAATGGAGGTTCTCATTTCATTTTATTTCCTTTAGAATTCACACATCCGAATCACAAAGATGAAGAATTTGTGAGAAATATATAAACTTGCGCCCCATCTTTAATTTAAACACTTTCTATTTCTTTTTGCGATTCGAATTTTCTTGTTTTTGTTCTTGTTCTTCTGCTAATTTAAGAGCATTTGTTCAAGTTCTTTAGTTATTCGCATTAGGAAATATTACAATATTATCACACTTTCGCAAACATTTAGCACATATTATCTTTTGGGATTTTTTGAGTTTGATCCTTCAAGTGAGTTAAAAGTCATGATTATTTATTAAAAACACAAGTAAACAAATTGGCACACCTAGTTGGACGCTTTTGTGCTTATCTCTTTGCAAAGAGTGTATGTGCTTTTATTTTTGTTTTATTCTTCATATTTAAATATTGTCAATTGTTGAATGTTTATGCGTCTGAGGAATGAAAATTTTGTTAGTATGGCTAGACCATCAATAATTCATCTCCTCAAGGAGTTCCTCTTCCCTAGAACAACGCTCTAAATATAGAAGAAGAACCTGAAATTCTGGTATCATATATAAGATGTCGAAGGTAATGTCACGACACTAATATCTGGTAATACACAATGGATAAACAAAAACAGAATGGTAAAGAGAATAACACAAGCAATTGTTAACCCAGTTCGGTGCAACTCACCTACGTCTGGGGGCTACCAAGCCAGGAAGGAAATTCACTAAAATAGAATTAGTTCAAAGACTCTCCGTACACTTCAACAAGTTACAGTCTTTCTCACCTAATCTCTACCCGTGCAATTTCTACCTAAGCACTCTTAGATATGAGAACCCACTCACTTCCCTACAATCACACACCAGTGATTTTAAACAGTAATCCCTTGAGAAAAGAAAATACTTTTCAATTACACACTCTTGTTTTTACTTCACAGTTTCAATCAAGAAGACACACTCTTGATCTTGCTTCACAGCTTTGATCAAGAAGACACACACTCTTGCTTAACAGCTTTTAGAGTGACAAATTACAACCACAAATCAGTCCAATTCAATCATCAATGGATGACTTGAATGACCTACAAGTCTTACGACTAAACAGACACAAACCCTAGCTCTCTCTCTATATTTCGCTCAGTCTTGGTTGTGTGTTCAAACAGGTTTTCTAAGTCCCTTTTTATAGAAGCATCCAGCTGAGCTTGGACATCTTGAAAACCCTAAATCTATTTTCCAATCAAATCTTTTTATAACAGCTGTATAGATCTCCTTGGAAAATAAGTAAATCTGGTTGTAATCCATGATTGAATGCGCCAGCTAATCATATCTTCAATCATACAAAGATTGTCATTAATAGTGCAATCACAAAACACCAGACATTCATACTGAATGTTCTGTGTACAGGATGTCATGACATCGGGTCTGACATCCTGGAAAAATCCTGCATAATCCAATAGTTCCTTTTATAACTTCCAGCAGGTACAACCATATCAGATGTCATGACCTTGTGTATGTCATCTGAAACAATCCTGCATGAACATGTCTTTCATCTAAGCTCCAGCAGGTACATCCAATATCAGAAGCCATGGCATTGTATGTGGCATTCTGAAACAATCCTGCTTGCACATGTTCTTGAACTCCAGCAGGTACATAGGATATCTCATGTTAAGACATCACACATAACATCTTGTGAACACTCTTTGTTTTACCAAAATTGCTGCCAACTCTTAGAATCAACAGAACCAATCAGAATGACGGTTGGAGGGGTAAACACTTTCACAATCGTCTGAGTAACTATTTCTGTCGTGAATCAGTTGTTTGTTTCGACTACGACACCAAAAGTGGTGATGCCACCACCAACTAGTTTTCCTGTTAATCCATTGGTTACACAACCATTGTAGGAAGTACTAGGCTTTCATTCCTTCTAAGTTTTACACTTCTCCTAGTGGTAGGGAGTATCCATATGGCATGCCAACTGCAATAATGGAAAACCTACAGAAGAATGCATTGATATACGTAGATAATGCAATGGTTGTTTCCTCTACTTTCAATCCATACTTGGCACCAGGGTGTGCTATAAACAACCCTGGTCGAATGGGTCAATCTCAGGGAGGATTGGGGTATATCCCTCAGGTTATGCCACCTCTAACTAATAATTCTCTTATGGTTGTAAGGCAACAAATGGATGATAATAAGCATGACATGGTTAATATGCTTACCCAAAAATTTGGTACATTGCTCAATCCTTTGATCCAAAATATCAATCATAGTTATCAATAGTTAGCAAATTAAATTAGTCGAATTGCTGACTGTCTTGGTGCTCCTCAAGCACCCATTCAACCACTTCCTAATAACCAAGTGCAACAACAAGTTGTGCTCCAACCAATCGAGCAACCTAGACCCATGGTAGTCAAATATGTGGTTTTGGTAAATAGGAACAAAGATGCATATCACATAGTTGGGAGAATCCAACAAAATAATTTCGGGGAGGAAAATAACATAATCAATATGGTTGAACAAATCCTAACTCAAAATGGTATTAATGCTGCTCTTCATAGGCCAAACTTTTTTTTTTGCATTATCTGAATATGTCTTGCAAACTGAACTCCCCTGGGGTTGGAAAATCCCCAAGATTACTAATTTTTCAGGTGACACTAGTGAGTCTACTATCAAACATATTGCTCGATACCATACAGAAGCCGGTGACCTGGCTAATAACGAAAATATAAAGATGGAGTATGTCCCTAATTCTTTGACCAATAATGATTTCACATGGTTCAACACTCTACCTCCAAACTCCATATATAACTGGAGTCAACTAGAAAGAGTGTTCCATGAACGGTTTTATACGGGTCAATCGAAAATTAGCCTGAAAGAAAGAGTTAGTCAGTGTGAAATGAAAATCATCTAAACCAATAAATAATTATCTAAATAGGTTCAGATTGATGAAATCAAGGTCATTTACTCAAGTTCCTAAACATGAGTTAGTCGAAATGGCTGTAGGTGGTTTAGAATACTCTATTAGAAAGAAGTTAGATACCATATATATATAAGGGATATGGCCCAATTAATAGACACATTAGACAAGTTGAGCACATGAAGGAAGAAAATTCTAGATTAGAAAAGGATGGAATAAATCGACACCCTATGAAAGAAAAGATTGCTTATAATCAAGAACAACATGGTTTTTGAATACGTCGAAGAAAATGAGATTAATCTGGCAGAGTTGCATCCATGACCTCCATATGTTTGTAAGGTATTAAGACCTTATAATGGAAAGAACCATGTGGAACCAAGTAAAAATGTAAAGTTTCTCACAAAACTTATACTTTTGATATAACTAAATGTGATGAATTTTTTTATCTTCTAGTTGTCAATGGTCAAATCATAATTCCGAAAGGCCTAAATATGCCACCATTGAAACAAAAGAAGAAGAAATGTTCTTGTAAATATCATAATTTCCTTGGTCATAAAATGCATCAATGTGTTATTTTCAGGGATTTGGTGCAAGAAACTTTAAAGGATGGCAGACTGAAGTTTGGGGATAAACCTAAGCAATTAATGCAAATCAACTCAGATCCTCTACAAGTCCGGGAGGCACATATCATCGAGCATGTAGAGATCATGTTGGTAGAGACTACTGAAGGTATCAACACGGAGGTTGAAGAGGTGATTATGATGGATTATACTGAGAAAATCAAAATGGTATATCCAAAAGTTGAGTAGGAGTTAATCCACTTCTTGAACTGGCGCAAAATTAAAGGTTCTGAAGTAATGGTGTGTCCATATTGCAACACAATGTTCGACAAAGAGGCAACTAAAATCCTAAAAAAATCAAACCTCAGTAACCAAAGAAAAGTATTTGGGATGACAAAAGGCCCTAATATTCTTTTGACAAAAGGGAGGTCCCTTACAAGAATTACCGAGAACCTTCACATCATTGGAGAAGTTAGAAAAAGACTTATGTTCCACCTGCTGGTGTTCCTCTTAGTGAATGGATCCGACCTACAGACAAACCCAATGCATACCAACAAAAATGGAAGGTGATCGAAGTTGGTGCAGGTTCATCCTACCACGACAATTCCCAGGTGTAAAAGAATTACTCATATGCTTCTAAAAATTACCTAGGTAAAAATCCCATTACCAAAACCAACGGAGGAGGTACCAATAGAGAAAGAAAGCTGCTTTCGAGGCTGCAATGTTAAGTAATAATGATAAATCTCCATCACTAACAGGTAATCAAATGGCAAAGAGACTTGTGAAGCAAAAATTGTTTGCCCCTTTGCCAACGCTGGTTATGTCCAAGTCCAAAGACTCCATGACAATTGAAGATAATGATATGTTTATTGATAATTTTGAATATGGGTTAGAAGATGAACTTGACATAATATGCAACATTGTTTTTGTTCTAACTATAGAATTTGACCAAATTACTGAGGTGACAGAGAAAGAGGATAATTGTTTTGCTGAAGAGATAGCAAATACATGCCTCTATGCTATTATGTCATGAATAATGGTTGTGTAGAATAAGAGAAGGTCGTCTTTGACACGTTTGGTGAAAGAATGAAACAACACATTAAGCCCCTCTTTATATGGGCTAAGACTGAAGGAGTAGGTGTTAACAAGGTCCTAGTGGGAAAATATTGATATGGTCCAATTTAGGTTTGTGCAATCAAATTGGGTTGTGGTTTTCTTTGGGGGTTTCAAGGATAAAATCTTTAGGGTTTTTACTCCAACATCAAGGGTTGATTTGGAGATTTTGGCATAAGTCTTGTCAACTTGGATTCATCCGAGCGAAGGCTTTGAAGAACGAGGGTTTTTGAAAAGGAGTAGCGGTAACCAGATGATCAATTGAAAGGCTTGGGATAATATTTTCACAATTTAGATTCATCCGAGTGAAAGCTTTGAAGAACAGGAGGTTCAGTCAAAGGAGTAGCGGTAACCGGAGGATCATATTGGAGATCTTGTGTGACTTGATATTGCTAAGATAAAGGGTAGAGAAGAAGCTAGGATCATCATCAAACATATGGTTTGGGGTTTTCATTTCTACTACTTCTCTTGTAAACCGATATTGCAAAGGTTAATTACAACATCTCAATTCGATTACGAATTGAGGGCAGATGTACCCATAGTGAGGATAATTAGGGATTTGCCTAAACAAATCTTGGTGTTCTCTCTCTCTCTCAATTTAGTTTTAGATTTTGATAATAATTAGTTTGTAATTTGAATTGTTGAAAATTATGGTTGTCTTGAAGTGTTTAAAACTGTTTGTGTGAAACCATTGCAATTGATCTGTTGTAACTTTAACACAAAGAGAATCAAGCTTGGTATATTGCACATCAAGTGTTCGATAAAATTACTACATGCCAAGTGTTCGAGAAAATTCCTTAGTCAAGTTTTACTTTTACTTCTCACTGGAAACCGTTTATCTTAAGTGTGGTTTATATTCAAACAAACTATATTGAATTTATTGATTAGATTTTCTCATGTTTAGCATACTTTATATTACAGTTTGTACGCATATCCGATCCAAATGGCATATACACTTAGCTCATGTTAATTTCGATCTACTCAATAAAGTGGTCTCAAAAGATTTAGTCATCGGTCTACCGAAAATCAAACTTTCAAAATATCACTTATGCGATGCATGCCAAATGGGAAAGAAAACAAGGGTCTCCTTTAAATTCAAAAGTATTGTTTCAACTTCTATACCCCTTGAGCTTATCCATATGGATATTTTTGGTCCTTCTAGGACAAAAAAACCAGGTTGAAATTATTATGTTTTTGTTATAGTAGACAATTACTCTAGATTTTGTTGGAGTATCTTTTTGTGTAAAGATGAGACCTTTTCGGATTTTACTTCTTTTGCAAAGTTATCCCAAAATAAATTAAGCTCAAACATAATTGCTATTTGAAGTGATCATGGAGGTGAATTTGAAAACCACCTCTTTGAAGATTATTGTGATAAACATGGCATTGAACATGATTTTTCCTCTCCTAGAACTTCACAATAAATTGGTGTTGTGGAATGCAAAAACAAAATTTTAGAGGAGTTTGCAAGAACTATGATCAATGAGAATAGTCTACCAAAATATTTTTGGGCCGATGCTATTAGCACGACGCGCTATGTTTTAAATAAGATACTTACACGTCCTATTTTGAACAAAATACCTTATGAACTTTTAAAAGTTAGAAATCCCAATTTATCACATCTTCATGTCTTCGGATGAAAATGTTTTGTCTTAAATATTGGTAAGGATAACATTGGAAAATTTGATGCAAAAGCTGATGAAGGTATCTTCCTTAGATACTCTCAATCAAGTAAAGCTTATAGAGTATACAACAAGAGATTACTTATTTTTGAAGAGTCGGTTCATGTCACGTTTGATGAATCTTGTCCAAGAAATGTTGGAAAAGGTATTTCTTTTCATGATACATGTGTATCTTTAGAAGACATACTCAATGGCACCAAAAAGGGAATTGATCAACCTGAAGTGGTGAAACTTGAGGAGGAGGAAGATGACGATATTGAAAAGTAGTAGGATGAGAGTTCAACTAAAGTGAACAATCTTCCTTTAGCTTGGAGGTTCTCCGAGGACCATACAATGGACAACATTCTTGGGGATATCACAAAAGGCGTGACCACACACTCTAAGCTAGGTAATTTTTGTTATCACTTTGCATTTGTTTCCTAAATTGAACCTAAAAATGCAAAAGATGCCTTACTTGATGAGCATTGGTTGATGTCCATGCTAGATGAGTAAAATCATTTAAGAGAAATGATGTGTGAGACCTTGTCCCACTCCACGAGATCATCAAATCATTGGCACTAGGTTCTTTTTTCTAAATAAACTGGATGAAGACAGAGTGATAACTAGGAACAAAGCCCTACTAGTGGCTCAAGGATATAACTAAGAGAAGGGTATAGATTATTAGGAAACTTATGCTCTGGTTTCTCGCCTCGAGGATATACGCCTTTTACTTGCCTTTACTTGCTCCAAAAACTTCAAATTATTTCAAATGGACGTGAAAAGTACTTTCCTTAATGGCTACGTAAATGAGGAAATGTATGTTTCCCAACCTCCCGGATTTGAAAACCATGAGTATCCCAATCATGTTTATAAACTAAAGAGAGCTTTATATGGTCTCAAGCAAGCCCCTAGGGCTTGGTATGAGCGACTTAGATTTTTTTTACTTGATCAAGGATACTCTAGAGGGAAGGTAGATACTACACTTTTCATTAAGCGTCAAGGAAAACATCTTCTTCTAGTTCAAAATCATGTTTATGATATAATATTTGGTTCCACTAACATGCAACTAGTCAAAGAGTTTTCTAAGCTTATGCAACGTGGGTTTGAGATTAGTCTAAAGGGGGAGTTAAATTACTTTCTCGGGCTTCAAGTCAAGCAACTCAAGGAAGGGACATTTATGTGTCAAGCTAAATACTGTCACGAGTTTCTTAAACGCTTCAGAATGGCAGATTCAGAGTCTATTGACACTTTGATGCCCACAAATGGAAACTCGGATAGAGACGAACATGGTAAGGTTGTTGACATTAAAATGTATAGAGGTATGATCATATCTCTTATATACCTCATTGCATCAAGGCCTGATATAATTTTTAGTCCGTGCATGTGTGCTCGATATCAATCCGCTCCCCAAGAATCACATTTAAAAGTTGTAAAGCACATTGTTAGATTCCTTCATGGTACATATAAGTATGGACTTGGCTTTCCTGATAACCAATCCCGAACCTATCTGCTTTCACCGTAATGTCTATCATTCTTCCCCAGTCTGGGACCCCTCCATTTCTCACCACTTCCACGGCCTGTTTGTAAGAAGAAATTGACGGCTTTTTCTCTTTCTCAACGATAATGGCATTCTCCACCTTGACGGTTTCAACTGCCTGACATGGTGTTTCAAAATTTTCACCATCCATTTCCACATCCATCATTCTTTGAATCGTTTCCCTCATGATTACACACCCGTTTGTGGCGACAGCCGCACAACAATTATCACAACCAGGGAAGGCTCCACTCTTCATCAGATGTCTCTGGACCACAGACATTGGAGTTCTTATCTGATCCGCATCTGACACCTCCATTTTTCTCTTGTCCTTTGACATCACGTTTATCTCCACAGGACCATGCATTGGCACGGGGCCAGCATTAACATCCGGTGTCGGTGCAAAGTTGATGGCTTTAGAATCCACCAGATCTTAAACGACATGCTTAAAAGCTCTACAACCCTCAACATGATGTCCGGGTGCCCCGGAATGAAACTCGCACCTGGCGTTCTCATCGTAATTTGCAGGTCTCCGATGTAATTCTACAGGAACCAATATCCTCGGCTGAACTAACCCAAGATCCCTCAACCTCTTAAACAGAAGGGTATAAGTCACGGGTGGCTTATCAAACTGACGATCCGTCGTCCCCTTCTTCACTTGGCACCCAGCTTTCTGTGCTATCTATTGAGGTGGCTGTTGTTGCTATTGTACAGATTGATTACTAGCAGGAATCACTGATGTAGCAACATACGGGTGGTAACGATCCCTACCATGTCCCTTTCTGGTATGCACACCACTTGATTCAACCTCCTTCTTGTGCTGACCATTGTCAGAGGGCTTCTTTACTCCGGACGACTGAGCATTTCCCTGAATTTTCTCCATTATCATCCAGTTTTCAATCCTCTCCAACCTCTCAACAACTGCTTTCTGCCCCAAGGCGAGCCCTTGCACGACATTGAACAACTCCCTCATCATCTCTTTCAATTCGAGAATGTCGGCGTTGGGTGGATCCATCAGTTTGGATTTGTTGAGTCTGGCAGAATATCTGAGCGGAGGAATGATTCGGTGTGCGCGAGCAGTGATTCCTCTGTCAACCAAATAGGTTAGAAACTGGCACCTACAAAACAGAAAACAGGTTAACATGACTCACACATGAATGCAATGTCTATCCATATGAGGAAGATTCAATCCTTCGATTTTGGCTTCATCGAGACGGATAATAATTTGACAATAACATTCTGACCTCAGGATGTCTCTCAACCAGAATCTCAACC
Source organism: Lathyrus oleraceus (assembly GCF_024323335.1). Taxonomy (NCBI): domain Eukaryota; kingdom Viridiplantae; phylum Streptophyta; class Magnoliopsida; order Fabales; family Fabaceae; genus Lathyrus; species Lathyrus oleraceus. The sequence continues at coordinate 617,437,355 of NC_066583.1, forward strand.
AAAAATGGACCCTGAGTACGGATAGACATGGGTTGGATGCAAATGAATGCGAAATGGGAATGATGCAAATGCATGGATGCAAGTCACTGTGTATCCTCCAAGTCATCTGAAGATCAACTGTACTGGACCGGTCTCTGAACTGATTTCAGTCATCTGAGGGCCCGAGTAACCATAAATCCAACTTAGGGGGTTCCGAAATAAACGGATCCGGGGGATATATCACTATCATCACAGGACATCCACTGATCGGATGACAACCAGATCCTCTGAACAAGTATCCTCAAATTTGACCCGGGGATCCGAAATAAACGGAACCCGCTGATAAGTACTGCGGACAGAATTCCGGCGTCTCAGAAATAAATATCCACAAATCCATCTGAACCATAGTCACCATCACAGAATCACTGACGGAACCTGTACTTGTAGGAATCAAACCCTCCCCTCACAGGTGAAGTCTAATAAGGTCATCCTAAGGCGGATAATGGTCTCGACAATCGGGCAAGATACTCAACGGGTTTTCCCTTTCGGGTGTGCCGTTGCAGCTCTCATAAGATCATCTAAACCAAAGACCCGGGAAAGAACGGTCACCGAAGTCAACAGCTCAAAAGAGATAACCCAACCTGAGTGGAATACTCCAAACGGAAGGGCTCTCTCAAACGAACCTCGTCCGGCTGTGGTATGTCATGTCGCAACAACATGTTGATCCAACATGTGAGGAAACGTGAGACCACGCTAATCCTAGGTGTATACTCGGGCCTGGGTTTTAGCCCCACTCAGAACACCCACCCCAAATCAAAGGAACCAACATGTACAGAATCCAGCACAATGATAATATGATGCATGCAAACACATATGAACATATATACAATCACAACATAATAATGAATGCAATAAATAAAGCAGTAAAAGCAACCACAACTATCCTAGAGAGCGCTAGGATTAACTCGCTGAGGGAAGATGGACCAGCAAGAGGTCAACTTCTCTGTAGTCCCCAGTGGAGTCGCCAGCTGTCGCATACGCGAAAAACAACCGGCGGGAAAAAGACACAGAGCCGCCACCGTGCGTTATTTATCCCAAAGGAGGGAAAGGAAATGCTCGAAGTAAACCTGGAAAGAAAATGGTCCTACGACCAGAGATTGCAAGGATCGGGAGTCGGTTACGCAAGGGGAAGATATTAGCACCCCCTCACGTCCGTCGTACTCGACGGGATCCACGCTTAGAAAGAATAGAATAAGGCTGCTAAATAGAACTTCTCAAAAACTGCACAAAACTGGAGTGAAACAAGGGAAGGACGGAAGAAGCAGACTCGGTAGGATGTCGTATCCTGGACCTATGTAGTTTGTCAGACACAAACATCAGAGTTGACGTAGTTCGGGGAACGGGAAACGTGCTCGCTAGGACATTGCATCCTATGCATACGTATCTTCTCTAACCAGAGGAAGAATCATAACACTCGTAGCTCGGCTAACGCACGCCGAAACAAAACGCTAAACCAACGCTGAGACGTCAGAGCAAACACACAACTGGAAACAGACTGCCAATGGTTGGTCTTACATCTGACTCCGAACAAACCAACGCAAATGAGGAAACGGAATGCCAATCGCTGGACTTACATCAGACTCCGAACAAACAAACACAAAGAGGAAACGGAATGCCAATCGCTGGTCTTACGTCCGACTCCGAACAAAGAAACGCAAACAGGAAACCGAATGCTAATCGCTGGACTTACATCAGACTCCATACAAACGCACACGAAAAGAAGAAGGGTCTCGATTGCAACTAGGGCAAGAGAAAAGGGAGGTCTCAATCGCAACGAGGGCGAGAGAAAAGAATTAGTGTTAGTTGTTAGTCAAACTCGACAAGACATCGCATCTCGTGCCTACGTATCTCATCTGAACATGAGAATCAGAGTTGCCGTAGTTCGGCTAAACTATTTCTATTTGTTTTGTGTTTTTTAGATGAACAACGTTACTACGCAATCTACCGTATGCTCGACCTTTGGAGACTTACTCACCTGAAGTAGAAGGAGTTAACGTGTTCTTAAGGGAAGGTAATGTTTGTTTGTGTTTTAGGATGCTCACGCAAGAAAGGAAGTCCTAGACGAAGGAACCGTGCTACCTTAATTGACATGCAAACAAGAGACTATGCGAAGTCTAGCAATCCTATGGGGATACAATCACACCACACAAACACATACAACATGAAGTAAACACACCAACAAGGGGGCTCAAACATCAAGGGTGAGGCTTTAGTCAAGGGGTCATATCAACCTCGACAAACAAGCCAACTGGAAGGGTATCTGATGCTCTTAACCACTGACATTGACCGTCAGGGTGAGCATATGAAAGGTAATGAGGAGTGGACCTCATAGCTCTTAACCCGGGCCTGGGTGAGCTTCAATCAAAGAAGGTGTGGGAGTCCAGAATGTGGGACTCTACTCCACCTGACTGACTCTATATACAAGGATCTTGGGTGTTTATTCAAAATGCATCAGCACGTAGTGCGAGCAAGATGAAAGACTCAACTGAATAGCAGGGGATTGGTTGCAAATCCCTTCTATCTGCCAATTGCCTCTTCACTTAGGAGGACTTGAAGTACATGGCACAAAAGTAAACAAACACAGTCATTGCCTCTTAAGGAGGACTTCAGCCAAATGCCTGCCAAACAAAAACGACAGGGCTTCCAGACTACATGGAGTACAAGAATTATTACCTAGGTGGTATGCCAACCACAAGCAAAGCCAAGCAACTCAAGCAATGAGTTAAAGCTACTAAAGTACCTGTAAGAAAATCAAACAAGTCAATATTCACATTCAGACAAACCAAACAGACAGTCAACGGTGAGACAACCAATATACACAATGCAAGTCAACAACTCAAGTGAGTTCATCACCAAGGAACCTACAACACAAGAAAGGTTAGTGGACAAAGAATTTTGCATCTCAATTCATGAGATCTACATCAACCATCAAGACTAGAAGCTTGAACCTGAAATGCAAAACTCAAAAGATGAGTACAAACCACTAGCACCAAGGCTAGGGTCAAAGGCAAAGTAAAAAGTCAAAACAGCAACCAATATTCAACATGAAGCATATTTAATCAATCATGAACATGTCCTAAAAAGGACCAAACCTAAATCAAATGGCAAAGTCATCTCATGAGCAAGATATGGCAAATGCAATTTCAAAGCACACAATTGGATATCAAGAATCAAAATTCCATATTAAAACAAAAATGAATCAAATAATCATGAAATTTTTTATGAGCATACTACATGTCAGACACAATCATCATGCCAAAAATTAGAATCAACAGAGCTCAATTGACCTAGAAATGAAAATGCATAAGTATGACATCAAATTGTGTGACACACATTGTCACACCATGCATTCATGTGTCTAAACCAGAAATGACAAAATGAGAAAAATGCACAACCAAGCCTCAAAAATCATGCAACATGTTGGGAATCAGCATACCAAATTTCATGGCAATTGGGCAATTATTAAGCATTTCACAATAGAATGAATGAAGCATGTCACATTTTGCATCATGTTCAAATAACAGTCCACAATTCAAAATCCAGAAATGATAAAAATCAGAAAATCACATCATGAAATAATAGACACTTCAAGGAATATGTGGGAAATTTTTTTGGAATTAATTGGACTTGTTTCCTATTTTTTATGATTTTTTGAAGTACATGAATAAAATGAAATAAAAATTGAAAACATGAAATGATAGGAAATGAATATGGAAATTGGCACAATGCAATAGGCCAGATTCGAACCAGGTACACACCAAAACGCAGCGTTTTGGTTTTGGAGAATAAAATCAACTAGATTTTTCAGAGTGTCCGCAGCAAGAATCGAAGCAAGGTACCAGTCGCATTCAAAAATAAAAAGTGAAAAAAACACTCGCTGGGAATCGAATGGAGATACCGGTTCCAGGGCGCGCTACAGTAAGCCCTAAGTGCCAAAAACCAGACGGTGGATGTACTATTCCTAGCGGCGGTTGGTACGGTGGTTTCCACCGTCTTCTTCATGAAGACGGTGACTGAACAATGATCTTCATTTTTTTTTGCAGAAATTTAAATGGCTTATACCGTTGGAAAGCTTATCACACGTACATTCCAAATCTAACATCATTTTCAGCTAACACTCCATGGATTAAGAGAATCGATCAAGAACATTTTCATGCATCAAACTTTAAACTAACATATCTCTATGAATATTGCACCATTTTTCAAGATCTTTATATCAGAATGATCAGGAGAACATGCACTACAAGATTATGGCAATGAAACAAAGAATTAAGAGATACGAATTCCTGACCTCTTGAAGAACAATCAATGGCAGCAGTGAATTCAAAGGCCTAGCAATGTCCAAATCAACTCTATCAACCTTGTTATGAAGTCTGAAGCATGAATCAACTCTTGGAAAGGCTTGGATCTAGCTTAATCTTCAAATTCCATGTTCATCTTCATGTATGGATTTGCTTGATTTTTCACCAATTTCTTCAAATCAATGCTTGAATCCTACCAAATGATGATCAATGAACAAGAATATGCAATAAAATTCATATGCTATGTGGAGAATTTTTGAATTTTGATTGAGAGAAATTTTGGAGGGAAAAACTCAAATCTAGATCTAGAATGTGAAAACTGAAAAATTCTGTTAGGATTAGCCTTTTATATGCTGTCTTAATCACATTGCTAATGATGCTTAGGCTTGGCTAATGAAAAGTTAATGCAAAATGAGGTGTTATGCACAATTGGAAATTTCACCCTATGCATGGCCATTATGAACGTGAACAGTAGCATGCATGGTGTATTTTCACTTAAAATGATCTCATGAACATGATGGAATGGCTAGAAAACTCACATGATCAACCAAATTTAAATTCATGATTTTCCCTCCAAAAAACACATGCATGGACCAATGATCATGTGATGCTCATTCATGCAATGCCATGAGGGTTTTGGAAAATATGAGTCATAAGGAGCATAATGCAAAAAGAGGCACTCAAATTGGAGTTTTAGATCAAAAGTTATGGCTCTTGGAAGTTCCATGCACACTTGGTGATCATTTTCTCATAACTCCTCAACCATTCATCAGATGCTCCTGATCTTAGATGCTTTGGAAATGGGAGAGAAAGATCTTCAACTTTCATGTTGGACAAAAATTCATTTGAAGCTTCTTTGATGTTGGAAAGTCAAGTTGAATATGGTCCAAAAACTTGCCATTTTTGGAAACTTGAAATTACAGGTCACTTTCCATTTTTGGAAACTTTTGATCTGGCTTCAAAACCTTCAAGGTAGATGTTTGATATAATGAATAAACCTATTTTGGACATGAATGAAGTGTCTCAAACCATTTCTCCACCTCCTAGCCCTCAGTTGACTTTTATGGGCCTCAGATGACCTGGACAATGTACTGATGACTTTGGGCCTCTAATACTTGGTCAAGTTGCTTCAAAATGAACCCTTGGTTCATATAAGCTCTTTAGAATGCTCATGTGGCCTCCACCTCAAAGAAATGCTTGCCCTTTTGCACTGGTGAATCCTCTTGATGCCAGTGTGAAATGCAATGATGCAATGCAAGATGTAATGATAAATGTAATGTTAATGTAATGTTAATGACCTAAAAATGAAATGTATGCATGAATGGGGGGGGGGGGGGGGCAAATTTGAGGTAATACAACATTCTCGTACTAAACATATTGAGATGCCACCATTTTCTACGAGATCACATTGAAAAAGGTGATTTAGTTTTTGAGCATGTTGATAGCAAAAATCAACTTGCAGATATTTTTACAAAACCACTTGCGACTAGGCCACTTTTCAATATTCGTCGGGAATTGGGCATTCTCGATATCTCAAATATTGCCTAACACATGTTGATTGCACGCACTTTCTATGTTTTATTTAACTTTTGTTCAAAAGTTCATTTTCGTAGGAAGTGCATTCTCCGTCTCATCCTATGAGATGATATCGTTCTTTATTTATCTATTTGCCCTTAAAGTTTCTATGAAATATGTTAATTAACTATGACTAAATTATTGCATGTTTATGATCCATGATTATGTGATATAAATGATGAATTATGAAGTTAATATGTGTTCACTTCCAAAATTTTCAATGATTAGACATGACCTTTATGTTTATTGAATTCTTATGTTGCAACCTTTTATGACAATTGTGATTTGGATATTATGTTTCTATACTTGGTTGTGTATTTATGATTTTAGTTTTGTTTTCAATTAAGACACAATTTTATGTGAGTGCTTGTCTTAATTGATTCGTTTAATCTTTGTGACGCCTCTGAGTGCATTTAATTATATATGTTGTTGTGTAATGATTCATGATGCTTCTCACGTTTTTTTGCCTTTGCCTCTTTTTGATGTTGTCAAAGAGGGAGAAGCACAAGGTTTATGATGCACATATTCAGAGGGAGCTTTGCTGAAAGACATAAATAGTTCCTAGCATATTTTTCCATCATAAAAAGGGGGAGTATGTGAGTGCAACATTCTCTTAGGTGGGTTTTTGTATGATGTCAAAACTAGGTAGCTTAGATCTTGTGGGTATTTGGACATTACCATCTTTGTCAAAATGTGCATTGATAACAGTCCGTCAATGCATATAATTAGGTGAAGAATCAGTGAAAACAAGTGAAATATGATCCAAAAGGAAGAAGAAAGAACCAAGAATGAGTGAAAAAGAGTCAAGTATAGAATGGTACTTAGCGAAAATTATGGTGAAAAAGAGTGTTTTTTAACACATCTACTGGAATAATCACGCACAACATCACGTGCGCGATAAAGATATATGAATTACATCACGCACGATGGACACTTTTCTGTGCTTTTTTGGACGCGTTCTGAGCTCTTTTTAAGGGGATTTTCAGCAATTTGACAAGGGTTACGAATTTTGGAGACTGAAAGACAGTTTGGAGAGCATAAGTGGTGATTTTTAGAGCATTTGACGCCATTGGAGGTCATCTATTTAAAGGACTTCTTATGTTATTTTCATCTATCAGCTGTGGTATTATTTTCTGAATAATAAGTAGCTAAGCTCCTATAGGTTAGGTTGTGTTATGATGAATCTTACTCAATCTTGTTGGAATTATATGTTGGTTTTACTTTGTATGAATATTTTGAATTATAATCTTATTCAGTTGTTTCGTAATCTTAATTCTTTTTATTTGAGATACTCTATTAATCAGATATTGGACATATAGGGATTACTGACCCTTAGCCTATGTGTTGGACCTAGGGAAATTGTTCTACTTGCGGTGGTTGAATAAGGATAGGAGACCCCGAGTAGTGGCATATGGAATTAACATATGTACATCGCTTAATTCTGCTTACGCTAGTGGACTAGGAATAAGAAGCTCTGAGTAGTGATTAGTGAGTTATTTCATGAGGGATCAGGTATAAGGATTTTGTTAATTCGTCGTGATATTATAAGGATAAGATCATTCATACAAGGCATTATACATCAACAAGAGAGGATAAAGGAATTTGATACACAACCTAACATTCTTAATATTTTTGTTTTAAACTCATAGTTTGTTTTTTATTCTGAAACCTAAACCCCCCATTTACTGTTTTCCTTTACATTGCATAATTATTGGCTCGATCAGACACAATCCATGTGGATTCGATCTTTTATTACTGTGACATTATTGGTACACTTTCTAAGAAGTCATCAAGTTTTTGGTGTCGTTGCTAGGGACTGTTGATTGCAAAATGGCAACGTTTTGTGCAACATATTTTATTTGTTTTAGTTTTCATTTATTTTTGTTTATTTTTTGTTGTTGTCATATTGCTACAAAGGTATTTTATGTTTGTATATGCGCAGTTCAGGATTGTCATTACTACCATTTGATCTAGAAATTGAAAGAATTGCACGTGCTCTAAGAAAAACAGCTAGAGAACCAATTCTTACTGAAGGAGACCAACCAAAAGTAGATCCACCAACACTTTCTCCGGATTCTGAAGAGGAGGATAACATGGAAACACCAACACCCCAAACTATGGGGGATTACTGTAAAAGGACCAATGACAGACATGTTTCTAGAGGGTTTGTACCAGCAGACCCTGCTAAGTTTGATATTAATAATTATTTTCTTTTAGGTCTAAGATACAATCCATCAACGGGAACACTATCATAGATCCATGGGCTCATCTTGCACGCTTCTATGAAATCTCTTCGATGTGCAAACCTGATGATGTCACGACCGACCAAGTAAAGTTACAGTTGTTCGTTTTCTCACTCATTAGAAGGGCAAGATTGGTTACTATGCCTTCCAAATGGGACCATTCGAAGATGGAAGGAGGTAGAGGATAAGTTCTTAGAAAGATTTTTCACCACCAGCCAGTTTACTGAGAGGAGAGCTGAGATTGTCAATTTCGAGCAACAAGACACGAAGTCACTGTATGAGTCTTGGGAGAGATTCAAGTTACTACTACACAGATGCCCAAATCATAATATGAACAATATGGAGCAGATGCAAAATTTCATTAAAGACCTCAAGAGTCAGACAGATATGTTGCTAGATGCTTCAGTGGGAGGCACACTTAGAAAAATGACCGAACCACATGTCAAGGATCTAATTATAAAAATATGAGTGGATGAGTATCGTTCTAAGAGCTAAAGATCAGTGAAAGTTAAAATGGTGGGGACACCCAAAGGCATGTTAATTGTTGATACTCAAACTGCATTATTATCTAAAATTGAATTATTAAAGGTTGTTTAAATAAAGGTACAATCACTTATGTGTGACTTTTATGGAGGAGGACATGAAAATGGAAGGTGTTATTTGGAAGGGTCGAGTGAAGAGGCCCAATTTGTAAATCTTTAGAAGAACAACCCCTATTCTAATACCTACAATCAAGGATGGAAGGATCATCCAGATTTTTATTGGAGTAACAACCGAAGATAAAGTGGTAACCAAGCTATGCAATAAAATCAACAAGCTTCCAACTTCCAAAGGAAGCCTTCATAGTTGGAAGAGACTTTACAAAATTTCATCAAGGCCACTCATAGTGGTTTTGAGCAGGCAAATAAGAATCATGAGACGATGAGTAGAAACCATGACGCATCCATAAAAAAATTAGAGAAACAAATTGGTCAATTAATAGATAAAAACTCTCTGTGGAGAATAACAGATAAGCAAACCCTTAATGGCCCCAATCCACCATTGCCTGATTACATTAAGGCACTGAATCCTATAATAAAGCAAAAACCCCTTCATGAAGATGAAGCATGAATCTTTTCCAACTTTAAGGAGATGTTGAAGACACTCCAGGTAAGTTATTATTTCCATGAGGTTTTGTAATTTGTGCTTAAATTTGTTAAATTCATGAAGGCAATATTAAAGGGTACAAAGCAAAAAGCAGACAAGGCACAAATCAATATGACTGAAAAAGATGACAATCTTGTGCCTAAAGCATTGCCACCAAGGCTAAAGGATCTAGGTAAGTTGTAACACCCCGATAAAAATAAGATAATTATTTAATTTAAGTTAATATTATATTTATTAATTTAATTAAATAATTGGAATTTTTGGATTATTATTATTATTATTATTGGAATAATAATTATTGGAAAATATATAAGTTGGAAATAAGGAAAAAGAGTTCCATTTTGGTAAAAAGAGTTTTCACGTGAAAACAGAGAAGCGGCTCAAAAAGAGGAAAAGGGCAAAGAGGCAGAGCAAGAGGAAGAAGGTTGGAGAAGAGAAAAGCTTGAAGCTTAAAGATTCACCGGATTAACTCAGGTAAGGGGGGTTTATCGTCGTTTAATGGGTATTATGGGTTAACATGTAATGGGTAGTGATAAACCGTTGAATTGACCCTAATTGGGAAGTCGAATGCTGAAAAATTGTGATGGATAAGTTGTGTTAAAACTGAAATTGAATATGTAATTGGATGGGTAGTGATTTTCCGAAAACGTAGCTTTTTACGGAATTAGAATCGGAGGTCCGGAAGTCCTCCAACGGCGGAAAATGCGGAGAATTCTGCATTCTGCTTCGTGTTAGCGCAGGAACAGCTTTCTGTCTTACGTTAACCGGTTAACCCAGGGTGTTAACCGGTTAACACTGTTGTGAATTATGAAATATTGCTGTTTTGCTTGCGTTAACCGGTTAACCCAGGGTGTTAACCGGTTAACACTGTTGTGAATTATGAAATATTGCTGTTTTGCTTGCGTTAACCGGTTAACCCAGGGCGTTAACCGGTTAACACTGTCAAGTTTTGCCAGGAAGCGTGTTTTGGCCTGCGTTAACCGGTTAACCCAGGGCGTTAATCGGTTAACACTGTTGAAAAGTGGGAAAATTGGTATTTAAATGTTGTGTACATATTTGATGGTTGGCCTATATCGGTATGCGATATAGTAGGGATCATTTCCCGTTGTTTTGAGTAGTATAGGTATTAGTAGAGTGTGCTAATACTGTGATTGATTAATTGGCATGACATGATATGATTATGTGATAAATATGCTGATGATGTGTGAAAGTATGCATAATGTTGTGAGTGTATATATTATGCATGTGTTGGTGAATGGACTGTTTTATGGCTTAGAGTGTGAGCATATGTCCATTGTGGATTGTTGTTGATGATGTTGCATTGCTAGGTGAATTAGCATGCATATTGTGGCCTTTATGGTGGTAGCTAATTCCCATGGTGAGGAATTAGTGAGTAAATCATTGTAGATTGTTGTTGATGTTTGCATGCTAGGTGATTAGCGTGCATAGCATAGCCCTTGGGGTGGTAGCTAATTCCCATGGTGAGGAATTAGTGAGTGAGTCACTAGGTCTCAAATGAGTGGGACTAGTGGGCTTGGTAGCCGTATCTGGATTTGATCGGTGAGGTTGAACTATATGTTCACGAATAGTCGGTACCGCATGCATGGAGTCTCATTACATAATGTATGTATGGCGTATGATATGAATGGATGTATTCCAGTATTATACGTGTGTTGTGTGTTGTGTTGATGTTGAGTATGATTGAGTTGATATTGTCGCTGCTGAATGTGTAATCTGATTTGGGTGATGAAATGTGTTAAATTACTTAACATTGCATGATATTTTATAATGCTTATTATATCGATTGAGGAACTCACCCTTACGACTATTTTTCAGGTAACGAGCAGTGATTGAGTAGGAGCTAGTGCTTGAAGTCTAGTGTAGTTCCTTAGTGGGTCATGCTCTGGTAGATGTAACATCGGGATGGGATGTTTTAAATGTTTTATTGTTGATTGTGAACCAGTTTACATGTAATATGTTACATGTTTTACATGATTGATTTGATTTCTATCCGCTGCGTATTGTGCAAATGCTTTATGTTTTGAATTAATAAAAGAGCATGACAGTTATTATGGTGAATGGTGTGAAAAAAATTGTGTGACACCCTTAATTGCATAATTACTCTGATGTATATATATTTGTTGTTTTAATTAAATATTTGGGGTATTTTAGAAGGGTGTTACATAAGTTATCTATATATTGTATATCGGTGGAATGGATATCCTACATGCCTTGTGTGATTTGGGTTCGATTATAAATGTGATACCACTTGATAAAGCTAAAGAGTGTGACTTAGGAGAGATAATACCAAGCAATATTACTCTTGCTTAAGCTTATTCATCTGTTACTCACTCGGTTGGTGTTATACAAGACGTGTTAGTTCATATTGACGATTTAGTATTTCCGGAATATTTTATGGTATTGGATGTGAAAGGAAACTCTGAAGCCTCCGTAATTCTCGGACACCCATTCTTGGCAACTGGGAAAACAAAAATAGATGTGGAGACAGGTGAACTTATTCTGAAATTTAATAAGGAGGATGTTACTTTTAAGGTGTGTGACTGGACATCATATATGGACGACTTAGATACATGCTATAATATGGAAGAAAAAGGTAGCAAGGTTGAAAAAGGGATGATGACAACCACCTTGACCGACATAAGGGTTCTCCTTGCGCCTGACGTGCCTTAGGCATGGGCCTTCAAGCTAGTGACGGAAAATAAGCGCTTGATAGGATGCAATTCATTGGTAAGATTTTTTTTACTTTTGCTTTCAATTTCATTTTTATAACAGGTTACATTTGCATGTTGTTATTGTGTTAAAAAAACAGGGTAGAAGAAGGAAATAAAAAGAAAATAAAAAGTTAGGAAGCCCTCCATCACGCACGTAATGTGCGTAATATAAACATTGGAGATTTCATGTACCATTGTCATTGCATGCGCAATGAATCCATAATGCACTTGATATGACCGTTGTAAAGAGACGCTACACATGAGCCATTGTTATTGCGCGTGCGATGCATCCATAATGCAGGCGATAAGCAACAATCATAAGTACTATATATAGGGCCTGGTTCAACCTTTGTTCCTCATAAATTTTTCTTTGCTCTCTCTCTCTCTCTCTCTCTCTCTCTTTCGGACACATTTCTCTGAGTAATTTAGGCAATTTTTCTTTCTTTTTCCTCTACGTGTGTTGTTTCTCTTTGTTTGTTGTAGGAACCATGGTTCCAAAAGGAGCACGAGCTATATGCAGATCTTCTTCAAGGGCTTCCCCCACTCCAAATACTCCCGCCTACCCCAACCATAAGTTCTTATCCGAGGCTCATGCTGAAAAGTATCTCAAGATGTTGGACGACCACATTGTGATAGAAAGTACTTTTGAGAATGAAGACCTGCAAGGGTTTGAGGAAGTGGTTGAGATGTTTCAACAAAGTCGATGGGTAATTTTTAATAATTTGACTCGTGAAACCAAAAAAACATAGGTTTAGAATTTTATGCCAACGCTGCTTTTGGCGCGCATGGCATCTATCAATCCTATGTGTGAGGTAAGTATATTGACTACTCTCCTACTTCTATTAATCTTCTCTTTAATTTAGAATCTCCTCCTGCATGCACTCTTATGAACTATAGGCAAGATTATAAGGTTATAATCGAGGCATTAGGCCAAGAGATATTTGAACTTTTTGTAGACCTAGAGCGGAGTGGATGGTAGAGTGTGTCTTGATGCTGCGTCTCAAAACCGCCGACTTCCGCAAAATTCCTAGGGCTTGGGCGTCGTATTTTGTATAAATTTTGGAAGCCTCATCAGATCAATCACAGGTTATTATGAAGTAGTGCTTAGGTCTGTTAGCTCTTCTGAGGGGGGAACCTATTGACTTGGGGTGGTTAATTGCTGAAAATATCAAATATATAGCTAATGATGCATAATGAGGTTGTGGGTATTTTTGTGTTATTAATGAACTCTACATGAGAGAAGGTGTACTCGAGTACCTTGAATATGAATCTGAAAGCACCCATCAACGCGCAGGCTATAAGGAGGCTGGAAAACATGCATCAAGGAGAAGCTGCTCAAGAAGACAACCAAGCTGGAAATGATGAAGAACTCAACCAACCACCAATGCAAAATCAACCAAAAAAATGCAAGGTCAAATAACATCAGTATTTCAAAGAAGGATGGAAGCTCATGTGGTAGGGGTTACGAGGTGGGTCGAAGAAGTTTCACCCATTTTGTATGCAAACCCTCCCAGATTCTCTTTGGCGTTCAGAGACTTCTACAATCAACAAGAAGACCATATGTCGACTCAAAGCTTAAGAGTCCAGTTTGCATCAGCTGAAGAGATGGATAATTACTTCATCAACCAAGATCAGGAGTAATCAAGGAGGAGAGACCACATACGCGCCGAATGGACTCGACAAAACAACGACTTCAATAACACTATGAATGAAATGCATAACCTATTCCACGATGACAATATGTGAAAAAATTTGTTGTTAATTTTTAAATTTTAGAAGACTTAATCTTTGTTTTAGATTTCAATGATGTACCTAGAGAAGAGGAATAGTCACTACAAGTGCTCTTCCCCTTCCTATTATATTATCAAAAATAAAATTATTCTTAATGAATTTGTTTGTAGCTGTTTCTTTTTCATATTTACAAGTTCTAACTTTAGCATTGAACACATGATCCAAGAAAAAAGAAAGGGACTTGATCATAATGAAAGCAATTTATGGCTTGAAGGCAAAGGAAGAGAAAATAATCAAAGGACTTGTACTCAACCTTCATATACCTCATCTAGTAAGGTTTGAGCCTAAATAATTTTTCAGTGTTCACTTTTCTTTCTTTTGAGTGTATCCATGCAATTTTATTTATCTGGTTTGATCTATTTCCGATGAAGTTCTCTAAGTTTGATTGGCATATACTGAGGCAAATTTTTGTTTATAACTTTGAGCCTTTGTAGCCACCCTGTACTAACAGGAATATCCTTTTGCTAGCCACTTTGAGCCTAAGCCTTTATTTCGGTGATGTAGCCTACAACTCTTAGCCACACGACTTGAAATATTCTTTCTTTCAACCCTCTCTTTGGAGTTAGGTATAATTTTAGTTCTTAAAATTGTACAAAAAAGATTAAGTTTGGGGTTGCTCTTAGAAGTGAGAAAAGTTATAAGTTTGGGGTTGGGGTACTAGATAATACTGTCAAAATTTCAATAATATTGAGAAAACAAGAAGTGGAGAAAGTCACTTCTTCAAAAAAAAGAAGAGAAAAACCAAAAGAACGATTGAATCTCTAGTACCCAAAAGAAGGAACAAAGGGGTGTGAGAATAGAAGTAGAACTATGGTGATGTTCATTTGTTATTGTACGACTTGTGACTATTAAAATGTGCAATTACATGTGAGTTTCTTAAGGACAGGCAAGGATTCAAGTTTGGGGTTATGGTGACAATCTGTCATTGCATATAGTTAGGCGAATAATCTGTGAAAAAGAAGCGAAAGATGAGCCAAAAGGAAGAAGAAAGACCCAAGAATTACTGAAAAATAGCCACATATGAAAGAATGGAACTTCGTGAAAATATGGTGAAAATGAGTGTTTTTTAACGCAGCTACTGGAATAATCACGTGCACCATCGCATGGCATTGCGTGCACGATAGAGATGTGTGAGTTACATCGTGCGTGATGCATCTATATTGCATGCGATGAGCACTTTTCTAGGCTTTTTCTGACGCGTTCTGACCCATCTTGAGCTCTTTTTAAGGGGATTTTCAACAATTTGACAAGGGTTACGAATTTTGGAGACTAAAAGACAATTTGGAGAGCATAATTGGTGATTTTTAGAGCATTTGAAGCCATTGGAGGCCATATCTTCAATGGACTTCTTATGTTATTTTCATCTATCAATTGTGGTATTAGTTTTTTTGAGTAATGAGTAGTTAAGCTCCTATAGGTTAGGTTGTTTATGATGAACCTTACTCAATCTTGTTGGAATTATATGTTGGTTTGACTTTGTATGAATACTTTGAATTATAATCTTATTCAACTGTTTTTTAATCTTAATGTTTTTTATTTGAGATACTCTATTAATCTGATATTGGACACATAGGGATTACAAACCCTTAGCCTATATGTTGGACCTAAGGAAATTGTTCTAATTACATTGGTTGAATAGGGATAGGAGACCCCGAGTAATGACATGGGGAATTAATGTTTTTTACATCGCCAAATCCTGCTTACGATGGTGGACTATGAATAGGAAGCTCCGAGTAGTGATTAGTGAGTTATTTCATTAGGGATCGGTTATAACGATTTTTATAATTCACCTTGAGATTATAACGATAAGATGATTCATACAAGGCACCATACATCAACAAGAGAGGATAAGAGGATACGATACACAACCTAATCATCCTAATATTTCTATTTTAAAATTGCAGGTTGTTTTTCGTTCTGAAACCTTAACCCCCCCCACACACACACATTTACTATTTTCCTTTATTTTGCATAATTGTTGGCTTATTCGAGCATAGTCCCTATGGATTCGGTTTTTTATTCCTTAGATTACATAAGCTATCACATACAAATATAAGTTTTTCACAACAAAATCATGCACGGGTCGATACACCCTTAGTATGGGTCGATACATACTGAGTGGTATTTCAAGGAAATTGAATCTGCCTCAAATGGGCCAATACAAAGGATAAATGGGTTGATACATCCTACGAATGGGTCGACTCACTTTTGGTTAGGTCGACTCAATCTGAAAGGTGTTTTCAAATACTTGCCACTGCCTTCAACGTATCAATATATTGAGGGAATGAATCGATACATTGAGTGAATGGGTCGACTCTCTTGTGTTTGAAGTCAACTCATTTTGAAATGTTTTTCTCTCAAATTAGCTATTTTCTATAAGGTATTGACTCTATTTAATCTCGTATTAACTTATTCAGCTGATGTATTGACTCATTCCATTTTAGAGTAAATACACTTTATACCAAATTTTAAAATTGCATTTTGGCTAAAATTCTATTTTGCTCTATTTTTTTCTAGTCACATACATACATACATATAAATACTCATTCATGCATCATTTCTAAGCATTGAAACCTGAAAGGTACAAAGAATTATCATCATCTTCAACCTCTCTTGACGTATTCATCAACTAAACATGATCATTTTTTATTGTTTGTTGGGAAGAAAAGATTGATAAGGTCTAATTTAGGTTTGTGCAATCAAATTGGGTTAAGGTTTTATTTGGGGGTTTTAAGGATAAAACCCTTAGGGTTTTTACTCCAAGATCAAGGGTTGATTTGGAGGTTTATGTACAAGTCTTGTCAACTTGGATTCAGCCGAGCGAAGGCTTTGAAGAACGAGGGCTCTTGCAAAGGAGTAGTGGTAATCGGAGGATCATATTGGAGATTTTGCAATTTAGATTCAGCCGAGTGAAAGCTTTGAAGATCAGAAGGTTCATTCAAAGGAGTAGCAGTAACCGGAGGATCATATTGGAGATCTTGTATGAATTGATCTTTCTAAGATCAAGGGTATAAAAGAAGCAAGAATCAACATCAAACATATGGTTTAGGGTTTGCATTTCTACTATTTCTCTTGCAAACTGGTATTGCAAAGGTTAATTATAATATCTCAATTCGATTTTGAATTAAGGGGGGACGTAGCCATAGTGAGGACATTTGGGGAACTGCCTAAACAAATCTTGATGTTCTCTCTCTCTCTCTCTTTCTCTCTCTCTATTTCATTTTAGATTTTGATAACACTTAGTGTGTAATTTGAATTGTTGAAAATTTTGGTTGTGTTGAAGTGTTTAAAATTGTTTGTCTGAAATCATTGCAATCTAAACCATTTCAATTGATTTGTTGTAACTTCAACACAAAGATAATCTTGCTTGGTGTATTGCACACCAAGTGTTCGATAAAATTACTGCACACCAAGTGTTCGACAAAATTCCTTAGTCAAGTTTTAGTTTTACTTCTCATTGGAAATTCTTTATCTTAAGTGTGACTTATATTCAAACAAACTATATTGAATTTATTGATTAGATTTTCTCATCTTTTGCATACTTTATATTACGGTTTGTACGCATATCCGATCCAACAATAACGGTTCGGATAGACGAGAGTCAATCCAAATTCGTTACCGCTTGCCATAGAAAAATATGTTTTAAAACACAATTTTTAATAAGAAAAAATTCATTAGGCGATCTATTCAACCCCCTCCCCTCTTCTAGATCGTTGCCCTTGCCTAACAGGGGGAGTCGCAATAAATTTAATGCCAAATTCCTTATTGATGAGAATTGGCAAAAAAAATACAGATCTTAGGCCTCACAATATGGTTTTGTTGGATTACGAAGGCAAAATGATCAAAGCCTTGGGAATAATACATGTTGGCATTGTTGTGGGTAGAATTATAAGAACAACATTGTTTATGATCATCTTGTCCAAAGCAAATTATAATTTATTGTTGGGTCAAGAATGGATATGTGGTGTAGGTTTCTCCCCTTCAACTCTACACCAGAAGCTTTTGATCTGGTTGCCTAATGGCAACATGGAAAATCTTGAAGCTTATCAAAGATACTTCCTTGCTGAAGTTAATCATATAGATAAGAGAACATTCGAGAAAATATTAGATAACATGTCACCATATTTTCCAACTGGAACAAAACTCTCTTTACAAGTAGATGTTTTTAATTCAATGAAGCTACATCCCACTCATGGGTTCATGTGGTAACACGAGGCCATGGGAGATGCGTATGACAAAGTTGCCACCGCAGCCACTGGGTGGCTAATAGCTCGAATTATAACATATATGTCCGAAAATCAAATAAAGGTAGATTTAGAGGCCAATTTACAACAAAAAATGGTTGTCAAATCCAATCCAATTAAACATGATACAATAAAGGAGAGTGGTGAAAATCTTGTTTCCGAGTTGGTAAACAAAGAGCATTCAACAATGACCGGGAGAGAAAAATCAGAAAGCCAAAGGCTCATCTGCATCTATGATGATGAGCCTTTGGGATTTGAAATAGATCCATTGATTTTAGCCAAGAAGATCTAAGCTCAAGACCTTCTAGAGGAAGTCTATTTAGGAAATGGAATAATCAAAAGACCAATATATATAAGTGCCAAGATTGATCCAAGCCTGAACTTTTAGATGATTTAATTTCTGAAATAATTCAAAAGTTGTTTTGCTTGGGACTATGATGAAATTCCATACCTCAGTCGAGATTTGGTGGAGTTAAAGCTTCCAATTTGACCTAATATGAAGCCAGTGAAACAAATGCCACAGGGATTTACATCAGGGGTGATGTCAAAGATCAAGAAGAATTTGAAAGGCTTTGAAGGAACAGATTCATATGAAGCACCAAGTATGTTGAGTGGTTAGCAAATATAGTCCTTGTCATTAAGAAAATTTGAACTCTTAGAGTTTGTATTGATTTTAGAGATTTAAATGTCGATAGTCCATAAGACGAATATCCAATGCCTATTGCAAAAATGTTAGTTGATTCAACAGCAAGGTTTGAATATTTAATTCTTTTAGATGGCTACTCAAGGTATAACCAAATTTTCATTGTAGAAGAAGATGAGTCTAAAATTGAATTTCGATGTCGTGGGGCCTTGGTAACCTATGAATGGGTAGTTATGCCTCTTTTCCTAGAGAGTGTTGGTGCAACATATCAAAGGGTAATGAATACTATGTTTCATGATTTAATTGTGACCTTTATATAGATTTATATTGAAGATATATTTATGAAATCCTCGTTGAAAAAGGCCATTTAGAACACCTTAGATAGTCCTTCGAGAGGATGAGAGAATATAGACTGAAAATGAATCCATTGAAATGTGCTTTTGGTATCCATGCAGAAGATTTTCTGGGTTTAGTCGTTCAAAAAAAAAAAGACATAGAAATAAACCAAAATAAAATAAAGGATATACTTAATGCAATTGCTCTATCAAATAAGAAGCAACTTCAATCTTTGTTGGGTAAAGTTAATTCCTTGAGGAGATTTATTTCAAATCTAGGTGGTGGAAGAAAAGTATTTTCGCCACTACTGCGTTTAAAGAAAGAATAAGGATTCAGATGAGAAATAGAGCATCAACAAGATTTTGATGAAATTAAAAGTTATTTGACGAATCCTCATATCCTATTACCTTCTATGAGAAATAAGTTTATGAAATTGTCCATTTCTGCATCTGAATTGACAATAGGAAGTATGTTAGTTCAAGAGGATAATAATGACATTAAAAGGATTATTTATTACCTTAGTCGAGAATTAAATTATGAAAAACTAGGTATAGTATAATAGAAAAGTTATGCCTTTGTTTGCACTTCTCATGTACCTAATTGAAAACTTATATAAAGTCTACTGGTATTTTTGTTTATTCCCATTTTGATGTTATTAAGCATATTGTCATACCCCAATTTTGTTTGGGCATTTTAAATTCATATGATACATGTCCATTTGTCAAGTTTTGCATTTTTAGGCATATACATTTTTATCATCAAATAAAGTCACCATAATTATGCATATATGCATATATAGTAAAAAAAACCATCATAAAGTCAATATTTTACATGTTGAAGAAATTGACTAAAATTGCATTTTTTTATTATGCATTTTGAAAAATAAATTCATTATCATCAAAATATCCATTTGAATTTTATTAATCATTTGCATGCATCATAAAACAAGCATCAATGTTTCTAGAAGACCCAAAATAGCTCTCATTTATTACATCATTATTCCACGCATTTATTACATCATTATTTCATACATATATTATATCATTATTCACTAATTAATTAAATAAGTTTCTAGAAGGCATTGTGACTCTTTGCATAATTCCTAAATTTCCCTTTTTAGAGCCTATAAATAAAACCATTCTCATTGATCCGCTGTCGCGCACAAGTCAAAACGAGTAATTAGAAAACAGTATTTTAGCGGAAGCGACAACTCGAGTATCGTATCACAAGAATTCTTGTATTATTATTAACCTACTGAAATTGATTTCGGGGGGAGGGGGGGTTATGGTTTAGGGATCAATTAAGAAAACAATTTAAATAAGTGATTAAAATAAACGATTATAAAATAAGTCAATCTACTATTTTCGGTTTCGGCTAATCACTGGTTTTTACCTACCAATTCTCTAAGCGATTATGATATCTATTCGTTTCAATATCAATTGACAAGAGCAATAGATATAAGACATATTAGTATTCCTATATTCCGAATTAAGCAAACGGATTAATACAATCTTGAATTAAGTAACCATAATTTACAAACGCGATTTAATGACAAAGCAACGTAAACGATGATTAACAGTTAGGAATACAATCATACGAATTTAATCAAAATCATTCCACAAAATAAAGATTTATCAAATGAATTTTCAAAAACTAAAGTCCAAAAGAGAAACGAAATTGAATTGATATGATAAAAACCTCAAAGCGTTGGAAACTCGATTACAGCAGATCAACTCTAGAAGATTAGTTCCTCATCATAATCGTATAGAGCAAAACGTTTATGGTGAATAGTGTGTGAAAAACTACAGTACCACGACTCATCCCTTTTAACAAAATAAGGATTGCACTTATAATTCAAACTGGGTCGGAAAATATAAACCCGACCCAAAAATTGTTGAATTGTAATTCCTTGTGTCGAAGTAGGTTGCTCCACAGAGCAAGGAAGTGTCGAACCACCTAGTGTCTTGAGTTATATTAGTGTCGAAGTGTCGAAGCATGTTGCTTCACATAAGATTTCGACTTAGGCCTATTTTAGTAGTGTTAGCTAATTTGGGCTTTTTATAGTTTTGGGCTTTGACTTGAGGTCCAAGTTAACCTAAATCTATAAATAGAGGGAGTAACCCTTATTTTTGTAATGAAGTGAATAGAGTATTCATAAGATTGTATTCACAGTATTTTGCAATTGCAAAGTGAATAAGAAGTTTTCCACAGTTTGTGGGCAGAGAGAAACTTTGCAGAATTCTATTACTCTTCTCCTTCATCGTTCTTTGATTTCTTTCTTTCTCCATTGTTCTTATATTTTCATTGTTATTGTGTGGGTGATAACAATATTTTTCATCAAGATTGATTAAAATTCTCCATAAGTTTTGGGGGATTTCCAACATCTGGTATCAAGAGCTCCAGTTTAATCGATTTGTGGGAAGAAAATCACCATGGCAACGAATCATCCAAACAAGCATTTTCCAACAAATCTTCTGATTCTCAAGAACAACAATTATGAGAATTGGTGCAAGCAGATAAAGGTTGTGTTATGTTATCAAGATCTTTGGGATCTTGTGAAGGAAGGAGTAACAACACTTGCAGAAGCCGCGACAGATCAAGAAAAGGCTACACATAAAGAATTAAAGAAGAAAGATGATAAAGCTCTCTTTATAATCAATCAATATGTTGATGCAAATAACTTTGAAAAGGTTAGTGATGCAGAGTCGGTGAAAGAAGCATGGGAAATTTTGGAGAAATCATTTGGAGGCGCGAAGAAGGTGAAAGAGGTGAGGTTACAAACTCACAAAAGAACGTATGAATTGCTTCATATGGAAGATAATGAAAGCATAACTGATTCCTTCACCAAGGTTATGAAACTGGTGAATCAAATCAAGGTATGTGGAGAAGTGTTGACATCAAGATCTGTTGTTGGAAAGATCTTGAGGTCGTTGGCTCCAAAGTTTGACCACGTGGTAGTAGCCATAGAAGAGTCGAAAGATTTGTCAAAATTGACAAAGGAAGATCTTCAAGGGACGCTTGAATCTCATGAACAAAGAATGTTTAAAAGAGCTGCATGAAAGTCGAAGAGTGATATAGCTTTGCAGGCTCAATCAGCAAAAGAAAGAAAAGGAAAAGGAAGCTGGAATGACAATAAAGGCAGAGGAGGTTACAAAAATTCGGTTGGTCGAAATCAGCAAGAAGGAAACTGGTCGAATTAGAGAAAACCCTGGAACCAAGGAAAACAAAGAGGTGGTGTTATAAGTAGAGGAAGAGGTGGTGGTCAAAAGCCAGACAAGAGTCACATTCAGTGTTATAATTGTCAAAGGTATGGTCACTGTTCTAGTGATTGTCCAGAAAAGAAGAAGAATCAAGAAACTTATGCAAAGCTGGCGAAACACGAAGAAGAAGAGACGTTGTTGATGGTTACAACAAGAGAAGAAGAGAGATTCAAGGACCAATGTTACTTGGACTCAGGATGCTCACCACACATGTCTGGAAGGAAAGATTGGTTTATCAACATAAAGCCCTCAATGAAGAACATGGTGAAATTTTCAAATGACAACACTCTAGCAGCTGAAGGTGTTGGATATGTTCTGATTATGAGGAAAGATGGGAAGAAGTCAGTAATTTCAAATGTGTTGTACATACCAGGCATGAAGAGCAATTTACTCAACATAGGGAAGTTAGTTAAAAAGAACTACAAGGTTTCGATCGAAGACAAGATGATGAGAGTTCTTGACTCAAATGGAAGGTTCATCTTGAAGACTCCAATGTCTCAGAATAAAACCTTCAAGATTGAGCTAAATGTGATGGAGCATAAGTGCCTTGCAACAACTTCCAACAGAGATGAATGGATATGGCATTACAGACTTGGCCATCTCAATTTCAAAGACATCAGAGATTTGAAGAGAAGAAATATGGTTTCAGGATTACCAGAAATCGACATTCCAAACAAAGTGTGTGAAGAATGTGTGCAGGCAAAGCAGCATAAGAACAACTTTAGTAAGGATGCAGGAAGCAGGTCGAACGCAATTCTTGAAGTCATATACTCTGATGTATGTGGTCCTCTCCAAGTGGATTCGATTGGAGGTAACAAATACTTTGTTACATTCATAGATGATTTCAGTCAAAAATTGTGGACTTACCTGATCCAGAAGAAAAGTGAAGTGATCAAGGTATTTTCCAAGTTTAAATCTATGGTCGAAAGACAGAGCGATCGAAATACCAATATTTTGAGGACTGATGGTGGTGGAGAATATGTGTCAAAAGACTTCGATGCGTTATATATGAAAGAAGGGATTATGCATGAGGTGGTGCCACCCTACACTCCATAGCAGAATGGAGTTGCAGAAAGGAGTAATATAACCATTATGAATATGGTTAGAAGTAGGTTGAAAGGCAAACATCTACCCAAAGAATTATGGGGAGAAGTTGTGTCGACTGCGACATATATCCTGAACAAATGTTCGACGAAGAACCTAGAAGGAATCACGCCAGAAGAATGTTGGTCTGGTGTCAAGCCTAGCTTGAGTCATCTGAGGGTGTTTTGATCTATATCACATAGACATGTGCTAGATCATTTGAGAATAAAACTTGATGACAAGTAGAGTCAGATGATCCTGATAAGATATCATTCGACTGAAGGATAGAAGTTGTTTGACCCAGAGAATAAGCAAGTAGTGATCAATAGAGACATGATCATAGATGAGCTTAAGGAGTGAGATTGGACTGATAATGTTAAGAAAGAGTCAGTGTAAATATTTTATAATGAACCAGCTACTGAAGTCGAAAGAGAAGTTCGACAGGAAGAAGTTAGAGGTGAATCAGGCCCAAGCAGACCTCAGAGAACAAGACACATGCCTGCAAGATTGCAAGAATGTATGATTACATAAGATGATGTGGTCAATGAATAAGGTGAGCTGGTACATTATGCTTTTTACGCAGATGTCGAACCTGTCAATGGAGCTGAGGCATTGAAAGATTCGAAGTGGGTGAAAGCAATGGACGAAGAGCTAAAGTCAATCGAAGTCAACAACACTTGGTCACTTGTCGAATTGCCCCAAGACAAGAAGGCAATAGATGTGAAGTAGGTATACAAGGTAAAATTGAATCCCACAGGAGAAGTGACTCGACATAAGGCGAGACTTGTGGCGAAAGGATTTCTTCAAAAAGAAGGAATCGACTTCGATGAAGTTTTTGCACCTGTTGCTAGGATCGAAACAATCAGGTTGGTTGTTGGTCTAGAAAACTTGAACAACTGGAAAATGTGTCAGATGGATGTGAAATATGCATTCCTTAATGGCCCCTTAAAAGAAGAAGTTTATGTTGCACAACCAGCTGGATTTGTGAAACATGGTGAAGAAAAGAAAAGTGTACAGGTTGCATAAAGCCTTGTACGGACTTAAACAAGCTCCAAGAGCTTGGAACAAGAAGATAGATGGCTTTCTAAGGGAGAAGGAATTTGTGAAGTGCACAAGTGAACATGGAGTATATGTTGGAAGAAGCAAATGTGAATTGCTTATAATACGTCTCTATGTCGGTGACCTGTTGATAACAGGTAGCTGCAAGAAGGAGATCGAAGACCTCAAAGGTGATCTCAATAAGGAATTCAAAATGTCAGATCTGGGTGACATTTCATATTTTCTTGGCATCGAATTCTACAAGAGTGGTATAGGTTTGATGATGCATCAAAGAAGGTATGCAGGAGAAATTCTCAAGAGATTTGAGATGCAAGATTGCAACCCAACTTCGACTCCAACTGAACCCAGATTACAACTATCGAAAGATTCAGATGATGATGATGTCGACCCAACCCAATATAGAAGACTTATTGGGTCACTTTGATACCTTTGTCATACAAGACCTGACTTAGCATACAGTGAAGGTATGGTGAGTAGGTTCATGTAGAAGCCAAAAGTATCACATCTAGCAGTGGCGAAGAGGATACAAAGGTATCTAAAAGGAACTCTCGACTATGGCATTTTGTTTCCTGTAGCTGATGAAGGAAAATAATGCAAACTAGTGGGATACATCGACTCAAGTTGGTGTAGTGATGCTGAGGATCGAAAATCCACAGCGGGCTATGTGTTTATGCTAGGTGGTGCACCAGTTGCTTGGAGTTCGAGAAAGGAGCCAGTAGTGGCATTATCGTCATGCAAAGCAGAATACATAGTTGCTTCTTTTTGTGCATGTCATGCAACATGGATGGTGAATTTGGTCGAAGAGATAACAACGAAAAGTCATGGAGCAATTACCATGAAGATTGACAACATGTCAGTTATCAATCTGGCGAAGAATCCGATAACACATGGTCGAATAAAGCACATCGAGATGAGGTTCCATTATCTTCAAGAGCAGGTAGCAGATGGGAAGATGAATATGGAACACTGTAGAACTGAGAATCAGATTGCAGATATCATGACAAAGGGAGTACAGGTCAAAGTGTTCAATAAACTAAGAGCTATGATGAATGTAGATAGCTTAGACACAATGAATTAGGTGGTGTGTTGAATTGTAATTCCTTGTGCCGAAGCAGGTTGCTCGACAAAGCAAGGAAGTGTCAAAACACCTAGTGTCTTGAGTTGTATTAGTGTCGAGGTGTCGAAGCATGTTGCTTCACACAGGATTTCGACTTAAGCCTATTTTAGTAGTGTTAGCTATTTTGGGCTTTTTATAATTTTGGGCTTTGACTTGAGGTCCAAGTTAACCAAAATCTATAAATAGAAGTAGCAACCCTTATTTTTGTAATGAAGTGAATAGAGTATTCATAAGATTGTATTCACAGCATTTTGCAGTTGCAAAGTGAATAAGAAATTTTCCACAGTTTGTGGGCAGAGAGAAACTCTGCAGAATTCTATTACTTTTCTCCTTCATCATTCTTTAATTTCTTTCTTTCTCCATTGTTCTTCTCTTTTCGTTGTTATTGTGTGGGTGATAACAATCTTGTTCATCAAGATTGATTGAAAAACTCTATAGGTTTTGGGGGATTTCCAACAAAAATGACCTAAAACAATTTATTTTCTAAAGTATGAAACTTCAATGAATTATGTGAGACTCCTGCACTCTAAATCAACTTTTGTCTTCAACATGAAAGTTGTATCTCCTTATCTTTGGTTTCCAACTCATATCAGAACGCGCAAAACGAAATCCTGTAGCTCCAGTTATGATCTGGACAGTAAACAAGTATCAAATAACCGTTAAAACTGAAAACAACAAACGAAAATAGATTAAAGACAAACATGAACTTAAATCTAAAAACATAATAAAATAGTAAAATAAGCAAAATAAACTATGAAAATGCCTAAGTACAATTATAGAATAATGTGCATCAAAATTCACTGATCAAATTCCCCCACACTTGAACTTTTGCACTCCGAGAAAAATTACAATTTCAAAACAAAAGGAAAAAATAGAGCATGCACTTCCAAATGTTTTCAAGATACAAGTTACAAGCAGAATTCAAAGTCTAAGCTTCAAGAATATGGTGATAGTGAGCAACTTTTTGTAACATTTAAAACAGATAGGAAAACAGATTACCAAATAATACATCAAAAGCAGTAAGATCCTCACAAGATAAAATTCACTCAACTCTCAAGTGTTTAGGTTAATTGTTTACACTCAAAGAACAACATGAAAGTTAGTACTGCCATAAGCTTGAAAAGACTCTAACATCTACAACTTAAATACATGCACACAAAGATCAAAAGGATTTTTATTTGATTGTAACGTGACCAAGGTATGGGTGAGATAAATCCTAAGGGAGTACTAGACTAAAATTCAAAGAGACAAAAGAGACTTGAAAGAAATTGCAGGAGTTGAATTTACAAAATATTTCATTCACTTTAATAACAACTCTATAACAACTATTTTCTCTTCTCCTTTCTCTTTTTCTTTTTTTTTTCTTTTTCAGAAGGAGTATGTATTGACATCCTTCTATTTTTTTTTTCATTCATTTTTTTTCTTTTCTATTTTTATTTTATTTTTCTCCCAACTTTTGAAATATTACAAACATAATTATTCAACACCACACAACTTCAAACAATACTCTTTCAACCCTTTGAATAAGGTGATAACATTGTTTTTAACTTCTTGGCTTGTAATAAGTTTTAAACAAAAAAAAAGGATAATAGGCTCAAGAGGGTTTCAAACAAGGGATGATATTATTTTAGGATTGAGTTTTTGGCTAACTGGCTAAAAAGGAAAAAAAACTGTCTTTATCATATCAGTGTGCACAAATAAACAACAACATCAACAAGAGTGAATTCAAGTTCTAGAGACTAATAGACATGAGTGAATCACACAAGAAATAAAAATATGGATTTTGGCATATTATCCATATAAGGCTCAAAACTCACAAGGGTTAATGATCTACTGCTAAAGATGTACAATTCAGATTTTAGTCCTACCTATCATACTAAAAATGCGCAACAAATTTTTTACATCACACCACAAGACTTTGGTCAAGAGAACTAAGAAAAATATTCATAATCGTAACTAAAAAACCAAAGGAAAAAGCATACAATTTTTTTATTTAAGAAATCAAACAAAAACAAAAAACAGAGAAAAACTGAAAACAAAACAAAGAAAACAAAATAAATAAATGGTTTCCTCCCTCACACTTATTAAATGCATTGTCCTTAATGAAAGGAAACAACTATTAAATAAGAGTGAGAGAAAGGAAAAGGTGCTCCCTAGTCAAGTTGCAGAGTTGGTGGGCTTTTCCAAGGAAAGCTCTTCTAAGGGTGCATCTTCAGGCACCGAACTTTCATGGAATAGCTTCAGGCGCGGCCCATTGACCTTAAAGATTTTGTCAGTACCTGCACTTTTTATTTCTACTGCACCATGAGGGAAAACATTAGTAACAACAAAATGGTCAATCCACTTGGGTCGAAGTTTCCCAGCCATAAGCTTAAGACGGGAGTTAAATAGTAAAATATGTTGGCCCAAAGAGAATTCCTTCCTAGAAATAATCTTATCATGGAAGTGCTTAGTTTTCTCTTTATAAATCCTAGAGCCTTCATAAGCCTGTAGCCTAAGCTCTTTAAGTTGTTGTAATTGGAGTTTTCTTTCAATACCTGCTTATTGCATCTCCAAATTACAACTCTTTATCGCCCAATAAGCACGGTGTTCTATCTCTATAGGAAGGTGACATGCCTTACCAAAAACAAGTCGATAGGGAGACATCCCTATTGGTGTCTTGAAAGCTGTTATTTGAGCCCAAAGTGTGTTTTCTAGACGGTGGCTCTAGTCATTCATGTTTGGTTGCACCATTTTCTCTAAAACCTATTTGATATCCCTGTTTGAGATCTCAAATTGCCCATTAGTTTGTGGGTGATATGCGGTAGAGACTTTGTGTGTAACTTCAGACTTCCTGAGCAAAGCTTCCATGGTTCGGTTACAAAAATGAGTTTGTTCGTCACTTATGATAGCTCGGGGACTTCCAAAACTGCAAAAAATATTGGACCTGACAAAATCTGCAACAACTCTAGAATCATTAGTCCCAGTGGGGATAAATTCCACCCACTTTGAAACATAATCAACAGCAAGAAAAATGTAAAGAAAACCAAATGATATAAGAAAGGGACCCATGAAGACGATTCCCCATGCATCAAATACCTCACATAAAAGCATAGGTTGCTGAGGCATTTCACTCTTACAAGTGATGATTGCACCTACTGTTTGGCACTATTTGCAAGTTTGGTTAGTCTCATAGGCATCTTTAAAAATAGTAGGACAATAGAAACCTGAGTCTAAGACTTTTCTTGCAGCCCTTTGAGAACCAAAGTGCCCCCTACTTGAGGAGCATGAGAAAGATGCAAAATAGATTCAATCTAATAGTCGAGGACACATCTCCTAATTACCTGATCACTATCAAACTTCCAAAGATATGGATCATCCCAAACATAATATTTGGCATCACTCTTGAGTTTGTGAATTTGTGTCATGGAAGCACCTGTAGGAAAAACACCAACAACAAGATAATTAACAATATCAGCAAACCAAGGAGTAACCCCATGCAAAATTAAAAGTTGCTCATCAGGAAAGTCATCCTGAATGGGAAAAGGATCTTCATCCCTCTTTATCCTACTCAAATGACCAACCACCAAGTTCTCATCTCCACTTTTATCTTTAATCTCCATATTAAACTCTTGGAGCAACAATATCCACTGAATCAATCTCAATTTTTCTCCTGGCTTTTTCAACAAGTATCTTAAAGTTGCATGGTCAGTAAGAATAACAACCTTGGAACCTAGCAAATATGATCTGAATTTTTCAAGAGCCATAACAATAGCTAGAAGTTCCTTTTCAGTGGGGGTGTAATTAGACTGTGCCAAATCTAAAGTCCTAAAAGCATAATAAATAACATGGGCAGCCTTGTGAACTCTTTATGCAAGGAATTCCCCAAAAACATAGTTAGAAGCATCACACATAATCTCAAAATTAAGGGTCCAGTCAGGGGGATGGATTATGGGAGCAGAGGTCAATGCTTTCTTCAAGAAGTCAAATGCTTTTTTGCAATTGTCATAGAAGTTGAAAGTGACGTCATTCTTCAACAAGTTTGACAGCAAAAGAGCAATCTTGCTGAAATCCTTTATAAAGCGCCTCTAAAAACCTGCATGACCAAGAAAAGAATGAATCTCGTGAATGCAAGATGGGTAAGAAAGTGTAGAAATAGCACCAACCTTAGCAGGGTCTACTGAAATTCCCTTTTCAGAAATTATGTGACCCAAGACAATTCCATGTTTGACCATAAAATGACATTTTTCATAATTTAAAACAAGGTTAGTTTTGATGCATCTCTATAAAACCAAATTTAAACAGTTCAAACATGCATCAAATAAATAACCATAAACAGTGAAATCATCCATAAACATTTCCATGCAATTTCAATAAAATCAGCAAAAATGTTAATCATGCATCGCTGAATGTGCCAGGAGTATTGCAAAGACCAAAAGGCATCCTCCCGTAAGAAAATGTACCGAATGGGAATGTAAAATTGGTATTTTCTAAATCTTTTGGTGCAATATGAATATGAAAGTAACCTGGAAAACCATCAAGAAAATAATAGTATGATTTACCAGCTAGTCGTTCAAGCATTTGGTCAATGAACGACAAAAGGAAGTGATCCTTTCTAGTAACCTGGTTCAATCTCATGTAATCAATACAAACTCTCCAACTATTCTGAACACTAGTGGGAATAAGTTCATTTTTTTCATTTTTGACCACTGTGAGTCCAGATTTATTAGGTACAACCTGCATTGGGCTTACCCATTTACCGTCAGAGATAGGATAAATGATACCTAGTTGGAAGAGTTTGGGTACCTCTTTCTTCCCAACATCGAGAATACAAGAATTAAGCCTCCTTTGAGGCTACCTCACTATTTTAGAACCATCCTCAAGTAAAATCCTATGCATACACATTGAGGGACTAATGCCCGGGATGTCATCTAGTGTCCATCCAATCACCTTTTTAAGCTTCCTCAAAACCTGCAAAAGCTTATTTTCTTGATCAAAATCAAGGTCAGAAGAAATTATAATTGGGAGTTTTTCATTACTCTCTAAATAAGCATATTTCAGATTTTCTGGGAGTTGTTTCAACTCTAGGGAAGGTGGTTGCTCAATGGATAGGGTGCTTGGGGAACCCGGGATGTCTAGAGCTTCAACTACATAAACAACTTTATCAAAAACTTCACTTGTAGGAAAAATGTTACCCTGCAAGGCAACATCAATCTCATCACATACAACACAAAGGTTAGTGTCAATACAATCATCACATGAGTAAACATCATCAAAACCCGATAGAGATGGAAAATCAAGTGAAAATAATTCAAAACAAGTGTCATCAACCAACTCAGAGATCAATTCAATATGAAAAATGGAATGCTCCTCCAAGGGATGTTTCATGGCATCGAAAATGTTAAATTTCGCGACAATATATCCAAATTCCATGGACATGGTTCCATCATCAACATTAATATTTGTTTTCGCCATTTTCATGAATGGACTATCTAAAATGATGGGAGCTCTGCTTGACTTAGTTTCTCCTTCCATGTCCAGAATGTAAAAATGTGTAGGAAAAATCAAATCATTAACTTGAACAAGGACATCTTCCACTACTCCAGTGGGGTATGCATTGCTTCTGATTTCCAGTTGAATGATTAAACATGTATGTTACAAAGGACCAAGATCAAGTTTATTATAAACAGAAGTAGGCGTAACATCAATTCCCTCTCCCAAATCAAGCATGCAATTTTCAAATTTACTATCCCTAATGGTACAGGTAATATCAAAAGTTCACGGATCCTTGCACTTTTGGGGTATGTCCTGATTGAGGGCTGAAATAGTAGCTTTTTCAGGTGAATGTTTAGGATGGATAAGGGCTGAAATGTTTCATCCCAAATTGACTCTCTCATATCCCTTCAACCTCCTCTTACTTGTGCACAACTCTTTCAGAAATTTTGCATACTTTGGAACTTGCTTAATCACATCAAGAAACATAATGTTTATTGTTGATTTTTTAACACATCTAAAATCTCTCTCTCTTTGTCTCCTTCATCAGTCCTTTTGTTTTTCAGTATTCTATATGGGAAAGGGATTGGTGGTACATACTCCTTCTCTTTTTCTTTTTCAGTTTCTACCACAATAGAGGGTTTAATTTCTATCACAACAGAAGAAGGTTCAAGTGTTATCTCAAGATTTATTTTTTATTTTTTCTAGGGATGGTTCTTTAACCTTTCCGAATCTCAAGGAAATTGCACTCACATTAGCATTAGGTTCTTTTGGATTCACAATTGTTTGGGAAGGAAGTTAGTTTGATCCTTAGGCTTGCTGCAAGGCATTCATTGAAGTGGCAAGTTTTCCAATTTGTGTCTGCAAAGTCTGAATAGTGGAATCTGTTCGTTGCTGGAATTGGAGATTGTTCACAGCCATTTGCTTGACAAGACCCTCTAATGAAGCTCCGGAAGGTGCAGAGGTGGAAACTTGGGGAGTGGTTTGTGGTTGTGGCAGGGGTATGACTAACTTTTGTTGGGTGGGCTGTTGATTTCCATATCAAAGGTTTGGATGGTTCCTACAATTGGGATGGTATTTGTTGGTGGACATGTCAGGAATGTTATACCCTTTCTGATTGTTGCTTTGGTTGAAAAGGTTAGCTGCATATGCTTGAGGAAACTCAGTGACTGACTCATCTTGAAGAATAGGACATGTGGCGGTTGGATGTTCAGTAGAAGTACAAATACCACACAACTTTATTGTTTGAGATTTACTCATTGCCAACTGTTTCACTAAAGAAGTAAGCTCTTCAATTCTGGTTTCTAGAGCCTTGTTGGAAGAGGGAACCTGAATCTCATTCACACCTTTTGTTTGGACCATAGAATTATTTCTGGTTGTGAAGTGTTGGGAGTTGAGTGACATATTTTCAATCAAGGCTTTGGCAGCAACTGGAGCTTTATCAACAAGTGCTCCACCACTATCAGCATCAAGAATGTTTCTATCCAGTGGTAATAATCCCTCATAGAAATACTGAATATGTAGTTGTTCAGTAATCTGATGCTGAGGGCAACTGGATAATAACTGTTTGAATCTCTCCCAATACTCAGCCAATGATTCATTTCCTTGTCTAGTACCACATATTTCCTTTCTGATCGATGAAACTCTAGAGGTAGGAAAATATCTCTCTAGGAAGACTTTCTTCAAATCATTCTAGGTTATGATAGAATTCGGATCAAGATAGTATAACCAATCTTTGGCAGCACCCTGTAGTGAAAACGGGAAGGCTCTCAACTTGATGTGATCTTCTGTGATTCCTTCAGGCCTCAATAGTGTATAACAAACAACCTGGAATTCCTTTAGATGCTTATGTGGATCCTCACCTACAAGACTACTAAACTTTGACAACAAGTGTATTAAACCAAATTTCAATTCAAAAGGAACAATAACATCATCATATTCAATACATAAACCATTTTAATTAACATCAAGAGCAGCAAGTTGCCTTAATGTTCTTTGGTCAACCATGTTATCAAAAACAAGTTCAGATTCATAATCAAATAAGTTATGCAAATAGTCAAAATCAGAATCGCTAATGGGTGGTGAGCTAGTGCTAGCCTGATTTGCTCTACGGTGTGCACGCAAGGCTCTCTCTACCTCATAATCAAAATAAAAAAGATCAGAACAACCAGACTTAGTAGCCAGAACTAATGCAGCAATAAATGCGAAAATACCAACAATGTCCCTATTAGGCAGAAATCAAACGAAAGAAGAAATATGATCAAAACAAATTCAGAAAAATACAAAAACATGAAATTTAATCTAATTAAGTGAAATAAGAATTTTGAGATTTTTTTTGTAATTTTCTAAAACTATGAAAACAGTAAAAAAAAATTCATAAAAAATAGAAAAAATGATGAATTTGAGGTTTTGAGGGTGGTATCATGTAACTCTTTGAAGCTTGATTTTTTTCTACTAAAATGATATGGAAAAATATCAAAAAGAAAACAATTTTTCTGAAACCGAGTTTTCGGACCGAGTTGAACGGGTACACGCGATTCAGCCAAAACAACAAGAACAGAGCGATAAAAACGTAAGGGGAAACACCTAAGACTCTAATAATGATTAAAAACAACAATAATCCCCGACAGAGATGCCAATTTGATCCGCTATTGCGCACGAGTCAAAACGTGTAATTAGAAAACAGTAGTTTAACTGAAGCGACAACTCGAGTATCGTATCACAAGGATTCTTGTATTATTATTAACCTACTGCAATCGATTGGGGGGGGGGGGTATGCTTTAGGGATCGATTAAGAAAACAAAGTTAATAAGTGATTCAAATAAGCGATTAAAAGTTAAGCCAATCTATCATTTTTGTTTTCCGGCTAATGTTGGTTTTTACCTACAAATTCCCTAAGCGGCTTCTATCTCTATTCTATTCAATATCGATTGACAAGTGCAATATATACAAGACATATTAATATTCCTATATTCCGAATTAAGCAAACAGATTAATACAATCGCGAATTAAGAAAACATGATTTACAAACGCGATTTAACGACAAAGAGACGTAAACGACAATTAACAATTAGAAATTCAATCATACGAATTTAATCAAAATCATTCCCCAAAATACAGATTAAGGAAATGAATTTTCATAGAATAGAATTGAAAGAGAAACTAAATTGAATTGATTGAATAAAAACCTCAAAGTGTTGGAAACTCGATTATAGCATATCAACTCTAAAAGATTAATTCCTCATCATAATCGTACAAAGCAAAAAGTTTATCATGAGTAGTGTGTGAAAAACTACATTACCACAACGCATCTCTTTTAACAAAATAAGGATTGCACTTATAATTCAAAATGGGTCGGAAAACATAATTTTGGCCCAAAAATGACCCAAAATAAATTATTTTCTAAAGTACGAAACTTCAACGAATTATGTGAGACTCTTTCACTCTGAATCATCTTTTAGCTTCAACATGAAAGTTGTATATCTTTGTCTTAGATTTCCAACGCACATCAGAACACGCAAAACGGTATCCTGTAGCTCCAGTTATGATCCGAACATTGAACATATATTAAATAACTGCTAAAACTGAAAACAACAAACAAAAATAGGTTAAAGGCAAACATGAACTTAAATCTAACAACATAATAAAATAGTAAAATAAGCAAAAGAAACTAGGGAAATGCCTAAGTACAATTATATAATATGCATCAAAATGCACTGATCACTCATTCACAAATGACACCACCAATCATTCACAAAAGCTAAGCCAAAACTCTCTTCATTTTTCTCTCCATTTTCTTTCAAGTCATTTTTTTCTTTTTATTGAATAGGTAAGCTCTTATGCTTGTTCTTTATTTAATTCTTTTACATTTTTACTCTTGCTTTATTTATTTAGTACCTTAATCATCACCATTTTACATGAAAAATCAACTGATTTTAAATCAAGAGTTGAAAAGTTTTCTTGAACCTCCATAAACAAAAGTGATTTGTTGTTGTTTAAATAGATCCTATGCTTGTTATTTATTTGATTCTATTGCATTTTTACTCTTGATTTATTTATTTAATACCTTAATCATCACCATTTTGCATGAAAATTCAATTGATTTTCAATCAAGAGTTGAAAAGTGTTCTTGAAACTCCATAAACAAACGTGATTTGTTATTGTTTAAACGACTCTTATGCTTGTTCTTTATTTAATTATATTGTATTTTTACTTTTACTTTATTTATTTAGTACCTTAAGAATCACCATTTTTGTTACATGATTAGTAACCAAATGTGGGGTTGGGGAAGATGAAGTCTCCCCACACCCCTTGATTGCTCATCACACTCCCGTGGTACTCCTCTCCTTTGGGCCTAGAGCATTTTTCTATCTACACCCCCAATTTTCAGTCTATTTTTGTCTTTTGTATATTTTTTTATTTATTATTTTCTTATTATTGCTATATCTATTTATTTTTGCTCTTTCTTTTATTTCATTTAGTTTTTTTAATTATTTTACCTCTTGTGTTGATAGTGTGCCCCCTCCCTTTTATTATTTATTTTACCTTTTTTATTGCTTTATTTTTCAGTTTATTTTATTGTATTTTTAGTTGATGCATAATTGTTAATCCAAAAATACAAAATGACTATTAAAATTAAGCTTTCAAAAATACTAAAATCAAAGGTTATTGATCAACATCAAGTATATTTTTCAAAATCATTTCCAAATCCATTTCCGTTTCAAGTGAAAATTAAGACTTCGATCTATATCAAGTATTTTATCCAAATTAAACTAGATACTCAATTATACTTAAAACACCATTTCATTTAGAGATGAAAATGTGGGTGATCTCGAGCCTTTGATTCCTCTCCTTAATTGTTTGGGTTGAGTTCCCTTACTCGATTATTCAAATGATTATCATCTCTTAAATATTCCTAATCCGATCAAATCCGAATCATTTTTACAATACCATAGACGCAAAAGGTAGTGGTGTAAAGCCTTCTATTCCCTTCCATGAATACTTGGATATGAGTTCCCTTACTCGACCATTAGAGTATTTGTCATCCATTCAACATACCCTAAATCCTTTCACAATTAAGGATGAAAAGGGAGATGGTCTAGAGCCTTCTTTCCTCTCCTTGATTATTTGGATACGAGTTCCCTTACTCGACTATTCGAGTAATCGTCATCCAACTAAACACTTAACACATAAAACCTCTTTTTATCTCCCCCGTACGATTAAAAACTAAAAAAACACTGTTTAATCCAATCTAATGTGAATATAAACAACCGCTTTAAGTCTCCAATTGCGAGCACAAGTAATGTTTAACCGTTAGAATATGATCTAAATACTTGTTCGCTAATACAAACAAACCAACAAACCATAGCACCCCTAACTACAAAGCCTTGGGTTCCTCATTGTACCTGAGGATACATAGGAGCGAGACCCGCAATCTCGTCAAAACCCCTAATAAAAACATTTTTGCGACCCCTTTCTTTTGCACATTTTATCACTCAAAGAAAATAATTAACATAAGCTAACATTCAATCGAAAGTTTAACTAAAAGGCCCCCGTTGAGTACAACGGACGTGAGGGGTGTTAATACATTCCCCTTGCAGAATAGACTCCCGAATCCTGAATTTGGTTTAGACAACCAATTTATTTTTTAAAGGCTTTTATCAATATTTTTCCTTTTCTTCATTGGAATAAATAAAGTTTGGTGGTAATTTTATTCGAATCATTTTTTTCCTCGACCATCACGAAGGATCGTATTTTTAGAGATGCGACAGCTAGCGACTCCACTGGGGATATTGTGCTCCATGCAAGAGAGAGTCAATCCTAACTTAGTTCGATTTGCGATGAATGTTATATTTGTTTACTTGTTTTACTCTAATTTCTTTCCTTTATCTCATTATATTGTTGTTATCTTATCTGTTGTTGGTTCTCATGATTCTATTGGGGGCTCTCTGATTATTGGTACTCTGTGAGACAGGCTATCTACCAGAGTCTGAGAAAAACCATGGGATTAAGATGATAGTTGTGTAGTAGAGGCTCGCAAGGAGCCTTCTTTTTTGGGACGATACAAAGAACCCGCCTAGAGTAGATTCTCTTAGAGATGTTATTGTTTGACGAGCCTTCGTCACAATGATAATATTTTTAAGTTGGATCGATGACTCTAGGGACCTTTTAACATGTTCAATATACAATGGTTATGTAGTATGTGAAGGAGAAAAGCGATCCAAAACGCAGCGGAATTTAACAATTTCTCCTTTAGTGATCCTTATGAATGGGTATGATCAGTGATAGAATCATTACCTCTTGTGGCGATTGAAACCTTTGATGTAGATCTACGGAGCGATCACGAACGTTGAATGGTGACAACGCCTCTACTCAGTCCACACGAACGGATCCCTTCAATCTCAGTGCTAGCTGCTACGGATGAAGGCTTTGAGTAAGAGAGAGAGAAAGAGAGAGAGATAGAGAAAGAGAGAGAGAGAGAGAGAGAGAGAGAGAGAGAGAGAGAGAGAGAGAGAAATGAAATTACAACTACACAAATGCTTCTGCACAAGGGTTCTATTTGTAGAACCACTTGTGTGGGCTGCAAGCTAAAAAGCCCACTTAAGTGTATGTGGCCCATATCTTATGATATGCCAAAATCACTTAAGCGTGTGGTACCTTACCATATTTCGTATTCTACTTAAGTACACCATACCTTACGATGTTCTATAATTCACTTAAGTGCATTGTACCTTACAATGTTCCTTAGTTACTCTATCTCTCATCAATCTATCCTTTTGTGTGTGACCCTGTAGGTTTTCACGACATTAGCAATTATATTAAATCACTTAACATAATAAACAGTGAGCGGTATCTAACAACACATCACTGCTACCAAAGACACAAAAATGTCATGTGATCTGACAAATCCATTTTTGATAATACTTATGTGTATAATTACCCTTTTTCCCCTATGTCTATATTGAACACAAGGTATAGACTGTATCATCCTTGTCTAGTTCAATATTGGGCCCGAAGACATTTATCCTGTTATGCAGGATGTGAAAATTCCATCTAGGTCACTCATGAACTTCAACATGCTTCGTGGAGTACCCATCAACTGTCTTTATGGTCATCCAGTTACGGAAAATGTTTGATCAGCAATAAGGCACTCGACTCTACATCTAGGGTCCATAGTGGTTTTAGGTCGAAGGGTGGTATACACCACTATCACCATGAGAATAACTTATGACACTTTGCATAACATTCTATATAGTATTCTCATAGCGGGTCAATCCAGTATAAATATTACTCTTAATATTCATACCTATGTTTAAGACTTGATAACTCTTTATCCATGATCCATGAGATGTGATCATCAATATATATACATAGTAGTCTTAATGTTTTAATGTTATCCCACTTTACAACAAAGCTCAATTACGGATACTTTAAGAATAATGTCCTTATATTTAATGGGATCTCATGATTAAGTCACACTTGATACATTAAACAGACTAACTACTCTAGGGACTTTATTAAACAAACATAATAAAGAAAAATCCTTTTATTATTAATAAATAATTCAATACAAGTACCAAAAGTATTGGCCTTTAGGGCTTACACCAACAGTATGAACCAACGAGACCTCAGACTCGTTAGGTTGATACGAGATCCCTAATCAGATGAGATCCCTTGGACATATTGTTGTCTTATACGGTAATATTTTCGACCTCAATCTATGACTCTGAGAACCTTTTTAGAACCTAGGATTCGATGGTTGTGTAGTATTTGACCATGAGGAGCCTTCCTTGTTTGAACAATACGAAGACCTCACCTAGACGAGATCGTTTTTAAGGTATTATTGTTCGACGAGTCTTGGTCATGATGGTAGTATTCTCAAGAGGGGTCAATGACTCTAGGAATCTACCAACTGTAGAGCCTAATCGTGGGGTTCCATTAATCAGAGATACCTATTGGCATGACCAACCTATGAACTTGCTTATACCTGTGATCCTGAGCATTGCATTACATTTTCTCTACACATTAAAAAATTCATGCATTCGCATTTAATCAGCATGCGTGCATATCATTTTCCAAAATAAAAACAAAAAACTTATACACATTCTACCCTTTCATTCATAAAAACTGACTACTCGACACCGGTATGAGACGCTCCGCAACTATAGAATGACGCTCGAACATGTTGAGGCCAACCAGGTTATAATGAGAACAGACATCGACTTTATGCATGCGAAGATGGATCGTTTGCTTGAGACTATGCTAGCTTTAAACTAGAAGGAATTGGACGCTGAAACTAATGCCAAAGCCAAAAGAGTTGTTCTTTAGTTTAGTTTGTCGTCGCTTAACATTCCTGGAGTAACCAACCTCGATGGTAGTTTTTTTCATCCTAAAGGAGGCCATATGCCTATTTTTGTACCGGTGGTCAATGTAGACCCCCTGAACATTCTACCGCATCTGCTCGACATGGATATATTGATGATGATGAAGAATAATATGATGCTTTCTTCATGCCACAACCCACAAAGCCTACTATTGGTGTTTTCCCAGACCCAGTTGTTGAGAGACTCCATGCTTTGGAAGAGAAATTCAAGTCTTTTAAGGTTCATACTACTCTCGGCTTGGATGTTGTTGATACGTGCCTAGTGCTAGGACTGGTGATTCCTCAGAAATTCAAAGTTCCAGATTTTGACAGGTACAAAAGGATCAGCTTCCCGAGAACTCACCTTAGAGCTTATTGTAGCAAGATGGTGGCCCACATCAATAATGGTCAACTCTTGATTCATTATTTCTAGGATAGCCTCAGTGGGGCATCCTTGGAGTGGTATATACAATTGGAGAGAGGATAAGTTCGGTCATGGAGAGACCTTGCAGAAGCCTTTCTCAGGCATTATTAGTACAATACTGGCCTGGAGCCCAATCGCACTCAGCTGCAAGACATGACTCAGCATAGCAACGAGTCATTTAAGGAATATGCCTAACAGTGGAGAAAGCTTGCAACTCATGTCCATCCCCCTCTTCTTGATAAGGAACTCATTGACATGTTTATGGGGACTCTTCATACCCAGTATATGGAGAATATGGTAGGATCCATCTTTCCAACATTCTCCGAGGTTGTTTTTGTTGGCGAACAAATTGAGAGTCAAGTGAAGAAGGGGAAACTGCCATGTGCTTCCATTGCCTTAAGTGGAGGGAAGAAACTATACTCTAACTCCCGAAGAATCTAGAAGGTTAGACCAATGCCATAATCAGAGGAGGGAGAAATATAGCTCAGACATATGTTCTTGTACTTTACCATCAAGTTGATGTCATCGTTCCCACGCCATATCAACACCCATTTCAGCAGCAATAACCATATCAACAACCAGCTTACCAACAACCATATCAACAGTTGTCTTTCCAATAACAACAGTCATATCAACCACGAGGGTATCAATAACATCAACGAAAATCAACAACAACGCGTACCAAAACAACATCAACCTAACCAGCAGAGGGTAAGGAGGCCAGAAAGGAATTTTGATCCTCTTCCAGTACCATATAGCCATATCCTTCCTTATCTGCTAAACGGTGGATCGATTACCTTGAAAGAGTTAACGCCTATGATTCCCCCTTATCCACTAGGCTATGATGCAAATGCCCACTACGAGTATCATATGGGTGCCCCAGGACACACAATAGAGAATCACAAGGCTTTGAATCACAAATTTCAAGACCTAATAGACTGTAAGGTGATCTCCTTCATGTCAATTAGCCTAAATGTTGCAACAAACCCCATGTCGGCGCATGCAGGGTCATTAGTAAATTCCATTGAAGGGGTTGCCGAAGATAAGCATCATAACGACCTGAACAAGCAGAACAATTTCCATCAAAGCTAGTCCAGCAGTGAATCAAGAAAGGAAAACTCAATTCCTCAATAAAGGCAACCATTAGGCCATATTACCATTTTTGCAATCTTGTATTTTGTTCTTGTTTATCTAAGTACTATTTGCTTTAAGCATTGTTATTTATATTTGGTCTTATTAATGAAATGATTAAGCATATTTTGAAGCAGTCTTTTCATATTCACTCATCTTTTCTCATTTATTTCAAAGCACAAACACATACTTCTCCACTTCACTTTCATTATCATACTATTGTTTTAGCAAAATTGGAGGGAGAATGACGAAAACAAAATACCCATAATTTCTAATGGTGTACTTTTGGATAAATCCTACTAATGATGTACAAGCATTATTTCAAATCCCTAAACCTTAGAGAGATAAGGAGTTAGTCCCTAGTTAACCACTTTGAACCAAGAAGTAGGAGGTTCTTTGGAATCTAAAAAACCTTATGATTAACCTGGGGCAGGGTAGTGTTCAGCTAATCTTACCATGCATTCAAATTACAAGATGATACATCCCATCTGGGGATCAACCACGTGATATTATTTGCACACATCCTGAAGTGTCGAAGGAGTCATGAAAATTCAAAAAGTTATGATGGTTGTTCTTCAATGACCAATGACTTGGCAGTCACAACCCTTTAGCAAAATCGAAAAAAAATAAGAAAAAGCCCGTTAAGTGAATGCCCTAAAGAGGCGACTTAGGCAAAAATTAGTGTAATCCCGGTGGACTAAAAGCTTCAAAAGCGGTCCAGGCAAAAATTAGGGATTGAAGAGAGAAAAAAATCAAATAAAGGAGGTCGTTAAATCCTCAGCAAAAAAAAAAGGATTTAGCGACCACCATATCAAAACCAAAGGGCCACCGACATACATGACAAAAACAAAATAAGGTGACTGCCATTTCAAAAAAAATATTAAATCTTCATCTTTACACCGTGAAACTCTCTTGGAAGTTAAAAGCGTATGTTGAATTAGCCGAACGTATGACTGGAGATCATCACGAATAAGGGGTGGGTTAAAACAAATTTAAGCCTTATATCCTTTGTTTCACAAACCATGAACCAGGTCACGTTACAACCTTCAAAATACGTAATTGAAGCAAGGTTTATTCTGGAAGCATACTACATCAAGGTTGTGTAAACTAACTCCTTGAGATTTGCTAATATTTTGTATTTATATCATATTCTCACTATATCTTTCACACACTTGCTAAATCAACATTGCATTTGAACTAATGGTCCATTCATCACACACTATCACATCATTCCAATAAATGATTTTTTTTTCAAAACTTGCATGAGCATTGCATTAAAATTGCCATTTTTGAATGAAAAATTTTAAATGCAAGTCAGTACTTAGCATCAAAGAAATTAAAAAGAAACAATTAGAGAGGAATTTGAACATTCGTTGGTGTTGACCCAAATCAAGACCACCTCATAACCCTATGGATCAGGGGCATGGTATCCAATAGCTATGTTGACCTAAGAACTAATCATTCAAAAACAAATCTCCAAGCATCAGTTGATCAAGGGGAAATTGATCTCAATACTCGTCCATCTGGGGCAAGTCCCTCAAAGGCTCAATCAAAGGAAAACTACTCTAAGAGTTGGTTAATAAAGGGTAGACCACTGCAAGGTTCAAACACTAGAGAAAATCATCTCAGACCGTGTCATGGCATACTCACTTGCAAAGCTTCCTTTTAAGGAGAATTCCTTCTAATACCTTATAGATTGGGGTAGACAGGTGGCAAAAGGGGCAAGTTCCCTTCACACTTACAAGCTAATCAAACAAGTGGTGTCAGGCGCTAGTAACCGTTGAGTTCAAAATACGTGTCAAAGAGAAGTCGCTAATACAACATCATATCACCTTTTTGGAAAAAGGTTTAGGGCAGAGCAAAAGCACAATCATCATGTGTTGATCACGTCGTTATGCTCATGAAATCATTTGTAGTCTGTCAAGGCCCCTCAAGCATAAAAGTAGAAGTTCCAAGGAATAAACACGCAACCTATGAGTAACGGATCAAACTTGGAGCATCAACAACATCCACATTTATCTTCCGATCATTGCATCATCAAATACCGAGTATCGGGAATTCAAATCATTTCCCCAACCTAAGTCCAATATATATTGGCAACTAGAAAAAATCAAAGTCCACATTGTTGGCATCCTCATAAAACCAAATCCAATTGACATTTGTATCTAGAAAATATCTCACCTTCGAAAAAGGGAGACCAATCCCAAGCATCCAATCACTAATTTGCATTCAAGCATGCATCACATGCATTACGTCATGCATAGCATTCTCGCCAAAACAGGAAGTTTCAAAAAATAAAAATATGCCATGCATCACTACATGTATAAGATTTATGTTAAGATGAGACATTATACAAAATTATGTCAATCATTTTCATTCCTACATGAATCTTAAAAATATCCTCCGCAGTTGCATCCTTACATGCATCTCAGTGCATTAGTTCTTGCGCAGTATTTCCACTAAGGCGAAGTATCACATAAATCAAACATGCATACATGCACAAGTCAGGATCGAGTATCAATCATGAGAGTCCAGGTCGATTCTTAGCCAAGTCAGTGGTATTTCTCTGAGTGAGTTCCTATCCTGTATTTTCTCATTGCGTGTTCCCTAGTGAGTTGTTTCCTTCAATCTTTTGTTGATGAAGATGTTATCCTCAGTTAAGTAAGTGATATTTCATTGAGTGAGTTCCCATCCTACACTGTTTTCTTATTGGGTGTTCCCTAGTGAGTTTTCTTCCTTCAACATTTTGTTGATAGGAGTTATATCTTTCAGTGAATCTTTCCCTTCAACCTTTTGTTAGTAAGGATGGCGTTGCGCAATGAATCATTTTCTCCAACCTTTTGTTAATGATATCCCCAAGCAAGTCATACCCATTAATGTTCCAATATTACCCAACAAGTTTGTTCTATGGACCTTTTGTCGATAGTCTTATTTTCTAACAAGTATTTTTACTATCAACCTTTTGATGGTTGTCCCATAATCATTAATACTAATCATCATATTTTTGGTGATGGCAATCATCGTTTTGGTGATGACAATATTTGAAGTAATTTTGATCTTACCATCATCCTTTTGGCGATGGCATTTTTTGTCATTATTATGTAATCATCATCCTTTTGGTGATGTTCATCATCCTTTTGGTGATGTTCATCATACTTTTGGTGATGAAAAATCTTTGTCAGTTGTGATTTTATCGTTATCCTTTTGGTGTCGGTGATCCTTGAAGTTTTGGTCTAACCATCATCCTTTTGGTGATGGTGATCTTTGCAGTTGTTAAGACTTACTATCATCCTTTTGGTGATAGCAAGCTTTGTTGAATGATTTTACCTTCATCCTTTTGGTAATGGTGATCATAGAAGTTGTTAAGACTTACTATAATCCTTTTGGTGATAGCAAGTTTTATTGATTAACCTTACCTTCATCCTTTTGGTGATTATGGTCATTGAAGTTGTGGTCTGACTATTATCCTTTTGATGATAACAAGCATTGTTGTTGATCTTACCTTCATCCTTTTGGTGATGGTAATAATTGAAGTTGTGTGCTTACTATCATCCTTTTGGTGATAACAATCTTTGTTGTTTAATTTTACCGTCATCCTTTGGGTGTTGACGACCCTTTAAGTTTTGGTCTAACCATCATCCTTTTGGTAATGGCGATATTTGCAATCATTATGGTCTCACTATCATCCTTTTGGTGATAGAAAGATTTGTTGTTGATCTTACATTCATTCTTTTGGTGATGGTGATCATTGAAGTTGTATACTTACTATCATCCTTTTGGTGATAGCAAGCTTTGTTGTTTGTTCTTACCATT
Source organism: Lathyrus oleraceus (assembly GCF_024323335.1). Classification (NCBI taxonomy): domain Eukaryota; kingdom Viridiplantae; phylum Streptophyta; class Magnoliopsida; order Fabales; family Fabaceae; genus Lathyrus; species Lathyrus oleraceus. The sequence continues at coordinate 617,482,126 of NC_066583.1, forward strand.
ATCCTTTTGGTGTCGACAACCCTTGAAGTTTTGGTCTAACCATTATCCTTTTAGTAATGGTGAATTTTGCAATCATTATGGTATTACTCTCATCCTTTTGGTGATAACAAGATTTCTTGTTGATCTTACCTTCATCCTTTTGACGATGGTGATCATTGAAGTTGTGTGCTTACTATCATCCTTTTGGTGATAACAAGTTTTGTTGTTTGGTCTTACCGTCATCCTTTTGGTGTCGACGATCCTTGAGGTTTTGGTCTAACCATCATCTTTTTGGTAATGGAAATTTTTACAATCATTATGGTCTTACTATCATCCTTTTGGTGATAGAAATATTTGTTGTTGATCTTACCTTCATCCTTTTGGTGATGGCGATCATTGAAGTTGTGTGCTTACTATCATCCTTTTGGTGATAACAAGCTTTTTTATTTCATCTTACCGTCATCCTTTTGGTGATGACAGTCGTTGAAGTTTGATTTAACCAACATCCTTTTGGTGATGGAAATCTTTGAAGTGTATTTAACCATCATCCTTTTGGTGATGGTGAATTTAGTCATTATTATGCTACCATAATCCTTTTGGTGATGGTTATCATCCTTTTTGGTGGTGGTGATGTTTGTTATTATGATCTAACCATCATCCTTTTGTGATGACGATCTTTGTCATGGTTATTTTACCCTCATCCTTTTGGTGATGGTAATCTGTGCAGTTTAATTTGTATCAACTTGAGGGATGATATTGATCGAGTATCCTATCATGTAAACTCGTTTTCTTAACTTTATTGAATTTCGTCTCTGCATTTCATCACTGCATTTCTCATCAACATTTAATCTCTACATTTTACCTTTACATCTCGAAGGACAAAATTTTGGATCTTTTTGTATTTAATTATCTTCTACCATAAATATACGAAGACCATTGTCATTTATACCTCCTAGTTCAAGGTAATTAACTATGGGCAGTTGTCATACCCCAATTTTGTCCGGGCATTTTAAATTCATCTAATACATGTCCATTTGTCAAGTTTTGTATTTTTAGACATATGCATTTTTATCATCAAATAAATTCACCATAATTATGCATATATGCATGCATATATAGGAAAAAAAAGTCAACATAAATTTAATATTTTACATGTTGAAGAAATTGACTAAAATTGCTTTTTTTTTCATTATGCATTTTGAAAAATAAATTCATGATCATTTGATTTATCATCAAAATATTCATTTGAATTTTATTAATCATTTGCATGCATCATAAAACAAGAATCAATGTTTCTAGAAGACCCAAAATATCTCTCATTTATTACATCATTATGTCATGCATATACTACATCATTATTTCATACATATATTACATCATTATTCACTATTTAATTAAATAAGTTTCTAAAAGGAACACACACACTTCGCATAATTCCTAAACTACCCTTTTAAGAGCATATAAATAAAATCATTCTCATTCACAAATGACATCACCAATCATTCACAAAAACTAAGTCAAAACTCTCTTCATTTTTCTCTCTATTTTCTTTCAAGTCATTTCTTTCTTTTTATTGAATAAGTAAGCTCTTATGCTTATTCTTTATTTAATTCTATTGCATTTTTACTCTTGATCTATTTATATAGTACCTTAATCATCAACATTTTGCATGGAAACTCAATTAATTTTTAATCAAGAGTTGAAAAGTGTTCTTGAACATCCATAAGCAAAAGTGATATGTTGTTGTTTAAATAGATCGTATGCTTATTCTTTATTTAATTATATTGCATTTTTACTCTTGTTTTTTTTTGTTTAGTACATTAATCATCACAATTTTGCAGGGAAACTCAATTGAATTTAAATCAAGAGTTGAAAAGTGTTCTTGAACCTCCATAAGCAAAAGTGATATGTTGTTATTCAAATGACTCTTATTCTTATTCTTTATTTAATTCTATTGTATTTTACTTTTGCTTTATTTATTTAGTACCTTAATAATCACCATTTTGTATGGAAACTCAATGGATTTCAAAATCAAGAGTTTAAAGTATTCTTGAACCTCCATGAACAAAAAAGGTCAAATGCAAGTTGAAGCTTGTTTTACATAAATAATATATTCAATAACTTCCCAAAATCACCCCGAGCATGAATCTATAGTTCGTTTGTCATGAGGGTGAATAAAATAGTCAAGTTAAGCAAATATATGTTGCTGCATTTTGTTAATTTTTGAATTTTTGTTGTTGTTTATTTTCTAATTTTGAATATAACGTTGTGTTCATGAGATCGAGTAGATAAATTTTTATTATTTATTTACTTAATTTCATGAAAAATTGAGAAAGTTATGGTGTTTTTACGTTTTCGTTGTAACATTTTTCTTCTATTTTTGTTGTTATGGGATTAGTAACCAAATGTGGGATCAGGGAAAATGAATTCTCCCCACACGCCTTGATTGCTCAGCACACCCCTGTGGGTCCCCTCATCTTTGAGCCTAGATCATTTTTCCAGCTACACCCTCAATTTTCAGTTTGTTTTTGTCTTTTGTATATTTTTTTATTTATTATTTTCTTATTATTGCTTTATCTATTTATTTTTGTTCTTTTTTTTTATTTCCTTTAGTTCTTTTAATTCTTTTGCCTCTTGTGTTGATAGTGTGCCCCTCCCATTTATTATTTCTTTTACCTTTTTTATTGCTTTATTTTTAATTTATTTTATTATATTTTTAGCCAATGCATAATTGTTAATCTAAAATGGCAAAATGGCTATTAAAATTAACCTTTCAAAAATATGAAAATCAAAGGTGCTTGATCAACATCAAGTACATTTTTCAAAATCATTTCCAAATCACTTTTCTGTTTCAAGTGCAAATTAAAACCTTGATCTATATCGAGTATTTTATCCAAATTAAACTAAGATACTTAATTATACTTAAAATACAATTTCATTTAGAGATGAAAAAGGGGATAGTCTCAAGCCTTCGATTTCTCTCCTCAATTGTTTGAGTTGAGTTCCCTTACTCGAATATTCAAACAATTGTCATCTCTTAAACATTCATAATTTGATCAAATTCAAATCATTTTTACAATACCTTAGATGAAAAAGGAAATGGTATAGAGCCTTCTATTCCCTTACCTGAATACTTGGATACAAGTTCTCTTACTCGATCATTCGAGTATTCGTCGTCCATTCAAAATACCCTAACACCATATAAATCCTTTCACAATTAAGGATGAAAAGGGATATGGTTTATATCCTTCCACTCCTCTCCTCAATTATTTGGATACGAGTTGTCTTACTTGATTATTCGAGTAATCGTCATCTAACAAAACACTCAACACATCAAACCTCTTTTTCTCACCCCCGTGCGATTAAACTATTTTCAAAAAGAATATTGTTTAGTACATTCTAATGTGAATATAAATAAACACTTTAAGTCTCTAATTGCTAGCACAAGCAACATTTAATTGTTAGAATATGATCTAAACATTTGTTCACTAAAACAAACAAATCAACAAACCGTAGCACCCCGAACTTTGAAGCTTTGAGTTCCTCATTGTACCCGAGGATACTTAGGAGCGAGACCCGCAATCTCGACAAACACCCTAATAAAACATTTTTGAGACCCCTTTCTTTTGCATATTTTATCACTCGAATAAAATAATTAACATAAGCTAATATTCAATCGCAAGTTTAAATAATAGGTTTCTGTTGAGTACAACGGACATGAAGGGTGCTAATACCTTCTTCCCCTTGCGTAATCGACTCCCGAAAGCTGAATTTAGTTGCAACGACAAATTTATTTTTTAAAGGGTTTTATTGATATTTTCCCTTTCCTTTATTGGAATAAATAAATTTCGGTGGCGACTCTGTTCGAATCATTTTTTCCGAGACCATCGCGAAGAATCGTATTTTTTGAGATGCGACACATATGTTATGAAAACTTATTTTACACGGTCGAATTGGGAAATGGGTTTTATCCTTGATCGAATATTCTTTAACATATTAACCTTTAAAGGCTATGAAAGGCCAAAATGTTGTTGATTTTATTGTTGATCATGCAATAGTTGAAGTAACACAAGATTATGTCGGTCTAAAACCTTAGAAATTATACTTTAATGGTTCCAAACATAAAAAATGGAACTGTATTGTAATTTTAATAATTTCTACTAAAGAAATTCCAAAAAAGTCAAAATTTAAAGTTCAATGTTATTGCTCAAATAATGAGGCTGAGCATGAAGCATTGATCGCATGCCTCAAAATTCTTTTGGAGTTAGGTGCAAAAGGAGTTGAAATTAGAGGTGATTCGGAGTTGGTTGTGAAACAATTAACAAAAGAGTACAAATGCATCAAAGAGAATCCATTAATGTACTTTGTAGAGGACAATTAGTTATTAAGAAGATTTTATGATGTCGACATCAAACATGTTCCTCGAATCGAAAACCAAAAAGCTAATGATTTAGCACAAATTGTTTATGGTTACATAGTTTCTAAGAAAAGGTTAGAAGAACTAATTAACGTAAAAGAGAAGTTGATTTCGACCATTCCTTTCCCATTTGAGTTGTAAAAGTCAAAATTGGTGGGGGTATAAGGGTTTGATGAATTTCAAAACTTTGTAGAAATTATTTCCATTGACAACATGTTGGCAAATGATTGGCGAAAACCAATTGTTGTTTTTTTTTGAAAATTCAACAGGGGTGACAGATAAAAAAATCAAACATAAGGAATTAAGTTATGTGATTATTGATAACTAATTGTTTAAAAAGAATCCTAATGGAATCTTGCTTAAATGTCTTAGCAAGAGTGAAGCTTATTTAGCAACTTCGGCTATCCATAATGGGTTATGTAACGCTCATCAAGTAGGCCAAGGAATTAGCTTGATTAAAAAAACATGTGGGTTAAAAGTCAAGGAATTTGCATAAGACTTTAGACTAAATATTACGGGCTTGTCAAAATTCCCCTAAAGAGGCAACTAATTACACTCCATTTCGACTACCATTTGGTCATGATGCAGTTTTGACTATCAAAATTTATTTTCAGTTAACTAGAATTCAAAGGCAAGTTGAAATTCCTTTTGACATGTTGGTTCTAAGTGTTGGCAGCAATTTTGGTAAAACAAAGAGTGTTCATAATATGTTGCATTTGATGTCTTAACATAAGATATCTGTGTACCTGCTGGAGTTTAAATGGAAAACATAATTATGCAGGATTGTTTCAGGATGTCATACACAATGTCATGGCATCTGATATGTCTGTACCTGCTGGAAATTATAAATGGAATTATGCAGGATTGTTCCAGGATGTCAGACCTGATGTCATGACATCCTGTACACAGAACATTCAGTATGAATGTCTGGTGTTATGTGATTGCGCATTTAATGGCAATCTATGTATGATTGAAAATATGATTTGCAGGCGCATTCAATCAATGATTACAACCTGATTTACTTATTTTCCAAGGAGATCTAACCAACTGTCATGAGAAGATTTAATTGGAAAATAGTTTTAGGGTTTTCAAGATGTCCAAGCCCAGCTGAAAGCTTATATAAAAAGGGACTTGGAAAACCTGATTTTGTACACAACCAATACTGAGCGAAATACTGAGTGAGAGCTAGGGTTGTGTCTTGTTTAGTCGTGAGACTTGTAAGCCATTCAAGTCATCCATAGATGATTGAATTGGTCTGATTTGTGGTTGTAATTTGTCACTCTAAGCTTATAAGCAATAGTGTGTGTCTACTTGATCAAAGTTGTTAAGCAAGATCAAATGTGTGTCTACTTGATCAAAGTTGTTAAGCAAGATCAAGTGTGTGTCTACTTGATTGAAATTGTGAAGTAAAATTAAGTGTGTGTTATTGAAAAGTGTTTTCTTTTCACAAGGGATTGTTGTTTAAAATCACAGATGTGATTGTAGGGAAGTGAGTGGGTTCTCATATCTAAGAGTGCTTAGGTAGAAATTGCACGGGTAAAGATTAGGTGAGAAAGACTGTAACTTGTTGAAGTGTACGGAGAGTCTTTGAATTGATTCTATTTTAGTGGATTTCCTTCCTGGCTTGGTAGCCCCCAGATGTAGGTGAGTTGGACCGAACTGGGTAAACAATTGCTTGTGTCTCTTGCATTACTATTCTCTATCTTTATCCTGTTTGCATTACTCAGATATTAGTGTCGTGACATTACCTTCGACATCTCATATCTGATACCAGAATTTCAATTGGTATCAGAGCAGGCATCCTGCTCTGGTTCTGGGTGAGATCTAGGGACAACACTTTCTGGTACAATTGAGAGATATGGAGGATCTATTCACAGGCCACCAATTTTGGATGGATCTAACTATGACTACTGGAAACCTAGAATGGTAGCCTTCCTAAAAACTCTTGATAATAAGGCTTGGAAGACTGTGTTAACAGGCTGGGAACATCCAGTAATTACTAAGGAAGGAGAAGCCACTATTGATAAGAAGCCTGAAGAACAATGGTCCAAGGAGGAGGATGACCTAGCCCTTAGAAATTCTAAAGCATTGAATGCCATCTTCAATGGAGTAGACAATAACATCTTCAGATTAGTAAACAACTGTGAAGTGGCTAAAGATGCTTGGGACATTCTCAAAACCACTCATGAAGGCACCTTTAGAGTGAAAATGTCTAGACTACAGCTGCTCACCACCAAGTTTGAAAACTTAAGGATGAAAGAAGATGAAAATATTCATGAATTTCACATGAGTATCCTTGAAATTGCCAATGCCTCTGGAGCTTTGGGAGAGAAGATGTCAGATGAAAAGTTAGTAAGGAAAATACTCAGATCACTACCTAAGAGATTTGCTATGAAAGTAACAGCCATAGAAGAATCTCAAGACATTTCAAATATGAGAGTTGATGAGCTAATCGGATCCCTCCAAACATTTGAGATGGGAATATGTGATGGATCTGAAAAGAAAGTCAAGTGCATAGCCTTCATGTCAAACACTGAAGAGGAAGATGAGGAAGGTGGTCAAGATATTGATGAAGATCTTGCAAAAGAGGTAGCAATGTTGGGAAGACAGTTCAACAGACTTATGAAAAAGATTGATGTGAGATCTAATGTCAAGAACATTGTATCTGACATCAGTAAATCCAACAGTTTTGGTAGAAGAACAAGGTATGAAGAAAAGCCCAAAGAAGTTCAGTGCTATGAGTGTAATGGGTATGGTCATATTAAAACTGAATGTGGGACCTACCTCAAGAAACAAAAGAGGAGTCTTGCTGCTTCTTGGTCTGATGGAAGTGAAACAGAAGAAGCTGCAAATCATGTGACTGCATTGACAGGAAGATGGGGTTCTGATGAAGAGTCAAGTGATGATGAAGTAACCTTTGAAGAGCTGGCTACTACCTACAAAGAGTTGTGCCATAAAAGTGCAGGAGTGTGCAGCCAAGTTGAAAGCCAGAAGAAAGTGATAGCTCGGCTGGAAAATGAAAAGGAAGAATATGTGGAAACCATCTCCAAGTTGAAGACTGAAGCAATACTCTTAAACTCCAGCCTAGATGAGATTACCAAGTATGTAAGAATGCTTAACAATGGATCTGACATCTTAGACAAGATTCTCCAAACTGGTCAAATAACAGGGGACAAATCGGGCATTGGATTCAATGAATCTAAGGATGAGTGCAGTTACACTGGTTGCAAACCAAAATCCAAACCTAAGTGCAGCCATGTTAAAAACAAACCTGAGATGTCACATCATATGTCACAACACCAGAAGGGAAGACAGCAGAAAGGGAAGCATCAAAGATGGAAATGCCATTACTGTGGAAAATTTGGCCACCTGAAGCCCTTCTGCTATAAGCTATATGGTTATCCTAGCTCTGATCAGACTCAATATCAATCAAGACCCAAACCTCACATGCCTGTCAACAAAAAGCAATGGGTTCCTAAGACAAATGTTACAAGTCTAATAGCTCACACTTCCTTCAGAGTTTCAGCCAAAGAAGATTGGTATTTTGATAGTGGTTGTTCCAGACACATGACTGGAAACAAAAACCTGCTAACTGACCTTCATCCTCATGCCATGAGTTATGTTACCTTTGGTGATGGAGCAAAGGGTGAAATCAAGGGAATGGGTAAACTGGATTACCCTGGAGTTCCTGACCTTGACAATGTCCTACTTGTTAAGGGATTAACTACTAATCTAATAAGCATCAGCAACTGTGTGATCAAGGTCTGAATGTAAACTTTACTAGAACTGAATGTCTGATTACTAACGAGGAAAATGAAGTGATCATGAAAGGAGTTAGGTCCAAAGACAACTGCTACATGTGGAGTTCTCAAGAAACTGGCTACTCTTCAATGTGTACCTTAGCCAAAGAGGAAAAAGTGAAGATATGGCATCAAAGATTGGGTCACCTGCATCTAAAAGGTATGAAGAGGATCATATATGTTGAAGCTGTTAGAGGAATTCCCAACTTAAAGATTGATGAAGGAAAAATCTGTGGAGAATGTCAGATTGGAAAACAGACAAGGATGTCACACTAGAAGCTCAGATATGACACCACTACTAAAGTTTTGGAATTCCTTCATATGGACTTGATGGGACCCATGCAAGTAGAAAGCCTTGGTGGGAAGAAGTATGCATATGTGGTGGTGGATGATTTCTCCAGATACACCTGGATCAATTTCATAAGAGAAAAATTTGATGTGTTTGAAGTCTTTAAGGAGCTTTGTCTAAAACTACAAAGAGAAAAGGAAAGCCCTGTCATCAAAATTAGAAGTGATCATGGGAAGGAATTTGAGAATAAAAAATTTGTTGAATTCTGCTCTTCAGAAGGAATTCATCATGAGTTCTCATCTCCCATTACTCCCCAGCAAAATGGTGTGGTGGAAAGAAAAAATAGAACTCTTCAAGAATCAGCCAGAGCTATGATTCATGTTAAGAAGTTGCCTTACCATTTTTGGGCTGAAGCCATGAACATAGCCTGCTATGTTCACAACAGAGTGACATTGAAGAAAGGGACTCCCACAACCCTATATGAAGTCTGGAAAGGAAGAAAACCTACAGTCAAATACTTCCATGTATTTTGTAGTAAATGTTATATCTTGGCTGATCGTGAGCAAAGAAGGAAGATGGATCCCAAAAGTGATGAGGGAATATTTATGGGCTATTCTACAAACAACAGAGCTTACAGGGTCTTTAATTCCAGAACTAATGTATTGATGAAATCCATTAATGTTGTGGTTTATGACCAACAGACTGATGTCACAGACGATGTCGAGACATCTCTGAATGATTCCCCAGCTGACTTCTTAGACAAAAATAAGGAAAGTGAACCTCCTCAAGCTGAAGCTGAAGATGACAAAATCAACAAGGGACCCTCTATCAGAATTCAGAAGGATCATCCCAAAGATCTTATCATAGGAGATCCAACTAAAGGAGTCACTACTAGATCAAGGGAAGTGATCTCACATGGTTGTTTTGTGTCAAAGATTGAACCTAGAAATTCCAAGGAAGCCTTGACTGATGAGTTCTGGATCAATGTCATGCAGGAGGAATTAGGTCAATTCAAGAGGAATGAAGTATGGGAATTGGTTCCTAGACCTGAAGGAGTAAATGTCATAGGTACAAAGTGGGTATATAAGAATAAATCTGATGAACAAGGGGTTGTTACTAAGAATAAAGCAAGATTAGTAGCTCAAGGATATACTAAAGTTGAAGGGGTGGACTTTGATGAAACTTTTGCTCCTGTAGCTCGCCTTGAATCCATTAGATTATTGCTTGGAGTGGCGTGTATTCTGAAATTCAAACTGTTCCAAATGGATGTAAAAAGTGCCTTCTTGAATGGCTACTTAAATGAAGAAGTGTATGTTGAACAGCCTAAAGGATTCACAGATCCAAATCTTCCATAACATGTGTACAGATTGAAGAAAGTCCTCTATGGGTTGAAGCAAGCTCCCAGGGCTTGGTATGAGAGACTCACAGTGTTCCTCACTAACAATGGATACAGGAAAGGAGGTATTGACAAAACTCTATTTGTGAAGAATGAAGGGGGGATGCTCATGGTGGCACAAATATATGTAGATGACATTGTATTTGGTGGGATGTCATATCAGATGGTTGAACATTTTGTTAGACAAATGTAATCTGAGTTTGAGATGAGCCTTGTTGGAGAACTGACCTACTTTCTTGGGCTACAAGTCAAACAGATGGAAGACTCTATCTTTCTATCTCAAAGAAAGTATGCCAAGAACACTATGAAGAAGTTTGGCATGGAGAATGCAAGCCATAAAAGGACACCTGCTCCTACACATGTGAAAATCTCCAAAGATGAAAATGGAGAACTGACCTACTTTCTTGGGCTACAAGTCAAACAGATGGAAGACTCTATCTTTCTATCTCAAAGCAAGTATGCCAAGAACACTGTGAAGAAGTTTGGCATGGAGAATGCAAGCCATAAAAGGACACCTGCTCCTACACATGTGAAAATCTCCAAAGATGAAAATGGTGTCAGTGTAGATCAAAGTCTATACAGAAGCATGATAGGTAGTCTGCTATATCTCACAGCAAGCAGGCCTGACATTGCATTTGTTGTTGGTGTTTGTGCTAGATATCAAGATGAACCAAAAGTCAGTCACATAAACCAAGTGAAGAGAATACTGAAGTATGTCAATGGCACCAGTGACTATGGGATGTTATATACTCATGGATCTGGATCTATGCTGACTGGGTACTGTGATGCTGACTGGGCTGGGAGTGCTGATGATAGGAAGAGCACATCAGGAGGATGTTTTTTCTTAGGGAACAATCTGATATCATGGTTTAGCAAGAAACAGAACTGTGTATCTCTATCCACTGATGAAGTTGAATACATAGCAGCTGGGAGTAGTTGTTCTCAACTGGTCTGGATGAAACAAATGTTGTCTGAATACAATGTCACACAAGAAGTCATGACATTATACTGTGATAACCTGAGTGCTATAAATATCTCGAAAAATCCTATTCAGCACAGCAGGACAAAGCACATTGATATTCGTCATCACTTCATTAAAGAACTTGTGGAAGAAAAGATCATAGCACTGGAGCATGTTACTATTGAGAGGCAATTAGTTGACATATTCACTAAAGCTTTGGATGCCAACCAATTTGAATGTTTAAGAGAGAAATTGGGGATTTGTGTTCATGAGAATCTATAGCAATCAAAGGAGTTTTGTGGTAAATATCCCAGAGGATAGTTCTTACAAAAACAACAAGGAGTTTTGCAAGGTGGTTGTGAAAAGAAGATGATATTTCTTCCTCTGATTAAATGGTAATGGTTCCCCCTGTGTTGAAGACTGTGTGCTGATGAAGACTGTTCTGGTATGGATGTTGTGTGTGCTGTTATGGAAGTTGGTCCCCCTGTTGTTTGGATGCTGAAGATTTTATTGTTTTTTTGAAATATGTGTAATTTGTGGCAGTCCTTAGTGATACCTTTATGTAATATTTTGGGCTCTTAATGAGTTCCATGGATTTCTCATTATCTCAGCTATCACACCTGTGTATAATGTTAGTTTGTATCTCCTAACAATTATGTTTTAATATTTTTAATGTTATAACATCTGCTGTGACTTTCTCTGCTAGGCTAATTGACATTTATTTTGTCCAATTGGCCATCTTTTGTCAAATTTTGACTAAAAAGGGGGAGAAGTGTTAATGTGGAAACCGTCAAATATATGGAGCTGATGTGGAGATGTATGTGCTGGTGTAGCTGAACAGATGAACAACTATTATTGAAGGAGATGTGAATGTTGTTTTGTTTACAAATGTCAAAGGGGATATCTGATATGGTGCACAGGTGATGTTGAAGTGTGGTGCACAGATGATGTTGAAGCAGATGTCAGAATGATATTCTGACTGTTACAGGTGTTGTGGTTACAGGTGTTGTTATTATTAAAGGAGATGTTTGTATTGCATAGATTTAGGGGGAGAAGTAGTACCCTTGTGCATTTGTGTGTCTTACTAGTTGCATCTATAATAGTAATTCTGTTTGTGTAACACAGATTTAGGGGGAGAAGAAGTACCCTTGTGCTTGTGTGTATTACTAGTAGCTATAGCTAGTAATTATGTTTGCTTCTGCTGCTGCTTAAACTGCTGTTATGTTGTTTAATTGCTGATGTGTTTTTCCTTGTGAACAAAATGGACAGATATATGTTTTAGCCAAAATTTGCCAAAGGGGGAGTTTGTTGGTTCTAAGTGTTGGCAGCAATTTTGGTAAAACAAAGAGTGTTCACAAGATGTTGCATGTGATGTCTTAACATAAGATATCTGTGTACCTACTGGAGTTTAAATGGAAAACATAATTATGCAGGATTGTTTCAGGATGTCATACACAATGTCATGGCATCTAATATGTCTGTACCTGCTGGAAATTATAAATGGAATTATGCAGGATTGTTCCAGGATGTCAGACCCGATGTCATGACATCCTGTACACAGAACATTCAGTATGAATGTCTGGTGTTATGTGATTGCGCATTTAATGGCAATCTATGTATGATTGAAAATCTGATTTGCAGGCGCATTCAATCAATGATTACAACCTGATTTACTTATTTTCCAAGGAGATCAAACCAACTGTCATGAGAAGATTTAATTGGAAAATAGTTTTAGGGTTTTCAAGATGTCCAAGCCCAGCTGAAAGCTTCTATAAAAAGGGACTTGGAAAACCTGATTTTGTACACAACCAATACTGAGCGAAATACTAGGTGAGAGCTAGGGTTGTGTCTTGTTTAGTCGTGAGACTTGTAAGCCATTCAAGTCATCCATAGATGATTGAATTGGTCTGATTTGTGGTTGTAATTTGTCACTCTAAGCTTATAAGCAATAGTGTGTGTCTACTTGATCAAAGTTGTTAAGCAAGATCAAGTGTGTGTCTACTTGATCAAAGTTGTTAAGCAAGATCAAGTGTGTGTCTACTTGATTGAAACTGTGAAGTAAAATCAAGTGTGTGTTATTGAAAAGTGTTTTCTTTTCACAAGGGAATGTTGTTTAAAATCACATATGTGATTATAGGGAAGTGAGTGGGTTCTCATATCTAAGAGTGCTTAGGTAGAAATTGCACGGGTAGAGATTAAGTGAGAAAGACTGTAACTTGTTGAAGTGTACGGAGAGTCTTTGAACTGATTCTATTTTAGTGGATTTCCTTCCTGGCTTGGTAGCCCCCAAATGTAGGTGAGTTGGACCGAACTGGGTAAACAATTGCTTGTGTCTCTTGCATTACTATTCTCTATCTTTATCCTGTTTGCATTACTCAGATATTAGTGTCGTGACATTACCTTCGACATCTCATATCTGATACCAGAATTTCATGACCATTTTTGGAGTATGATGCTAGATGATTTAGTTGATTTAGATGAAAAAATATTAGTTGCTCTGAATGTTTTTATAAGACAAAAAGAATGAATAACTAAAGCCTACAATAAAAAGGTTAAGTTAAAAGCATTTACAATTGGTGATTACATTTGGAAAGTTATTTTGCCTATGAAACGAAAAGATACAAATTTAGATAAATGGTCACCAAATTGGGAAGACTCGTTTCAAATCATTCAAGTGTTTTCAAATGATGATTATAAAGTTAAAGAATTAAGTCCTGAAGGCCGTCCTTTTTTGTAACGTTTATATCAGACTAAGATATTTCCAATTATTAGTAAGATGAATAGTCAGACAAAGAGATAGAAAAAATTAATAAAGGTTGAAGTTTGGTCTATACCCGAGTTCTTTCATAGTCAAGAACGACATGTGGTTTTTTGTTCCTTGTATTTTTTCGACTTAGAGTAGTAATAAAGTTACTTCCTCTTTTTAGATTCTGAAAAATAAGGAAAAAGATAAATAAAGAGCAAAGAAAAAATTTGACATAGAGGAAAATAAAGGTTTTGAAAATGTACTTGTGTTGTCTCTTTTGATTGGCCAGACACTAGGCCAGATTCTTCACTTTCTTCAGTTGATTCAAGCTTCTTTTTCTTCGACCCTTTCGGGGGAATAAGAGCTCGAGCTTGATCGCGTGACTTAGTAAGTCTATGGGAATCGTGACTGCAAGTGCACAGCCTTATCACGTAATTTTAAAGATTATCGAACCCAAATGACTAATAATCGAACGTACCGTTATCTAATGTTACTATGTAAATCTAAGGTTGAGGATCTTTCTAAGAGTGGAGGGATGAAGAGAAATAACTATAACTAAAACAGAATATTAATAAAGATATTTAATAACGGGATATCAGTATGTAATGCGTCAAACTTCGAGGATTCAATGGATAGTTGTTGTAATCTTAAAGATCAAAATATTCTTCAATAGAAATTAATTATATAAAGGACTTTTTCTCACACCCTCGTTTTTATTGATTCTGACCATACTCTTAAACCAGAATGTTCGGCTCTCGCGGTCTCATTAAGAATTTAAAAGTAATTTTTGAATATAAATAAAGTCTAATTAATCCTAAAGCGCTCTCGTTGTGTTTAGGATTAATTCCTAGTTTCAAATATCCGGTTAAAATCTCAAACTCTCGTTCTTATTGACTGTAACCTTTGTTTTCTTTGTACTCTCGTACGAAAAAAAGTCTTGAATTTAAAACAAGAAACTAAAACCAGAAAATAATATTTTATAAAAGTCAACACCAATTATTTACGAATCCCGTCGTTTTGACGGTCTTTACATACCGATACCTATTGGTTTAGCCGGACATGGATCCGGGAACAAACATGATATTCATATAATTAAGCATATGATAAGGCATAAGCGATAAAAATGTAATTAAAATAAAACCTAGAATATAACTTGAGAACTTGGAATGAATATTGATTCTTCAAATTAAACAATGCTGACACGCTTTGGCAATCGAGTACACCGTTAAAATCAAATTCAGTTGCTTAAACAATAATTGCAATAGTCCATGATATGGAGAATCTATTGCTTTTACAAGGTAGGAAACTGCCTAAGAAAATATAACAACAAGAATATGACTGGAAAAGTGCACCCATATGGCCTTGAAGACCAAGTCTATATATATACTCCCCACTCCTCCTTAAAAGTAGCCTTGAATATCTACTAGTGGGGAGTGGTTTGTGTAAGAACAAAAATTGTTCTACAACAGATTCCATGATTTTGATGATAACAAAGGATGAAACCAAAAATGGCACCCTAACGAAAAGTTTCTAAGTGTGCAGGGTTCTAAAGAAAGAAGAAATAAATCTGATGATGTCATCAGATGCAAAACAAGATCAGATGCAAAATCTCAAGTATCAGAAGCATCTAAAGTGGAATCTCGTTTCAAGAAGCTCTGACTCTGGACAAAACTACAAAGTATCAGAAGCATCTGAACATGAAGTAAAGTCTAGAAGCTCTGACTCTGAACAAATGCCTTCTGTAAATTCTGAAGTTATCAGCGCCATCTGAACTTTCAAGAGATAACATCAGAAGCAAGATTCTCCAGATACACGAAGACTCTAATCAGAATTGTTAATCATGATGAAGTAACGTTTAAGCCAAGTTAAAGTTCTGCAAATGGATTTCCTCAATTAGAAAGAGACGTTAATCTCCACTTCCAAGAGAGAAGATACTAATTGTGGTAAGTAGTCACTTCTAAAAGAAAAAGTCTACTGCAGAAGCTATTAATGGAATGGCGTAACTACATCTCAATATCCAACAGATTCAACGCTACTTCAACTCTACTTCAACTCCTATAAATAGAGAAGAAATCAACATTCAGTAAGCAAGAAATCACTAGCCAAAACTATACTGAAATTATATCACGCTCAAGAAAAACATCTTTGTTCTTCAAAGATTTTCACTAAGCTTTTGCTTATCAAGTGAAAAATTTGTTCTTAAGTTTGTAATATTTGCTTTCTTAGAAGCACTCTAGATTACACATCTTGTATCTAATTTTTATTTGATTTCCTCAAGTGACTCTTTGTAGTCTGTAGACTTGAGAGGACTAAGAGATTTTCTTCTCTCTTAGGGGTTGTTTGTAATCTTTCAAGATTAGTGGATTAAGTCCTTGTTGAAGGCGAAATCACCTTGGCCGGGTGGACTGGAGTAGCTTTGTGTTATAAGCGAACCAGTATAAAATCATTGTGTGATTTTCATTATTGCAAAAGCGCTTATTTTTCAAACAATTCAAACCCCCCCTTTCTTGTTTTTCTCACCTTCAATTGGTATCAGAGCTCCGGCTCTGTTATTGATTTTCAAATCAAACACTTAACCGTGTAGAGAGATCCAGTGCGAGAAAAACAAATGGCCCACTCAAATGAGAAAGATTCTTACAATGCCAAGCCTCCTGTTTTTGATGGAGAAAAGTTTGATTACTGGAAAGATAGAATCGAAAGTTTCTTTCTGGGTTATGATGCTGACCTCTGGGACATTGTCACAGATGGATACAAACCTCCAACCTTAAATGGAGCTGAAGTTCCCAGAAGCAAAATGTCAGAAGATCAGAAACGTGTTTTCAAGAATCACCACAAGGCCAGAACAATACTTCTAAATGCTATATCATACAACGAATACGAAAAGATCACCAACAGAGAGACGGCTAAAGATATACTTGACTCTCTGAGGATGACCCATGAAGGAAACTCCCAAGTCAAGGAGACGAAGGCTCTGGCGTTGATCCAGAAATATGAAGCCTTCAAGATGGAAGATGACGAAGCTATAGAAACTATGTTTTCCAGATTCCAAACTCTTATTGCAGGTCTTAAAGTGCTAGACAAGGGATACACGACTGCAGATCATGTTAAGAAGATTGTCAGAAGTCTGCCAAAGAAATGGAGACCTATGGTTACTGCTCTGAAGTTATCAAAGGATCTGAACAGTATCAGCCTTGAAGAACTTGTTAGTTCTCTCAGAAGCCATGAGATAGAACTAGAGGAGGATGAGCCTCAGAAAAGGAACAAGTCAGTGGCGCTGAAGTCCAGACCTGAAAGACGGAAGTCAGACAGAACCAAAGCTCTCCAGGCAGAAACTGCAGATACTGACGACTCTGAACCTGAAGACTCTGATGATGAAGAAGAACTGTCCTTACTAACCAGAAGAGTTAAGCAACTCTGGAAAAGAAGGAACAACAACAACTTCAGAAGATCAAGACCCAGAGGGGATAGATCAGAGTCAACTTCAAAAGGTAAACCTAATAAAGATATTACCTGTTTTGAATGTAAAGAAACAGGTCATTATAGAAATGAATGCC
This sequence comes from Lathyrus oleraceus, assembly GCF_024323335.1. Classification (NCBI taxonomy): domain Eukaryota; kingdom Viridiplantae; phylum Streptophyta; class Magnoliopsida; order Fabales; family Fabaceae; genus Lathyrus; species Lathyrus oleraceus. Next base: position 617,499,268 of record NC_066583.1, read on the forward strand.
CCAAGCTGAAGAAAGATAACTCTAAGAAAGAAAGCTTCAAGAAAAATGCCTTCAGAACAAAGAAGGGATTAATGGCCACCTGGGACGATAGTGAATCCGAATCATCAGAATCTGACTCTGATGAACAGGCCAACGTAGCTTTTATGGCTACCACATCCAGCAGCTCAGATGAAGAATCTGAAGAGGTATTTTCTGAACTTTCTAGATCTGACTTAGAATCATGTTTATCAGAAACTCTTACCTCTCTTCAGAAATTAAAACAAAAAGTTAAAAACATCAAAGGCCTTCTTAAAGCAAAATCTGAAGAGTGTAGTAAACTTGAGACAACAATTCTAGCAAGAGATGATACAATCATATCTTTAACGTTAGAAAGAGATGAAGCTAAAACGAAAAGCTTAGAATTAGAAGAAGTGTTGTCTCAAGCACCACAAACTTCAAATGAAATTATTTATAAATATGAAGAAGCCTTTCAGAAGTTTCTGAAGAGTGGAATAGATAGGAGTATTATGGCATCCATGATTTATGGAGTAAGTCAGAATAATAAAAGGGGAATTGGGTATGATTCTGATTCTGATAAAACTTCTACCAGTAACCAGCTTAAATCTCCTTTTTCATATCATTACACACACACACAAGAACAAAAATTTAAGAATGCTAGAAGACCCAAAGTTATAAAAAACTCTGGGAAGACTAATCTAAAAGGACCCAAGAGATTCTGGGTACCGAAAGATAAGATTATCTATGTTGCAGATATCCTATGCAGCAAAGTTCAGACACCAGTCATGGTACCTGGACTCTGGATGCTCGCGACATATGACGGGAAGAAAGTCTATGTTCCAAAGCCTGGAACTTAAAGACGCTGGATTTGTAGGCTTCGGAGGAGATCAGAAAGGAAGGATCAGAGGCTCCGGAACTATTGGTAATGGTACTCTTCCCTCTATATCTGATGTTCTTTATGTAGAAGGATTAATGCATAACTTGTTATCCATAAGTCAATTAAGTGATAACGGTTATGATGTAATCTTTAATCAAAAAACGTGTAAAGCCATTAGTCAGAACGATGGCTCTGTCCTTTTCACAGGCAAGAGGAAAAACAACATTTACAAAATAAATCTTTCTGATTTAAAAGATCAAAATGTTAAATGTTTAATGTCAGTTCACGAAGAGCAATGGGTATGGCATAGACGCTTAGGCCACATTAGCATGAGAAAACTTTCTCAGCTAACTAAACTTGAGTTAGTCAGAGGCTTACCTAAACTGAAGTTTTCTTCAGATGCTCTGTGTGAAGCTTGTCAGAAAGGAAAGTTTTCAAAAACATCTTTTAAAAAGAAAAATGTTGTTTCTACCTCCAAGCCTCTGGAGCTTCTTCACATTGACTTATTTGGTCCTGTGAAAACAGCATCAGTCAATGGAAAGAAGTATGGACTAGTAATCGTTGATGATTACAGCCGCTGGACATGGGTAAAATTCCTAAAGCACAAGAGTGAGTCTCACTCTGTATTCACCAGTTTCTGTTCTAAAGTGCAAAAAGAATTTGACTCTAAAATTGTTAGAGTCAGAAGTGATCATGGTGGAGAATTTGAAAATAAAGATTTTGAAGAACTATTTGATTCTAATGGAATATCCCATGATTTCTCCTGCCCTAGAACTCCACAACAAAATGGAGTTGTAGAGAGGAAGAATAGGACACTCCAAGAAATGGCCAGAACCATGATCAATGAAACAAATGTAGCAAAGCACTTTTGGGCAGAAGCTGTAAATACAGCGTGTTACATTCAGAATAGAATCTCTATTAGACCTATTCTGGAAAAGACTCCCTATGAACTGTGTAAGGGAAGAAAACCCAACATTTCATATTTTCATCCTTTTGGATGCATTTGTTTTATATTAAATACTAAAGAACATCTAAACAAGTTTGATTCCAAAGCACAGAAAGGTATTATGTTAGGATACTCAGAACGCTCTAAAGGCTATAGAGTATACAACACAGAAACCAAAATTGTGGAGGAATCAATTCATGTTAGATTTGATGATAAGCTTGACCCTGAAAAGTCAAAGCTAGTTGAAAAGTTTGCAGATTTGGAAATCACTCTGGTAGAATCTAAGAAAACTCCAGAAGCAACTGTCACTCCAGACTCTGAAGAAATTAAATCTCCAGAAATTCCAAGGAAAGTCAAGAGTCGTAGCAACGTATCTGAAGATTTGATTTTGGGAAACAAAGATGAACCTGTTAGAACCAGATCTACCTTCAGAACTTCTGAAGATATTCCTCTGGGACTAGTGTCTCTGATTGAGCCTACGTCCTGTGATGAAGCTCTTCAAGATGATGATTGGGTGGCAGCTATGCAAGAAGAGTTAGATCAATTCTCCAAGAATGATGTCTGGGATCTCGTTCCTAAACCCAGAGGCACTCATGTCATTGGAACCAGATGGGTTTTCAGAAACAAACTGAACGAGAAAGGAGAAGTTGTCAGAAACAAAGCACGACTGGTAGCTCAAGGTTATAGTCAACAAGAAGGTATTGATTATAATGAAACTTTTGCTCCAGTCGCAAGGTTAGAGTCTATTCGTCTTCTTGTATCATTTGCTATTAATCACTCTATAAAATTATACCAAATGGATGTCAAGAGTGCATTTCTTAATGGTTATATCTTAGAAGAAGTGTATGTCAATCAACCTCCTGGCTTTGAAAATTCAAACTTTCCAGAACATGTTTTCAAACTTAAGAAATCTTTATATGGACTTAAACAAGCTCCCAGAGCTTGGTATGAACGTCTGAGCAATTTTCTTCTGGAACAAAATTTTATCAGAGGGAAAGTTGATTCTACACTCTTCTGTAAAAACCTTAATAATGATCTCATGATATGCCAGATTTATGTTGATGACATTATTTTTGGTTCTGCTAATATCTCTGTTTGCCAAGAATTTTCTAAGTTAATGCAGGCAGAATTTGAAATGAGTCTAATGCAAGAACTAAAGTTCTTTCTGGGAATTCAAATCAATCAAACTCCAGAAGTCACGTACATTCATCAAAGCAAGTACATTAAAGATGTTCTGAAGAAGTTTGATATGTCTGAATGCAACTCTGCAAAGACTCCTATGCACCCAACTTGCATTCTGGAAAAGGAAGAGGTAAGCAACAAGGTTTGTCAGAAGCTCTATCGAGGCATGATAGGCTCTCTTCTCTATCTGACTGCTACTCGTCCTGATATTCTCTTTAGCGTCTGTCTTTGTGCCAGATTCCAATCAGATCCTAGAGAATCTCATTTAACAGCTGTTAAGAGAATTCTTAAGTATCTGAAAGGAACTCCTAACCTGGGCCTGATGTATGAGAAAACATCAGAGTATAGGCTTTCTGGTTATTGTGATGCAGATTATGCAGGAGATAAAATAGAACGAAAAAGCACATTTGGAAATTGCCAGCTTCTGGGAAACAATCTAATCTCCTGGGCTAGCAAAAGACAGTCAACTATCGCTCTATCAACTGCAGAAGCAGAATATATCTCAGCATCACTGTGCACAACTCAGATGCTCTGGATGAAACATCAGCTAGAAGATCTTCAAATCTTTGAGAGTAACATTCCTATCCTTTGTGATAATACTGCTGCTATTTGTTTGAGTAAGAATCCTATTCTACATTCCAGAGCCAAACACATAGAAATTAAACATCATTTTATTAGAGACTATGTTCAGAAAGGAATAGTAACGCTGAAGTTCATTGATACAGAACATCAATGGGCAGATATCTTTACTAAGCCTCTAGCTGAAGATAGATTTCTTTTTATCTTAGAAAATCTGAACATTAAAAATTGCCCTGAGTAAAATTTGGCTCTGAACATGTAAAATGAGAATCTGATAAAAACAAATACACTTCTGCCTCTGACTCTGATACTTCTACATTGTTAAGAAGATATCTGAGTTAGAAATCTTCAGAACCAATCTCTTGGTATTCCTGAAGATCAGATACATCAACGCGTGGAACTCTGAAGCGTCAAACTTTAGAACTTCTAGACAGCTGTCAAGAAATTCAAAAGGCAGACGTTTGAGTTTTCCTCGAGCAGTGTGCAAACTGTTGGGATTAGACATTCATTAATGAGCTGTAATCATTTTTCCCCCAAACGTGCCTTTTTGAGTTTTGTGTCTAACGCTGGTATGTGTGTCGTTTTGCATGTGTTTGAACTTAGGTATATAAACACTTTTCTCACATTTCACACACTTATCACTCTTCACTCACTCTTAAACCCTAAACCCTCTCTCGAAGTTTTCTCTGCAACTCCTTCAGTTCTTCATCTTCTTCATCAATTTTCTTCATGAATCCTCAAGAGCAAGAAGTTTTTAACTTCTCCCAACAAATGGAAGCCGCTTCTAATCCCCAAACCTCAAACACTCAAACACCCATGGTTATAGACGTCACCACGACCCCAGTCTACAAAGAACCTCACATTCTTGAACGTGAACAACACATTCATCTTTCAACTCCCTTTGAAGGTTTGGATGTACTGTGTGAATCGCTGGTAGATTTTGAGAACTTGAGAAGAAACGGTGTTGATCTTACTGAAGATCTTCGCAAGCAAGGTTGGGAAACCTACTTCGACAGGCTTTATGGTCCAATCTATCCTCTTCTGGTGAAGGAGTTCTGGAGATGTGCAGATGCTGATGACCAGTTCATTGTTTCTTTTGTTCTGGGAGTGAAGATCATTATCATAGAAGCGTCTATTGCTTCCTTGCTAAACATGGAGAAAGCTGGAGGTAAAAGGATTTACAACATTCCTCCAAGGTCCAAGCGCATCACAGAAGTCATTAACCCTACAATCTTCAAAGCAAATGTTGAAGGAAACCCCTCTAAGAACAAGGAGCTTCATCAGAACCTCCGAGTTTGGCTGAAGATTATTCTGGGAACAATCCATCATCGTCCAGCCTCCAACTCTTCAGATTACATAAATGCTGATCAGAAATGCATCCTTTACTGTATTCAGAAGGGTATCCAGATCAACCTCCCTGTTCTCCTCTTCAGATATCTGAGGGATTCAGTCAGAGAAACCAGGAATAACATGAAGCCCAGATCCTACATTCCTCTGGGTAGATTGCTCTCTGACATCTTCATTGAGCATGGGCTGGTAGATGCTCTGGAGAAGACCAGATGTATGGATGATCTGGCAATTGACGTTGGAAAGCCTCTGAATGCCAAAAACCTGAGGAGCATGGGAATCATCAAAGACATTAGAGTCAAGCCCACTATGGATGTGACCTGGGAAGCTCTGAAAGATCAGAGGAAGATGCCTCATGGCCTTGAAAGGTTCTTCAAGAATGAACCCAGAGATGCCATTGCTATCTACCTTCAGGATCGTCTGGATGAAGGCATTGATATTTCTGATTTCCGCCTTGAAGACTGTCTGGACTCTGTAGAAGATTTGGTCAGATACAAAAGAGGTCTTTCTGAGAAGAAGATAGCTGAGGAAGCAAGGAAGGCAAAGAAACCCAGACTTGGAGAATCTTCTGGAACCAAAGCTCCTCTGAAAATCTCTTCTTCTGGTAAGTCTATTCCTCCTGTTACTTCTGTAATACCTATGATGGCCTCTTCTACTCCTCTCCCAACACCAATATTTACAACCTCTGAAATCCCTCCTTCAACCATCAGAACCTCTCAACCTCCACCTGTTCTAAAAATTGCTCGTAATTTCACAACAACCTCTGACCCTAATCAACTATATCACCACAGCTCTTCCTCATCCTCTGAATATGAATCACCCCCTTACCTTTCCCCTTCTTCTGACCAAGAGTTCTCTGAACAAGAGTCCTCTGACCAAGAACACTCTGACCCAAACTCCCCAACAATAGCTGAAATTTATGCTAAAAATTTCGCTCCACAACCCTCAACACAATCTGAAGTAACCTCACCCCTCCAAACTTCACTTCCACCACAACAAACAACAACCTTACCCTCTGAAACTCAACCATCTGATCCCTTCACCTCTAATATCACTCCACCATTTATTCCCGCTGTACCTGGACCAGACTCTGACCCTTTAGACCTAAATCCACTATATGCTTCATCCCCTAGTCTTCAACCAGACGCAGATTCTGAACTTCAAGCAGAATCTGAACCTCAACAAACTGAACCTCACTCTCTAAATCTCAGCCCTCAAAACTCTCCACCTCATTCACCTGAACCTGAACCTGAACTTACCATACCTACCCTTGAGGAGGCCATTATACAGGTTGCAGAAGCCTCAGTCCAGAAGATCAAGTCTCTGGCTAAAAACTCTGAAGTTAGTGATGATCCTAAATCTGTTAGGACACACTGGAACAGAGTCATTAGTTGGATGACCTCTGAGTCTTATAGGCTGAAGAGTATCTCTGAACAAGTCAGAAATGGCTACATCAGAGACTCTGAGGAAAGACTCCAAGAGAGACTGGCTAGAGAAGCTGAGGCTAAGAGATTAGAGGAAGAAAGGTTGGCCAGGGAAGCAGAAGAAGCCAAGAGGTTGGAAGAAGAACGCCTGGCAAAGGAAGCAGAACTTCTAAGGATTCAGGAAGCTGAAGCCAAGGCTAAGGCAGATGCAGAAGCCCAAGCTGCTGCTGAAGCTGAAGCTCAGCAGGCTCTGATTCAGGGGGAGTCTTCCTCTGCGATCCCTCTGATTCTTAACACTCTGAAGGAGATCAAGCAAGATCAGCAAGAGATCAAGAAAGATCAGAATGAGCTTCGTGCCAGGATGGACAAGCAAGATGCTCTGAATGAAAACATCCAGAACATGTTTGCCATGTTGCTTCAGAGACTTCCTCAACCTCCAAACCCTTAGGCACTTAGGATTTATTTTGTTTGCTTGCCTAATGTTTTTGCTTCTGTCTTCTTTTTAGCTCTGATATTCGTCTTTGAATCTGATGTTTTTGACTGTTGTTTGCCTTTGTGCTTTTTAATGAAGTGTTTTTCTCTTTATTATTCTTTTTATTTTTTATGCCTTTTTGATTATGCCAAAAAGGGGGAGAAATTATTAAATAGCTCTGATGAAAATTATGTCTAAAACCTTAAGCATTCTGCAACAATTATAGAAATAGTTCTGATATAAATAGCTCTGATTAAATAATAGCTCTGATTAAATAACTCTAACATTAAAATTAAGAAATTGCAGAAAGTTTTCAGAAATCTTATTGCTTGGAAAGCTCTGGTAAGAACTTCTGAACTCCCTAGTACTAACTCAGGGGGAGCTTTTGTCTATCTGATCTAATATTTTTCATGTTTCATCTGATAATTTTATTTGTTTTGTCATCATCAAAAAGGGGGAGATTGTAAGAACAAAAATTGTTCTACAACAGATTCCATGATTTTGATGATAACAAAGGATGAAACCAAAAATGGCACCCTAACGAAAAGTTTCTAAGTGTGCAGGGTTCTAAAGAAAGAAGAAATAAATCTGATGATGTCATCAGATGCAAAACAAGATCAGATGCAAAATCTCAAGTATCAGAAGCATCTAAAGTGGAATCTCGTTTCAAGAAGCTCTGACTCTGGACAAAACTACAAAGTATCAGAAGCATCTGAACATGAAGTAAAGTCTAGAAGCTCTGACTCTGAACAAATGCCTTCTGTAAATTCTGAAGTTATCAGCGCCATCTGAACTTTCAAGAGATAACATCAGAAGCAAGATTCTCCAGATACACGAAGACTCTAATCAGAATTGTTAATCATGATGAAGTAACGTTTAAGCCAAGTTAAAGTTCTGCAAATGGATTTCCTCAATTAGAAAGAGACGTTAATCTCCACTTCCAAGAGAGAAGATACTAATTGTGGTAAGTAGTCACTTCTAAAAGAAAAAGTCTACTGCAGAAGCTATTAATGGAATGGCGTAACTACATCTCAATATCCAACAGATTCAACGCTACTTCAACTCTACTTCAACTCCTATAAATAGAGAAGAAATCAACATTCAGTAAGCAAGAAATCACTAGCCAAAACTATACTGAAATTATATCACGCTCAAGAAAAACATCTTTGTTCTTCAAAGATTTTCACTAAGCTTTTGCTTATCAAGTGAAAAATTTGTTCTTAAGTTTGTAATATTTGCTTTCTTAGAAGCACTCTAGATTACACATCTTGTATCTAATTTTTATTTGATTTCCTCAAGTGACTCTTTGTAGTCTGTAGACTTGAGAGGACTAAGAGATTTTCTTCTCTCTTAGGGGTTGTTTGTAATCTTTCAAGATTAGTGGATTAAGTCCTTGTTGAAGGCGAAATCACCTTGGCCGGGTGGACTGGAGTAGCTTTGTGTTATAAGCGAACCAGTATAAAATCATTGTGTGATTTTCATTATTGCAAAAGCGCTTATTTTTCAAACAATTCAAACCCCCCCTTTCTTGTTTTTCTCACCTTCAGTTTGTTGAATGAGCAAAAACCAAACATGGAGAAAACTGTGGAGAGAAACAAGGAAGAATGGGTTGGTGGCGGCTGCCACAACCCTAATTTTATATACGTGGCGGGCACCACTTTCCTTTGTGGTGGGCGCCACATTCTCCTAATGTGATGGGCGCCACACATTTCTTCATTTTTGCTCCATTTTTTTCCCTTTTTCTTTCCTTTTTGCTATTTTCCCCTTTGCTTTCCTAGACATCTCTTATTCGATAAATACTTGAAATAAACATAAAATATGGCGTAATACTATGGAAAATCAAGTAAAAAGCAATGCATGTTAAGTCAAATATACGATATATTTTTGCGTTATCAAACTCCCCCATACTTAAGTCTTTGCTTGTTCTCAAGCAAATGCTGCGTACATGAATAAAAGAGTTTTGTAAAATCTTTGCAACATACAATATGAAGACTCGTGAAAGACACAGTTGCATTCTGATACTCATTCTAGCCTATAAACTCTCCTTTAGTCAGAAATTGCATCAACGGGTACTAACTACCACATTAAGGGTATCGTTGGAACACATAGTCACAATCGTGCAACCATAAGTCTCCCTCCTACACAAACCAATCTGAATCATGTCATCATGCATAAGCCTACCTTACTAATCCTTCTTTTTATCCTTTTTTCGTTCTGGCGCAATCACATTAAGCCCATTATCCTTTCACATTCATAGCAAGATAATCTGTTAGTGACTATGATCTCATCGTTATTCATTTCTTTCTTTTTCGCACTTTGGCTCAAATAATGGTTAAAGATGGTTATGCCGTTGGGTTAAATGACCGAGTGAGGGTCACCTAACTTAGAAAGAACAACATTTTCATAATTTGTCATTCTTTTCTCTTTTAAGCCTGAGATCATACACTTATTTGCATCAACTTCTTGTGTAGTGTGTGCTTAGGATGGTGCTGACTGCTAGATAAACTACTTAAGGAATAATAAAGGATAGAATTTAAGGCTACGACATGACAAGTACTCAAATCGATCTTATACTTGGGAGATTTAAAGTGTTAAAACGATACCGATCTTGTAAAGTTTTTCCAAATCTCTATAATTCAACCTCAGTTTTATTTATAGTTTAGAACTTTCAAAAGATGTACTATATTTCTAAGTCAAGATTTTTCGCAAAATTTTGGTATGGCTTAAGCAAATGGGAGAATCAGTAAATAACGGAAACCACGTATAAAAACTCGACAACACATTGATATTTGATTCAACTAACACTTAACAAAAATAAAATAACAAAGGGAAATAACAAAAAATTGAATCTACCTAGAAAGCGATAAATAAAAGCGGCAAAGCTTCCTCCCCCATACTTAAACCGAGCATTGTCTCCAATGCGACGACCTAAGATAGGAAATAAAGGTAGAACCTGGGCAGCTTGCTACTGACGCCTTTTGCCACGTGTTCGTGCACGTCCACCATTTCCAAGCTAGTGAGGTGGCACACCCACATAGGAGGCATAGTCTTGTAGATCTTCCACACGCACTGTCAATGTTGCCATTTCATCGATCAAGTCAGACATGTTCTGTTCGGTCTTGAAAGCGTAGTCATGTTGGTCATGCTGCATCTGGCGAAGGATTTGCATCACTTCTGTTTGCTGAGCTTCCATGTTTTGGATTGGTTGGTTGCGCTGAGCGTCTAATTCGCTACGTCGCAGCAGTTCAGCATAGATATCATCAAGAGTGACAGGTGTCACATTTCTTCTTCTAGGTCTTTGGATGGATGATGTACCCGTAACATTTTCAGAAGAAATATGTGTGGTATGTGGGTGTGTGTCAGTAGCGGGAGTAGCTTACTCCTAAACATAATCCTCATCGATGTCCCCGCCAGCAGCTACATTCTCAGGAATGTGCGCGGGGACCTGGTCAGGCACCAGATCATGAATATAACAATAATTTTATGGGTTACACACATCTGTGCAAGTTGGATTTGGGAGGATGAAATCTTGAAAAACATTATTTGCAACCATTAGGTGAAACCTATCGTCACGCCTTCGTTTTACCAATTTCATGCTCCTCGTCATGTCAATGTCAATGGCACGAGGCGAGAGCGGAGTTAGCCGGGAGAATTTTTCTTCGAGTCCTAGGACTCTGGCTATTGAGGTTATCAAACCTCCAAAAACAATTGGCCCTCTCTTCGAATTGACAATGACCTGCATGTGAGAGAACATAAAAGGGACGATATTTACCTGTTGTGGCAGAAAAGTGACGAACAGACTTTTTCGTTCACCTTGTTAAAGTTTGCTCGTCCAAAAACGGTACATGCCAATATTTGGCAGAAATATTGAATAGTCGGGTTATGAATTAAAGTGGCTTTGTTTCCCTAAAAACTATGGGTTATTGTACTTGTTATTGCCCTGCAAAATGGTTGAAAGGCATGTTGCCAACCCTCATTATCTGGGACCTCACTTACTACGCCATCCCCATGGGGAAATTATAGCAGGTCCGCTAGTTGGGCAAAGTTAAAAGCATATTCTATGTTGAACAAGCGAAACTGGACAGTCCCACTGGAACAGTTTGTGTTGGGTGTGAGACTACAAATTAACGAACTTAGGAACTCTAGTGTTAATTAAGCATAAACTGAGTCCTTAAAAGATAAGAAATAATTTAAACTTAAAGTGTTTAGCATATAGATAACATTGTCTAGAATTCCTAAGGCTATTAAGCAAGGTTCATCGGCGTACCTTGTTGATTCGATTTTTCTTGCGCTTAGAGCCATGTAAGTCTCTTCCTGCAATTCACCTGGTTCGCCGTTTCTGAACAATATTTCGTATTCTCTCATTTGTGCCATGACTGAAATTCGTACTACTCGTGTAATGTAGTAAGAATGTAGCAAGAAAGAGTAGAATTATGTTTATGAGAGGTGTGGTTTGGTGAGATTATGTTGGTGGTTTGTATAAAGATGATGGTGGTTGGAAATTGATTAATGAAATAAATTTCCTTGAATGGAGTTCAATGCCTCGGTCAAAGAATTTTGAAAATGGTTGAAAAGGCTTTAATACATTGTCTAGCATGCAAGGGACAAAGTAATTAAGGAATTTATGTGACAATAGTATAGCAGCGTGCGCGTGAGGATTAATGAAGTGGTTGGCGCCACTTTTCATGTGTGTGGAGGGCGCCACTAAGAGCTTATGGCGGGCGCCACAATGTTCACATGGGCGCCACAGCCTGTGTGTGGCAAGCGCCACATGCAGTGTTGTGTGTTCCCATGTGTTATACTTTTGAAACTCTTAGCCTCTGCATATTATCCTTGACCATATCTTTTGCATGATAAATTAATTTGACTGACATTTAATAGTATTTGTATAATTAGGTGAAAGAAAACCAAGATACATAGAAGTGAGAATGAAGGATTAAATAGGATATGGTAGAATGAAATTAAAACATAAAATCGAAAAAGAAAAGAATGAGGTAGATGGAACATAATAACTTAATTCATTTGTGAAATAATTAAAAATTCCTAATGTGTAAAAACAATAATAAAATTCCAAACATTAAACAAAATAAGGTCAATGTCAGTAAATCAATAATATTCAAATCAATTAGCCATTACGGCGACTGCTGGTAGGAGGAGCGAACGAGTAGAAGTGCTGGTAAATATGATTCAGGTTCTTAGTCACCACATCCATAAAGCCGTGGAATTCCACGCGCAAAGTGCTCAACTTTCCTCTCAGATTGGCGGTGGGAGGCACATCTGGTATAGCTGGGACGCGTGATTCAGCGTTAGAGAGAAAAGTATCATAGCGGTCGTAGATTTGGGGCGTCTCCGGAGGAGAAGGTGGTGCATCTGGTGGTCCATCCAAATCATAGAGGCAGTTGTTCCTATCATGTACACTTGTCCTATGGTCTGGTAGGGTAAACATGTGTACTACTTGGTGGTTAATTAGAAATTCAAACACATCCGGGCCTAGGTTCCTAATGATACTAGTGTTGAAACAGAATTGGATATTCATTAGTCGTATTCCACCTAGAGGGTTAAGTCTGATAAGTGGTTATCTCAGTCCAATGGCATTTGTGATCATGGTCACTAAGCCCCCTACTAAGATTGGTACATGCTTATCTTGCGATATACGGTCTAAGTTAGTTATCATAAATGTAGTGACATTAACAGGACGGGCTTGTGATGCACAATACATTATAAAGAGCTCGTCTTTGGACACGATGGTTATGTTTTGTTCCTTTCCAAATATGGTATGAGCTATGGTCTTATGAAAGTAACGAATTGCAGGGTTGTGGATGTTCTCAGAATGCATGAGATCTGGCTCGGGATGGTTGTTTCCTGTAATGCTACCCCAAAAGTAATCTAGTTCAAGGTCTGTAAGCCGGTCTTCCTGGTTGATGGTAAAGGTATCAGGACCATTAGGGCATCCTAGGAGTTCAGCTATTTCTCTATGAGTGTAGAGGTACTCAATATCGAACATCTTAAAGGTGATAAAGCCTTTGTTAAATCCCATACCATGGTTTGGCAGGTAAACTATGGAGCTTAGGAACTCTAAAGTTAACCTACGATAGGAACTAAATTTTCTTTTGATAGCAAAGGTATCCCAACCAATTTGGTTAATCAGGAACATTACACTGTCTCTTATACCTAACTTGGACATGGTACGTCCATCTAGGTATATGGTCAGTGCCATTTCTCTCTGAGTTAGGGCCTCAAAGCGTCATCTTTGACCTCTGCCTCTGAAGACTAGATAAATTTAAGTAGATAATATCATTCAGTTAGTAGTGGTTAACAATGAAGAAAAATACCAATTGACTTTATGAAAAATAAGAAATAAAAAATGGATAGATAAAAAGAATGACATTAATAAAACAGGAAATATTCGCTATGGTTTACGTCGATAGCGCGATAACTCAAGAGTGTAAGTACTCATGGTGGTTATTTTGAGGATGAATCCTCGGTCAAACTTTTAATTATCCTCGATTTCCATGGCCATTTATCACGCCATCTCTCATATCTATCACCTTTTCTTCTTTTTCTTCTGCGAGGTAGTTTATCCTTCTGAATTTATGGTGGTGGTTCTGGCTCTATCCTGAGAGCTAGCTTTTCAGGTTTGGGTTCAATTTTTTCATCCACCACCTCAAAGTCTAACTTGCCCCTTTTAATACTAATGAGTTCCCTAGTTTCACGGTCTTCTAATTTTCTATTCTTATTCGGGATCTCAAATAAGGTGCATTGGTGTGGATATTTTCCAATAGCTTCTTATACCTTTCGGATTTGGGGTCTACCTTAACTTCCACAGACCTTTGCGGGAAAGTAATTGGTGATTCATAGGGAGGAGGAACAACACATAGTGTTTCCTTCTCTACCTCTTCGACAACCTCCCTTTCGGGTGGTGTCGGTGGATCTTTCTCAATCTCTACTCTTTTCTCACCTGAATCCTCCTTATTATCACTCTCCTTAGGATTTTCGGTAGATTTTTCAATGGTGATTGTTACAACATCTGCATGTTTCTCAGGGAATGGTCCTAGAGGTGTCTGCGCAAGCAGGAAGGTTTGAGTCTCCAATGCCTCGTTGTGAGTGACGAGGGACTCGACCACAATGTTCAGTTGCCTAAGGGTTTCATTGGTATAGAGACTTTGTTTTCTAAATTCTTCATTTTAAAGAGTTTGTGTAGCCACAAAGTGTTCCATCATAGATTTTATCCTAGACTGACTTTGCGTCTCAATGAAATCCTCCATTGATATTTCCAGGTCGGATTTATAGGAATCTTGCGATTCCTCAAAATACTGGGAGTGATAATCGTAGAGAAAATTTGGGTGATACATAGTAATAGAGAAAAGAGTGCCTTAGTCTGTACTGCGCAACACTGGATTTACGATATCGACTAAATTAGTCCCCGACAACGGCGCCAAGAACTTGATCACGTGACTTAGTAAGTCTATGGGAACCGTGAATGCAAGTGCACAATCTTATCACGTAGTTTTAAAGATTAACGAACCCAAAGGACTAATAATCGAACATACCGTTATCTAATGTTACTATGTAAATCTAAGGCTGAAGATCTTTCTAAGAGTGGAGGGACGAAGAGAAATAACTATAACTAAAACAGGTTATTAATAAAGATATTTAATAATGGGATATCGGTATGTAACGCGTCAAACATCGGGGATTCGATGGATAGTTGGTGTAATCTTAAAGATCAAAATATTCTTCAGTAGAAATTATTTATATAAAGGACTCTGTCTCACACTCTCGTTTCTATTGACTCTGACCATACTGTTAAACCAGAATGTTTGGCTCTCGCGGTCTCATTAAGAATTTAAAAGTAACCTTTGAATATAAATAAAGTCTAATTAATCCTAAAGCGCTCTCGTTGTGTTTAGGATTAATCCCTAGTTTCAGTTATCCGGTTAAAATCTCAAACTCTCGTTCTTATTGACCATAACCTTTGTTTGCTTTGTACTCTCGTACGAAAAACAGTCTTGAATTTAAAACAAGAAACTAAAACTGGAAAATAATATAAAAGCCAACACCAATTATTTATGAATCCCGTCGTTTTGACGGTCTTTACATACCGATACCTATTGGTTTAGCTGGACATGGATCCGGGAACAAACATGATATTCAGATAATTAAGCATACGATAAGGCATAAGCGATAAAAATGCAATTAAAATAAAACCTGGAATATAAATCAAGAACTTGGAATGAATACTGATTTTTCAAATTAAACAATGCCGACACGCTTTGGCAATCGAGTACACCGTTACAATCAAATTCAGTTGCTTAAAAAATAATTTCAATAGTCCCCGATGTGGAGAATATATTGCTTTTACAAGGTAGGAAACTGCCTAAGAAAATCTAACAACAAGAATCTGACTGGAAAAATGCACCCCTCTGGCCTTGAAGACCAAGTATATAATATACTCCCCACTCCTCCTTAAAAGTAGCCTTGAATATCTACTAGTGGGGAGTGGTTTGTTGAATGAGCAAAAACCAAACGTGGAGAAAATTATGGAGAGAAACAAGGAAGACTGGGTTGGTGGCGGCTGACACAACCCTAATTTGATATATGTGGCGAGCGCCACTTTCCTTTATTATAGGTCTCGCATTCTCCTAATATGATGTGCGCCACCCTTCTTAATTCCTTGTGGCGGGCGCCACTCTTCCATGTGGTGGGCGCCACCTTCTTCAAATGTGGCAGGCGCCACACATTTCTTCATTTTTGCTCCATTTTCTTCCCTTTTTCTTTCCTTTTTGCCATTTTCCCCTTTGCTTGCCTAGACATATCTTATTCGATAAATACCTGAAATAAACATAAAATACGGTGTAATACTATGGAAAATTAAGTAAAAAGTAATGCATGTTAAGTCAAATATACAATACATTTTCGCGTTATCAGAGCTACAAAATTTCAAAACAAGTAAATAGTATGAACACAAAAGAGGAGTTAGTGAGTTTTGAGATCCCCTTTTATCTCACCTTCTAGAATGGTGGAGCTGACTCGAACGTGTTCGAGATCGACTCTTAAAGGAAATGAATAATTATGTATGTGATACTTAGACGAAATCACTGTATGGGTTGATCGCTCGACTTTATGAGTCGAATTTGGGGTACAAACTGCAAGTGCACAGTTCTATCGCGTAGTTTTAAAAGATATCGATCCCACAGGGACTTATGAATCGATATACCGTTATCTAAGGTTACTTCGTAAAGCTAAGGCAGGTAATACTTTGATTGTTTGGGGAAAAAAGCTAAAACTAAAATAAGATCTAAAATTAATATCTAATAAGCGGATATCGGTATGTAATTCGTCGTAATTAGGGAATCAATTCTTTATTGGTTTCTTGGTTTTAAAATGAATATTTTCAGTTGACGCTATTGGTTAAAAGTTTTATCTCAAACTCTCGCTTTGTTGAATAAACTATGATTTTATATTAACGTAGCTGTCACTTATAGTTAAGTCAAAAACCACTTTTTGAAAACAGTAGGATCCGTAGAAACTCTTTTTAAGAAAACACTAATCGTTTAAACACCCTTATCTCAAACTCTCGCTCTGTTGACTTAGGTTATATAATTAAACTCAAATGCTTAACTCTCGCCCTCACATTCAATCTTTAAAAATACTTTTTGAAAAAGGTTAGAATTTAATTAACTCTAAAAATTGCTCTCGCCCTGATCTAGAATTAATGTCCAATTTATACTGTCCAGTCAAAACCTCAAACTCTCGCTCTATTGATTTTAACTTCTTTATGTCTTTTACTCTCGTACAAAAACTTTGTTATTAAACCTGTAAATTGAGACCGTAAAAAGAGTGATTTTAATTTTAAACTTAATTAAACCAACTTAGTTTTGATTCCTTCATTCCGCTTACTTTACATACCCATACCTAAATAAATCAGCCAGACATGCTAAACAGACTTAAATAAATAACATGCATAAACAGATTCATCACAGGCAAGCAGCAAAAATTAATAATAAAAACAAGCATATATAAATTCAACAAATAAATAAAGAACCTGAATAATTAAATAGCAGTCTTGAACACTCCACCACAGACCGGTTGGATTTGTTCTTGAGTTCTTCAATCAGGCAGAAAAATAAAACGAAGGAATAAAAAAACTAGATTCTAACGTAAGGTTAGATCCGGTAAAAGGTACACAATAGTTTCCGGTGTAGAAACTATTGTGCGAAAAATTAATTAAGAGCTGGAAAAGAAAATAGAATTGCAAAAGGAAAACAATATAAAAATTTGTCAAAGTAATACTGTAAAAATATGCCTAAGCTGCTGGAAAAAGAAAGAATACGAAAACGGCAAAAATCTGGAAAAAGGCGTGGAACCCTGAGCTTTCCAAAAAGCTACTATTTATATGCCACCTCCTGCAACTGCTTCCGCGTCAAAAAGTCTTCAACGTGCAGAATAGTTGGGCGTGGAAATAGGGTTCAACTCTCTCTCAACGTCTCTGAAGCGTTCCTTGTGCCTCAAATATAGGGGAATGGTGTGACGTCCGTCACACCAAATGTGACGCTCGTCACACAAGTGCATATAGCGTGACGCTCGTCACAACCTCTGTGACGCTCGTCACAGGCACAACGTCTGTGCCTTCTTTGGGCTGGGCTTGGCTTTTGCTATTTGTTTCCAGAAACTTCTTTTTTACACCTCCTTTTCTTCCTTTTTTTACTTTTGCTTCAAATAGATACCTGAGATAAATAGGAAGGAAATACCGCGTAATATCTGATAAAATGAAATAATTTAAAGTAAATAATAATATAATTTAATTGAATTAAGTCCTAAAATGTGATATAATTTCGTGTTATCAAACTCCCCCATACTTAGATCTTTGCTTGTCCTCAAGCAAAATACGGTATAGAACTTAAAAATTTTAGCCAGGTGAAATTTCAAAACACGCATCGATTCGTATTAGGTTGCATGTAAACTTTGTTTAGAAGTGACTTGAGTTTAATCTTGACATTGACAACCACCGCCACAACCTCAGATAACCTCACCTTATGCAAACCAGTTCAAGTAATGCCCTTATAGCTGTCCTAGTTCCTTTACTTTATTTCACCCGTTTTCATTCTAGCGAAATCACATTAAGCCATTTATCTTTTCGCGCACATAGTGGAGTAACCGGTTAGTGATTCTGATCCCCTTTTTGCTAGAAGTTCTGGTACATAAGTCGGATAACTTCGTTATTCAGTCCATTGCAAATTGCGGGGGATCGGACCGTAGTCCGCCCTACCAAGTTCAGTACCAGATACCTACTGAACCAACTTATAATGGATCTCTCGTATTATGCTTTTGTATGATCTGCAACCTTTAGATTAAATGATCTGGTAAGGATCACCTAACTTAATTAGTGCATTTCCTGATATATATATTTTTTATGTTACTTTGGGAATCATTCACTTATATTCATCAGCTCTCCACGTAGTTTGCTATTAAGATGGTGCTGACTTCTCGTATAAACTACTTGGGGTTACTATAAGGTTAAAAGTCCATGGACTTGATATAATAGGTGCTTATCCTGATCTAACGTGTTGAGGTTCTCAGAGCGTTATTATGGTAATAATTTTTGTTTTTGATTTCACTCAAGTTTTATAAAATAAGCAACCTTTATACTTATCGGGTGTGTTGAATTTCTATTATGGCTCAAGAAAATTGAGGGGAATAGATAATAAGAATTTTTCACACTAGGGACTTGACTTAAAATATATATATATATATATATATATATATATATATATATATATATATATATATATATATATATTATTATAAATTTTTTTTTTTTTTTAATAATAAGAAAGGGAAATAACAATGAAAGGGAAAATAACATACTTGAAAAGGAAAGTGGAGGATAGAAAGAACATGGTTTTCCCCCCATACTTAAAATAAACATTGTCCCCAATGTTTTAAGGAAACGAAATGAAATATGAAATAGAAAGGAAAAAGGAAAGTTAAGGTTGCCTTCCGCCTCTTGTTCTTGGGCCTGGTGATCGCTGACGTAAGTCTAAGTTGTCGAACCTGCTAAACAACTCAGTGAACCGCTGATTGGTTATGGTATTCCTCTCTTCCTGTTGTTGTTGCATTTGACGCATCATTTGCATCATCTCGACATTATGTGCTTTCATACCATCAATAGCATCCATGATGTCGTCGTTGGTTGCAGGCCTTCTTCGTCGACGACGTCGGGAGGATGGGCCAGCTGCAGTATCGGAAGGGTTGATTATGAGTGCAAAGGAAGGTTAAGTCGGCAAGGCGGAGCATCCACTCGATACCTTGGAGTAATCCTAATTGTTGTAAACAAGTTGAATCGGGATACCTGGTGGAGACGACGCCTCGCTGTTGGAAACGCTCGAATTGCTCCCTTTGATAATTTTCATCTTCGGATCGGAAGATGATATTTCCGAAATTCTGGTTTTCCGCCATAGTGATGAATGAATTTGAAGGAGTAATTTGGAAAGAAAAGAAATGTATTTGATATTAGAGAGTGGTTTGTGGTGAATGAAGGGAGGTTTGGTGGGTATTTATAGGAAAGAAATTTGGAAATTGGAAAGGAGATGGTTGAAAAGTAAATAAATATGGGTAAATGTGAATAAATGGGGAAGATAAAAAGTTGAAGGGTGTAAAGTTCGTCTCCAACGGCACTGTAACGTTCACCTAGTCTGGAGGGTGTTACGCTCGTTATAGATGCATGACGGGCGTCACAAGTACTTGGCGTGCTGTTCGTCATAGATTGTGTGACGCTCGTCACACAGTCTATTTGGCAAGGCTTCAGCTAGCGTTCTTCATAGTTACTTCGGTAATATATTTATTTTTATTATTTTGTTTTCCTTTTGATTATTTTATTTTGCTATTTAATTTTCCTGCACGTCATTCTACTTTGCACAATGATGCATATATATATATTGTTCTTTTATAAGTCATGTAGGCAGCAACAGTAGAGAGCATAATAGATATTACATAATAAAATGAATAAATAGCTTCAATAAAATAATCATAATGTAACAATGGAAAAAAACAAAAAGTGTGAAAGAGAAACAAATACGAATATAATTTGAAATAACATTAACGAATTAATCTAGCTTAAGACTAAATAACTAAGAAAAATAAATAAATTCTATCCATCTGCACGATCGCTGGCCGGAGGAGCAAAGGAGTTAACACGGTATAGCAACTCGTGAAACTGGTTTGTCATACTGTTCATGTATCCCAGAAATTCGTGCCTCAAGCTAGTGAACTCTTTTCTGAGGGCATCTTGTTCTGACATCAAAGCTTCCATGGCAGTGTTGTAATCAGTTCCGGGCATACAATGTCTAAGGTCGGGTATTGCCGATTCTTCGGTCTGAGCAGGTTGAGGAGGAGGGTCAATATCATGATATCCAGATGGTGTCTGAGGATCTGATTCAGCATAAGGAATCTGGTCATCATAAGTCTCATAGTCATCACAAATCTCATAGACCTGGATGGATTCAGTGGATCTAGCAGGAGAGGGGGTTTCGTTCAGATTGTAGAGCCAGTTGTTGCGGTTGTGAACACTAGTCCTAGGATCGGGCATGGTGAATAAGCAAAGAACTTGGTTGTCAATAATAAGCTCAAACTCATCAGACCCTAGGTTTGCTATAAACAAAGTGTTGAAGAGGAAGGGTATACTCATAGTAGTAATGCCACAAAAAGGGCTTAAGTCGAGTATAGGCTGACGTAATCCAATAGCATTACCTATCATAGTTATCAAACCGCCTATTCGGATTGGTGCTCGCTCATCTTGGATAAGGTGGTCCAAATTTGCTAACATAAAAGTGGCACCGTTTACTGGACGGTTCTGGGAAGCACAAAATATGATGAAGAGTTCATCACGTGAAACTGTGGTACTGTTTGGCTTCTTCCCAAATAAGGTGTGGGTCAGGATCTTATGGAAATAGCGAAAGGCCGGGTTATGTATGTTTCCAGAGAGAAACTCATGTTCCTCGGGATCGTCATTTCCAGTCAAGTTATCCCAAAAGTGTTCAAGTTCTCTATATTCTAAAAGTTCCTCTTGGCTCACTGTGAATGTGTCAAAGGATGTAGGGAAGCCTAAAAGGTTGGTAAAATCTTGAATATTAAATTGGTACTCCATGTTAAACATTATGAACTGTATAAAACCTCTGCTTATTCCTTTTCCATGGCTGGGTAGATAGATCAGAGAACTAAGGAATTCTAGAGTCAGTCTCCGGTAAGTGACAAGCTGTCTACGGATAGGAGCGGTTTCCCACCCTATCTGATTCAGCAAATACAGGACACTTTGTCTTAGTCCAAGGGCAGTCATTGCCCAGTCATCAGCATACAGGCTAGGTAGCATCTCTCTCGTGGCTAGTTCCTCAAACTTTTGTTTCTGAGTTGTTCCTCTGAATTTGATACCCATACGATCAATATGTCCCATCAGGTTAGTGTTAGCTAGAGAAAAGAAAAACAATAGTTTTAGTCAGGATTTGGCCAAATGCCGAAAGAAGAGAAAAGTTTTTAATAAATTGAAATAAATTAAGAATGAATATTAAACAGAAATTAAAAGAATAATTAAGGAAGAAATAAAAAAAATAATAATAGAATAATAAAATAATTTGTGGGTTGTCTCCCACTAAGCGCTTTGTTTAATGTCGCAAGCTCGACATAAAAACAATCAATTATAATCTATGATTTCGGGAGGCATTTCGTCCAAGTGCAAGACTTGCGAATCTTCATTGTTTTCTGCATAGTGATAATGTTTTAGACGTTGCCCGTTTACGGTAAATGGTTCCATAGATTTACCTTTAATTTCTACTGCTCCACTGGGAAAAACATTAGTGATTTGAAAAGGACCTGACCATCTAGATCGTAGTTTTCCCGGAAATAACTTTAGTCTGGAGTTAAATAAAAGGACTGTATCGCCTTGTTTGAAGATTTTCCTTGATATGCGTTTGTCATGCCATTGTTTTGTTCTTTCTTTGTAGATTCTGGCATTTTCGTAAGCGTCTCTTCTGAGTTCCTCTAATTCGCTTATATCAAGGATTCTCTTTTCACCGGCGGCTTTATAGTTTAAATTTAGATTTTTAATAGCCCAATAGGCTTTATGTTCTAATTCTACCGGGAGGTGACAGGATTTTCCATAAATTAGCTTAAATGGGGTTGTCCCTATGGGTGTTTTGTAAGCAGTTCGGTATGCCCATAAAGCTTCTGGTAATTTCAATGACCAGTCTTTCCTTGAAGTGGCGACTGTTTTTTCTAGTAAATGTTTGATCTCTCTGTTAGATACTTCCACTTGCCCACTGGTTTGAGGATGGTAAGGTGTCGCTACTATATGTCTTACGCCATACTTAAGCAGTAGTTTTTCGAGTACTTTGGATATGAAATGCGATCCACCATCACTGACAACTATTCTTGGGACACCAAACCTTGGAAATATTATATTCTTAAAGAGTCTAGTTACTACTCGTGTGTCGTTTGTTGGAGAAGCTATAGCTTCAATCCATTTTGATACGTAGTCAACTGCCACGAGTATGTATTTGTTGCCGAAAGAGGATGGAAAAGGTCCCATGAAGTCTATTCCCCACACGTCGAAAATCTCGACTTCCAAAACGCCCTTTTGTGGCATCTCGTCACGTCTAGATATGTTTCCTGTGCGTTGACATCTGTCACATTTCTTAATAGTTGCATGTACATCCTTCCATATACTTGGCCAATAAAAACCGGCTTGTAGGATTTTAGAGCAGGTCTTGGATGTACTTGCGTGTCCACCATAAGGAGCGGAGTGACAGTGTTGGATTATACTTTCTACCTCTTCTTCGGGTATACACCGACGGAAAATACCATCGGGACCTCTTTTAAAAAGTAAGGGGTCATCCCAGTAATATTGTTTTATATCATAGAAGAATCGTTTCTTCTGTTGGTACGATAAGGTAGATGGAACTATTCCGGCAGCTAAATAATTGACGAGGTCAGCGTACCACGGTGTAACAGATATTGCTAAGGTAGTTTCTACCTGTTTATCAGCGTTATTTTCTTCTAAAGTAGCTATAAGCTTATCATACGAGAAATCATCGTTAATTGCTGTTCTTTCCGGTTCAAGGTTCTCAAGTCTAGAGAGGTGATCTGCTACTACGTTTTCAGTTCCTTTCTTGTCCTTGATTTCCAAATTGAACTCTTGTAGTAACAGGATTCACCTTAGATGTCTAGGTTTTGCATCCTTTTTAGTTAAGAGGTATTTGATAGCAGCGTGGTCAGTGTAGATGATTATTTTGGCTCCGACTAAGTAAGAACGAAATTTATCTAGCGCAAACACTACTGCTAGAAGTTCTTTCTCGGTTGTGGCGTAATTCGTTTGTGCTTCATCTAGAGTTCTACTTGCGTAATATATAACATGAAGCTTTTTATCTTTTCGTTATCCTAAGACAGCACCTACAGCGTAATCGCTGGCATCACACATTATTTCGAATGGTTCATTCCAATCTGGTGTCTGCATTATGGGTGCGGAGATCAGTGCTTGTTTAAGCGTTTGAAATGCTTCTAAACACTTATTGTCGAATATGAATTCAGCATCTTTCATCAATAATCCGGTCAACGGTTTAGTTATTTTAGAGAAGTCTTTAATGAATCGTCGGTAAAAACCGGCATGTCCTAAGAAGCTTCGTACTTCTCTCACAGTCTTCGGAGGTTGAAGGTTTTCGATTACCTCTATTTTGGCCTTGTCTACTTCAATTCCTCTATTTGAGATGATGTGTCCTAAAACAATTCCTTCTTGTACCATAAAGTGGCATTTTTCCCAATTAAGTACTAGGTTTACTTTTACACATCGCTCTAGAACTTTCTCTAGGTTTTCAAGACATTCTTCAAAGCTTTGTTCGCATACGGAAAAGTCATCCATAAATACTTCCATGATTTTTTCTAGAAAATCGGCGAATATTGCCATCATGCATCTATGGAAAGTTGCAGGAGCATTACACAAGCCAAACGACATTCGTCTATAAGCGAAGGTACCAAAAGGGCACGTGAACGTTGTCTTTTCTTGGTCATCAGGGTGAATTGGTATTTGAAAGAAACCTGAGTAACCGTCTAGATAGCAGAAATGTGAATGTTTTGCTAATCGTTCTAACATTTGGTCAATGAATGGTAAAGGGAAATGATCTTTTCGGGTTGCTTTGTTTAGTTTCCTATAGTCAATGCACATTCTCCATCCCGATTCGATTCGTTTGGTTATAGTTTCTCCTTTTTCATTTTCAATGACTGTTATACCTCCTTTCTTTGGTACTACGTGTACAGGACTAACCCATTTGCTATCAGATATAGGATATATGATACCTGCCTCTAATAACTTGGTTATTTCCTTCTTCACTACCTCACTCAGGATCGGGTTTAGTCTCCTCTGGTGTTCCCTAGAAGTTTTACAGTCTTCTTCTAACATGATGCGGTGCATACAAATAGAAGGACTTATTCCTTTAAGATCGGTGATGTTGTAACCTAGTGCGGTTGGATATTTTCTTAAGATATGCAGGAGTTTTTCTGTTTTGAGTGTTCCTAGGTCAGCATTAACTATCACTGGTCGTTCAAGCTCTAAGTCTAGGAATTCATATCTCAGATTCTTGGGAAGTGTTTTCAGGTCTAAGGTTGGTTTCTTGAGGCATTGCGTAAGGTTGGTTTCTTGAGGCATTGCTACAAGGTAGTCAGATGATTTGTCTTTTTCTAACTCCGTTTCTTTTATGCATTCATCGATGATATCCATGAAGTAACATGTATCTTCTATTGCAGGTGCTTTCAAAAATTGGGAAAGGATGAACTCAATTTTCTCTTCTCCTACTTCGAAAGTGAGTCGTCCTCGTTTTACGTCTATGATTGCACCGGCGGTTGCTAAGAACGGTCTTCCCAGTATAATGGGTGTAACTTCATCTTCTCTAATATCCATAATTATAAAATCAGTTGGAATGTAGAATTGACCTATGCGCACTGGAACATTTTCAAGAATTCCTACAGGATATTTTACGGAACGATCTGCTAGTTGCA
The DNA here is from genome assembly GCF_024323335.1 of Lathyrus oleraceus. NCBI lineage: Eukaryota > Viridiplantae > Streptophyta > Magnoliopsida > Fabales > Fabaceae > Lathyrus > Lathyrus oleraceus. The sequence continues at coordinate 617,524,131 of NC_066583.1, forward strand.
CAGACATTTTAGTTGGTCTTAATTCTCCCATTTCAAGTCTCTTGCATATGGATAAAGGCATAACACTAATATCGGCTCCTAAATCGCATAAGGCTTTGTCTATGACAAATTTTCCTATGTGACAAGGTATAGAGAAACTACCTGGGTCTTTAAGTTTAGGAGGCATATTCTGTATTATAGCGCTACATTCAGCAGTAAGTGTAACGGTTTCGCTATCTTCAAGTTTCCTTTTATTAGAAAGAATTTCTTTTAAAAACTTGGCATATGAGGGCATCTGCGTAATAGCTTCTGTAAACGGAATAGTGACGTTTAATTGTTTTAGTAGGTCGACAAATTTTTTAAATTGGCCCGCATCTTTGGTTTTAACAAGCCTTTGAGGGTAAGGGATAGGTGGTTTATAAGGTGGTGAAGGTACATAAGGTTCCTTCTTTTCTACGGTTTCCTTATTACTCTCTGCCTTTTCCTTAGGTTCACTTTCCTCAGTTGACCTTTCAGAGTTTTGGTTTTCTATCCTTGGGTCAGACGGTCCTTCCACTTCCGTTCCACTTCTCAGTATAATTGCATGAGCGTGGCTTCTTGGGTTAGGTTGGGGTTGGCCAGGAAATGTACCAGTTGGGGCAGCAGTAGGCGCTTGTTGTTGAGCTACTTGTGATATTTGCGTTTCCAGCATTTTGTTATGAGTAGCCAGGGCATCTACTTTACTTGCTAGCTGTTTAATTTGTTCGCCAGTGTGTACATTCTGGTTTAAGAAATCTTTATTGGTTTGCTGTTGAGAAGCTATAAAGTTCTCCATCATGATTTCCAAGTTGGATTTCCTAGGGGCGTTATTGTTAGGTGTAGATGGGGTCGGCTTCTGATATCCCGGAGGTATAGCTGGGGCTTGATTTGGAGATTGTCCAGGTGCGTATAAAGCATTATTACTCTTATATGAAAAATTTGGATGATTCTTCCAATTTGAGTTATAGGTATGCGAATAGGGGCTTCCTTGAGCATAGTTTACTTGCTCCGCTTGGATTCCTGTTAGGAGTTGACAATCTGCAGGAGTGTGACCTTGGATTCCACAGACTTCGCAATTCTGAGTTATGGCAACTACTGTGGCTGGAGGTGATACATTTAAACTTTCAATTTTCTGGACCAGAGCATCCACTTTTGCATTAACATGATCAAGGTTACTTATCTCGTACATGCCAGTTTTCGTTTGAGGTTTTTCCACCATTGTTCGTTCGGTTCCCCATTGATAGTGGTTTTGAGCCATGCTTTCGATAAGTTGGTAAGCGTCTGCATAAGGTTTGTTCATTAGCGCGCCACCGGCGGCGGCATCTATTGTTAACCTCGTGTTGTACAGGAGACCATTATAGAATGTATGAATTACTAACCAGTCTTCTAAACCATGGTGTTGACAAAGTCTCATCATGTCTTTGTATCTTTCCCATGCTTCGAAAAGAGACTCGTTATCTTTCTGTTTAAATCCATTTATTTGGGCTCTTAACATAGCTGTTTTGCTTGGCGGAAAATATCGAGCAAGAAAAACTTTCTTCAACTCGTTCCATGTGGTGACTGAGTTAGAAGGAAGAGATTGAAGCCATCTTCTAGCGCTATCTCTTAGTGAGAAAGGAAAAAGACGAAGTCGAATTGCCTCTGAAGTGACACCATTAGCTTTAACAGTATCAGCGTATTGGACAAATACGGATAAATGAAGGTTAGGATCCTCAGTAGGATTCCCAGAGAATTGGTTATGTTGCACTGCCTGCAACAGTGAAGGTTTGAGTTCAAAGTTGTTTGCTTCGATTGCGGGCGGAGCAATACTTGAATACGGTTCATCTTGCGATGGAGCGGCGTAATCTCTAAGAGCACGAGCTGGTTCTGCCATCTCGGGTATCGAAGGGAAAATATTTTTGAAACCAGGAAGTTCTACAGGAGGTAGATTGTTTGCAGCACGATATTCCCGAATTCGTCGTAAGACTCGGAGATATAGTTCGATATCGTTGATTCGTAAGTAGAGCGGTTCGCCTTGAGAGCGAGTGCGTGGCATACAAATCAACGAGAGAAAGAAAAGAGAAAGAAAAGCCTTAGTCTCTACAGCGTAACAGAAGAGTTATGATATCGACTTAAATAAAAGTCCCCGGCAACGGCGCCAAAAACTTGATCGCTCGACTTTATGAGTCGAATTTGGGGTACAAACTGCAAGTGCACAGTTCTATCGCGTAGTTTTAAAAGATATCGATCCCACAGGGACTTATGAATTGATATACCGTTATCTAAGGTTACTTCGTAAAGCTAAGGCAGGTAATACTTTGATTGTTTGGGGGAAAAAGCTAAAACTAAAATAAGATCTAAAATTAATATCTAATAAGCGGATATCGGTATGTAATTCGTCGTAATTAGGGAATTAATTCTTTATTGGTTTCTTGGTTTTAAAATGAATCTTTTCAGTTGACGCTATTGGTTAAAAGTTTTATCTCAAACTCTCGCTCTGTTGAATAAACTATGATTTTATATTAACGTAGTTGTCACTTATAGTTAAGTCAAAAACCACTTTTTGAAAACAGTAGGATCCGTAGAAACTCTTTTTAAGAAAACACTAATCGTTTAAACACCCTTATCTCAAACTCTCGCTCTGTTGACTTAGGTTATATAATTAAACTCAAATGCTTAACTCTCGCCCTCACATTCAATCTTTAAAAATACTTTTTGAAAAAGGTTAGAATTTAATTAACTCTAAAAATTGCTCTCGCCCTGATCTAGAATTAATGTCCAATTTACACTGTCCAGTCAAAACCTCAAACTCTCGCTCTATTGATTTTAACTTCTTTATGTCTTTTACTCTCGTACAAAAACTTTGTTATTAAACCTGTAAATTGAGACCGTAAAAAGAGTGATTTTAATTTTAAACTTAATTAAACCAACTTAGTTTTGATTCCTTCATTCCGCTTACTTTACATACCCATACCTAAATAAATCAGCCAGACATGCTAAACAGACTTAAATAAATAACATGCATAAACAGATTCATCACAGGCAAGCAGCAAAAATTAATAATAAAAACAAGCATATATAAATTCAACAAATAAATAAAGAACCTGAATAATTAAATAGCAGTCTTGAACACTCCACCACAGACCGGTTGGATTTGTTCTTGAGTTCTTCAATCAGGCAGAAAAATAAAACGAAGGAATAAAAAAAACTAGATTCTAACGTAAGGTTAGATCCGGTAAAAGGTACACAATAGTTTCCGGTGTAGAAACTATTGTGCGAAAAATTAATTAAGAGCTGGAAAAGAAAATAGAATTGCAAAAGGAAAACAATATAAAAATTTGTCAAAGTAATACTATAAAAATATGCCTAAGCTGCTGGAAAAAGAAAGAATACGAAAACGGCAAAAATCTGGAAAAAGGCGTGGAACCCTAAGCTTTCCAAAAAGCTACTATTTATATGCCACCTCCTGCAACTGCTTCCGCGTCAAAAAGTCTTCAACGTGCAGAATAGTTGGGCGTGGAAATAGGGCTCAACTCTCTCTCAACGTCTCTGAAGCATTCCTTGTGCCTCAAATATAGGGGAATGGTGTGACGTCCGTCACACCATGTGTGACGCTCGTCACACAAGTGCATATAGCGTGACGCTCGTCACAACCTCTGTGACGCTCGTCACAGGCACAACGCCTGTGCCTTCTTTGGGCTGGGCTTGGCTTTTGCTATTTGTTTCCAGAAACTTCTTTTTTACACCTCCTTTTCTTCCTTTTTTTACTTTTGCTTCAAATAGATACCTGAGATAAATAGGAAGGAAATACCGCGTAATATCTGATAAAATGAAATAATTTAAAGTAAATAATAATATAATTTAATTGAATTAAGTCCTAAAATGTGATATAATTTCGTGTTATCATGGGTGTAGTGGTAAATTCACGATCATCAAGCTATGGATAAGCTAGAGATCAAATAACAAGAGTCGCCAATGCACTTTTATTGTTTCCAAGGAAAAAGGGAAAAAGTACGAACAAAACCCAAAAAAAGTAAGAAGTTTTCAAATCAAAACTAATAAAATGTAAGAGATTACAGGTAAGGGGGTTGGTTACACAGAGGGAAGGTGTTAGCACCCAAAGTGTCCTAGGTACTCCTAGGGAGCCCTTTTTGTGTGCATATGTACTTGGTATAAGGTGATGTTTACAAACAAATAGAATGGGGGGATGAGAAAAGAATTCATTAATTATAATTTTGTGTTTGACAAGACCTTCGGTCTTGTGCCTACGTACCAACATAAAAATAAGGGATCAAAACCTCGTAGTTCATGATACAAATTTTAAAGTGGATGCATTGCTTTTAACAAAATTAAGTTTGAAAGGCCCAAAGGCCTAAAAATTATTTGAGTGAGTTAGTTCTTTTTGGCTTTTTGAAAGTTCAAGTCAAGTATAGTTAAGTTTATTTACAAGTTTGATTTAAGAAAAGAAGTTCGAAAGTGCAATGACATAAGGCCAAAGTTTCTATCTTTTTGCAAAGTGGTCAAATTTTTGGTGAAACTCTCATTTTTTTGGATCAATATTAAAATCAATATGAATTAATGAAAATAAAAGGATTAAAATGAAAATTAAATGATCAGAAAAAACGTGGACCACTTGATCTCCCTCATTAATTGAGGTGGCAGATCAAGTGGTCACAACCGCGCAATCCACAATACGCCTGAGTCAGCGCGCCACAGGGAAGGTAATTCAAACCAACGCACGAGATTATTTCATTTCAAAAGGATCATGTGGCTCTGAACATGCCAACTCACCACCGGAGCTACAACTCCGGTCTCCTTCTCAGGCGAGCCTCGCCGGACATGTTCAGTCATAACCATCACCTAAATTAAAAAGAAGGACATGATTTCAAAGTAAAAATGGCACTGAGCACGAATCTGGCCTCAATTTATCCTAACTCCAAGTATATTGAGAGATACATGGAGTTGAAATTTGAGGTACATGAACTGAGTTGCTTCGATTTGGCCTCAAAGCAACTCAATCTTCTTTCCTACATTGGTAGGACTTCAGACAACCAAAGAATCAAGAGAATTGAGCAAGATTTAGAGAGAATCAAAGAGATTAAAATTTCTGGTAAATACCTTCAATGTAGGTCTCGATTCAGCTGTTCTTGCCTTGGCTTGTGCTTGATCTCACTCCAAATGCTTGTAGAAGTATAATTGAATGCTCAAAAGGTCTTGGATCCCTAACGTTTTGAATCTCAAAACAGTGAGAATTCAAACTCAATTTCAAGTGAAATTCTCAGGATTATCCTTTAGAATGAGAGGGTTAGAGGTTTGGGATCAAAGCTGGCGCAAATGTGTGTAAAATTCTGAGCATATGGAGCTCTATTTATAGCCAATTCAGTTGATATTTGCACACTTGAAATGAACTTCCTAAATTAGCAATGTGTGATTCATGAGTGCATGGGCGTGTGCAGGCCCATGATGTAACACCCCGATTATCGTTAGAATAATTTAAATATTATTTAATAGGATTATTTGAAGGTAAAAAGGAATTTTTAAATAAAATTGGGAATTATTATTATTATTATTATTATTATTAGTGTTACTTATTTTAATAATAATTATATAATAAAATAAGTGGAATATGAAGAGTGGAAGGGTAAAAGTGGAAATTGGATAGAAAAAGATTCCAAAGGAGAACTCAGAGTTGGTTTTTCACGTATTGTGTCTCAGAGTCAGAGAGAAAGGGAAACGCTGAAGAGAAAGAGGAAGAAGAGGAAGAGGCCAAAGATTACTCGGAGCTTCCTTCAATCCAAAGAGGTAAGGGGTCTGAACCTTATTAAACAATGATATGTTGAAATTGGTGAAATATTGGGTGAACGAATTTGGGGTTTTTAGTCGAAGGAATTCGTAGAAATTATATGCAATGATGTTAGGATGGTGAAATCGAATAGGAGACTAACTGTACTAGATGATATGAGTGAGTTTATGTGAAAATTGGACTGTTTAAGGATGAATTTGGATAGATCTCGTAGCAGGGAAAGCCATTGCAGATCTGGAAACTTGGTCTCTGGTCATACGCGTATGGCACTAGGCAATACGCGTATGAGACTGATGGTACGCGTATGGCACTAGGCAATACGCGTATGGATGAGGAAGATGATGTTTTGAACGTGGGTTGGTCTCTGGTGGTACGCGTATGGGAATGTGATACGCGTAGCATACGCGTATGGACATGGGCAATACGCGTATGGATTTGGCCAGGCGTGGGCAATACGCGTATGAGCATGGGCAATACGCGTATGGGCAGACTTGTGGTCTTTCCTGGCTGTTGTTGTGCAGTTTCGGTTGTTTAGGCTGAGTGAGGTAACTTAGCTGATGCATAGTATACGAGGGATCAATTCCCGTTGCTTTGGGTGGTATAGATATTAGTAGAGTGCGATAATACTGTGTTTGATTATGTGGCATGAGGTGATATGCTCTTATGATAGAATGTGTTAATGATGATGATAACATGACTATATGATGCTGTTGTTGCTATGTTGATTATGATGAATGCTTGGTGTGCATGCATTCGTGAAAGGCTGATGCCTAGTGATGAACGGACATGAGTTCCAATGATGTTGTTGACTCCGGGCTTGTTGAGAGGCTTGGTTCCTTACGGGGAACTCGGATTCTATGGTGATGAATCTGGGAGTGGTGATCCTGTATTGGTCACAAAATGGGTATACCGAGTCGTGTTGAGTCATGCATGGGTGTGTGCATTGCATTTGATGTGCTGTGTTGTTGATGTTCATGAGTTATTGATTATGATGATAATGATGAATTGTGTTGGTATATGTGAAATATATTTAGGTTTATATTTCTGTCGTTATATTATTATTTAATAATGTAATTCTCACCCCTTCTGCATGTGTTTATGTTCATCTATGATGAGCAATGTGCAGATAAAGCGGAATAGCTATTGTTGAGGTTCGAAGAATAAGTGTAGGGTTATTCTACAGAGTCGAGTCAGATGCTCTGGTCATGTGACACCGGGGTTATGGGATTCGATAGATAGTTGATTATTATTTATGTTGTTTATGATGACCAAATGTTGGGATGTTTTACTGAGATAATGTTGAACCATTTTTATGAATTGTTATATGCTGAATTAGAATAATTGCGTTGTTGTCCGCTGCGAAGTTTAAATATTAAATAATATGTTTTATGTTGTAATGTAATGAGTGTTATGTTTTTATGAAATGTAAACTCTTCTACAGTGTTGTACTCTGATAATATATATATATATTATGTCGTTTGGGTAGAAGGGTGTTACATTAGTGGTATCAGAGCATGGTCAGTCCAGTCGAGTCATAATGGGAGGTTTTCCCTGTTGGTCGATTAGTGTAAATGACACTGTCGATATTTAACGGTTGTGGTTGTGTTGTGCAGAGTATGGCTGGAGAAAGCGACCGTGTGATTGCTGAGGCTTTGACTGCTATGGCACAGGCTATGCAGGCGCAGCAGAATCCGCCGGTCGACGAGTTTAGGAATTTGGGAAGGTTTCTGAAGAATAACCCTCCTACATTCAAAGGGCGCTATGATCCAGATGGTGCTCAGATTTGGCTGAAGGAAATTGAGAAGATTTTCCGGGTGATGACGTGTACTGAAGCACAGAAGGTGCAGTTTGGTACGCATATGTTATCTGAAGAGGCTGAAAACTGGTGGGATAACACTCGTCAGAGAATTGCAGTACCAGGTGCTGAGATGACTTGGGAAAGGTTCAAGACGGCCTTTCTGGAGAAATATTTTCCTGCTGATGTGCGATGTAAGAAGGAGATGGAATTTCTAGAACTGAAGCAGGGTAACATGTCTGTTGCTGACTACGCTTCGAAGTTTGAAGAGCTGGTGCAGTATTGCCCTCACTATAATAATGCTGATGCTGAGGAATCCAAGTGTGTCAAGTTTGAGAATGGGTTGCGTCCAGAGATCAAACAAGGCATTGGTTACCAGGAGATTCGTAGGTTTCCTACACTGGTTAATAAGTGCAGGATATTTGATGAAGATAGCAAGGCTAGGACTGCTCATTACAAGAGTCTTAGCGAGAAGAAGAATAAGGATCGTGGTAGTCCTTATGCATCTCCAAATGGCAAAGGTAAGCAGAAAGTGGCAGATGAGAAGAAGCCAAGTGGGGGAGGATCTTCCATAGCTGGTAAATGTTTCAAGTGTGGCGAGCCAGGCCACCGTGCTGATAGCTGTACCAAGAAAGTGCTGAGATGTTTCCGATGCGGTCAGGCTGGTCATAGAGTTACTGAATGTAAGGATGCTGGTCCGACATGTTTTAATTGCGGCGAGAAAGGCCATATTAGTTCGCAGTGCTCGAAACCGAAGAAGGCGGCTACTGCAGCTCATACTACTGGTAGGGTGTTTGCTCTGAGTGGGGCTGAAGCTCCTAAGGAAGATAATCTGATAAAAGGTACTTGCTTGATTAATAATGTTGAATTGCTTGCTATTGTTGACACTGGTGCTACTCATTCGTTTATTTCGTATGAGTGTGCGACCAGGATTGGTATGATTATGTCGTCCCTAGGCGGAAGTATGGTGATAGATACTCCTGCTAATGGTTCTGTGAAAACTTCTGTTGTCTGTCGAGGTTGTCATTTGACGATCTTTGAGAGAGAGTTCGTGGTTGATTTGGTGTGCTTGCCCTTGCACCAAATTGATATTATTCTGGGAATGAATTGGCTAGAATTCTATGGTGTGTTTATCAACTGCTATAGGAAGACGGTGCGGTTTTCTGAAGTTGGTGAGAATGATGAGGCAAGATTCCTATCTGCTAGGCAGGTGGGGGAATTTGTGGAAGATGAAGCTCAGATATTCGCTTTATTTGCGTCTCTGCAAGCGGATAAGAAAGTGGTGAGTGTAGATTTGCCTGTTGTCTGTGAATTTCAGGATGTGTTTCCGGAGGATGTAAGTGATTTACCCCCAGAACGTGAAGTCGAATTTGCCATTGACTTAGTACCAGGTACGAGTCCAGTGTCGATGTCTCCGTATAGAATGTCGGCAACGGAATTAGTTGAATTGAAGAAGCAACTTGAGGAATTGCTTGAGAAGAAGTTTGTGCGTCCAAGTGTTTCTCCTTGGGGTGCACCGGTATTGTTAGTGAAGAAGAAAGAAGGTACGATGAGGTTGTGTGTCGATTATCGGCAGTTGAATAAGGTGACTATCAAGAATCGGTATCCATTGCCGAGGATTGATGATTTGATGGACCAGTTGGTTGGAGCTCATGTTTTCAGTAAGATTGATTTGCGGTCGGGTTATCATCAGATCCGAGTGAAGTCAGAGGATATTGCAAAGACTGCTTTCCGTACGAGGTATGGTCATTATGAATACACTGTGATGCCGTTCGGTGTGTCTAATGCTCCAGGTGTGTTTATGGAATATATGAATCGTATATTTCATCCGTACCTTGATACTTTTGTTGTGGTGTTTATAGATGATATATTGATATATTCTAAGACTGAAGAAGAGCATGCAGGACATCTGAGACTTGTCTTGCAGGTGTTAAGAGAAAAGAAGTTATATGCAAAGTTATCTAAATGTGAGTTCTGGTTGAAGGAAGTGAGTTTCCTTGGCCATGTGATTTCGAGTGGTGGAATTTCCGTTGATCCTGCTAAAGTTGATGCCGTATTACAGTGGGAGACTCCGAAGTCTGCTACTGAGATACGCAGTTTTCTGGGGTTAGCTGGTTATTATCGCAGATTTATTGAGGGCTTCTCTAAGTTGGCATTGCCGTTGACGCAGTTGACTAAGAAGGGTCAAGTGTATGTGTGGGATGCAGCTTGTGAAGCGAGTTTTGTTGAGTTGAAGAAGCGGTTGACCAGTGCTCCAGTGTTGATCTTGCCTAATCCTGGTGAGTCCTTCGTTGTTTATTGTGATGCTTCTTTAATGGGTCTTGGTGGTGTTTTGATGCAGAATGGTAAAGTTGTAGCTTATGCTTCTAGACAGTTGAGAGTTCATGAGAGGAATTATCCTACGCATGATCTAGAACTTGCAGCTGTTGTATTTGTGTTGAAAATGTGGAGGCATTATCTGTATGGTTCCAGATTCGAAGTGTTCAGTGATCACAAGAGTCTGAAGTATCTGTTTGATCAGAAAGAGTTAAATATGAGGCAGAGAAGGTGGTTAGAATTACTGAAGGATTTTGACTTTGAATTGAGTTATCATCCCGGTAAGGCTAATGTAGTTGCAGATGCGCTGAGTAGAAAGTCTCTACATATGTCTATGATGATGGTTCGGGAGCTTGAGTTAATTGAACAGTTCCGTGATATGAGTTTGGGTTGTGAAGTTTCCGCTGATAGTGTAAAGTTGGGTATGCTGAAGTTGACTAGTGGAATTCTAGAAGATATTCGGAATGGTCAGCAAGTTGATGTCGCTCTCGTTGATCATATTACTATGGTTAACCAGGGTAATGGTGGTAATTTTGAGATTGATGAGAATGGCATCCTGCGATTTAAAGGTAGAGTTTGTGTTCCTGAGGTGTCTGAATTGAAAAAGAGTATTCTTGAAGAGGGTCATAGGAGTGGATTGAGTATCCATCCAGGTGCAACTAAAATGTATCAAGATTTGAAGAAGTTGTTTTGGTGGGCTGGTATGAAAAGAGATGTTGCTAAGTTTGTGTATGCCTGTTTGACTTGTCAGAAGTCAAAGATTGAACATCAGAAACCGGCAGGTATGATGCAACCTTTGAAGATTCCTGAATGGAAGTGGGATAGCATTTCCATGGATTTTGTGACGGGATTGCCGAGGACGGTGAAAGGTAATGATTCTATTTGGGTGATTGTGGATCGGTTGACTAAGTCGGCGCATTTCTTGCCGATGAAGATTAATCACTCTTTAGAGAAGTTGGCGGAGTTGTATATTGAAGAGATAGTGAGGCTGCATGGTATTCCATCCAGTATTGTGTCTGATAGGGATCCCAGATTTACTTCTAGATTTTGGGAAAGTTTGCAGAAAGCGTTGGGGACTAAGTTGAGGTTGAGTTCGGCTTATCATCCTCAGACTGATGGTCAGACTGAAAGAACTATCCAATCCTTGGAGGATTTGTTGAGAGCTTGTGTGTTGGAGCAGAGTGGTTCTTGGGATAGTTATTTGCCGTTGGTGGAGTTTACTTATAATAATAGTTTTCATGCTAGTATCGGTATGGCTCCATATGAAGCATTGTATGGTAGGAGGTGTAGAACTCCATTGTGTTGGTATGAGTCAGGTGAGAGTGTTGTACTCGGACCTGAGATTGTGCAGCAGACGACTGAAAGGGTTAAGATGATTCAGGAGAAAATGAAGATTTCTCAGAGTCGTCAGAAGAGTTATCATGATAACAGGAGAAAGGCACTTGAGTTCCAAGAGGGAGATCATGTGTTCTTGAGAGTTACTCCGACGACAGGTGTGGGTAGAGCTTTAAAGTCTAAAAAGCTTACTCCGAGGTTTGTGGGTCCGTATCAGGTTTTGAAGAGGGTTGGGGAAGTGGCGTATCGGATAGCTTTACCGCCGTCGCTTTCTAATCTGCATGATGTGTTTCATGTATCTCAGTTGAGAAAATATATTGCGGATCCTTCGCATGTTGTTCAGTTGGATGATATCCAGGTGAGGGATAATTTGACCGTTGAGGTGTTGCCAATTCGGATAGATGACCGAGAAGAGAAGACCCTGAGAGGTAAGAAGATTGCTCTAGTGAAAGTTGTTTGGGGAGGTCCAGCTGGTGAGAGCTTGACTTGGGAGCGTGAAGATCAGATGAAGGAGTCGTATCCGGCTCTATTTGCTTGAGGTATGTTTTCGAGGACGAAAACTCTTTTAGTGGGGGAGAGTTGTAACACCCCGATTATCGTTAGAATAATTTAAATATTATTTAATAGGATTATTTGAAGGTAAAAAGGAATTTTTAAATAAAATTGGGAATTATTATTATTATTATTATTATTAGTGTTACTTATTTTAATAATAATTATATAATAAAATAAGTGGAATATGAAGAGTGGAAGGGTAAAAGTGGAAATTGGATAGAAAAAGATTCCAAAGGAGAACTCAGAGTTGGTTTTTCACGTATTGTGTCTCAGAGTCAGAGAGAAAGGGAAACGCTGAAGAGAAAGAGGAAGAAGAGGAAGAGGCCAAAGATTACTCGGAGCTTCCTTCAATCCAAAGAGGTAAGGGGTCTGAACCTTATTAAACAATGATATGTTGAAATTGGTGAAATATTGGGTGAACGAATTTGGGGTTTTTAGTCGAAGGAATTCGTAGAAATTATATGCAATGATGTTAGGATGGTGAAATCGAATAGGAGACTAACTGTACTAGATGATATGAGTGAGTTTATGTGAAAATTGGACTGTTTAAGGATGAATTTGGATAGATCTCGTAGCAGGGAAAGCCATTGCAGATCTAGAAACTTGGTCTCTGGTCATACGCGTATGGCACTAGGCAATACGCGTATGAGACTGATGGTACGCGTATGGCACTAGGCAATACGCGTATGGATGAGGAAGATGATGTTTTGAACGTGGGTTGGTCTCTGGTGGTACGCGTATGGGAATGTGATACGCGTAGCATACGCGTATGGACATGGGCAATACGCGTATGGATTTGGCCAGGCGTGGGCAATACGCGTATGAGCATGGGCAATACGCGTATGGGCAGACTTGTGGTCTTTCCTGGCTGTTGTTGTGCAGTTTCGGTTGTTTAGGCTGAGTGAGGTAACTTAGCTGATGCATAGTATACGAGGGATCAATTCCCGTTGCTTTGGGTGGTATAGATATTAGTAGAGTGCGATAATACTGTGTTTGATTATGTGGCATGAGGTGATATGCTCTTATGATAGAATGTGTTAATGATGATGATAACATGACTATATGATGCTGTTGTTGCTATGTTGATTATGATGAATGCTTGGTGTGCATGCATTCGTGAAAGGCTGATGCCTAGTGATGAACGGACATGAGTTCCAATGATGTTGTTGACTCCGGGCTTGTTGAGAGGCTTGGTTCCTTACGGGGAACTCGGATTCTATGGTGATGAATCTGGGAGTGGTGATCCTGTATTGGTCACAAAATGGGTATACCGAGTCGTGTTGAGTCATGCATGGGTGTGTGCATTGCATTTGATGTGCTGTGTTGTTGATGTTCATGAGTTATTGATTATGATGATAATGATGAATTGTGTTGGTATATGTGAAATATATTTAGGTTTATATTTCTGTCGTTATATTATTATTTAATAATGTAATTCTCACCCCTTCTGCATGTGTTTATGTTCATCTATGATGAGCAATGTGCAGATAAAGCGGAATAGCTATTGTTGAGGTTCGAAGAATAAGTGTAGGGTTATTCTACAGAGTCGAGTCAGATGCTCTGGTCATGTGACACCGGGGTTATGGGATTCGATAGATAGTTGATTATTATTTATGTTGTTTATGATGACCAAATGTTGGGATGTTTTACTGAGATAATGTTGAACCATTTTTATGAATTGTTATATGCTGAATTAGAATAATTGCGTTGTTGTCCGCTGCGAAGTTTAAATATTAAATAATATGTTTTATGTTGTAATGTAATGAGTGTTATGTTTTTATGAAATGTAAACTCTTCTACAGTGTTGTACTCTGATAATATATATATATTATGTCGTTTGGGTAGAAGGGTGTTACACATGAAATCACTCTATCTGATCTATAATTGAGTATAAGCAAGGCTGAAGTCATGTTGGAATGCTAGGCAATTATGCATGGATGTTTGAAGTTCAATCTTGCCAAATGATGATACCATGTTCAAGCCATGTTCAAGCCATGTGAAGCCAATTCATTTCTTGTCCAAAATGGATGAATTTGGGCTTTTTGTAAAGTTTAGATCAATAGGAACAACTTTCATGTTCAACACTTTTCTATTTGGAGCTTGGAACTTGAAGAATTTTGAGGTGGAAGTTTGGAAATTTTAACATATTGAAATTTTTTCTAAGTGTCAAGCCATATGTCTCAATATTCCACCTTGCTTAACTTTTTATGTGAGCTTCAAATGAGAAAAGTGTCTTCATCAAAGTTGTATCTATCTCAAAAACCTTAAAAATTGTCATCAATTTCATGTCATTTGGATTTGAAATGATAGAGTTATGCATTTTTGAAGTTTGGAAAAATCACTTGATCAATGATATAGGTCAAAAATGACCTATAATGTAACCTCATATCACATGCTCATAAAAGTTGAATCAGCTCTCACTACGAACATCAAAGTTGGAGTAAACATATTGAATTTTATTTTGCAACTTGGAAATATTTCATCTTATAAAAATTGAGCAAGTTATGGCCTTGGGAAGTTGACTTTCAAATTAGGGTTTAGACAAAATGGCCTATAATGTTTCAAATAGAAAATGATTTTCTAAGCAAAACTAGCTCTAGGTCTCAACATGAAAGTTGTTTGGAATGTCATTTAGAGTAAGTTTGATCTTGGAATCATTTCCATATGGTGAAAATTATAGGAGATAGTGTCTAGGGAGACCCAGTTTTAATCAGATGAATTCATCTGGCCAACCACCATCAACCAACTTGCTAACCTTCAATTCTCTTGACTTTCTAGGCTCATGGAAGATCATATATGCATAATATGATGAATTTTAAAGTGTACCTTAAGAAATTTGATCAATTGATGAGATAGCTTGTTGGAGAAGTTACTCAAGATACCCAGTCAAACTAGGGTTTCCAATGCAAATCACCCTCAAACTCTTGAAGAATGCTTGATCAATATGACATATAGAGATCATTGGGACTCATATATGATGTTTATGACCATCCTTGAATCAATCCATGGTTGTGCTCTTTGTCCATGAGGGTCTCAAACCCTAGATATGGAAATCATGCCTTACCTACAAAAGAGTTAAGCAAATGCAAAGACATATTTTTGGTATTTTGGTTAGTAAAATGATAATATACAAGTATGATACAATCACATAGTTCTTGGTGATCTCTCCCAAAACAAACCCAATGAAAGAGGGGTAAGGAGGATGCCAAGGTATGATCCCAATGTTAATGCTTATGATGAATTTGCATGAGGGATCTTAGGGTCAAAATTGGGGTCTTACAGCGGGTATATTTTTTCACCTCCTTGTTTAGGGCTGACAAAAACCCAAAAGGACACCATTTGGGAAGTGGCAACTGGAAATCTAAACCAAGTTCACAAGTTGGTAATGATGGAAATTTGGGAAGATGAAATTTGAACGGCCTCAGATGAATGACTTTTTATGCATCAAAGTTTAAACACACTTTCTAGTCTCTCTCTGTCAGTGTGGTAATAGCCAAGCAGATGTCATCTTCATTGGTAAAAAGTGATCTTAGTAAGAACTAGCTAAAACCAAATTGTCTAGCCACCAAATTTGATTGATGATTAATAAGCATTGGGCCAACTTTCCCCATTGAATTTCTAGTTGATAGGATACTAGGCTTAGGGAAAGTTACTCAGATATCGAGAGCTTCATACAGGTTTTCAGGTGAATAAGTTGGAAACTCCTTTCTAAACTAATTTGGTCCATGGCTTCGATTGACCAATGTTGCCATAGAAGAAACGAATGTGGCACAATCCATGTACATAAAGAAATGTTTTCTGAAGGCTTATTTAGTCGATAAGTCAGTATCTTCTGGAGCTTACAAAGAGAGTCTAATGCCTTTGACTTGTCTTGGTAAATCAGATGGAAAAATAACATTTAGAGAAGGTTCAAAAGTGGCGTTAAGCCAGAGTTTAAAGAGCCAAATAGGGCTAGAAATCATGAGATTTTCATCAAAATTGGAAATGTTCTTTAGTTTAAGGGAGGCAACTCCTAAGGATTCTTAAAGACTCCCCCTGATTAACCTGTTGAGACAAACATCTTGCCCCTCGTGAATCTGGTTTCTAAAGATATGAACTTCTTAGCTACTTGAAGAGAACTAGAACAAAACACGAAATGAGATAACCAGAGGGTGATGAAAGCAATATGCTTGCAGTTAGAGACTTCCTCAGTTTAGTCATGGTGGTCTCTTATATAGGAACCGAAGCTAGGATGGTCTAAGTAGAAACTAGGTTTAAATTTGTTCTTGAGAGTGGGGTCAAAAGTTTCCCCTGTTGGTCGAAGACCAGTAATGGTAGGAATGTCGAAAAGCACAGGTGTTATCATCCCCTATGAAATTAAAACACTAACGTTTTTTATTTTTTTTACCTAAATCATTACTAATTAATGAATTTTTTCTTTTATTTAATACAATTAATTTTGTGTGGTCCACAACGGCCTTGGAAATTAGAGTCGTGATGGCTAGCACTTGCATGAATGCAAACATGAAATTTAGGTAGAGATAGCCATGATGTTGATGGTGCATGCATAATGGTTTGAATAATGCTTAGAGTTTTACCGCCATTTCTCTGCCATATTGCAAATATGATTGAAAATGATGTTTTTTGGGGGGACATTTGTTAGCCGGAGATTTTCGACTTAGTCTTTTCTAAATGAATGTGAGATACAAGGTGAATATAAATACTAAGTGTACGAAGCTAAGTAATATTGTCAACACCAAGTTGCAAATTCAACGAATAGACTTTTTGACAAATATGATTAGGTAAATTGAAGACGTTTTCGACAACATGAACAATTTAAAGCGGTTCAAAATCCAAAGACATATGGTAACACATTAGAAGACAAATGCCCATGTAGCAAGATACATGTCGAATGCCGAGGAGACAGCCGTTGTTGACAATTATCGATGTACTTAGTATATAAGTAGATTTTAATGTTGTAATGGAGGTTCGTATTTTATTTTATTTCCTTTGAAATTCACGCATTCGAGTCACAAAGATAAACAATTTGTGAGAAATGTATGAACCTGCGACCCATCTTTAATTTAACTATTTTCTATTACTTTTTGCGATTTGCATTTTCTTGTTCTTGTTCTTTTGTTGACTTATGAGCATTTGTTCAAGTTTTTTAGTTATTCGCATTAGGCAATCTTACAACACTATCACACTTTTCTCAAACATTTATCACAAATTGCCCTTTATGATTTTTCGAGTTTGATCATTCAAGTTAATTAAAACTCGTAATTGTTTACTAAAAACACCAATAAATAGATCCCCATTTGTAGAGTATTTTTTGGACAAAATGCAGTTTATCATGATTCTCTCTTCATCCCATCAGAATAAATTCAAGAAACCCCAAGGAACTCTACAAATAAGAAAATCACATATCCACAACTTTCAACGATTCTAATAAAAAAACTCAAATAGGTTTCAGCTATCATTCTTTGATTAAACTTGGTGTGGATTTAAAGGATGTGAGTCCACAACCTATTTAATTCATGAAAATTAATTTAAAATTTTTATTCTTAATTTTTATATGAATAGAAATCATTAAGTTGTAAAATAGCACTATCATTAAAGCTATTATTGTGTTGCTAAACAAAACACATGTCGAGTTCTACTCATATGGAAACATTGACAATGAAATATTTAAAATTAAGCGAGGCTATTAAATTTCAAAGTCCATGATTTTAGTACTTTGAAAGCTCCAAGGTTTCGCTTAACTGAAATCAATTTTGGACATTACAACAGCTTTTAAAACAACTCACGTCTGCAGCATGAAACAAACGTCGAGGCCATTCCAAGGCAGATGCAGACATACCAAATGATGCAGGAGTCACATAAATTTAATTTCAATCAATTATATAGGATGTGTGGAAAAAGTGATGCAAAATAGTATGTTCTTAGCATAACTATTCCTTATGATCGAATAGACTTTGTAACTACTTTTTAAAATAAAGTGTTACTTTTTATGCTATACAATTTGAGAAATGTTTGTTCATTAGAAATATAAATATTTTTCTAGACAATAAAAATTGATATTTAACGTTAAGTTAACCTGCTATACGGACATGTGTAAATTTGAATTCGCAACATTTTATTTATTATTATTTAAATAAAATTTTAATCATTGAAATATAACTTTTTTAAAAGAAAATTGACATTAAATTAGGTTGAGTATGACTCGTATAAAGACACTGATTTTTTTTTTTTCAAAATAATCAATATTTTTAAAATTAATTTCAAAATAATAAGTTTTTCAAAAAAAAAATACTGAAATAACCACATTTTAAAAAAGATACGTCAGATGAACTGGCGCATTTGTCTTGTGCCAAGAGGAGACGCCTAAGGTCTTGGCCCCTGCATTGGAGGCCTCTTGAGGAGGCGTCAATGCCCATGACGCCTGCATTGTGCCTCATGAGGAGGCGTCAATGTCTATGGCGCCTGCATGTCTTGACATGTTCAGGCGTCTAGCCTCTTGGCGCATGCATTTTATCTCTCCCTGTATAAATATCTCACCTTTGATGTAATATTTTTCACACAAAATCTTCCCCTACTACCATATTTTCTTTCATTCAACTCCATTATCCTTCAAGTTTTTGTGTTTTAACCATGTCTGAATACATTCACAAGCGAAATGTCGATTTAATATTTTTCTTCGTTGCGTCTCCGATAAAGATTCGACTCTGGAATATAGATTCGTTTGAACGTCTTAATCGGACGTTGAACAGTTGGTTAGATGGAGAAATTGGGGATGGTGAAAGGATTAGAAGAATCCAATGCCTTGTGCCCACGTTCAACCAAAATGGAGAAGTGCGTGAATGGATGGATATTAAGACTAACCGAGACGTTCATAGGATGATGCATTACATGTTCAAAATTGTTTTGATGGTTGTAATCGCCTATTTATTGTATTGTAGTTGTTTTAATTGTTTGTGTTGTTGTTTATGTAATGATATTTGCTCACAAACTTATAATATGAAATAATTTAGTTTTTCATATATTGCAACAGAGGTACATTTGAATTTATCTGGTTGTGCTTGTTCCAACACTGTGACGGTTAGTACGATTGTGACCTGGCTGACGGCATGAACTACATAATCTAACCATTTTGTTCGTCGTATCCATTCTGGTTCGAATCCGGGTGCTGTTTGGGCGACCCTTTTTCTTCCTTCGCATAACTTCGTTGTGCCAGACGATGCCCCCTTGATATTCTGGCCAATAGTCATCTTTTGCCACTACAAAAAACTAAGTTTATAAATATTTGATAGGCT
Source organism: Lathyrus oleraceus (assembly GCF_024323335.1). Taxonomy (NCBI): domain Eukaryota; kingdom Viridiplantae; phylum Streptophyta; class Magnoliopsida; order Fabales; family Fabaceae; genus Lathyrus; species Lathyrus oleraceus. The sequence continues at coordinate 617,543,203 of NC_066583.1, forward strand.
GGTGACTTTGTAAACTTCAGATAGCAAGTAGGATGGATCCCTTCGAACCTTTGAGCATGCCACAATGACATGAGAGCAGGGCGTACGAAAGGCTTGGAACTTTTCGCAGTCGCACCAATCTCTATCTAGGCGCCAAGAGCAAGGGCGCCCCTTCACTACAAATACTCCTAGGCGCCAAGAGCAAGGGTTACTCTTCCTTGCATGTGACTATTCACATGCAGGTGCCAAGAGCAAGGGCGCCTCTTCCTTGCATGTGAATGTCACATGCATGCGCCTAAGACTATGGCTACTCTACTTTACCATGCATCCAACCAATCACAACATATGTAGGTTGCAAACCTAGTAAGACTCCCTCATCTATAAATAGACTTCAATTCACAACATCAAATCATCTCCAACATTAATCATCTATACTCTTTCTTTATCACACTCTTTCTCTGCCACACTCAAGCTCTGCAACATCAAATTACGTCTCTGTTGACTATGGGTGATGAACACGGAGGAACGCTCGAGAATATCTCAATATTTGTATGTTATCACTCTCTTTTTACTTATTCCTTATTTAATTCGTATACCTTTGTTATCTATGTTTGTATTATATATTACTTCTTCTTATTGTATTTCTTACTTATATGTTATTAGGACCCAAAGTGTTTTCGATGCCGTGTACATGAATATGTACCCCACGATCCTTTGATAGAACCATATATTAGAGGATGTGGATTTGGAAATCTCCTCAATATTGCCCCGTACTCGGTGGACTACAAGTTCATTCTTGCTTTGTTGGAGAGATGGAGACCCGAGACCCACACATTTCACCTTCCTTTCGGTGAGTGTATCGTCACACTTGAGGACGTATACATGTTGTTGGGTCTCCGTATAGATGGTAAGGCCGTGAATGATAGAGTAAACCAAGACAACTCTCTCTACAATGAATTATTGGGCGCCCCTTTGTGTGACGACCAAATTGAGGGAGATTCATCCGGTCAAGCAAGGGGGCAAGGTATAAATTTAAAATACCTTAAACAATATTATGTGAGTATAATATTGTCCGAAGAATCAACCAAGTGCGAAAAAATAATTAAAGCTAGGTGTTATATTATGATTTTATTTGGTAATTTTTTATTTTCAGAAAGTACAGGTAATTCAGTAAATATTATGTATTTATCGTTGTTACGCAACATTATTAAGGTAAGCACATATAGTTGAGGTTCAGCTGTGTTGGCCCATCTATATAGTGCAATGTGTAAAAATGCAAAAAAGAATGCTTGTACGTTTTTTTCATGTGCGTATTTGCTACAAGCATGGGGTTGGTTAAGAATTTCGTTACTCTCCCCGATAAACGAGAACCCATTCATGTTCCCGTTTGCAACAAAGTAAGTTTAATACTTTACCACTTGATTAAATATATTTTATATTACAACTAACTGTAAATAATATTTTTTAATTTTTTTTATCTAAGGTGGTCAGTAAGGGGGATGAACTACAATAGGTGTCTGAAACACGCTATAATAGTCTATCGCGGTCTATTGAACCATATTGGACTAGACGATGTAATACTCCTACACAACTATATTTTAATTTAAAAATACTTATCAAATTATTTATCATCTAATCGTTTCGTATTGTTTTACAGTTTATCTAGAGGCCATATTTGGGTTTTGATCATGATGTGAACCATGACGATGATGTAGTTTGGACAACAAAGACACCAATTATCCGATTCACTACTATGGAAATGCACTAGAGTGACCGGGTCAAACTGCAGTTCGGCATGTAACAACAGATTCCATAATCTCTGACGTGTTTGGGGAATTGGCATTAAAAAAGAGTTGATGCCCAATGGGATTATTCCGACTGGAGAGACTTTGCGAAAGAGATGTGTCGTCAATGGAGGAATCGACGAAAACACATCTTAAACGAACCAATCATCCATGGTGCAAGAACAACTCAACAATATATGGCATGATTTAGGTCGGTAACAACTCAACAAGTTGTGTCTGAGCTGCGGTATTTGATGGATCCACGCCAACTAACTTCGTCATCGTACGCCCAACAACAAGTCCTCGTCCAACACCAATTTCACCCAAACCCAACAACCAACCTCACAATATTAACATACCACATACATCCAACAACCACACACCCAACTTCACAACTCATTCATGTCATCCACCCAACAATCAAACACCCAACATCGCAATTCATTCATGTCACTCGCCCAACCACAAAACCAAGAATCAAACCCTACCCACCAACAACCATACGATTCAACCACAACCGTCTATAGCCCAGATAATTCATATGGGTCACTTCATCGTAACCCCCCACCAATGACCACTCAAACAATCCAACACCAAAAACACACAACCATTGTTTAACTATAGTACGCCCCAAGAACCATTGCTTCGTTTCCAAAACGATTCAATGTCCCAATTCGGGCAACTATACCGTCTACAATCCACCTAACCCCATTAACCTAACTACGATGACATGGGCACCAAACTCCATTAAGGAAGCGCAGTTGACCAGAGCCCCTCCGGATATTGGGAACAAATGATGACAAATATCTCAAATACCACTAGAACTTCCCCCCGACCCTCACACCAGCAATCACTCAATCAAGTCAGCACACAAAGACCCCAAACACCTCAGGAAAATCGTGGGAGACCTCGAAGACAAACTAATGCACCTGGATGTGGAACAGGGGGGTGTTTCGATCGGGTCGATCTTGAAATTTTGTCAATCCCATGTAACATTTATTGTAGCATGAATACATTTTTTTATATTATTTTTTATTATTTCATAAAAGAAAAAAATTAAAAATTAAAAAAAAATACAATGGTGTATGCGCCAGATGAATTGGCGCATACACCACATGCATTAACTAGGAGCCATAGGCATTGGTGCCTCCTCATGAGGTCTAATGTAGGCGCCATGGACATTGGCGCCTCCTCATGAGGCTCCCAATGTAGGCGCCAAGGCCTTAGGTGCCTCCTCTTGGCCCATTATGGATGCGCCAGTTGAACTGACACATCTTCTTTTAAATGTGGTTATTTCAGATTTTTTTTTGAAAAACTTGTTATTTTAGAATTAATTTTGAAAATATTTTTTTTTTGAAAAAAAAATCCAAAGATAAAAAAGAACGCAGTAAGGACACAAGAATAAATTTCTTGTGGGTTGATAAGTGGTATTTTTATTATTTTAATGATTTAATTTTATTGTTTATTCTAGTATTTTGGTTATATTTTTTTTCTTTTTCTTTTACTTTTTTTTTCTTTCTCTCTATGTATTTCAAGAGTTTAGAAGTTACAAGGATATGATCGAGTGGATATGAGTTGAACTGGAAGAATTTACAAATTCAATCTCGATCTTAAATGATCTTTAAATCTATCGTTTTAACTCTTGTCTTCTAATTGTTCATAACCTTTGAAATTGTTGAAAACACACATGCAATTAAGGAAGATGAAGTCTAAGAGTTTAAGTTTTTTTAAAAAATAGGAGAAACTCAAAAAAAAGTATAATTACAGGTTGTTTTGATGGAAGGAATTTTAGGTTAACAGATTGAATGGAAATAGTGGATAAGACAGTTTAGAGTTCGGTGGGAGAGAAAGAAGAAAAATGTCTCATTTTTTTGTTGTTGGATTTGTTTTTTCCATTCTTAGCTTAAGTCATTTCTAAGAGAAAAATATGAAATTGCTCTTACCACTAATAATAATCACACTTATGTCACTCTATATCAATTATCATAATTTAATTGATATATTAATGTTAAAATAATACCAGATAATAAGAGATATTTGAATAGATTGTATCTTTAAATAGTATTGTGAAGTATATATATATATATATATATATATATATATATATATATATATATATATATATATATAATATATATATATATATATATATATATATAATATATATATATATATATATATATATATATTATATATATAATATATATATATATATATATATAATATATATAGATATATATATATATAGAGAGAGAGATATATATATAGAGAGAGAGAGAGAGAGAGAGAGAGAGAGAGAGAGAGAGAGAGAGAGGAGGAGAGAGAGAGAGAGAGAGAGAGAGAGAGAGAGAGAGAGAGAGAGAGAGAGAGAGAGGAGAGAGAGAGAGAGAGAGAGGAGGAGAGAGAGAGCGAGAGAGAGAGAGAGAGAGAGAGAGAGAGAGAGAGAGAGAGAGCTAATTGCATGCTATAGTCAATGTGAGATTTTTCTATATACAAATATTCTTAACATATATACAAATATCAACACTCCCCCTTAAGCTTGTCATATATATAATCAGTTTTGGGACTTCATATGGATTTTGTAAACACGTCTGCCAATTAATCATTAGAGTTGACAAAGCTTGTGACGATATCATTTGATTCAATCTTCTCTCTAATATAGTTACAGTTTATCTCAACATGTTTGGTCCTCTCGTGGAAGACTGGATTTGAAGTAATGTGTAATGCAACTTGATTAACACAAGCAAATGTCATCGATCTTGCTTCTTCAATTTGAATTCCCTTGAGCAACTGCCTAACCAAATGAGTTCACATGTTGTCATTGCCATAACCCTATACTCTGCTTTGACGCTTGATCTTGCAACTACATTTTGTTTCTTAATTTTCCATGAGATAAGGTTTTCTCCAACAAATACACAATACCCAAAGGTGGATCGTCTATTAATGGGTGACCCTGCCCAATCAGCATCGGAGTATCCAACTATCTGAGTATGTACTTTATCTTCATACATGAGACCTTTATCTGGATCACATTTGATGTATCTCAAAATCCAAACAACAACATCCATGTGTTCCTGGAAAGGAGAATTTAAGAAGAAATGTTCCAATGAGTAATTGTAAAATAGTTCAACTTTCCAACCAATCTCATATACCTTTCTAAGTCAGATAGAGGCTCCCTCTGATAGGATAGGAGTTTTACACTTGGATCCATAGGAGTATCAACTGGTTTAGCATTTAACAAACATGTTTCTTCCAAAATATCCATAGCATATTTCTGCTGAGAAATCATCAAACCATCTTTAGACTGAGATACCTCAATACAAAAAAAAACATAGTTTACCAATGTATTTTGTATGAAATTGATTTGAGAGCTATTATTTCAACTATAGTATTCCATGTTGATCACTACCAGTTATGAGAATACCATCTACATACACAATAAGATAAATATACATTTTAGCTGAGTGATGATAAAACACAAAATGGTCAACTTCACTATGGACCATACCAAATGGTTGCACTATAGTGATGAATCTACCAAACCAAGCTCTTGGTGATTTCTTAAGATCATAAAGTGACATGTGTAGTCTACAAACTACATTCGATGACTCCCCTTGAGCAACAAACCCAGATGGTTGCTCCATATATACTTCCTCTTCAAGATTACCGTGTAAAAATTCATTTTTATATCAAGTTAATGAAGAGGCTAATGTCAAATGACTACAATGGCGAGAAGAATTCTAATTGATCCCATCTTGGAATCAAGCAAGAAAGTATCACTATAATCCAACCCAGAAATTTGAGTGCATCCTTTGGCTACCAAGCGAGCTTTAAATTGATCAATCTTATCGTCTTGACCAACCTCCACTGTATATAAAGCCAACGACAACCTACCAAATATTTCCCAGGGGAAGAGAAACTAGTTCCTGAGTACCACTGCTTTGAAGAGCACACATCTCATCAATCATTTCTTGCCTCCACTTAGGGTGAGATAAAGTTTGACTTGGAATTTTAGGAATAGAAACAGAAGACAATTAAGTATAATGCAAAAGGGAAAGACAATGATAACATATATCAATATAATATGGAAAAGGATTTCGTGTTTGACATATACCTTTTCAAAAGGAAATTAAAAGATCAGACTCAGGTTACAGGATCATATCCGATGATGGCGGGAGTGTCGGGGGAGATTCTACAATGACCTTAGGGGCATGTATGACCTCAGGGACACGTACGATAGATGTTGGGTGACGATGTTAATATGTATGAAGTGGTCAAGAAGTGGGGGGTCAACAATAGGAATATCTAGTGGGTTATGATCCATAGACTAATGGGGAAAAATGGTAGACGAGACATTAATAGCTTCCGAAAAGGGTGTGGGAGTACTTTTCTGAAAGGGTTTTAGAGTTACATGGCTGGACTCGAAATATGGAACAGACTCAGAGAAGGTAAAATCGGTGCTGAAATGAGGTATTATTATTGATTAGGCGAATAACAACGATAATCTTTTTGGCACCGATGATAACCAAGAAAAACACACTTTAGTGATTGAGCTAATACTTTATCAAGTTCAGGACAAAGATTGTGTACAAAACATGTAGACCTGAAGACTCAGGAGGAATTGGATGGAGGGGGAATGGGGGGAAAGGATTGAATGAGGGATTTTATTATTAAGAACATATGAGTGCATGTGATTTATAAGGTAACATGTCATTAGCACAACATCGCCCCAAAATCGAAGTGGAACATTACCATGGAGAAGTAGGGTCCGAGTGGTTTCTACGAGATGCCGATTTTTGTGTTTGGTTATCCCTTTTTGTTGAGGTGTATTCCTAAGTAAAAATTGAAGATGTAGTAGTGAGGGTTGATAAATTTGTGTTTCCCTCTAATTTCATCATTATGGATTTCAACGCTGATGAGGATACTTCTATTCTGTTAGGAAGACCATTCCTTGCCACATGAAGGACTTTAATTGATGTGGAGAAAGGAGAGCTAACAATGTGAGTCAATGGACAACAGGTTGTGTTTAATGTATTGAATGATTTGCAATGTCCGGAGGAAAATATAGCTGAATGTTAAATGATCTCTAGTTGGGAGACCATTATTCACAAGAGTCTCCTCAAGTCAACTATTATGTTGAAGCAAGAATTGGGAAAATTAAAGGAAGAGGAGCATTTGAAGGAAGGAATCATGAATGGACCTTTGTGCAAATCAAGAGGTTAAGAAGAACTGGTAGAAATATTTGAGCTTACTGCAGAGTTGAAGGATCAATGCAATCCATCAATAGAAGTTCCACCTGAACTAGAGCTCAAACAATTGCCTCCTCACTTACGATATGCATACCTGGAGGCAGGAGAGAAGTTTCATGTCATCATAGCTACAAATTTATCTGAAGAACAGAGGTGTCAAATCTTGACACTTCTCAAGAAGCACAAAAGAGTTATTGCTTGGAAGCTGTCTGACATCAAGGGAATCAACCTTACTATTTGGATGCACATAATTCTGTTGGAGGAAAATTATAAAAACAGCATTGAATGTCAAAGAAGATTAAATCATATCATGAAGGAAGTAGTGAAGAAGGAGATCATGAAGTGGTTAGATGCTGGGATTATTTACCCTATTTCTGACAGCATGTGGGTGAGTCATATTCAGTGCTTCCCGAAGAAGGGAGGCATGATTGTGGTCAGCACTGAGAAGGATGAGGTTATTCCAACAAGGACTATAATTGGGTGGAGAATTTGTATGGATTACAGGAAGTTAAGCAAAGTGATCAGTGCATTTTGATGCACTTTCTTCTACTATCGTACTTAGGCAAATCTATAGTTTATTATATTATTTTTAATATTTTAGTGTGTTTTAATATTTAAGTTTATTTTTGGTTTTGTTTTATTTTCGTACTTTATTTTCAGCATAAATAGTTATTTGATACCTTATCACTATGCAGATCATAACTTATGCTATAGGAGTCGGATTGACGCGTTCTAATATGCGTTGGAAAGCTAAGAGAAAGAGCTATAACTTTTATGTTGAAGATAAAAGTTGATTCAGAGTGAAGACGTCTCAAATAATTCGTTGAAGTTTCGTACTTTAGGAAATATTTTCTTTTGGGCCATTTGTTGGGCCGAATTTAGGTTTTCCGGCCTAGTTTGAATTATTAGTGAAACCCTTATTCTGTTTAAAAGGGCAGCCGCGGTACTGTAGCAATTACACATTATTCACAATAACTTTTTTCTTTTGTGCGATCATGAAGAGGAACTAATCTCCTAGAGTCAATCTGCTGTAACCGAATTTCCAAGGCTTTGAGGTTTTTATTCTATCAATTTAATTTCGTTCTCTTTCAATTCTATTCTATGAAATTGCATTTGCTTAATCTGTATTTTGTGGAATGGTTTTGATTAAATTCGTATGATTGCATTCCTAACTATTAATCGTCGTTTTCGTCGCTTTGTCGTTAAATTGCGTTTGTAAATCGTGTTTGCTTAATTCACGATTGTATTTATCCGTTTACTTAATTCGGAATATAGGAATATAAATCTATCATATATCAATTGCGCTTGTCAATCGAGTTTGAATCGAATAGAGATCGAAGCCGCTTAGGGAATTGGTAGGTAAAAACCAGTGATTAGCCGGAAACCGAAAACAGTAGATTGACTTATTTTATAATCGCTTATTTTAATCACTTTTTTTGCTTTGTTTTCTAGATTTACCACTAAAACATAAACCCCTTTTAAATCAATTTCATTGGGTTAAGAATAATACAAGAATCCTTGTGATACGATACTCGAAGTGTCGCTTCCTGTTTACTATATTTTATTACTCGTTTTTTACCTGTGTGCGACTGCGGATCAAATTGACTCATTTTTTACCTGCATTGCTGAATTAGTTGTGTTTTCTCATTGTTTGTTAATTTTTTTTCTTTTCTATTGAGTTTAACATGGTTGGCCAAAGAACTCTGAGAGAACTTGTTGCCCCTGATGTTGATTATAATGCTTTGTGTATTGAATATCCTATTGCTGCCAAATCCTTGATTGGGAACATGTCACTTAACTCCCAACAGTTCACAACAAGGGATAATTTTGTGGTCCAGACAAAAGGTGTGAATGAGGTTCAGGTTTCTTCTTCCAACAAGGCTCTAGAAACCAGAATTGATGAACTTACCTCTTTAGTGAAACAATTGATGTTACCCATTCCACCACCACCACCATATAACCTTCCACAAGTAATCTTCTCTTCACCTTCTAAACTTTCACTAGAGGAACTTGTCAAGCAAATGGCTGTAAATAATATTCAGTTTCAACAACGAACAGATTCTAGTATTCAGACTTTGCAAACACAAATTGGATAACTTGTCACTTCAATGAATATCTTGCAACAAGCTCAATGATCAAACCAACTACATGCGCAAACAGTAGTTAATCCAAAATGCCTCAATGTGAATGCAATTTCCTTAAGATCCAGAAAAGTTACACAACCAGCCCCAGAAAAAAATAAAAAATTTGTTAATGTAACACCTGAAAATAAACTTGAACCTTCTATTGTTATTGAGGATGAAAAAAAGTATGTATCACCAATCCCTTTACCATAAAGAGTACTGAAAAATAAGAAGATTAACAAGGAAGAGAATTTTGTTTTTCAGATAGAGTTGCTTTCTGAAGTTGTTGATGAAGCTTATTCTGATTTGTTTTCAGCTGATTTTCCAACTTTATCTGGCTTTGATGATATTTACTCATGTGATGATTGTACTAACACTAACATTTGTGTTGTTTGTGCAGAGATTGATGTTGTCTTGCAGGATAATAGTACAAATGAAGTTGTTTATGTAGCTGAAGCTTTTGACATCCCGACTGCCCCAAACATATCATCCATTGAACAACCACCTTCTTTAGAGCCTAAATCATTTCCTAAGGATTCATATTATTCATCAAAGCTTCAACTTAAGCAGAAACATAAGAAAGGAATTGGATGGACCTTGGCTGACACTCGTGATATTAGCCCATCCATATGTATGCATATGATCTCACTTAAAGATGAAACAAAAGTAGTGAGGCAGCCCCGTAATCCTTTGATTCTTGATGTTGTGAAAAAAGAGACCACTTTCACGTGCCTATTCAACACTTTTACTTATCAAAGATTATTCTTTGATCCTGGAATACAAGGTGAAGACACTAATAAAAATTTCAAGGTCAATGGATACTACCCAAAGCTACTCCATGAGAAACCGACTTTGGAAGGCGATACTGTAGAAGAGCTCTCTTTAGGAAATGCTGCTTATGCAATCACTTACCAGCCCTGACTCATCGGGTGTGTTCTTTCCTTTCTATCACTCTTACTTTATATTTATGCTCTTTCATTAAGGACAATGTATGTTTTAAGTGTGGGGGAGAGAACCATTTATTTGTTTTGTTTTCTTTGTTTTATTTTCAGTTTTTCTATGTTTTGATTTTTATTTGCTTTCTTTAAAAAAAATTGCATGCTTTTTCCTTTGGTTTTTGAGTTACAATTACGAGTATTTTTCTTAGCTCTCTTGGCTAAAGTCTTGTGGTGTGATGTGAAAAATTTGATGTGCATTTTTAGTATGATAGGTAGGACTAACTCTGAATTGTACATCATTTGTGGTAGATCAATTAACCTTGTGAGCTTTGAGCCTTATATAGATAACATACAAAAATCCATCTCTTTCTTTCTTGTGTGATTCACTCATGTCTGTTAGTCTCTAGAACTTGAATTGACTCTTGTTGATGTTGTTACTTACTTGTGCACATTGATATGATAAAGACAACTTTGTTTTTTGTTTTTTTAGCCAGTTAGCCAAAAAGCCAACCCTGAAATAATTTCATCCCTTGTTTGAAACCCCCTTGAGCCTATTATCCTTTTTTTTGTTTAAAACTCATTACAAGCCGAGAATTGAAAAACAATGTTATCACCCTATTCAAAGGGTTGGAAGAGTCTTGTTTGGAGTTGTGTAGAGTTGAATAAGTATGTTTGTAATATTTCAAAAGTTGGCAGAAAAAGAAAAGAAAAATAGAAAAAGAAAATAAATAAAAAATGAATGAAAAAAAATAGAAGGATGTATACATGTCAATACATACTCCTTATGAAAAAAAAAAGAGAAAAGAGAAAAAAATATATGAATGAAAACAATTAATATAGAGTTGTTGAAGTGAATGAAATATTTTATAAATTCAACTCCCGCAGTTTCTTTCAAGTCTCTTTTGTCTCTTTGAATTTTAGCCTAGTACCCCTTAGGATTTATCTCACCCTTACCTTGGCCAAGTTACAACCAAATAAAAGTCCTTTTGATCTTTGTGTGCATGTATTTGAATTATGGATGTTAGAGTCTTTTCAAGCTTATGGTAGTACCAACTTTCATGTTGTGCTTTGAGTGTAAACAGTAAATCTAAACACTTGAGAGTTTAGTGAATAATATTTTGTGAGGATCTTACTATGGTTGATGTACTCTTTGGTAACTTGTTTTCCTATCTGCTTTGAATGTCACAAAAAGTTGCTTACTAATACCATATCCTTAAAGCTTAGACTTAGAATTTTGCTTGCACCTTGTATCTTGATAACCTATGGAATTGCATGTTTTGTTTGTTCTTGTTTTTCTGTTTTGAGTTTTGAATTTATAATTTTGCTCGGAGTGCAAAAGTTCAACTGTGGGGGAATTTGATCAGTGCATTTTGATGCACTTTCTTCTACTATTGTAATTAGGCAAATCTATACTTTATTATATTATTTTTAATATTTTAGTGTGTTTTAATATTTAAGTTTATTTTTGGTTTTATTTTATTTTCGTACTTTATTTTCAGCATAAATAGTTATTTGATACTTTATCATTATGCAGATCATAACTTAGGTTATAGGAGTCGGATTTACGCGTTCTAATATACGTTGGAAAACTAAGAGAGAGAGCTACAACTTTTATGTTGAAGCCAAAAGTTGATTCGGAGTGAAGACGTCTCAAATAATTCGTTGAAGTTTCGTACTTTAGGAAATATTTTCTTTTGGGCCATTTGTTGGGCCGAATTTAGGTTTTCCGGCCTAGTTTGAATTATTAGTGAAACCCTTATTCTATTTAAAAGGGAAGCCGCGGTACTGTAGCAATTACACATTATTCACAATAACTTTTTTCTTTTGTGCGATCATGAAGAGGAACTAATCTCCTAGAGTCAATCTGCAGTAACCGAATTTCCAAGGCTTTGAGGTTTTTATTCTATCAATTTAATTTCGTTCTCTTTCAATTCTATTCTATGAAATTGCATTTGCTTAATCTGCATTTTGTGGAATGGTTTTGATTAAATTCGTATGATTGCATTCCTAACTATTAATCGTCGTTTTCGTCGCTTTGTCGTTAAATTGCGTTTGTAAATCGTGTTTGCTTAATTCACGATTGTATTTATCCGTTTGCTTAATTCGGAATATAGGAATATAAATCTATCATATATCTATTGCGTTTGTCAATCGAGTTTGAATCGAATAGAGATCGAAGCCGCTTAGGGAATTGGTAGGTAAAAACCAGTGATTAGCCGGAAACCGAAAACAGTAGATTGACTTATTTTATAATCGCTTATTTTAATCACTTTTTTTGCTTTGTTTTCTAGATCGACCACTAAAACATAAACCCCTTTTAAATCAATTTCATTAGGTTAAGAATAATACAAGAATCCTTGTGATACGATACTCGAAGTGTCGCTTCCCGTTTACTATATTTTATTACTCGTTTTTTACCTGTGTGCGACTGCGGATCAAATTGACGCCGTTGTCGGGGACTCTTGTAGATCTTAACCATTATTATAGTCTAATCATTATTATAGTTTTAGGTGTTGTGTTTTAGCATTTTTTTGTCCTAACTTTCTTGCGTTTTGGTCTTTTTGCGGTTTAGGATAAAAAAAATCTGTTTTTAAAAACATCGTCTCAGATTATTCCAATTCTTTGTCTATTAACTAGGAAAAAATCAAGGATCAAAAGCCTCTATTTAGGAACTAAATTTTGGAAGCCGTTCTAAAAATCCGAAATTCCTTATTTTTCTATTTTTTATGATTTATTTTCTGTTTTGATAGTTTTAGAAAATTCCGCAAAAATTCTCAAAATTCTTAATTGACGTTATTAGATTAATTTTCGTGTTTTTGTATTTGTTTTATTTTATTTTAATCATTTTTTTCGTATTTCAATTGTTTTTACTTAATAGGGACATTGTCGGTATTTTTCTATTTGTTGCTGCATTGCTGAATTAGTTGTGTTTTCTCATTGTTTGTTAATTTTTTTTCTTTTCTATTGAGTTTAACATGGCTGACCAAAGAACTCTAAGAGAACTTGTTGCCCCTGATGTTGATTATAATGCTTTGTGTATTGAATATCCTATTGCTGCCAAATCCTTGATTGGGAACATGTCACTTAACTCCCAACAGTTCACAACAAGGGATAATTTTGTGGTCCAGACAAAAGGTGTGAATGAGGTTCAGGTTTCTTCTTCCAACAAGGCTCTAGAAACCAGAATTGATGAACTTACCTCTTTAGTGAAACAATTGATGTTACCCATTCCACCACCACCATCATATAACCCTCCACAAGTAATCATCTCTTCACCTTCTAAACTTTCGCTAGAGGAACTTGTCAAGCAAATGGCTGTAAATAATCTTCAGTTTCAACAACGAATAGATTCTAGTATTCAGACTTTGCAAACACAAATTGGACAACTTGTCACTTCAATGAATATCTTGCAACAAGCTCAATGATCAAACCAACTACATGCCCAAACAGTATCCAAAATGCCTAAATGTGAATGCAATTTCCTTAAGATCCAGAAAAGTTACAAAACCAACCTCAGAAAAAAATAAAAAATTTGTTAGTGTAACACCTGAAAATAAACTTGAACCTTCTATTGTTATTGAGGATGAAAAAAAGTATGTATCACCAATCCCTTTACCACAAAGAGTACTGAAAAATAAGAAGATTAACGAGGAAGAGAATTTTGTTTTTCAGATAGAGTTGTTTTCTGAAGTTGTTGATGAAGCTTATTCTGATTTGTTTTCAGCTGATTTTCCAACTTTATCTGGTTTTGATGATATTTACTCATGTGATGATTGTACTAACACTAACATTTATGTTGTTTGTGCTAAGATTGATGCTGCCTTGCAGGATGATAGTACAAATGAAGTTGTTTATGTAGCTGAAGCTTTTTACATCCCGACTGCCCCAAACATATCATCCATTGAACAACCACCTTCTTTAGAGCCTAAATCATTTCCTAAGGATTCATATTATTCATCAAAGCTTCAACTTAAGCAGAAACATAAGAAAGGAATTGGATGGACCTTGGCTGACACTCGTGATATTAGCCCATCCATATGTATGCATATGATCTCACTTAAAGATGAAACAAAAGTAGTGAGGCAACCCTGTAATCCTTTGATTCTTGATGTTGTGAAAAAAGAGACCAATTTCACGTGCCTATTCAACACTTTTACTTATCAAAGATTGTTCTTTGATCCTGGAATACAAGGTGAAGACACTAATAAAAATTTCAAGGTCAATGGATACTACCCAAAGCTACTCCATGTGAAACCGACTTTGGAAGGCGATACTGTAGAAGAGCTCTCTTTAGGAAATGCTGCTTATGCAATCACTTACCCGCCCTGACCCATCGGGTGTGTTCTTTCCTTTCTATCACTCTTACTTTATATTTATGCTCTTTCATTGAGGACAATGTATGTTTTAAGTGTGGGGGAGAGAACCATTTATTTGTTTTGTTTTCTTTGTTTTATTTTCAGTTTTTCTCTGTTTTGATTTTTATTTGCTTTCTTTAAAAAAAATTGCATGCTTTTTCCTTTGGTTTTTGAGTTACAATTACGAGTATTTTTCTTAGCTCTCTTGGCTAAAGTCTTGTGGTGTGATGTGAAAAATTTGATGTGCATTTTTAGTATGATAGGTAGGACTAATCTCTGAATTGTACATCATTTGTGGTAGATCAATTAACCTTGTGAGCTTTGAGCCTTATATAGATAACATACAAAAATCCATCTCTTTCTTTCTTGTGTGATTCACTCATGTATGTTAGTCTCTAGAACTTGAATTGACCCTTGTATATGTTGTTACTTACTTGTGCACATTGATATGATAAAGACAACTTTGTTTTTTGTTTTTTTAGCCAGTTAGCCAAAAAGCCAACCCTGAAATAATTTCATCCCTTGTTTGAAACCCCCTTGAGCCTATTATCCTTTTTTTTGTTTAAAACTCATTACAAGCCGAGAATTGAAAAACAATGTTATCACCCTATTCAAAGGGTTGGAAGAGTCTTGTTTGGAGTTGTGTAGAGTTGAATAAGTATGTTTGTAATATTTCAAAAGTTGGCAGAAAAAGAAAAGAAAAATAGAAAAAGAAAATAAATAAAAAATGAATGAAAAAAAATAGAAGGATGTATACATGTCAATACATACTCCTTATGAAAAAAAAAAGAGAAAAGAGAAAAAAATATATGAATGAAAACAATTAATATAGAGTTGTTGAAGTGAATGAAATATTTTATAAATTCAACTCCCGCAGTTTCTTTCAAGTCTCTTTTGTCTCTTTGAATTTTAGCCTAGTACCCCTTAGGATTTATCTCACCCTTACCTTGGCCAAGTTACAACCAAATAAAAGTCCTTTTGATCTTTGTGTGCATGTATTTGAATTATGGATGTTAGAGTCTTTTCAAGCTTATGGTAGTACCAACTTTCATGTTGTGCTTTGAGTGTAAACAGTAAATCTAAACACTTGAGAGTTGAGTGAATAATATTTTGTGAGGATCTTACTATGGTTGATGTACTCTTTGGTAACTTGTTTTCCTATCTGCTTTGAATGTCACAAAAAGTTGCTTACTAATACCATATCCTTAAAGCTTAGACTTAGAATTTTGCTTGCACCTTGTATCTTGATAACCTATGGAATTGCATGTTTTATTTGTTCTTGTTTTTCTGTTTTGAGTTTTGAATTTATAATTTTGCTCGGAGTGCAAAAGTTCAACTGTGGGGGAATTTGATCAGTGCATTTTGATGCACTTTCTTCTACTATTGTAATTAGGCAAATCTATACTTTATTATATTATTTTTAATATTTTAGTGTGTTTTAATATTTAAGTTTATTTTTGGTTTTATTTTATTTTCGTACTTTATTTTCAGCATAAATAGTTATTTGATACTTTATCATTATGCAGATCATAACTTAGGTTATAGGAGTCGGATTTACGCGTTCTAATATACGTTGGAAAACTAAGAGAGAGAGCTACAACTTTTATGTTGAAGCCAAAAGTTGATTCGGAGTGAAGACGTCTCAAATAATTCGTTGAAGTTTCGTACTTTAGGAAATATTTTCTTTTGGGCCATTTGTTGGGCCGAATTTAGGTTTTCCGGCCTAGTTTGAATTATTAGTGAAACCCTTATTCTATTTAAAAGGGAAGTCGCGGTATTGTAGCAATTACACATTATTCACAATAACTTTTTTCTTTTGTGCGATCATGAAGAGGAACTAATCTCCTAGAGTCAATCTGCAGTAACCGAATTTCCAAGGCTTTGAGGTTTTTATTCTATCAATTTAATTTCGTTCTCTTTCAATTCTATTCTATGAAATTGCATTTGCTTAATCTGCATTTTGTGGAATGGTTTTGATTAAATTCGTATGATTGCATTCCTAACTATTAATCGTCGTTTTCGTCGCTTTGTCGTTAAATTGCGTTTGTAAATCGTGTTTGCTTAATTCACGATTGTATTTATCCGTTTGCTTAATTCGGAATATAGGAATATAAATCTATCATATATCTATTGCGTTTGTCAATCGAGTTTGAATCGAATAGAGATCGAAGCCGCTTAGGGAATTGGTAGGTAAAAACCAGTGATTAGCCGGAAACCGAAAACAGTAGATTGACTTATTTTATAATCGCTTATTTTAATCACTTTTTTTGCTTTGTTTTCTAGATCGACCACTAAAACATAAACCCCTTTTAAATCAATTTCATTAGGTTAAGAATAATACAAGAATCCTTGTGATACGATACTCGAAGTGTCGCTTCCCGTTTACTATATTTTATTACTCGTTTTTTACCTGTGTGCGACTGCGGATCAAATTGACGCCGTTGTCGGGGACTCTTGTAGATCTTAACCATTATTATAGTCTAATCATTATTATAGTTTTAGGTGTTGTGTTTTAGCATTTTTTTGTCCTAACTTTCTTGCGTTTTGGTCTTTTTGCGGTTTAGGATAAAAAAAATCTGTTTTTAAAAACATCGTCTCAGATTATTCCAATTCTTTGTCTATTAACTAGGAAAAAATCAAGGATCAAAAGCCTCTATTTAGGAACTAAATTTTGGAAGCCGTTCTAAAAATCCGAAATTCCTTATTTTTCTATTTTTTATGATTTATTTTCTGTTTTGATAGTTTTAGAAAATTCCGCAAAAATTCTCAAAATTCTTAATTGACGTTATTAGATTAATTTTCGTGTTTTTGTATTTGTTTTATTTTATTTTAATCATTTTTTTCGTATTTCAATTGTTTTTACTTAATAGGGACATTGTCGGTATTTTTCTATTTGTTGTTGCATTGCTGAATTAGTTGTGTTTTCTCATTGTTTGTTAATTTTTTTCTTTTCTATTGAGTTTAACATGGCTGACCAAAGAACTCTAAGAGAACTTGTTGCCCCTGATGTTGATTATAATGCTTTGTGTATTGAATATCCTATTGCTGCCAAATCCTTGATTGGGAACATGTCACTTAACTCCCAACAGTTCACAACAAGGGATAATTTTGTGGTCCAGACAAAAGGTGTGAATGAGGTTCAGGTTTCTTCTTCCAACAAGGCTCTAGAAACCAGAATTGATGAACTTACCTCTTTAGTGAAACAATTGATGTTACCCATTCCACCACCACCATCATATAACCCTCCACAAGTAATCATCTCTTCACCTTCTAAACTTTCGCTAGAGGAACTTGTCAAGCAAATGGCTGTAAATAATCTTCAGTTTCAACAACGAATAGATTCTAGTATTCAGACTTTGCAAACACAAATTGGACAACTTGTCACTTCAATGAATATCTTGCAACAAGCTCAATGATCAAACCAACTACATGCCCAAACAGTATCCAAAATGCCTAAATGTGAATGCAATTTCCTTAAGATCCAGAAAAGTTACAAAACCAACCTCAGAAAAAAATAAAAAATTTGTTAGTGTAACACCTGAAAATAAACTTGAACCTTCTATTGTTATTGAGGATGAAAAAAAGTATGTATCACCAATCCCTTTACCACAAAGAGTACTGAAAAATAAGAAGATTAACGAGGAAGAGAATTTTGTTTTTCAGATAGAGTTGTTTTCTGAAGTTGTTGATGAAGCTTATTCTGATTTGTTTTCAGCTGATTTTCCAACTTTATCTGGTTTTGATGATATTTACTCATGTGATGATTGTACTAACACTAACATTTATGTTGTTTGTGCTAAGATTGATGCTGCCTTGCAGGATGATAGTACAAATGAAGTTGTTTATGTAGCTGAAGCTTTTTACATCCCGACTGCCCCAAACATATCATCCATTGAACAACCACCTTCTTTAGAGCCTAAATCATTTCCTAAGGATTCATATTATTCATCAAAGCTTCAACTTAAGCAGAAACATAAGAAAGGAATTGGATGGACCTTGGCTGACACTCGTGATATTAGCCCATCCATATGTATGCATATGATCTCACTTAAAGATGAAACAAAAGTAGTGAGGCAACCCTGTAATCCTTTGATTCTTGATGTTGTGAAAAAAGAGACCAATTTCACGTGCCTATTCAACACTTTTACTTATCAAAGATTGTTCTTTGATCCTGGAATACAAGGTGAAGACACTAATAAAAATTTCAAGGTCAATGGATACTACCCAAAGCTACTCCATGTGAAACCGACTTTGGAAGGCGATACTGTAGAAGAGCTCTCTTTAGGAAATGCTGCTTATGCAATCACTTACCCGCCCTGACCCATCGGGTGTGTTCTTTCCTTTCTATCACTCTTACTTTATATTTATGCTCTTTCATTGAGGACAATGTATGTTTTAAGTGTGGGGGAGAGAACCATTTATTTGTTTTGTTTTCTTTGTTTTATTTTCAGTTTTTCTCTGTTTTGATTTTTATTTGCTTTCTTTAAAAAAAAATTGCATGCTTTTTCCTTTGGTTTTTGAGTTACAATTACGAGTATTTTTCTTAGCTCTCTTGGCTAAAGTCTTGTGGTGTGATGTGAAAAATTTGATGTGCATTTTTAGTATGATAGGTAGGACTAATCTCTGAATTGTACATCATTTGTGGTAGATCAATTAACCTTGTGAGCTTTGAGCCTTATATAGATAACATACAAAAATCCATCTCTTTCTTTCTTGTGTGATTCACTCATGTATGTTAGTCTCTAGAACTTGAATTGACCCTTGTATATGTTGTTACTTACTTGTGCACATTGATATGATAAAGACAACTTTGTTTTTTGTTTTTTTAGCCAGTTAGCCAAAAAGCCAACCCTGAAATAATTTCATCCCTTGTTTGAAACCCCCTTGAGCCTATTATCCTTTTTTTGTTTAAAACTCATTACAAGCCGAGAATTGAAAAACAATGTTATCACCCTATTCAAAGGGTTGGAAGAGTCTTGTTTGGAGTTGTGTAGAGTTGAATAAGTATGTTTGTAATATTTCAAAAGTTGGCAGAAAAAGAAAAGAAAAATAGAAAAAGAAAATAAATAAAAAATGAATGAAAAAAAATAGAAGGATGTATACATGTCAATACATACTCCTTATGAAAAAAAAAGAGAAAAGAGAAAAAATATATGAATGAAAACAATTAATATAGAGTTGTTGAAGTGAATGAAATATTTTATAAATTCAACTCCCGCAGTTTCTTTCAAGTCTATTTTGTCTCTTTGAATTTTAGCCTAATACCCCTTAGGATTTATCTCACCCTTACCTTGGCCACGTTACAACCAAATAAAAGTCATTTTGATCTTTGTGTGCATGTATTTGAATTATGGATGTTAGAGTCTTTTCAAGTTTATGGTAGTACCAACTTTCATATTGTGCTTTGAGTGTAAGCAGTTAATCTAAACACTTGAGAGTTGAGTGAATAATATTCTGTTAGGATCTTACTATGGTTGATGTACTCTTTGGTAACTTGTTTTCCTATCTGCTTTGAATGTCACAAAAAGTTGCTTACTAATACCATATTCTTAAAGCTTAGACTTAGAATTTTGCTTGCACCTTGTATCTTGATAACTTATGGAATTGCATGTTTTGTTTGTTCTTGTTTTTCTGTTTTGAGTTTTGAATTTATAATTTTGCTCGGAGTGAAAAAGTTCAATTGTGGGAGAATTTGATCAGTGCATTTTGATGCACTTTCTTCTACTATTGTAATTAGGCAAATCTATACTTTATTATATTATTTTTAATATTTTAGTGTGTGTTAATATTTAAGTTTATTTTTGGTTTTATTTTATTTTCGTACTTTATTTTTAGCATAAATAGTTATTTGATACTTTATCATTATGCAGATCATAACTTAGGCTATAGGAGTCGGATTGACGCGTTTTAATATATGTTGGAAAACTAAGAGAAAGAGCAACAACTTTTATGTTGAAGACAAAAGCTGATTCGGAGTGAAGACGTCTCAAATAATTCGTTGAAGTTTCGTACGTTATGAAATATTTTCTTTTGGGCCATTTGTTGGGCCGAATTTATGTTTTCCGGCCCAATTTGAATTATTAGTGAAACACTTATTCTGTTTTAAAGGGAAGCCGTGGTACTGTAGCAATTACACATTATTCACAATAACTTTTTTCTTTTGTGCGATCATGAAGAGGAACTAATCTCCTATAGTTAATCTGCTGTAACCGAATTTCCAAGGCTTTGAGGTTTTTATTCTATCAATTTAATTTCGTTCTCTTTCAATTCTATTCTATGAAATTGCATTTGCTTAATCTGTATTTTATGGAATGATTTTGATTAAATTCGTATGATTGCATTCCTAACTATTAATCGCCGTTTTCGTCGCTTTGTCGTTAAATTGCGTTTGTAAATCGTGTTTGCTTAATTCACGATTGTATTTATCCGTTTGTTTAATTCAGAATATAGGAATATAAATCTATCATATATCTATTGCACTTGTCAATCAAATTTGAATCTAATAGAGATCGAAGTCGCTTAGGGAATTGGTAGGTAAAAACCAGTGATTAGCCGGAAACCGAAAATAGTAGATTGACTTATTTTATAATCGCTTATTTTAATCACTTTCTTTGCTTTGTTTTCTAAATCAACCACTAAAACATAAACCCCCTTAAATTGATTTCATTAGGTTAAGAATAATACAAGAATCCTTGCGATACGATACTCAAGGTGTCGCTTCCCGTTTACTATATTTTATTACTCGTTTTTGACCCGTGTGCGACAGCGGATCAAATTGGCGTCGTTGTTGGGGACTCTTGTAGATCTTAACCATTATTATAGTCTAATCATTATTATAGTTTTAGGTGTTGTGTTTTAGCATTTTCTTTCATTGACCAAATATTGGATCGATTGGCTAGAAAAGAGTATTATTGTTTCCTAGATGGCTATTCCAGTTATAAACAAATAGCCATACATTCGGAAGACCAGGAAAAATTAACTTTCACATGTCCCTATGAAACTTTTGCCTTTAGAAGGATTTCATTCGGTCTGTGCAATGCACCATCTACCTTCCGACGTTGTATGATGGCTATCTTTTCATAATTGATAGAAAACTCCATGGAAGTGTTCATGGATGATTTTTCAATTTTTTGGAGAGTCATTTAATCAATGTTTGGATAATCTTGACAAGGTGCTAGCTATGTGTGAAGACATCAATCTGGTCTTAAATTGGGAAAAGTGTAACTTTATAGTGAAGGAAGGAATATTGTTTAGTTATAAAATCTCTAAAAGAGGTTTGGAAGTAGATCAAGCAAAGATTAAAGTCATTGAGAAGTTTCCTCCACCTGTCAACATTAAAGGAATAAGGAGATTCTTAGGGCATGTTAGATTTTATACAAGGTTTATCAAGGATTTTTCCAAGATAACTAAACCTTTATGTCAACTACTCCAGTATGACGTGCCTTACGTCTTCAGTCCTGAATGTGATCATGCTTCCAACCTGTTAAAGAAAGCTTTGATCTCTGCACCAATAGTAAGGAGCCCTAATTGGTCTAAGCCATTTGAGTTAATGTGTGATGCAAGCGACTTTGCAATATGAGCAGTATTGGGACAAAGGCACAACAAAGTGTTCCAAACCATCTACTATGCAACTAGGACCCTTATTGAAGTGCAAATCAATTATACCACTACTGGAAAGGAGTTATTAGCCGTGGTATTTTCCTTTGACAAGTTCAGATCCTATCTTGTTAGTACCAAGGTGATAGTATACACTGACCATGTTGTCATCAAGTACCTAATTGCAGAGAAGGATGATAAACCAAGGTTTATTAGAGGGATATTATTTCTACAAGAGTTTGATCTGGAAATCAGAGATAATAAGGGAGTAGAAAATCTAGTTGCTGATCATTTATCAAGACTTCTAAAGGAGGTTCAAAACAAGAGTGCAAAAGGAATTGAAGAAACATTTCCGGATGAGAAGTTGTTGATGATCACTGCAGGCGTGACCCCATGGTATGCTGACACTTTAACTACTTAGTTTGTGGGAACATCCCACCAGAGTTCAACTACCAGCAAAGGAAAAGATTCTTTCACATGTCTAAAATCTATTTTTGGGATGAGCCTTTTTTGTATAATAAATGTGGTGACCAATTGCTAAGATGGTGTATGTATCATTCTGAGGTGCGACATATTCTGACATCTTGTCACAATGCACCTTACGAAGGAAATTTTGGAGGGGTAAGAACTTCATCTAAGGTACTTCAATCTGGTTATTTATGGCCTTCCCTTTTTAAAGATGCTCATGAATTTGTTAAATCCTATGATAGATGTCAACGGATTGGAAATGTGTCTTGAAGCAAGAAATGCCTCTCACAAGCATCCTTGAAATATAATTATTTGATATGTTGGGCATAGACTTTATGGAACCATTTCCCCATTTCTTTGGAAATCTATACATCCTGGTGGCAGTCGATTATGTGTCCAAGTAGATAGAAGTTGTGGCAACCCCAACTAATGATACTAGAGTCATGACCCGATTCTTGTTAAAACATATATTGTCAAGGCATGGCACACCTCGAGCTATCATCAGTGATAGGGGATCTCATTTTTACAATAAGATTTTTAAAAACCTAATGGCAAAATATGGTATCAAGCATAAAATTGCTACAAGTTACCATCCATAAACAAGCGGTCAAGTTGAATTGTCCAATAGGGAGATCAAAAGAATCCTAGAAAAAGTTTTTAATCCCATAAGAAAAGATCGGTATAAGCATTTGGATGAAGCGTTATGGGCATACAAAACAGCTTAAAAGACTCCCTTAGGCATGTCTCCATACAGACTTGTCTATGGTAAGGCTTGCCACTTACCCATTGAGTTAGAGCATAAAGCTCTTTGGGCCATTAAGCAATTGGACTTCAATTTAAACTTTGATGGCCAAGCTAGGATGCTCCAACTTAATGAGTTAGAGGAGCATATGCTTTTATCTTATGAAAATGCCGAGTTGTACAAAGAAAAGACCAAGATGTGGCACGACAGTAAGTCTCAGAAGCAAGAGTTGGTGGAAGGTCAAAGAGTTTTGCTTTTTAACTCTAGATTGAAATTTTTTCCTGGTAAACTGAAGTCAAGATGGTCAGGCCCCTTTAAATTAGTGAAGATTTATCCTCATGGGGATGTTGATTTATTGAATGAAAAAACTGGTGAAAAATTCAAGGTTAATGGACAAAGGATTAAGATCTATTTTGGTGACCCCTCAAAAAACACAAGGGCATCCTCAATCTCATTGCTTAAGTTCTTTGTTTTGGTCAGGCTATAAGACCTTAAAATAGTGCAACTGGGACGCAACCCAGCTTCATGTTTCTTTATTTTATTTTTAGGACAAGTGATCAACCCATTGTTGCTAAAGAGTTGATTGTCTATAGGTGCCATGACATCTGGGAGTTATTAAAATTGAAGTGAGAAAGGAAAAGTCATATGTGAAAAAATGATTAAATGTGGAGAGACAAAAGACTTGTTGAGATGGAAATTGTTGGTCAATTAATTTTTAATTGGAAAAGGAAGATATTAATGGAGGAGAGAGACTAGAACACATGCAAATAGTTGAGGTTCGTGTCATGACGTCAGTCGTAATTGCTCTTGTCTACCATGACAGTCTGGGCAACAACTGTTACATGCCACCTGTGTGTAGTAGTTACTTTTCAGAGAAAGTTCAAAACTTTTATTTTCCCTCCATCACATCAAAACTCCGTTTACATCCCTTTTCCCTAACCACCAAAGACAAAACTCATTTCTCCCTCACAAAAGAAAATCAGTTTGCAACTAATTTTCTCTCACTTGCTACCATTTTCTCTCTTTACCTTTGAAAACCCTAATTTCATTTTTCACTTTCAATCACCATGGAACCCGAGATTTCTGGAAAGCGCTTCAAGAAAATTGCTAAGAAGAATGCGACTCCTCACGTTGTTTATGCTGATGAAGAGATTGATGTTGCTGAAACATTCATCAACAGTGAAGCATTTAGGCGCTTCACCGACCAATTTTATGGAATGAAAGTCTTATTTGAGAGAGGCTTCATATTTGATGTTCAAGATGACAACCTAGGTTTACCAGGCGACATTGGAAGAATCATTAGGGGAATGAAGTGGTCAAGTTGTACAAACAACCAGGTACCTACAACATCTCTATTGTGAAGGAGTTTTACTCTAATCTGATTGACCTAACCAACAAAAGAATATAAGTAATCGTTCGTGGGACAAAAGTTGTTTACTCCGAAGCCACCATCAACATGACTTTGGGTCTTCTAGAAAATGGAGATGAGTATCAAGAGTTGCTAGAGAAGTATGATGATCAAGACTATGATATCATTATGGCTTCACTGTGCAATGAAGGTACAAGATGGTTGGAGTCAAGTTTTGAGAAGATGGTGAGAAGGATGGATATGCGTC
This sequence comes from Lathyrus oleraceus, assembly GCF_024323335.1. Taxonomy (NCBI): domain Eukaryota; kingdom Viridiplantae; phylum Streptophyta; class Magnoliopsida; order Fabales; family Fabaceae; genus Lathyrus; species Lathyrus oleraceus. The sequence goes on from NC_066583.1 coordinate 617,568,053, forward strand.
CTAAATCAAAGGTTTGGTATCAATTCCTTAAACACTTTCTCCGTCCTACCACCCACAATGAAACTATTAGCAAGTCCATACTGTTGTTACTCCACTGCATTACTTCTATGAGTAAAATCAACATTGGAAAGATCATTGTGCAAGAGATTAATGCATGTTCCAAAAAGAAAGATGGTATGGTATACTTCCATTGTCTCATTACTCTGTTGTGTATGCATCAAGGTGTTCCGGAAAAGGCCACAGATGAAATCTATCAACCATAAGCAACCTTTGACAAGGCAGCAATCCAAACCTTGATGAAGCCAAGAGGAAGGAAGAGATCAGTTGAGGCGGGTTAGGAAAGACTGCTGAGGAAACAAGTTTTGAAACATATAATGTGTTATAGAATGTCATGTTGCAGATGCAAAAGGACCAGAGGGATTTCTTTAAGTTTTAAATGGGGCAATTTGAGTGGCAAGAAAGATCGTGTGCCACCCAAAACCCTACAAGCATGATGAGTCCATCCATTTTTCCAATGCATATCTTAGGATGCTAGAAGAAGAAGAACTTGAACAGGTTGTTGTTGAGGAGAAGACTGAAAAGAAGGGAAAAAAGAAGGATTAGAAGAGGAGTAGTAAGAAAAATATGGATGTGGAAGCTCCAAAGGCAAGCAAGGGCGCGCCTCTAGAAGATAAACCAAGTCCACCAAGGAAGAAGAAACGGAAAAAGAAGAAGAAATCAAAGAAGGAATCACCCATTGTTGCACTAACAATTGATAGCCCAGCCAACAAAATTGATTTGAACCAAACCGATAATGAGGAGGAAGAAGACAATGTCCTAAAGGAAATGATTAGTGAAGCCAACAAAGACAATGCTGAGATAAACGCCGGCCTTGTAGAGGAAGCTAAGGCGGAGGTAGTTCTGGAAGAATCAATTGAGCATGAAAAGGAAATTCTTGAGGAAAATGAAGAAATACTAGTGGAGAATGACAAGGTTGTACACGAGGAAGTCGAGGAAAAGGAAGATTGGTCAAAGTATTAGTCCATTACTGAAGAATCTACACCAGGGTCCTACAAACTGGAGGCCAAAGGTATCCTTGAAGAAGAAAAGGTTGAGGAAGAAATTGATAAGGAGGCAAGTGTTGGAGAGACTCCAGTGATTACTCCAGAGGTAACCCCTGTCAAAGTACTCCCAGTCAAGAGTACCAAGAAGAAGAGTCCTCAGAAGGAGGCCCCCACCAAGAAAAATCCAAAGAATAATATGGTCATCAAGATAGCTGCTGAAAAGGAGAAAAGGGAGGAGACTGTCATGCTTGAAGTCACCCATGGACCACAAAAAGAGAAAGAACCAAAGCCAGCTAAGAACAAAGGAGGAGAAAAGATGGAAGCAAGAAAAAAGAAGGCAGAGCACATTGCTCTCTGAAAGAGCAACAAACTTCGTGCATAAGTGGTATTATCTTTGAGGCAAGTGCATGCCTTCCCCCGTCCATCATTCTGACAGTGAGGACCCTGTCCTTACTTCAAGTTTGGGGGAGAGGTGGCTTCTGGCCTAGTGCTTGCTCATTATCATATCTTTCTTGCACCTTTTCCTTTTTTTATGTTAAATTCTAGTTGGATATTTCTGTTTGTCTTGGATATGTTGTATTTCTATTTGTCTAGGATATGTTGGTTGTGTCAATTTGGATTTTGTTATTTGAATGCTTGTTTGGGGATAATCACCATGTTTAATTTAGTTATTTTGTTTGTGTGTTTCATGTTATAGTTAGTTTGTTTTTATTTAGTTTTTGCATTTTAATTTTGCTAAAAAAAAGAATAAGTTGATTGCAACCCCTTTGATCAAGAAATTTTTTGGATACCCAAAATAAAAATAAGTGCACTGTAAAATTATTTTGGAAACAAAGTTTATCAAGATGAATTAAGGTGTTCGCTGTAGAGGTTGCTGATAACTTTTGTCATGCCTCTGGTACTTGGTTAAATAAGAAAAGCCTTTGTGAAAAAAATGATTTGTTTTGAAATTGAGAAACATGTGGGATCATGAGGAATCATTAAGTGGAGGATAACACTGCTTAAGTAAGACTGAAATTCTTTTCAAAAGGACATACTTCATGAATCAAATAAATACACAAAGTGTATAAATGAAGTAAGCCAAAAGTTCTCTTCAAAATAAGTTCATGTGCCCGAAATTGGAAGAACATGTTCATGTGCTCGAAACTAGAGGAACAACCAGTGTCTTCATCACAATAACATGTTGGACTCATTACAAGTGAGATCTCGTCTAGTGAAAAGGTGAAGCATTTCGGAAAAGAATAAAAAATAAGTGGAAGTCTGGTCCATGGTATTTCATGAAAGAAAGTCAAGAAAATAGTTAGTTAAAACCCCCTCTTGAAACCAAAAGATAACCCTTGGAGCTCAAGCTTGATCAATCAGAATTGAAGATAGGCTAACTTATTTCACTGAAGAGTACTGGTGTGACTGCGGTAGTCATGTAAAACTCAAACACACATTCACTTCAGATCAGTTGCAAGACTGAGTTGTGCCAATTTTTGAAATGGTCCACCAATTTAAAACTCTGAGTGTCCTATGTAAGCGTGCTTGATTTGATTAGGTTGTGATTAGTTCATTTCTGTCAATCTCTACCGCATCACATGAGGTCAGGCGGTAGTTCAAGTTTCGGGGAGCGATAATCCATTTTTAGTGTGTTATTATTACCCCATTTTATTTCTATTTATGTGATGAATTTAACGTTTGTTTGTAAAGTTTTAGTGTTGTTAGCTTATTTTGCTTGGAGCACATTAGGTGCTCCTTTTGTAGTTTTCATGTGTTTGTTACTGAATTTCAGGGCAATTTAAGGAAAGTTGAGGCATGACTAGTCCAGACAGAGTCTGAAAGAGAGAACTGAAAGGAAAATGGAAAGTTTGTTGAAGTTCATAAGAAAATTATGGCCAAAAGCATGAGGATTTCGTATCTCTAGGGCTTGCATGCCAGATTTGTGCTTGGAAGAAACATAAAACCAAATGGATAAGATCAATTTCACAAGAAGACAAAGACATGGTGTGGTGGGGACCACCACTGCGAGGAGTGCACCCTGCACCCAGACACAATGCCGCCTAAAACCTCTGCACCACTTGCTACACAGTCCGTGTCGGATGCCTTGTGTAACACCCTTCTAAAATACCCCAAATATTCAATTAAAACAACATATATAAATCAGAGTAATTATGCAGTTAAGGGTGTCACACAAACAACTTCACACCATTCATCAAAGTAGCTTGTCATGCTCATTTATTTATCAAATAAAACATTTGCATAATACGCAGCGGATAGAGATCAAATCGATCATTCAAAACATGTAACACATTACATGTAAAATTATTCAACAAGGTAAAACATCCCGTCCCGATGTTACATCTATCAGAGCATGACCCACTAAAGAAACTACACTAGACTCCAAGCACTAGCTTCTACTCAATCACTGCTCGTTACCTGAAAAATAGTTGTAAGGGTGAGTTCCTCAATCGATATAATAAGCATTATAAAATATCATGCAATGTTAAGTAAATTAACACATTTCATCACCCAAATCAGATTACACATTCAGCAACGGCAATATCAACTCAAACATCATACTCAATACCAATACAACTCATACAACACACAACACACGTATAATACTGGAATACATCCATTCATATTGTACGCCATACATACATTATGCAATGAGACTCCATGCATGCGGTACCGACCATTCGTGAACATATAGTTCACCTCACCGATCAAATCCAGATACGGCTACCAAGCCCACTAGTCCCACTCATTTGAGACCTAGTGACTCACTCACTAATTCCTCACCACGGGAATTAGCTACCACCAACTCACTAATTCCTCACTATGGGAATTAGCTACCACCATAAAGACTACAATATGCATGCTAAATCACCTAGCAATGCAAAATCATCAACAATAATCCACAATGGACATATGCTCACACTCTAAGCCATAAACAGTCCATTCACAATTGCATACATAACATATACATTCACAGCATTATGCATACCATCATACATTCATCAACACATGTATCATATCATGTCAAATAATTAATCACAGTATTAGCACACTCCACTAATACCTATACTGCTCAAAACAGCGGGAATTAATCCCTATTACATCATACGCCAATATAGGCCAAACACCAATTATGCACACATTATTCAAATATTAATTTTTCACTTTTCCAACAGTGTTAACCGGTTAACGCCCTGGGTTAACCGGTTAACGCAACACAGAACACGCTTTCTGGCAAAACTCAACAGTGTTAACCGGTTAACGCCCTGGGTTAACCGGTTAACGCAGACAGAACAGCAATATTTTCACAACTCACAACAGTGTTAACCGGTTAACGCCCTGGGTTAACCGGTTAACGCAAGCAAAACAGCAATACCTCACAATTCCTAACAGTGTTAACCGGTTAACACCCTGGGTTAACCGGTTAACGCAAGACAGAAAGCTGTTCCTGCGCTAACACGAAGCAGAATGCAGAATTCTTCGTATTTTCCGCCGTTGGAGGACTTCCGGACCTCCGATTCCGATTCCGTAAAAAGCTATACGTTCGGGAAATCACAACTCACACAAATACATATTCAATTACAGCTTTAACACAACTTATCCAACACAATTTTTCAGCATTCAACATCCCAATTAGGGTCAATTCAACGGTTTATCACTACCCATTACATGTTAACCCATAATACCCATTAAACGACGATAAACCCCCCTTACCTGAGTTAATCCGGCGATCCTTTAGCTTCAAGCTCTTCTCTTTTCCAACCTTCTTCCTCTTGCTCTGCCTCTTTGCCCTTTCTCCACTTTTCACTTTTCAGCCGCTTCTCTGTTTTTCACGTGAAAACCCTCTTTACCAAAAATGAGACTCTTTTTACTTATTCCAACTTATATACCAACTTCAAATTATTTTATTCCAATAATAATAATAATCCAATAATTCCAATTATTTAATTAAATTAATAAATATAATATTAACTTAAATTAAATAATTATCTTATTTTTATCGGGGTGTTACAACTCTCCCCCACTAAAAGAGTTTTCGTCCTCGAAAACATACCTCAAGCGAATAACTCCGGATAAGACTCCTTCATCTGACTCTCAAGTTCCCAAGTCACATTGCCACCTGCTGGTCCTCCCCAAGCTACCTTCACCAAAGCAATCTCTTTATCCCGCAACTGCTTCAACTCTCGATCCTCGATCCTCATAGGTGATGTTTCAACAGTCAGGTTATCTCTCACCTGTACATCATCTACTTTGACCACATGCGACGGATCATAAATGTACCTCCTCAACTGAGACACATGAAAAACCTCATGCAAATTCGCAAGTGACGGCGGTAAAGCGATACGATAGGCTACCTCCCCTATCCTCTCCAAAATCTGATAAGGACCAATAAATCGAGGTGTCAACTTCTTCGACTTCAAAGCTCGACCAACCCCAGTTATCGGAGTAACACGAAGAAACACATGATCTCCCTCTTGAAACTCAAGTAACTTCCTCCTCTTGTCGTGATAACTCTTCTGACGACTCTGAGCAATTCTCATCTTCTCCTGAATCATCTTAATCTTTTCCGTAGTCTGTTGAACAATCTCCGGTCCAACCACAGCACTCTCACCGGACTCATACCAACATAAAGGTGTCCGACATCTCCTACCATACAAAGCTTCAAACGGTGCCATACCAATGCTCGAATGAAAACTATTGTTGTAGGTAAACTCAATCAAAGGTAAGTAACAATCCCAAGCACCTCCCTTTTCCAAAACACAAGCCCTCAAAAGATCCTCTAGTGACTGAATCGTCCTCTCAGTCTGGCCATCAGTCTGCGGATGATATGCAGAACTCAACCTCAGCTTAGTTCCCAAAGCCTTCTGCAAACCTTCCCAAAACTTCGATGTAAATCTAGGATCTCTGTCCGAAACAATACTCGACGGGATACCATGCAAACTTACAATCTTCTCAATATACAACTCGGCTAATCTCTCTAACGGATAATCCATTCTGATCGGAATGAAATGAGCCGATTTCGTCAATCTATCAACAATCACCCAAATAGCTTCAAAATTCTTACTTGTCCTCGATAAACCAGAAACAAAATCCATACTGATACTATCCCACTTCCACTCTGGAATAGCCAACGGTTGCATTAGCCCAGACGGCTTCTGATGCTCAATCTTCGACTTCTGACAAGTCAAACAAGAATAAACAAAACTCGCAATTTCTCTCTTCATTCCCGGCCACCAAAATAACTTTTTCAAATCATGATACATCTTCGTAGCTCCAGGATGAATACTCAGGCCACTACGATGTCCTTCCTCAAGAATACTCTTCTTAAGTTCGATAACATCCGGAATACACACCCGATTACCAAATTTCAAAACACCATTCTCATCAACTCTGAATTCACCACCTCGACCTTGATTCACTAGAGTCAACTTATCAACCAAAAGCACATCGGATTTCTAACCCTCTCTGATCTCTTCCAGAATACTACTCGTTAACTTCAACATTCCCAATTTAACACTATTGTGAGTACTCTCACACACCAAACTCAAGTCTCTAAACTGCTCAATTAAATCCAATTCCTTAACCATTAACATAGACATATGCAATGATTTCCGACTCAATGCATCAGCCACTACGTTTGCTTTACCCGGATGGTAATTCAAACCAAAGTCATAATCCTTCAGAAACTCTAACCATCTCCTCTGTCTCATATTCAGCTCTTTCTGATCAAACAAATACTTTAAACTTTTATGGTCGCTGAAAACCTCAAATCTTGACCCGTACAAGTAATGCCTCCACAACTTCAGAACAAATACCACAGCTGCCAACTCTAAATCGTGTGTCGGATAGTTTCTCTCATGAACCCTCAGCTGTCTCGAAGCATAAGCTATAACCTGCTTATTCTGCATCAACACACCACCCAAACCCAACAATGAAGCATCACAGTAAACCTCAAATGATTCCGACGAACTCGGTAATATCAGAATAGGAGCAGTAGTCAACCTTCTCTTTAACTCTTGGAAACCTTCTTCACATTTTGAGTCCCAAACAAACGCTTGCCCCTTTCTAGTCAACATCGTCAACGGTAACGCCAACTTAGAAAATCCCTCGATGAACTTCCTATAATAACCAGCCAAACCAAGAAAACTCCTTATCTCAGAAACTGACTTCGGAGCTTCCCACTTAGATACCGCTTCTATCTTAGAAGGATCAACAGCAACACCATCTCTTGAAATCACATGACCAAGAAAACTAACCTCTTCTAACCAAAATTCACACTTTGACAGTTTAGCAAATAACTTCTTTTCTCGTAGAACTCCTAAAACCACTCTCAAATGCTCAGCATGCTCTTCTTCAGATTTCGAATACACCAAAATATCGTCAATAAACACCACAACAAACTGATCTAGGTACGGATGGAAAATCCTATTCATATACTCCATAAACACTCCAGGCGCATTAGCCACACCAAAAGGCATTACAGAATACTCATAATGTCCATACCTTGTTCTGAAAGCAGTCTTCTGAATATCCTCAGTTTTCACACGTATCTGATGATACCCAGATCTCAAATCTATTTTGCTGAACACACTCGCACCAACCAACTGATCCATCAAATCATCAATCCTCGGCAAAGGATACCGATTCTTGATCGTCACTTTATTCAGTTGCCTGTAGTCCACACACAACCTCATAGTACCTTCTTTCTTCTTAACCAATAACACTGGTGCACCCCACGGTGACACACTCGGACGAATAAATTTCTTATCCAACAGATCTTCCAACTGACTCTTCAATTCAGTTAACTCAACAGCAGACATACGGTACGGAGCCATCGACACCGGCCTAGTACCAGGTACCAAATCAATCGAGAACTCAACTTCACGCTCTGGCGGTAATTCATTCACTTCTTCCGGAAACACATCAGGAAAATCACACACCACAGCTAGATCGCAAATCACCAGTTTATCTTTAGCCTCCAAAGTCGCTAACAGCATAAACAACTCTGCCCCATCTGCTACTGCCTCATTCACCTGCCTTGCAGATAGAAACAAACTCTTTCCTTCCTCAATCTCAGGAAAAATCACAGTCTTATCAAAACAATTGATATAGACTCGGTTAAACACCAACCAGTTCATACCCAGAATAACATCAATCTGCACTAGTGGAAGACACACTAGGTCCATCCCAAAGTCTCTACCAAAAATACTCAAAGGACAATTTAAACAAACTGAAGTAGTAGTCACTGAACCCTTCGCAGGAGTATCAATCACCATACCACCATGCATCTCAGATATCTCTAACTTAAGTTTCACAGCACAATCCAAAGATATAAAGGAATGAGTCGCACCTGTGTCAATAATAGCTACAAGAGGAAAGCCATTAATATAACACGTACCTCGGATCAAACGATCATCTGCAGAAGTCTCAGAACCCGATAAAGCAAAAACCTTGCCCCCCGACTGGTTCTCTCTCTTCGGCTTAGGACACTGTGGACTGATATGACCCACCTCTCCACAGTTGAAACAAGTCACAGTCTTCGACCGGCACTCTGCAGCCAAATGACCACCTTTTCCACACTTGAAACACTTCCTCTCAGCACTGGTACACTCATGGACACGATGTCCAGCCTGACCACATCTGTAACACTTAGCAGGGGCACTAGAGTCTCCCCCACTAGGCCTCTTCATTCCACTCTGACTCTGGAAACCTTTGCCAGCTGCATACGGTTTCCCACGATCATTCTGATTCTTGCCTTTCCTATCAACCCTCTGCTGATAGCTTTCCGCTCTGGCCTTGGTATCCTGTTCAAAAATCCTGCAACAGTCAACCAAATCAGAAAACACTCTAATCCGCTGATATCCAATAGCCTGCTTGATCTCGGGACGCAACCCGTTCTCAAACTTCACACATTTCGAAAATTCCCCAGTAGCCTCATCATAGGGAGTGTAATACTTCGACAGCTCTGTGAACTTAGCAGCATACTCCGTAACAGACCGGTTGCCCTGCTTCAATTCCAAGAACTCTATCTCTTTCTTTCCTCTGACATCCTCTGGAAAGTACTTCCTCAGGAATCTCTCTCTGAACACAGCCCAAGTGATCTCAGCATTCCCAGCAGATTCCAACTCAGTGCGGGTAGCAACCCACCAATCATCTGCTTCCTCTGACAGCATATGCGTACCGAACCTGACCTTCTGGTTATCGGCACACTCAGTCACTCGGAAGATCCTCTCGATCTCCTTCAACCACTTCTGAGCACCATCTGGATCGTATGCTCCCTTGAACATTGGAGGATTGTTCTTCTGGAACTCACTCAGTTGCGAGCAGCTCCCATTCCCATAACATTCGGATTTCCTCCAAGTACTCCAGCTAGCATACCCAGAGCCTCAGCAATCGCAGCATCATCTCTACCTCTTCCAGCCATCTCTATTCTGAGTTAATCCAACAAGATAAAACAATAAGTACTGATAGGGTTACACAACACCTATCCCGTACAGGGAAACAGAATAATTACGACTCGACTCGACCGACTATGCTCTGATACCACTAATGTAACACCCTTCTAAAATACCCCAAATATTCAATTAAAACAACATATATAAATCAGAGTAATTATGCAGTTAAGGGTGTCACACAAACAACTTCACACCATTCATCAAAGTAGCTTGTCATGCTCATTTATTTATCAAATAAAACATTTGCATAATACGCAGCGGATAGAGATCAAATCGATCATTCAAAACATGTAACACATTACATGTAAAATTATTCAACAAGGTAAAACATCCCGTCCCGATGTTACATCTATCAGAGCATGACCCACTAAAGAAACTACACTAGACTCCAAGCACTAGCTTCTACTCAATCACTGCTCGTTACCTGAAAAATAGTTGTAAGGGTGAGTTCCTCAATCGATATAATAAGCATTATAAAATATCATGCAATGTTAAGTAAATTAACACATTTCATCACCCAAATCAGATTACACATTCAGCAACGGCAATATCAACTCAAACATCATACTCAATACCAATACAACTCATACAACACACAACACACGTATAATACTGGAATACATCCATTCATATTATACGCCATACATACATTATGCAATGAGACTCCATGCATGCGGTACCGACTATTCGTGAACATATAGTTCACCTCACCGATCAAATCCAGATACGGCTACCAAGCCCACTAGTCCCACTCATTTGAGACCTAGTGACTCACTCACTAATTCCTCACCACGGGAATTAGCTACCACCAACTCACTAATTCCTCACTATGGGAATTAGCTACCACCATAAAGACTACAATATGCATGCTAAATCACCTAGCAATGCAAAATCATCAACAATAATCCACAATGGACATATGCTCACACTCTAAGCCATAAACAGTCCATTCACAATTGCATACATAACATATACATTCACAGCATTATGCATACCATCATACATTCATCAACACATGTATCATATCATGTCAAATAATTAATCACAGTATTAGCACACTCCACTAATACCTATACTGCTCAAAACAGCGGGAATTAATCCCTATTACATCATACGCCAATATAGGCCAAACACCAATTATGCACACATTATTCAAATATTAATTTTTCACTTTTCCAACAGTGTTAACCGGTTAACGCCCTGGGTTAACCGGTTAACGCAACACAGAACACGCTTTCTGGCAAAACTCAACAGTGTTAACCGGTTAACGCCCTGGGTTAACCGGTTAACGCAGACAGAACAGCAATATTTTCACAACTCACAACAGTGTTAACCGGTTAACGCCCTGGGTTAACCGGTTAACGCAAGCAAAACAGCAATACCTCACAATTCCTAACAGTGTTAACCGGTTAACACCCTGGGTTAACCGGTTAACGCAAGACAGAAAGCTGTTCCTGCGCTAACACGAAGCAGAATGCAGAATTCTCCGTATTTTCCGCCGTTGGAGGACTTCCGGACCTCCGATTCCGATTCCGTAAAAAGCTATACGTTCGGGAAATCACAACTCACACAAATACATATTCAATTACAGCTTTAACACAACTTATCCAACATAATTTTTCAGCATTCAACATCCCAATTAGGGTCAATTCAACGGTTTATCACTACCCATTACATGTTAACCCATAATACCCATTAAACGACGATAAACCCCCCTTACCTGAGTTAATCCGGCGATCCTTTAGCTTCAAGCTCTTCTCTTTTCCAACCTTCTTCCTCTTGCTCTGCCTCTTTGCCCTTTCTCCACTTTTCACTTTTCAGCCGCTTCTCTGTTTTCACGTGAAAACCCTCTTTACCAAAAATGAGACTCTTTTTACTTATTCCAACTTATATACCAACTTCAAATTATTTTATTCCAATAATAATAATAATCCAATAATTCCAATTATTTAATTAAATTAATAAATATAATATTAACTTAAATTAAATAATTATCTTATTTTTATCGGGGTGTTACAACTCTCCCCCACTAAAAGAGTTTTCGTCCTCGAAAACATACCTCAAGCGAATAACTCCGGATAAGACTCCTTCATCTGACTCTCAAGTTCCCAAGTCACATTGCCACCTGCTGGTCCTCCCCAAGCTACCTTCACCAAAGCAATCTCTTTATCCCGCAACTGCTTCAACTCTCGATCCTCGATCCTCATAGGTGATGTTTCAACAGTCAGGTTATCTCTCACCTGTACATCATCTACTTTGACCACATGCGACGGATCATAATGTACCTCCTCAACTGAGACACATGAAAAACCTCATGCAAATTCGCAAGTGACGGCGGTAAAGCGATACGATAGGCTACCTCCCCTATCCTCTCCAAAATCTGATAAGGACCAATAAATCGAGGTGTCAACTTCTTCGACTTCAAAGCTCGACCAACCCCAGTTATCGGAGTAACACGAAGAAACACATGATCTCCCTCTTGAAACTCAAGTGACTTCCTCCTCTTGTCGTGATAACTCTTCTGACGACTCTGAGCAATTCTCATCTTCTCCTGAATCATCTTAATCTTTTCCGTAGTCTGTTGAACAATCTCCGGTCCAACCACAGCACTCTCACCGGACTCATACCAACATAAAGGTGTCCGACATCTCCTACCATACAAAGCTTCAAACGGTGCCATACCAATGCTCGAATGAAAACTATTGTTGTAGGTAAACTCAATCAAAGGTAAGTAACAATCCCAAGCACCTCCCTTTTCCAAAACACAAGCCCTCAAAAGATCCTCTAGTGACTGAATCGTCCTCTCAGTCTGACCATCAGTCTGCGGATGATATGCAGAACTCAATCTCAGCTTAGTTCCCAAAGCCTTCTGCAAACCTTCCCAAAACTTCGATGTAAATCTAGGATCTCTGTCCGAAACAATACTCGACGGATACCATGCAAACTTACAATCTTCTCAATATACAACTCGGCTAATCTCTCTAACGGATAATCCATTCTGATCGGAATGAAATGAGCCGATTTCGTCAATCTATCAACAATCACCCAAATAGCTTCAAAATTCTTACTTGTCCTCGATAAACCAGAAACAAAATCCATACTGATACTATCCCACTTCCACTCTGGAATAGCCAACGGTTGCATTAGCCCAGACGGCTTCTGATGCTCAATCTTCGACTTCTGACAAGTCAAACAAGAATAAACAAAACTCGCAATTTCTCTCTTCATTCCCGGCCACCAAAATAACTTTTTCAAATCATGATACATCTTCGTAGCTCCAGGATGAATACTCAGGCCACTACGATGTCCTTCCTCAAGAATACTCTTCTTAAGTTCGGTAACATCCGGAATACACACCCGATTACCAAATTTCAAAACACCATTCTCATCAACTCTGAATTCACCACCTCGACCTTGATTCACTAGAGTCAACTTATCAACCAAAAGCACATCGGATTTCTGACCCTCTCTGATCTCTTCCAGAATACTACTCGTTAACTTCAACATTCCCAATTTAACACTATTGTGAGTACTCTCACACACCAAACTCAAGTCTCTAAACTGCTCAATTAAATCCAATTCCTTAACCATTAACATAGACATATGCAATGATTTCCGACTCAATGCATCAGCCACTACGTTTGCTTTACCCGGATGGTAATTCAAACCAAAGTCATAATCCTTCAGAAACTCTAACCATCTCCTCTGTCTCATATTCAGCTCTTTCTGATCAAACAAATACTTTAAACTTTTATGGTCGCTGAAAACCTCAAATCTTGACCCGTACAAGTAATGCCTCCACAACTTCAGAACAAATACCACAGCTGCCAACTCTAAATCGTGTGTCGGATAGTTTCTCTCATGAACCCTCAGCTGTCTCGAAGCATAAGCTATAACCTGCTTATTCTGCATCAACACACCACCCAAACCCAACAATGAAGCATCACAGTAAACCTCAAATGATTCCGACGAACTCGGTAATATCAGAATAGGAGCAGTAGTCAACCTTCTCTTTAACTCTTGGAAACCTTCTTCACATTTTGAGTCCCAAACAAACGCTTGCCCCTTTCTAGTCAACATCGTCAACGGTAACGCCAACTTAGAAAATCCCTCGATGAACTTCCTATAATAACCAGCCAAACCAAGAAAACTCCTTATCTCAGAAACTGACTTCGGAGCTTCCCACTTAGATACCGCTTCTATCTTAGAAGGATCAACAGCAACACCATCTCTTGAAATCACATGACCAAGAAAACTAACCTCTTCTAACCAAAATTCACACTTTGACAGTTTAGCAAATAACTTCTTTTCTCGTAGAACTCCTAAAACCACTCTCAAATGCTCAGCATGCTCTTCTTCAGATTTCGAATACACCAAAATATCGTCAATAAACACCACAACAAACTGATCTAGGTACGGATGGAAAATCCTATTCATATACTCCATAAACACTCCAGGCGCATTAGCCACACCAAAAGGCATTACAGAATACTCATAATGTCCATACCTTGTTCTGAAAGCAGTCTTCTGAATATCCTCAGTTTTCACACGTATCTGATGATACCCAGATCTCAAATCTATTTTGCTGAACACACTCGCACCAACCAACTGATCCATCAAATCATCAATCCTCGGCAAAGGATACCGATTCTTGATCGTCACTTTATTCAGTTGCCTGTAGTCCACACACAACCTCATAGTACCTTCTTTCTTCTTAACCAATAACACTGGTGCACCCCACGGTGACACACTCGGACGAATAAATTTCTTATCCAACAGATCTTCCAACTGACTCTTCAATTCAGTTAGCTCAACAGCAGACATACGGTACGGAGCCATCGACACCGGCCTAGTACCAGGTACCAAATCAATCGAGAACTCAACTTCACGCTCTGGCGGTAATTCATTCACTTCTTCCGGAAACACATCAGGAAAATCACACACCACAGCTAGATCGTAAATCACCAGTTTATCTTTAGCCTCCAAAGTCGCTAACAGCATAAACAACTCTGCCCCATCTGCTACTGCCTCATTCACCTGCCTTGCAGATAGAAACAAACTCTTTCCTTCCTCAATCTCAGGAAAAATCACAGTCTTATCAAAACAATTGATATAGACTCGGTTAAACACCAACCAGTTCATACCCAGAATAACATCAATCTGCACTAGTGGAAGACACACTAGGTCCATCCCAAAGTCTCTACCAAAAATACTCAAAGGACAATTTAAACAAACTGAAGTAGTAGTCATTGAACCCTTCGCAGGAGTATCAATCACCATACTACCATGCATCTCAGATATCTCTAACTTAAGTTTCACAGCACAATCCAAAGATATAAAGGAATGAGTCGCACCTGTGTCAATAATAGCTACAAGAGGAAAGCCATTAATATAACACGTACCTCGGATCAAACGATCATCTGCAGAAGTCTCAGAACCTGATAAAGCAAAAACCTTGCCCCCCGACTGGTTCTCTCTCTTCGGCTTAGGACACTGTGGACTGATATGACCCACCTCTCCACAGTTGAAACAAGTCACAGTCTTCGACCGGCACTCTGCAGCCAAATGACCACCTTTTCCACACTTGAAACACTTCCTCTCAGCACTGGTACACTCATGGACACGATGTCCAGCCTGACCACATCTGTAACACTTAGCAGGGGCACTAGAGTCTCCCCCACTAGGCCTCTTCATTCCACTCTGACTCTGGAAACCTTTGCCAGCTGCATACGGTTTCCCACGATCATTCTGATTCTTGCCTTTCCTATCAACCCTCTGCTGATAGCTTTCCGCTCTGGCCTTGGTATCCTGTTCAAAAATCCTGCAACAGTCAACCAAATCAGAAAACACTCTAATCCGCTGATATCCAATAGCCTGCTTGATCTCGGGACGCAACCCGTTCTCAAACTTCACACATTTCGAAAATTCCCCAGTAGCCTCATCATAGGGAGTGTAATACTTCGACAGCTCTGTGAACTTAGCAGCATACTCCGTAACAGACCGGTTGCCCTGCTTCAATTCCAAGAACTCTATCTCTTTCTTTCCTCTGACATCCTCTGGAAAGTACTTCCTCAGGAATCTCTCTCTGAACACAGCCCAAGTGATCTCAGCATTCCCAGCAGATTCCAACTCAGTGCGGGTAGCAACCCACCAATCATCTGCTTCCTCTGACAGCATATGCGTACCGAACCTGGCCTTCTGGTTATCGGCACACTCAGTCACTCGGAAGATCCTCTCGATCTCCTTCAACCACTTCTGAGCACCATCTGGATCGTATGCTCCCTTGAACATTGGAGGATTGTTCTTCTGGAACTCACTCAGTTGGCGAGCAGCTCCCATTCCCATAACATTCGGATTTCCTCCAAGTACTCCAGCTAGCATACCCAGAGCCTCAGCAATCGCAGCATCATCTCTACCTCTTCCAGCCATCTCTATTCTGAGTTAATCCAACAAGATAAAACAATAAGTACTGATAGGGTTACACAACACCTATCCCGTACAGGGAAACAGAATAATTACGACTCGACTCGACCGACTATGCTCTGATACCACTAATGTAACACCCTTCTAAAATACCCCAAATATTCAATTAAAACAACATATATAAATCAGAGTAATTATGCAGTTAAGGGTGTCACACAAACAACTTCACACCATTCATCAAAGTAGCTTGTCATGCTCATTTATTTATCAAATAAAACATTTGCATAATACGCAGCGGATAGAGATCAAATCGATCATTCAAAACATGTAACACATTACATGTAAAATTATTCAACAAGGTAAAACATCCCGTCCCGATGTTACATCTATCAGAGCATGACCCACTAAAGAAACTACACTAGACTCCAAGCACTAGCTTCTACTCAATCACTGCTCGTTACCTGAAAAATAGTTGTAAGGGTGAGTTCCTCAATCGATATAATAAGCATTATAAAATATCATGCAATGTTAAGTAAATTAACACATTTCATCACCCAAATCAGATTACACATTCAGCAACGGCAATATCAACTCAAACATCATACTCAATACCAATACAACTCATACAACACACAACACACGTATAATACTGGAATACATCCATTCATATTATACGCCATACATACATTATGCAATGAGACTCCATGCATGCGGTACCGACCATTCGTGAACATATAGTTCACCTCACCGATCAAATCCAGATACGGCTACCAAGCCCACTAGTCCCACTCATTTGAGACCTAGTGACTCACTCACTAATTCCTCACCACGGGAATTAGCTACCACCAACTCACTAATTCCTCACTATGGGAATTAGCTACCACCATAAAGACTACAATATGCATGCTAAATCACCTAGCAATGCAAAATCATCAACAATAATCCACAATGGACATATGCTCACACTCTAAGCCATAAACAGTCCATTCACAATTGCATACATAACATATACATTCACAGCATTATGCATACCATCATACATTCATCAACACATGTATCATATCATGTCAAATAATTAATCACAGTATTAGCACACTCCACTAATACCTATACTGCTCAAAACAGCGGGAATTAATCCCTATTACATCATACGCCAATATAGGCCAAACACCAATTATGCACACATTATTCAAATATTAATTTTTCACTTTTCCAACAGTGTTAACCGGTTAACGCCCTGGGTTAACCGGTTAACGCAACACAGAACACGCTTTCTGGCAAAACTCAACAGTGTTAACCGGTTAACGCCCTGGGTTAACCGGTTAACGCAGACAGAACAACAATATTTTCACAACTCACAACAGTGTTAACCGGTTAACGCCCTGGGTTAACCGGCTAACGCAAGCAAAACAGCAATACCTCACAATTCCTAACAGTGTTAACCGGTTAACACCCTGGGTTAACCGGTTAACGCAAGACAGAAAGTTGTTCCTGCGCTAACACGAAGCAGAATGCAGAATTCTCCGCATTTTCCGCCGTTGGAGGACTTCCGGACCTCCGATTCCGATTCCGTAAAAAGCTATACGTTCGGGAAATCACAACTCACACAAATACAGATTCAATTACAGCTTTAACACAACTTATCCAACACAATTTTTCAGCATTCAACATCCCAATTAGGGTCAATTCAACGGTTTATCACTACCCATTACATGTTAACCCATAATACCCATTAAGCGACGATAAACCCCCCTTACCTGAGTTAATCCGGCGATCCTTTAGCTTCAAGCTCTTCTCTTTTCCAACCTTCTTCCTCTTGCTCTGCCTCTTTGCCCTTTCTCCACTTTTCACTTTTCAGCCGCTTCTCTGTTTTTCACGTGAAAACCCTCTTTACCAAAAATGAGACTCTTTTTACTTATTCCAACTTATATACCAACTCCAAATTATTTTATTCCAATAATAATAATAATCCAATAATTCCAATTATTTAATTAAATTAATAAATATAATATTAACTTAAATTAAATAATTATCTTATTTTTATCGGGGTGTTACACCTTGTCTCTCTCTACTGTTTGCACCTAATTGCTTGTTCATGAAGAATGAAGGAAAAAATGGAATATGCTGATTTGAAACATGGGTTGAACCTTATTTGCACCAAAAGCCCATGATCGGAGGCCTTCCATATTTCACATCCACACTTGTGCCTATAAAACTGGCCTTATGAATTGAAAGAATATACCAAATACAAGCCACACACCGAAAAAGAAGTTCAATAGTAGCATTTTATTATTTAGTGTAAGGTTTTGTGATAAAAGAGAGAGTTCTTCTTCTCACCCATTCCTATACGCACTGCTGGGAACTGGCGTGACTGGAGTTTTCACTTGTTGTCTACCCAACACAAGAGATCTCCAAGTTACTAATAGGTTGTCATTTCTTTCACATATTTTGTTTAAGTATGTTCCATATCAGTTTCAGTTCAGTAGTTTGTACTCAACTCACTATGAGCTAAAACCCTTGTTTGTTGAGCACTGTGAAGTTGATATAATGTTGTCTTTATGTTAAAATGATGTGTTGTTAGTGTCTTATTTTGTTATGTGTTTTTATGCTATAAATTTAATTCGTTGAAATATCAACTTAGAAAGAGATAAAAGCTTGATGTTGTGAGAGATCCAACAACAAGTGGATTTCATAACAAAAGTGGTTAAAACAAGTAGGATATATATATATATATATATATATATATATATATATATATATATATATATATATATATATATATATATATATATATATATATATATATATATATATTCACTTAATTAGCTTGCTTAGAGATAAAAAAGCTATAACCATAAAGGATTTTCAGATTATAAACCAGACATATTTTAGGGTTATAAGTGAGACATAGAGATTTGTTCCCTTTCCCTATCAATGCATAGATCACGTTCTGACCTTTTGAGGCATGACACATCTCATCATATACGCATTTTGGCTAATATGCATATTAATGGACCATAGCTCAAAATTCACTCTCTTGATTTTATCAAACCTTCACTTTATTGCATTTAGCCATGTGTAATGGATAATCTAAGCTTATGTTTTCCACATATATTTTGTTACTCTGCTCATGCTAGTTCGAAACAAGAATACTTACAAAAGTTCAATCTAAAACTCTTCCACTCCATGTGGGTACGATATCCTTACTATTATCACTTATTGCAATAAAACATACATATATACTTGCATGTGACACCATAATCGTTTTTACGCACGACATGTATAAGGGAGAGATATTTGGTGGAGAATACCATTGCATGACATGAAATTTTGAAATTGTTGGGATAAATATTCACGAGCATTTCCACTTCTTAAGGTATGAATAGACACACCAAATTCAGTTTTTATTTCTTGATAAAAAAAATCGAAAATAGAAAACGATTCATATCTATTATTCATTAAAAATAACCATGTACAAAGTAAAAAATCATCAATAAAGGTTGAAAAATACCTAGACTCAAAAGGAGACACATCACACGTGGAACCCCAAACATCAGAGTGAATTAAAGCAAAAGGGGACAAAGCTCAAAAAGTGACTACGCGTGTGTTTCTCCAACTGACATAACTCACAATGTAAATTAGATAACTTTGATAAACTTGACACTAACTTCTGTAGTTTGGGAAGACCTAGATGGCCTAACTGAGCATGGATAATCAGTGCAGAATCTGCGGATGAGCATGTCTTAGATGAACCATAAAGGTAGTAAAGGCCTTGAGACTCATATCTCACGTCAATCATCAATCCCGAACTCCAATTCTGCAGGATAACATTACAATTAATGAAGGTGACAATATAATCAAGAGAACGAGTTAAACGAATGACTGCAAATAAATTAAATGGAAAATTAAGTATATAGAAAACAAAAGTAACAGATAGAAAAGCTAAATTTTGAACAGTATCAATCCATTCGGATCAGGTTTGTGAACCATTGGTAGAAGTTATAGTAGATAAGAAACCATAGGTAGAGATGGAAAAGAAAAGACATTTATGACTGGTAACATGATCATACGCACCAAAATCATGACCCAAGGCCCAATAGAATACGATTGAGATAGAAAAACAAATGAATTACCAGTGTGTGCAATCGAAGCAGTAGAATCAGAGTTATGATTACTCTGACACCACCTAATCAAATCATTGTAGCCTGGAGTAGAGCTCTAAAGAGAATGTGAGGTCTGAAGAGTGTCTGAATGATCAATTTGAGTTGAATTCACCTGAAGTGGGGGTCTGTCATGCAACTTCCAACAATGGTCAACAGTATGCCGAAGTCGGTTACAATGTTCACACTTGGGATGGGGTTTGGAGTTGGATGACCCTCCTCGAATGTAATTCTGATTGTTGCCAAGGGACGCAGGGGCAACAAGAGATGGAGGAGAGAACGATCCAAAAGAATGAGGTGTAGCAAAGTGTAACAGTTATTCACTATCTGTGTCAGAGTTAGAAACAATAGATCCTGATAAAATTTGGTTACGAATGAAATTGAGGTATGATGGTAATCTGATAAGTGTTATGATCATGAAAAATTTACTATGATGTCCGGCATGAGTTGTTGCATCTTTTGTGAAAGGAATTAGGGCTGTGAAATTTTCTTTCAAGACATCAAGCTTACTCAGATAGGCTTACATATCCATATTCTCCAATTTCAAAGAATTGAGTTTGAGGATGACACTATATTGACAATGAACATTGTTGGAGAATACTTTATTGCCCTTTTTCCAAACCTTATAACAAGTGGTAAAAGGCTTGGTATTGCGCTTGGAGAATAAGTGATATGGAAAACCAATACATAATGCATAAAGAGGCATCAAGTTGTTTCCATTTAGCGAGTTTGACGGTGGGAACATCATCCAATTTTGTGGTTAGGTGATCTTCAAATCCCTGATCGTGAAACCACATCTTGACAACACCAACCCATATGTTGTAGTTGGATGTTCTGGTTAGTTTTTTGTATGGGATAAGCAAGAATTTGGTAAACGAGACAAAATCGGTGTCTCCCACGGCTTGGCAAATAAAAACAGAGTGAAGTAAGGGTTGATTAAACTAGAGCATGATTCTCCATAAGTTGAAAATAAAAACTGAGACGGGATCTGGAACAAGTGCAGGAAGGCGAGCAACATAGTGGAAAAATCGTCGGGATCGGTCGCTGATGCTCTGTCACGTGAGGTTCATAAGGTAGTGAGTGAGGGCCATGCATGAAGAAGCAGGAGGCACATGTGGGTGCGTATGGAGGTTTCTAACAGTGAAAAACTTGGGAACGATCGAATCAGAATGGAATGCAAATCAGAGTTATGACACAGTTTTCCAAAAATAATTCCCACTGGAAGACAGTGGGTCAACCAGGTAAAGCATGGTGAAAGGTTTTCTGTTAGTAGGCTCTGATACCATGTGTACATCCCAGAATTCTCGAAGTCGAGTATAAGTCACTGAGGTCGAGTATGGAGAGACGGTATGTCGAGTACTTGTAGAGAATGACAAGTGTCGAGTTGCCACGGATGAAGCAAGTCGGAGCCTAGGCTTTAGGGTTATTAGAGACGTGTTGGTATACGACATGTACAAATCAACATAACTATTATGGGGTAGCTCCAACTTTTCATGAGAGTTACAAAATGTTATCAAGAAGACATTACATGATAGTAATGAGAGCGACAAACGTTATGTCTATCATTTAACGTGGAACTGGAGGAGATACTTCTTAATGATATTGACGATTGATGATGGGTATAAAAAGGCTTCCCACCGAGGGAAGAAAGACAAGCAAAAAAATATCACCTAAATTACATAACATTTGTGGTCTCACCTAACTCGCCTCAAGGAGATTATCCAAAAAGCGTTTATCAGGAACATTTGGTGTCCACTGTGGGGCCTCGGTAAAACTTTTCCAGGCCACACAAAACAATATATTACACCATAGAAACATGATATCTGGATCATCTCCCAGCAGGAGTGAACCTCACACTCCATCAGACATGGCACAACTTTTGACAATTGTGGAGAATTTGTGCCAGCATAATGAGTCTTTGCAAGAAAGTGTTCACACACTTCAGCAAATGCAAAGCACTATGGGAGAGGAAGAAGAGGAGGAGCTTCTTGATTTTAAACCTATTTTAGAAGAAATCGGGGACGATCAAGTTCCAGAAAATTTCAAACCACCACCTTTTCCATTCTTTGATGGCAAAAATGATCCGCAAAAGCATATAATCTCAATTAAAAATCAAATGACAATAATCGAGACTTCTCTCTCTGTAGAATTTTTTATCATACCGTGTCTCTATAATATTTGCACATTAAACATATTATATTTGACTATTACAAATAAAACTTAAATAAGTATTTTGAAATAAACTAAATAGAGATTAAGTTATTCTGATTTTTAGTGATTAAATTAAGTCCACAACCAACATAGAGTCATACATGTAATAAAAGTTTAAATGTCAACTATTTTATCTAAGATTTCGACCTTTGATCGGTATTTATAAAAGAATTATAATATATTACAAAATGTCAACGCTTTAAACTTATACTAATTGACTAATATTTGCCGTTGTGCGTTGCATTTGAAGAAAATAAATTATGAAACTACGAATGAGCCAAAACATATGGATGGGAAATGGTTCCAGGTGGTGTGAAAGCATGAATAGCCAGCCATGTTGTGTGCTGTCTTGGAGGAAACTGACTTGCATAATCGACATCGGATCAAAGTGCTGTCTTTTTGTTTTTGGATACTAGTATCAAGTGTTTTCTTAAATAATCACATAAGAACCAAGTGTAGCCAACTTTACTATAAATTAATTAATTAATTCATGAAAGTCAATTGATAACTTCTGGGTATAATTCACGATGGTTCTAAAATATTTCATCTGTTCTTTGTGGAAAATGTGTTAACGTTTGTAATGACAAAATCTTATCAAGCACAGTTTATTGTTAAACTTTTAAATATATATTTTTTTCTTTTTCATGTCTCAAACGGAGCCTAGATAAGTCAAGAGTTTACGTCTTTAAAGATGTCAGCCGAGTCACTAAAGAGGATCTTGAACAATTTATCGGTAACAAATTTATCGAATGGTTGTAAAAATGCTTGGAATTCAAAATGAAATATTGACGCATAGGGAAAAGAGGATTTCTTAGAAATATATGATAAGATAGCTTAAAAACTTGCTTATTGAAAAGGTAAACTCTCGAACATGTCAAAACGTGTCGCTCTTTCTAAAGTTGTTCTTACTTTTTACCTACTTATAGTATGTAAATTTGTTGATTTCTTCAATATGTAAATTTGTTGATTTCTTCAATATGTTTGTGAGACATTGTATAAAGATGCGAGGAATCTTCTTTGGCAATGTAAGAGGGATCACTCCATGCATATGGTTGGATGGAACAAGACTATTAAGCCTATAAAGATAGGTAATTTAGGGACTCGTCTGGTTCGGTTGCAAAACACTGCTTTGTTAGACAAAACTGATTAGTGGAAATTTACTAGCGTATACGTTGGACTAATATCGTGAATTACTCGATGTTTAGACGATAGGATGAAATATGAACAATGAAAATATTAGTCAATCGATGAATTAATCAATATGAATTCAATTAGAACAAGATGTTTAAATCATTTTTTTAATAATCAATGAATCAATCTAATATTATAGTTTACACATGGATTTAATCACAAGTAAGGTAATATGTATGACTTAATCTATTCTAAACCTAAACTTATACAACAAAACACTATAAACAAATTAAAGTCCAACGCCATGTGATTTCTAAGAAGGCAATAAAAACCTAAACATGCAATCTATATCTAAAATTAATAGGAGATGGGAAAAAAGAATAGTGCATCAATGTTTATACTAGTTCAACGTGCTCGTCCCTGATTTGTGCCTAATTTAGTCTTTAATGGCAAGTCATTTAATTTTATAACCTTTCAATATTTTGACATTTTTTGTGTCGAGTAGCCTAGTTGTTGGAATTTATATTTTAAAGGTAAAAGGTGAACAAGTGGGATGTCGCGGTTGAAAAAGTTTACAACGTGTGTTTTATACAATAAAGGAACCAAATGCTAAAATTAAAAAACAAAATTAACATCTTCAATCTGAATCTTTCCTTCTTCTATTGTACACAACCCACACATCTAAAATCTCCAAGACCTTCACTCAAATCCAAGATCCTCCCCAAGCATTCATTATATAATGATCTTTACTGGATCCTATTGGTCCCTTATCTAAGCTCTTATCCTATCTGAAGGAATAGAAACTCTCAACTTTGTTCCGTAAAAAACTTTACTCAAATCTACTGAAGTCTTCAATGAAGAAGACATCCTTTCTTTTTGCTCTTACTTTATCGTCAATCCCAACAACACTACACAATATGAATCTTGACATGCAACTCAAAACTTCACAAACATCATCAACAAGTGAACATCCTCTACGATAGAACTCACACTTCCTAAGAATTAAGAAGCAATCAAATCATGGTAATTTTGATAGAGGTTGAAGATGAATTCTTATGCAATCGAGAATTGTGAAAAAGTGTAAGTTGAAAGCTAAAACACAATTTTTAGCAACTTTAAAAGTTATTATGATTACATGAAAGTAAAAATAATACAAATGCTTTATATATGTGCTTGATATTGAGCAGTAAAAATGATTAAAATCACCCATTGATTCCAATAAAGAGCAGTGGGTATGATTTCAGTCAAGAACTTAAAAACTATAATTCGGCCATTTGATTCGACTAAGTTATTCGAGCCAAAGAATCATGTGATTTGAAGCATGCTAACATAATCAAAACCTAGATTTTGAAATGAATTATTAATTTGAATCAACCTTTAGCTTCGTTTAAATCACTCATGCTCCTGATTCGAATTAGGGAAGCTTGTGATTCAAATCACACTGGTAGTGACAGAACCTGAATTTAACATTCATTTATTGATTCAATCATGTATAACCTGAATTTGAATCACACTTCTAAAAGTTGTTATCTTAAGAAAAATAAATTGTTTGATTGAATATGAATCTAGTATGATATAAATCATTCATGTGTTTCTTGACCCAAATATTCAACTAATTTAACTTAAACCACTTTGCATAGACTTTTACATAAGGATTTAGTTTAATGCATGAGAGACATGGTGAAAAACAAGATTTAATGAAGTGCACTCAATTCTAAGGTATGCACAACGATCCAAGTTAAAGGAAACTCAATTAATAAAATTATAAACGATAAAAGATAATAAATGAGACAAGCAATAAGACAACAATTTAAAGAGGCGGAGCAACTTCAAAAGATAAATTTAATTTTAATAGAGGATATGGAGAAACCAATGTATGGTTTCAACCATGGATCTCAAAGCATTCTCTTTGTGACAATATCCAATATATCTCTCCTCAACGAATGGGTTTGAAGATCAATGACCTATGGGATATGGTAAAAATTCCACCTATACTTAAATATTTTGTTTTCTTATGAAGTTACTTCTTCGATTCAGAGATTGCAACCAACTTTTGTTACTGTTGTTGAGTATTTCTGGTTTTAGAGTGAAAATATAAATGGTAAGTATACTAACAAAAGAGGGTTTAATTGGTTGTTATCTATATGCCATGATTATGATTTTGACAAACATTGGAATTGGATATGGATGTTACCTCTTGCAGTATTTCAATTTTTTATCTGGCCAATTTGTCATAACTATATTCCCATCAAGTTAATGTAGATCTATGTGTTTACAAGTACAATTGTCTGCAACCGTCAAATGACCTTGGTGGTTTTAATGATGAAAACACCTAATGTAAAATGACATTCAATAAAGTATTTTATGATCTCTAATCCAAGAATATCTTATGAGGGCATCTATCACAGAAGCTATCTAAATCCCCATCAGTTAGAATAGTCAAGTTCTATATGAAGTGCTAAATCAAGCAAGGGAACATGAATTTATAAAGTTATGAAAGACAGGAAGTGAAAAAGCTCGTTTTGTCCTGCACTTAGTGTGTGTTCGAATGATCAGTTAAAATGTAAAAGGTTAAGAGTAAGTTTTGACACACACACACACACACGCACGTACACGCACATGCACACACAAACTTTTAAACCCCTTTATTTTCATTAAAAAAACTACTTTGAAACCTATAAAGGCTTGTTTAGAATTGATTAAGAAGTATTTCTAATCAATTGGGAAAGTTTTTACACTAAATAACTAATTAAGGATTGGGTATAATCGATTAGAGCAAGGTTAACGACTTCTTAATCAATTAGAAAAATATTCAATTAATTAAAACATG
This sequence comes from Lathyrus oleraceus, assembly GCF_024323335.1. NCBI lineage: Eukaryota > Viridiplantae > Streptophyta > Magnoliopsida > Fabales > Fabaceae > Lathyrus > Lathyrus oleraceus. Next base: position 617,594,307 of record NC_066583.1, read on the forward strand.
TAGTTGTTGTAGGTTTTCCTTTTTTGAATTAGGTTTTTCATTTTTTGATTTTTTTTAATCCATTACTTGCTAGGGTTAATCAATTAAAACATTAAAATGGATCATGGATCATTTACTTTTTAAGCTTAATAATTTCATATATAAAGTAGACTTATCATCATTTAAAAAATACAGTGAGTTTCTGAATGGAAATCTCTCTTCTTTTTTCCAACTAATTTCTTTGTTCTAAAATTGATTTTTCACGAGAATTGCCATAGTCCCAAAAGTATGAAAAGCCCTTGTGATAATTTTGTTGTAATATGTGTTGGTCTTCATTTTCTTTACTAAAGAGTGTAAATCTCTCGTGGATTATATTTGTAAAGACTTAAGAATTGCATGTCAAACCTGACAAACACTTGGTTTTAGGTTCTTGAGCTTGTAATGTCTTAAAAGATTTGTTTGGTTCTCGAGCATAGCCTAGTAAACACTCATGTTTAGTTTGGAGATCAGCCTATGTAAAATCTCTTGTTTTGTTTGGACGTTAGCCAAAGTAGAATATCTTGTTTGGTTGTAAGAATGTTTGTGGGCATAACTTGTGAAAAACTTGAGTCTCTTTTTAGTGAAACTCACAAAAGAAAACTCTTTGGGAAAGGAGTAGGCCAAGTGGTAGGTCAAACTTGTATAAATATTTGATGCACTCTCTCTAACCCTATCTCTTTAATTTCTGTAATTTATTTTCTTTACTCTGTATTATATTCTTCTTCCTCTTCCCCAATGCTCTATCTCTGTTAGACTAATATAAACCATTTTTTAAGAAATATTTTTTAAAATAAAATTGATTTTTAAATAAAACAATTCACTCACTCCCTCTCTTATGTTTGGAGTCACTTGGTCAAGTGAAATTAAAGTCTAACTACTATTTTAAGACAAATTGGCCTAGGAGGAAGGAATAACTTCAAACGATTCACTAAGAAAGACCCCATCCTTAATGGAGAAAGGCGTGCTTCATGGAACAAGAATATGAGAGTCTTTATAGATGGTATGGATTTTTATATTCAGAAATCTATAAAGACTGGTCCTTTTGTGGAACCTTGTTTGGGAGTTGATATGATTTTTAAAATGACACCAACTTTTGATGATGACAATTGTTGTCTTATGACAAGTCAAGCAGTTAATCATATAAAAATGTAAACCTAAGCATTAAGGTTTGATAGACTTGACTATCACATGATAGCAATCAAAAGGAATGTAACTAAAACTTCATCTCAAACTACTAAAGCAAGTGTCTAGAAAAGAGAAAGCATTTGGAAAAGTCTTGAAATGATAAGAAGTCATCTTAAATTAGTAGTGAGTGAATCAATTATAAACCATAAGGGCTTTATTGTAAAAACACATAGTTAAAACGCACACACGCACGCACAAAAATATATTTCAAATTGATTGTTACTAAGAAAATATATTCAAAATAATCTTGAAGTTATACTAGATGAATCAGGAGCGGTCAAAACAGCTCTGGGGAATTTTTTAACTTATCTAATCGACTAACACTTTTGTATAATCGGTTAACTCAATTCAAAATTAAGTACTAAGTGATTAGGACAACGTCTTAATGATGTGTAATGACTAGATGTATTTTCTTTCCTATTTTGAACTTATAATCTATTATAATTTGAATGTCTAATCGATTGTAATCAAGTGTCAATTGATTAGATTGTCATAAAATGCATTTATTTGAAAATCCTTTTGGGGACAACCTCTAGCCTATAAATAAAGGTCATTTCCCTCGTTTCATTTCATTCAGAATCGTATTTTGGCACAACTCTCTCTCTCTCTCTCTCTCTCTCTCTCTCTCTCTCTCTCTCTCTCTCTCTCTCTCTCTCTCTCTCTCTCTCTCTCTCTCTCTCAACTTATTTTTTACATTCTATCACTAATACTTTAGCTTCAACGCCTTTGTGAGAAAAGTTCTTTTGTGAGTGAACATAAGTATAATTTTGAAAGGGTAGAATTGTAATTTCACCAAGGAACTTTGTTCCTATCTTGGTTGAACATAATATCCATTTAGGGTTTTTTTGGGTTATAAGTTAAACCTATAAAAGCCTTAGTTTAAGGAATTGTGTGATTCAATCTCTTTAGGTTCCTTTGGTCATCGAGTGATAAAACCGAGATTAGGTTAAAGCCTAGCGCATGGTAAAAGCTTGAAATTAAATAATTAATTTTTTTCATATTTTTTCTGAATAAATTAATAAATACATTAATTTAAATTTTCTTAGAAATTATTTAATTAAAAAATTTCAAAGATAATTTATGTGCCTATTTATCTATATAATCAAATTCACTAAGTTACTAGTCCAAATATGTTTGCCCTTTATAAACTCTAACATAATTTGTAAATAAATCGACGTGGGACTTGAACTATAATACCAAATAGAGTCCTTTCACTACACTATCAAATGGGACACTATGTTGCTTACAGTACACCCTGTTACTTCATCTCTCTTATTGAGAAGAAAGAGGGACTTGGTTCGTGAATAACACTAACAAGCTTTTCTGATAGGTTTCGGTTAATAATTAGTTTTTCATATGATTAGATCCATAACTTCATATAATTTTTGGTTAATTTGAAGAACAATCTCAAGTCTAATGATACTCAAAATAACAAAAGATAAACTAGTCCACTGCTACATATTTCATCAAAATATATAATAATCAAATAAACAAAATAAAAGCAACTCTACAATTAAATACAAAGATACAAAGTAAACGAGCAAACAACTAGGAAGACTAATTAAAATCATAATCGTATTCTTTTATCAACCCAACCATTTGTTATCGTTCCTAGAAAACAAATTATGAGATGCTTTCAAGCTCTTTCAACATGTCGACAAACACATGGGTTTCTTCCTTCTTGTCACCATCAAGCAAATATTCACAATTTGTTACAAGAAAAGTGATCTTATTTTTCCTTTATGTGGAAAGCAAAAAACTAACACTCTCATCCTTTATAACTTTTTTCACATTGTAAACATAGTCATCCAAAGCATTTATTGCGTCAACTTTCTTCTTGAACTTCGTGTCATTAGCCTTGAAATTCTCACTAGCGTCTTTAGTGGCTCTCGTTGTGAATCAATGAAATAAGCAGGTACAGTAATAACAATATTTTTAACTGATGACTCCAAAAATTCCTCTGCAATCTCCCGCATCTTAGTGAGGACTATGGATGATATTTCTTCAGGAAAAAAAAATTCTTCACCCTTGTGATATAATTTTTATGGATATGATTATGCTTTCTTTGTGAATAAAACATAAATATGAGAACACGTGTTCATATTTGTGTGGTTGTGCTGGATTTCAATATACTAACTTATAAGATTCGTGAACCAAGTTTCTATTTCTTCTCCATAAGAGAGATGAAGTAATAAGATGTAGTAATATAGTGTCGAATTTGATAGTATAGTAAAATAAATGTATTTGGTATTATAGTTTAAGCCCCATATTAATTTATTTATCCGTTTATAAATGTCAAACATATTTGGAATAATAACTTAGTGAATTTGGTTGATATAGATAAAAGGGTCCATAAAATTTCTTTTAAAAAATTTAATTGACTAATTTTTAAGAAAATTTAAATTAATATAGTTATTAATTTATTCAGAAAAAATATTAAAACAATTAATTATTTAATTTCAAAATTTAAAATAGTTTTAAATATAATTATTCAAAAATATAAAAAAAAAATAATGATATGACGCCTCCAATGCTGTGACACGTCATTAATGAAGATAACACAAAAATAATTTGAATAAAAGACCACAAAAATCTAAATATCATCATTCATAAAATAAAATAGATAATTTTATAATAGAAAGATCAATTGATTGAAATACACAAATTAAATAGATCAAAAATATATTTAATCATTTTATTATTATATTTTGTGTGCCAATGCTTTCAAGTTAATTTCTTATGTGGCTTTGTTGTTATTTTTTTAATAACGACACATTGGTGACAACTCTTATAATTTCTGCTTGCTCTTGACAAGTCTTTTGTTTTTAGTAGTTACTATATTGATATATCTTTTAAATTCTTAAAAAAATATAAAATTACAAGTATCAATTAGGACAAATTTTAAATTATTAGATCATTTATGTCAATGATAAAAGGAAAATAGATAAAAAATGGAAAAGTTATTCGTTCTATTAATTTTTTTCTTTTTATTTTATTTTAAAATTTGATATGCTTTCTCTATCAACATTATTTCTTTGCATACATATAATATAAGATTCAAAGAAACCTTCGCACATGAAAATTTAAGACCAAAATGTAGTACATGTTTTGTCTATGACATTTATGTGGAAGAAGATATATGAGTCGACAGTAATGTGTGTTATGCCATGCCAAGTGGAAAGGAGACACTTCATTTAAAATGCATTACTTTCTTATATTAACATTTGAGATTAACTGATTAACATTTTGAAAAATTAAATATAATATTAAAAAATTAAACTAATTTTTATGTAGTCTCAAGGTAAAACAATTTTACATATTTATTGAATCATATCACTTTATAATATTACTTTTTAGAGTTATTTCAAATATAGTTTAAAAATATTTTCTTGGTATTAGAATCAGAACGGTGATGGATTGATAATGATGAATTCATATTATACTGATGTGGACTTTCAATGTGGCGGCGCGAAGGTGGACCTACAAGATTATCATTCAAACACTCAAACGCTCAAGTAAGTTAAGAGTTTAATATGAGTAAAAAGTAAGTCTGAGATGATAGAATGTATCTTATGTCTCATGTGCGCTAGTTATATATGATAGATAATTTTAATGGCCTTTGCATCATTGGGCTTAACACTTGGGTCCTCTTCGTATTCAGTATTTGGACGACCCAAAACAGTTACCCCCAAGACTTGTCGGGTGTTTCATCACCCGAAAATTATTTTGAAGTTGAGGTCGGTCTTACATTATCAAACCGACTACAAGGATAAGCGAGAAGGCAATGAGGCAGTTGTAAAAGTAGTGAAGAATAAGTGCATTCAATGCATTTCCCATCATTGAGACATTTCGTCGATTTTCAGGCACACGACCTTAGGCTCGCAATTTAGGGCATAATGTTATTCTCTAAGACATTCGAATGCACTTAACTTCACATCTTCTATTTGATTTGACCCGTTATTCGCTTTCTCTATATAAAGGTTTCCTAGTTCTTTGGGTGAATTTTTCGCCAATTCTGAAAACCAGTTCCCCCTTTATGAGAGCAATTTTTCTTTCCTTAGCAGAAGTCTTTTCCTGAGCGTTTGTATTCTTTTAGAACATAGCATTTTTCATCTTGCATTTAACCTCCACTTGCTCTCGTCCTCTACATGTATTATTCTTACCTTGAACTCATTTTCTCATTTCCATATTTATTTTAACTATGGCTCATATAAATGGAAGGGTAAATGTATGGCGACCAAGCACGAAAAATCTCAACTTTAGAAGAAAGTACTGGATTTTTAGGAGAAACTAAACAAGCTGAAGTCTCTTCAAGAAGAAGTGAAAGTTCACAGGACCACTTCTTCCCTTATCACCAGGAACATTGAGCTTTAATCCTCAGTGGAGGCGGAGAAGAATTCTCGTGAAGAGGCGACCACTACTGCAACGATGTTGACGTCTTGCACCAACGAGGTTGTGAAGGAGTCTTAGAAAGAAGAGCTAGAGATCTACGAGGGATAATTGGTCAACTTGAGGAAGAAGGTTGATGAGTCACTTGACCAAACAAGGAGCCTCTGGAAGAAGAATGAGATAACTACGAGGGATAATTAGCCAACTTGAGGAAGAAGGTTGATGAGTCACTTGACCAAACCCTTAAAGAGGTGTACAATGCTTTTGATCTAATGGACGATCAGTTAAAGGCACTTTGTTCGGGTGTGCAGCTTCCTCGCTCGTAACTTAACCCATATAATGTGTTCCAGAATGTAGCTTTGGTGGATGATGAGGGTGCTTAGCAATAGGGTGGTGATGCATGATTTTGTATATTTGTATAACTTGGATTGAGTGTTGCGCTTCATGTTTCCCTATAATATGTATGAATAGCATTATTTATTTATTTATTGTCAAGTTAATTTAATCTCACGTTATTTTGTTCAACATTCAATGTGGCTTCACGATATATTGGTAGGATTATTCTCATCCTTGAGTAACTTTTCGGTACTTATTTTATCATGTCTCATTTTTTCTGAGTTCGAGTGAACCATGTCGTGCTTTAACTTACCTTCTTTCTTTAACGAAGAACTCATCTTGTTTCTCATATTTCGCTTTAGATATTTTTCTTAGGGGGAAGAGGAACAAACGTGATTTCTGGATTTTGCCAATACACGCCCCAGTCAATGGGAACTGGCATAATTACTAAGCTTTGTCATTACATGTCCCAATCAATGAGAACGGGTGTAATCACTAAGCTTTTTCATTACCTGTTCCAGTAGGTAAGAACTTATGTACGTCTTTAGCGTCACAAGGAATCGTCGTCAGCCAAAGGTGAGGTTTTTGTCCTTGTCTCCGGATTTTTATCCTCATTTGAGGTGGATGTCTCATGGGCTCAAACATCTACGATTTTAGAGTTGCTAGCTCCTACGTGTCATACCCCAAAATTTACCCTCCTTTTTCATAATTCATTTGCATACATCAAGTCATATCATGCATGACCATTGCATTTGGTCATGGGATCACAAGCATGACCATTGTGTATTTTGTATCTTAACATTATGATTTTATCTTGTTTTTCTTAACAATTAACCCTAACTTCCAAAAGAGATGGTACTTGATTGTTCTTGTCATATAGGTAACCAGGCTCCAAATCAAGGCAAGACAAAGACCTTTTGATCAAGGGAAATGCAAGGTTGTTCATGATGATTCAAAGTTGGTCCATGTGCTTATTTTCATGCCACCTCACTTAATCTACATGCTATTCTCAAGACCACTCAAGCCCTAATCAATTTTTCATCAAGGGAATCTTATTATATCATCATCATGGCTTTAAATGCAAGAAAATATCAAGTTTGCACAAGGGGTACAAGTTAGTTTGACCTAATTTGCAAGTATGTCATGCCTTTGGTCCAAACTCCATAACTTCTTCGTTTTTTATCCAAATTCTAAGCTTCTTTGAGATAAATATGCCTCTTGGGATTATATACAACTTTGATTCAAGGATCAAACATCAATTCATTAATTAAGGACCTCATTTGTGCAAAGTACCAAGTTGGCAAAAATGGGTCAAAACCTTGCCATGACCCATACTTTCCACCCTTTCCATTTCCAGCTCAAGCACTCTTTTGATCCCATTCTTTTTGCATATTATTAAGCTTATGACAAAGATAATTTTACCCAAGTTTGGCTCAAAATTCATGAGGGAATCAAAATTTATGGTAGCATCAACTTAGGACCTCAAAATAACCAAACATGCTGCAAAGTGCTTGACCAATTGTCCAGCCCACAAAACCAGGTCATGACATCAACTTTACAAGCATGTAATTTTCACCTCAAAGCACCTTTGTACTTGATTCTTTTTTAATAATGTTCTACTCCATGAAGTGATCATTTGACTCAAAGAAAATCAGAAAACACACGAGGGGATTGGATTTGGCCTAAGCTTGAACATGGTGACTGTTGCATCCGCGAAAAACAACCGGCGGGCTAAAACAAAACAAACAGAGCCGCCACCGTGCGTTATTTATCCCAAAGAGGGAAAGGAAACGCTCGAAGTAAACCTGGAAAATACATGGTCTCGCGACCAAAGAGAGATGGGATCGGGAGTCGGTTATGCGAAGGGAAGGTATTAGCACCCCTACGCATTCGTCGTACTCGACGGGATCCACGCTCAAAAGGATAGGATATCGCATCCTATGCCTACGTATCTCATCTGGTTGCTAAAAAGGTTGCTAAAAAAAGAAGTTGCTCACAAACAAATGCACACACACACTAAAAACAACACAGGTGGGAGAAGAGAAAGGGCTCGCTAGGATATCGCATCCTATGCCTACGTATCTCATCTGGAATGAGAATCAGAGCTACCGTAGTTCGGCTCACGCACGCCGAAACAAAACACACGCAAACAGGCAAACATGGAAACTGAATGCCAATCGCTGGACTTTCATCAGACTCCGAACCAACAAACACACACAGGAAACCGACTGCCAATCGCTGGGCTTACGTCGAACTCCCCACAACAAACGCCAATAGGATACGGAATGCCAATTGCTGGTCTTATATCCATCTCCTAACACACAAGAAGGTTAACACACCAACAAGTTACTAAGGAGTCTGGCACTCGAGCCTAGTAATTGTCAAGCAAACACACACAAAAGAAAAAAAGGGTGCCCGGAGAGATCTCGTACGATCTCCTGCCTACGTACCTCATCTGGTATGAGGATCAGAGCAACGTAGTTCCCCTGAACAGGGGAGAAACTTTCTCCTAACCAGAGACTGAGAAATGACAAACTAGAAGGGAGACTGACTCGAGCCTAATAGTTATCATGTATTCCACAATGGTCCTAGGTTGAGTTTTCTATCTAACTTGCACAGGCAGCAAGCTATCCTAAACATGACAAACAAAGAAAACATACACACAATTAGCACACACTATATACAAACAAAGTGGGCTCACACAAGGTTAGGCTGTGCAACACAAGCCAACTGGAATCGGGTGTAGTTAGCTCTTAACCCTAACATTGAGAGTTAGGGTGAAGCAGATGAAATGGGAAGTGAGGGTAAGACATCATAGCTCTTATCCCTGGCCTGGGAGAGCTTCAGATGATAGAAGGTGTGGGAGTTCAGAAAGTTGGAACTCTTCTCCACATATTAATGACTCTATAGATCTTGGGTTAATATCCACAATGCATCAACATGTAATGTGAGCAAAGGGATGACACACAGACTAACAGGAGATGGGTTACACATCTCTTTTATCTGTCAATTGCTTATCAAAGGTCTTTTCCTGCTTGGCACAAACATAAACAATCACAAGCATTGCCTCTTAAGGAGGACTTCAGACAGGTGCCTGACCACATAACAGGCCAGGTCTTCCAGACTACATGGAGTCAGTGAATTATACCTCAATTGGTTAAGCAACCAAGCAACAGCAAAAGCAAGTTCAAAAGAACTTAAGCAACTAATGTACCTGAAAACAATCTAACTCAATCAGTATACAATTCAAACAAAAGTCAAACAGACAGTTACAAGTCAACAGTCAACTGTACACAAGCCAACAGACAAACATCAATGCACCAAGGCAAAGCACAAGCTCAACTCAAAGGAGCTAGATCACCTACAAAACAACTCAATGTTAATCAACATCAACCAAATAGGCAATTCAAGCCAATGAGTCAATTCCTCAAGGCCATATGCTTCTTGTCCTGAAAACAAAGCTCAAACATGAGAAGCAAACCACTAGGACAAGGCCTAGGGTGAAAGAGGGAGAAATAATTCAAAACATAACATGAAAATTGACAAGAATCAAGTTCAATCAATTAAGAACATCATCCAAGTGGTCTCATATCAATAGCATCAACCAATATCATTTCACAAGTCAAATATGGTAAAGCAGGCAAGTTGAAAGCTCATTGAAGCAACCAGAATGAACCAATCCACATTAATTCCAAAATGATTCAATAAATCTCAAGACAAATCATGGCTAAACAGAACATATAACATAATTATCATACCAAAAATCAAGGTATTTGGAAAAGTTTAAGCATGGCAAATAAATTCCATAAGGCAAGGCAAGCACAAACAAGCTCAAAGGAGGCACAATTTGATACATCAACTTAACGCAAGCCTAAAACAGAATCCAAACATGATAAATGTCTCAAACCAAAGCCACAATAAACTTCAAAGTGTCTAGAATCAATGTGCAAAATTTCAAGTTCATATGATAAATATCAAGCATTTCACAAATCATCTAAGTTCATGACTCATCAAAAGTCCACAAATGATTAACTAGCAAAGAAAAATCCCAAACAAATCAAAGATGAATCCAAAAATTCCATAAAAATTCATGATCAATCCTAACATCCATAAGTAGCATCATGCAAAAAATCTCATCAATTGGCATTTAATTGGCATGGCAAATAAAATCAACAAGTCAAGCAAGCAAAGGTGTGACACACATTGTCACACCTACATTAAATAGATCATATCTCAACAACCAGAAATGAGAAAAATGCAAACTCTATACCAAAATGTCAATTAGGATGTATAGTTTAAGCACACAAAATTTCAAAAGCATTGGAGCAATATCCATCATTTCATGAAGCAAATGGCATGGAAGGTACAAATTGGATACACATGAACAAACCCTAGGCAAGTTTAAAATTCATCCAGGCACAAATTATGAAAAAAAAAGTCATAAAATAGTAGACATCATGAGGATTATCATGCAAAAAATCCCAGGCCAATTGGATCATCCATCAATGAGTTATGATTTTTTTAAATGAATGGAAAAAATAAAAACATGTGAACAAGGCATAGCATGAACATGGTTGAAATAAGGAATAAAATGCAAAGGCTAAATTGGAATGTCCATCGCCCGGATTCGAACCGAGGGAAAATTCAAATGTGGCGCTTCTTAAGTGAAACGCGCCGTTTCACTTAAGTACATGTGGCGCTGGGAATCAATCTTAGCCAATCAATATGCCACGCTTAGTACACGTTGGACCAATGCATGGCGAAAAACATGAAAACACATGCAGATAGCGCGCTACAAGATCAAACAAGGTCTGGGAAATAGAAACCCTAACATTCATGCGCATTCATAGTGTTCTTGAGGCTCAAGAACACTTTTGTCCAGAAATTCAAAACAACCACACCATTGGATAGATCCTTCAACAAGCAACACGAATCTAAGATTAATTTAACCTAACTCCACATGCATCAAGAGATTCGAGCCAAAGAACATTCACTCATCAAACTTAAAATCAACATAACTAAGTCATTTCTGCATGGATTGCAATGATCTAAATCACAGATTAACCACCTATGAAAGATCTACAACCTACATCCATCAATTTCATAAATCAGGAAAGTCGAATTCTAACCTTGTTGGAAGTGCAGAAGTGAAATCGAGGCTTTCAGGCTTGGCAAGGCACAAACAGAAGCTCCTCAGCTCTTGGATGAATGAATGGATGAAAGTTCGAGTGTTAAACTGGCACGATCTAGCTTAAATCTCCACTTGCCATTGATGATGCAAAACTTCAACAGTCCTCAAAGTGCTTGCAAATCAATGGATCTTGCTTCAAGGATACTCCACAATGCTTATGGATGAGGATTGGATCAAGAACAATGCAAGGTTTATGAAGAAAATTGGAGAAAAGTGAGAGAGAAAAATTGTGAAGATTTGTGAATTAGATCTAGATCTGAGAATTCTGTTATGTTAATCCCAAAAACAGTTATGCTTATGCTTTTATATGGTCTGTTAATGATGTTGCTAATCACAATTAGGCCAAATGCAAATGGATTAAGTGAAAACCAAGTGTAAGTGCAAATTTGCAATTCACCTCATGTGCATGCATGGATTGCTACAGTACACGAAATTTATGCCAAATCCACTTGAAATGTTGTTTAAGAGCCAAGGCAAGTGATTGGAAGTGAAAGCAATGCATATTTTTCAAATTGTAATTTTCCCTCTAAATTTCAAATTAAAATGCCAAAATTTTTGTAATGGAAATACATGATATGTGATGCATGTTTTGAATAGCACATGACAAGACAAGAATGTTGCAAAAAGAACCACTTCATTTGGCCTTATGGTTCAAAAGTTATGCACTTGTGAAGTTCAAATTCATTTGACCAAGATTGATCCATATCTTCTCAACCATACATGAGAAATTCATGTTCTTGGACTTTTTGGAAAGGTGAGAGCAATATCTTCAACTTTCAGGTTGGACAAAATTTCATTTGAAGCATTTTTGGTGATGTAATCTTGAGGAGAAAACCTTTCCATTTTTGGCAATTTTGAATTACAAGTCACTTTCTATTTTTGGAAAGTTTTATCCTGACTTTATTTTCTTCAATGTTGATGTTTGTAATGTCAAATGAGACTTGTTTGAACATGAATGAAGTATTTCTAACCATCTCCCACCTCCAAATCCATCAGTTGACTTTGGTTGACTTTTGTCAACTGATAGATGACTTGGTCATGCGCAGATGAATTTGAGCCTCAATCTCCTGATGAAATGGCTCCAAAATGAAACCCTAGCTTATACAATCTCATTAAAACCATATGAAGATCCCCATCTCCATGAAAACCTCATCTCCTTGACAAAACCCTGATAGGCACAATTCCACTGATTAGGGTTGACTAGAGGTCAAAACCCTAATCCCAAGAAAAAATGATCAAGCACAATGAACCTCTTGGTGATGACAAGACCATGATGATGATGATGTACCATTTCAACCAAGATGATGTCCACCCTCCTCGAGGAACCAAGAAGCCCTAATTTGAAGCACCAACCCTCAGATGATTAGTGATCAATTCATGAGACCCTCTAGCTTAAATCTTTTGACCTCCTTATCTTCTGAGAAAGACCTAGGAGGATGACTGGCTTATTTCACATGATATGAAAAGAGCAATGATTAATGACCTAAAAAATGAAATGCAATATGCTAAGCTAGTCCCAAGAGAGGAGGGCAAATTTTGAGGTGTTACAGCTGCCCCTATTCAATCCACTGTGAACCTGTCGATATGAATAGCCTCGGCTTTCAGATGATCAGGGTGAAGAGTGATTGAATACCAAGAACAGACGAACAATTTGCACTCTGATGGGAAAATAATTAACAGCGCCTGTCAGAATCGGCAAAAAAGCAATCTCAACAAGAAGAACCCGTCTGGTACGGAGACAGTCGGCCTGAATACCGAAACAGAAATATGACCTGGATACCAAAGTAAATGGTAACACAGGAATAACCGTGGCCTGAATGTCGCTCTTCAGTCTGACTACTGAACATCATAGTATGAGAGTATTGACACCAGTCTGAATACCGGGAGATTGGCCTGACTGCCCAACAACTGGCCTGAACACCACTTTGGTATGAACACCACTTCGGTCAGGATACCGTAAAAATTGGCCTGAATGCCACAAGCTGCATCGATCTGAACTTCAGAAGCTTCCTCGATCTGAGTATCGGAAGATTGGCCTGAGTGTCGTATCGGTCTGAATACCCGCCTCGGTCTGAACACCGGAAGATTGGCCTGGATGCCGCAAGCTGCATCGATCTGAACTTCGGAAGCTTCTTCGACCTGAGTATCGGAAAGTTGGCCTGAGTGTCGTATCGGTCTGAATACCCGCCTCGGTCTGAACACCGGAAGATTGGCCTGGATGCCGCAAGCTGCATCGATCTGAACTTCGGAAGCTTCTTCGACCTGAGTATTAGAAAGTTGGCCTGAGTGTCGTATCGGTCTGAATACCCGCCTCGGTCTGAACACCGGAAGATTGGCCTGGATGCCGCAAGCTGCATCGATCTGAACTTCGGAAGCTTCTTCGACCTGAGTATCGGAAAGTTGGCCTGAGTGCCGTATCGGTCTGAATACCCGCCTCGGTCTGAATACCGGAAAATTGGCCTGGATGTCGCAAGTACTTCAACCTGATTGTTGGAAACTTCTTCGATCTGAAAATCGGAACTGGCCTGAATGCCACAAGTACTTCAACCTGATCGTCGGAAACTTCTTTGATCTGAAAATCGGAACTGGCCTGAATGCCACATCGGTCTGGATACCGGAAAACTTGGCCTGAATGCCACAAGTTCTTCGACCTGAACGTCGGAAACTTTTTCGATCTGAAAATCGGAACTTGGTCTGAACACCAAACAACTGGCCTGACTGCCATATCGGTCTGAACACCCCCCTCGGTCTAATCACCGGAAAACTTCCATGCCTATCAGCACCGGCAAAGAGGGACAGTGTTACATGAGACGGCACGCGTGCTAATGACCCATGCTGGGGATAACAAGCCATGAACCGGCTATTCTCTTATTCAGCCCTAGCCAACGAACAATTTGCTCCGCTGGGGATTATTCTCTTTCTTGTTTTTCTTTTTGGACCCCGAAACTTCTCTGATTATCATTTCCATCTCCGCTTGACATAAATCCTTCCTCCAATATCGCACTACTGGGGAATTACTGCTGATTAAAAATCCCGATGCTAAACTCCTCGGAGTAACACCTTCACCTTCGGGCAAAACCACCTCTCAAACGATAACCGCGGTTTGAGACTAGCTTATGCTTATAATAATGATGCATGATTGATTTTTCAGCGTAATGCTCCATAATCATGAAAATGCTACGCGATTTATTATGCAATATGCTATGCTTATTCTACATGATGAATGTATAAAAAGTATCCCCCTCAAGGGACTCTTCTGGGGAGCTCGAGGCACTCTGCTGAGGAACTCGCCAATACTCCGATCATCACCCTGTCGGGGAATAACCCTGCTGCTGGGAAAAAGGCAACCCTTGCTTGGGATAACCTCCTTTGCACCCGATCCACTTGGGGACATCGCCGGGGAATAAACCACCAACATACTCTGTGGGGGAAAACAACAGTCTTTGATTTGCTGGGGATACAACAATCCCGACTCCGCTTGGAGAAACTAATACCAATAGATACCTCCACTAGGGAAATAGCAACCTTCGGGCCCGGCTGCTGAGGAAACACCCATCTACAACCTGCTGGGGAATAACCATCCTGACCCTGCTAGGGAAGCCACAGACCTTGAATCTGCTGGGGAATTAGTCATCCCGACTCTGCTTGGGGAGATGCGGAAAGTCTGGTACTGAACACCCGCCGGCTCGTCGAACCTTGGTATTCCACATCTAAATCAAAATGTCAGCTTTCCAATTTTGAGAACTCTCATACTCGTCTGGACTTTTCTGATTCATCACCTTGTATTCCCGATGGCTCCGTACTCTACGAAGAACGAACTCCTGGGATTCATACAGACTTTCCAATCTTAGACTTTGAAGAGTCTTCTTGATTAATTTCAAGGATCGTCGTGCGTCTCACCGTCTTTTTCACCATTCTTCTATTCATTCGTCCCTGATCGGACTCCACGGGGATTCTTTTGTCAAAAGCTTCCACATCACAACCTGCAAGTGAGTGAAAATACCTAACAGTACCTGCAAAAGAGATCGTTAGATGAAACCGTGCCCCATGCGTGTCAAGATTTCAACACTTGGGTCATTCAACCTTCCGAATAAGATTTCAAGTTTTCAATCTCATAAACATGCATTGGAAGGGACCTGTATGTCTTAAAAATGCAAAGATTCTTTATCAAAATAATCGGATGTTTTTGCAATCAAAGCGGTAATGAAAACAAAAAACAAAATTATTTGACTGAATATGCATTTTATTGATTGAAAAGGTGTGGCTCATGAATGAGCAATACAAAGGAAGCAATTCCTGAAAAGAGGTAATTGCGCACAAAAGGAAAAATCTATCCTACTGGCAATGTGAAACCCGTGATCTCATCGAGTTCCAACTCGGTTACACCCCATATGTCCTCAGACTCTCCGTGCTTTCTGCCTTCCGAACAAGACGTTTCTGATTGATCCCTGCTGGGTATCATCCATGTGCCTTAACCAAAGTACAAACGATCATGCCAGACGCAGTTGTTCGTTTCACTCCCTCTTTTGCCTGGACCTCCCTTTCGGGTTTTCAGTCCACCGGGATACCCCTTTTTGCCCAAGCCGCCTTTTCAGGTTTTCGACTTGCCGGGTGTACAGTTTTTTCCTTTTATCCCTAATTTTTGCCCGAACCTTTTCTTTTTGTTGTTTTTTTTTTTTGGTTCGCCGGGATGCCCATTTTTGCCTGGACTATTTCATTCTTTTCGTCCAGCGGGTCTCTTTATACGAAGTATTTTTTAATTGCGTCCGCATTCACAGGGGATGGAAAATCCTCGCCATCCATGGTCGTTAACAACAAGGCTCCGCCAGAGAAAACCTTCTTGACCACGAATGGACCTTCATAATTGGGTGTCCATTTGCCCCTACGATCGTTTTGAGGAGGAAGGATCCTTTTCAGCACCATATCACCCACGTGATACACACGAGGTCGTACCTTTCGGTCAAAAGCACGCTTCATCCGCTGCTGGTATAACTGCCCATGACAGATGGCCGCCAGCCTCTTTTCCTCAATCAGGCTTAACTCTTCGTACCGGGTCCTTACCCATTCAGCCTCTTGCAATTTCACGTCCATCAGGACTCTCAAAGAGGGAATTTGAACCTCAACCGGTAGCACGGCTTCCATTCCATATACCAACGAGAAAGGTGTTGCCCCAGTAGAAGTACGCACCGAGGTTCGGTACCCATGCAATGCAAACAGCAACATCTCATGCCAGTCTTTATAGGTCACAACCATCTTCTGCACAATCTTCTTTATATTCTTATTGGCTGCCTCAACTGCCCCATTCATCTTCGGACGATAAGGAGAAGAATTGTGATGCTCGATCTTGAATTCCCGGCACAGCTCTGCCATCATCTTGTTGTTCAAATTAGAACCATTATCAGTAATGATTCTCTCGGGAACCTCATATCTGCAAATGATGTCTCTCTTCAGAAACCTGGCAACGACCTGCTTCGTCACATTCGTATAAGAGGCTGCTTCCACCCACTTGGTGAAGTAATCAATAGCCACCAATATGAATCGGTGCCCATTCGAAGTCGTAGGCTCAATCTTTCCAATCATATCAATGCCCCACATAGCAAACGGCCATGGAGACGACATTAAGCTCAACGGATTTGGAGGCACGTGCACCTTGTCAGCATAAATCTGGCATTTATGACACTTCCGCACGAAGTTGAAACTTTGGGCTTCCATTGTCATCCAGTAATACCCAGCTCTTAGCAGCTTCTTCACCATTGCATTCCCACTGGCATGGGTACCGAACGACCCCTCATGAACCTCTTTCATTAATTGTCTTGCTTCTCTATCATCAACACATCTGAGCAAGACCCAATCAAAATTTCTCTTGTACAAAACCCCATCCTTGTTCAAGTAGAACACCATGGCCAACCTCCGCAGAGTCTTTCGGTCCTTCTTGGATGCTCCCTCGGGATACTCTTGAGTTTCCAGATAGCGTTTGATATCGTAATACCACGGCTTCTCATCATCAGGCGCTGTGTCGACAGCAAACACATAAGCCGGTCTATCCAGACGTCCCACCTCAACACTGGGGAACTGATTCCACCACTGTACCTTAATCAAGGCAGCCAAAGTAGCCAAAGCATCTGCCAAAGGATTCTCTTCTCTAGGCACATGATGCATCTTCACCTTGGTGAAAAACGTCAACAATCTCCTCGTATAGTCCCGGTATGGAACCAAATGAGATTGATGCGTATACCATTTTCCGTTAACCTGATTCACAACCAAAGCTGAATCTCCATATATAACAAGGTTCTTGATCCGCAAATCAATCGCCTCTTCGATCCCTAGGATACAAGCTTCGTATTCAGCCACGTTGTTGGTGCACTCAAATGTTAGCCGGGCAGCAAAAGGAATATGGGATCCTTTCGGCGTAACCAAAACAGCACCAACACCGCTTCCATTCACGTTAACGGCCCCATCAAACATCAGAATCCATTCGGATTCAGGGTCAGGCCCCTCCTCCGGGATCGGTTCCTCATAATCTTTCGATTTGAGAAACATGATGTCCTCATCAGGGAACTCAAACTTCATCGGTTGATAATCCTCAATAGGTTGCTGGGCGAGGTAATCAGACAATACACTCCCCTTAATTGCTTTCTGAGAGGTATACTGGATATCATATTCTGTCAAAATCATTTGCCACCTCGCAACCCGTCCGGTCAATGCTGGCTTCTCAAAAATGTACTTGATTGGATCCATCTTGGAAATCAATAAAGTGGTATGAACCAGCATATACTGTCTCAGTCGGCGAGCAGCCCAGACCAAAGCACAACAAGTTTTCTCGAGCAGTGAATATCTTGTTTCACAGTCGGTAAACATTTTGCTAAGGTAGTATATGGCATGCTCTTTTCGACCAAACTCGTCATGCTGCCCCAGTACACACCCCATAGACCCCTCGAGGACCGTCAAGTACAGAATTAACGGTCGTCCCTCCACAGGAGGCATCAGAATCGGAGGCTCCTGCAAATACTCTTTTATTTTTTCAAATGCCGCTTGGCAATCATTATTCCACCTGACCGTTTGATCTTTTCTCAACAACTTGAAAATCGGTTCACACGTGGCTGTTAGATGAGATATGAACCGTGAAATGTAGTTCAATCTACCTAAGAAACCACGAACCTCCTTCTCCGTTCTCGGTTCAGGCATTTCTCTTATCGCTTTTACTTTGGCAGGATCAACCTCGATTCCTTTTTCGCTCACAATAAACCCCAGCAACTTACCGGACCGCACCCCGAAAGTGCACTTATTCGGATTCAACCTCAGTCTGAACTGTCTCAGTCGGTCGAACAACTTGGCCAGATCTATCAAATGTCCCTCTTCTGTTTGGGACTTTGCTATCATGTCATCAACATAGCATTCAATTTCATGATGAATCATATCATGAAACAAAGTCACCATGGCTCTCTGATAAGTAGCACCGGCGTTCTTGAGACCAAATGGCATCACCTTGTAAAAAAAAGTGCCTCACGGTGTGATGAACGTTGTTTTCTCCATATCATCTGGCGACATTTTGATTTGATTATAGCCAGAAAAGCCATCCATGAAGGAAAATACCGAGAACTGAGCTGTATTATCTACCAACACATCAATGTGAGGTAATGGGAAATCATCTTTCGGGCTAGCTCTGTTCAGATCCCGGTAGTCCACACACATTCTCACCTTCCCATCCTTCTTCGGGACTGGCACAATGTTTGCAACCCAAGGCGGATAATTAGTGACAGCAAGGAAACCAGCATCCCACTGCTTCTGCACTTCCTCTTTAATTTTCATCGCCATCTCAGGTCGAGTTCTGCGCAACTTCTGCTTCACTGGAGGACAATCTGCTCTCAACGGTAGCTTGTGCACAACGATATCGGTATCCAACCCTGGCATGTCTCGATAAGACCAGGCAAAGATGTCGACATACTCTTTCAACAATGCTACTATTCTGCTCTTGACACCCGCCTCCAAAGCAGCCCCAACTTTCACTTCTTTTCTGACCTCTTCGGTACCCAGATTCACAGTCTCGACTTGCTCCTCGTGCGGCTGAATCACCTTCTCCTCTTGTTTCAACAACCTGGCTAACTCCTCCGGCAGTTCACAATCTCCTTCGCCTTCTTCTTCGGCATGATAGATCGGATTGTCGAAGTCATACAAGGGTGCAACAGGATTGTTATCAATGAGATCCGGGGAGAGATCGCATTTGCATGAATGTTGATTCATGCATTGCTTTAGAACCGGAGCGAGACAAATTGAAAAGGAAAAATGAAAACATTGCCATTCTCATTTTGTTTTTATTTTTAAACTGCAAAAATAAATGAAAAACAGGGAACACCGCTTTTAACTGAAAAACATCCGTTTATTTATGATGCAAAAAGTTGCAAAATGAAACATGAGGTGGCCCTTACAATGAACCATTACGTGTCGGGCAATACGTATGGCTTTCATGCACATAAAATTGAAAACAGAAAAATATTACTCTTCCAGTAGAGTGACAGTGATGATCTTTTCAGCCTTCCAGTTCTGGACTCCCATCCCTGGTGCGCACGGCTTTATCCACCGATCCATCTCACAGTCACTGTCAGCTTCTTCATCCACCATACAGATGTGATCTGGATCCAGCATTCCAGCACTGGTGAATGTGAACGACGTACGGCGTCCTCTACCCTGTCCTGACGAGCCTCGGCCCGGCTGATAACCCACTCCAAAGCGGTCTTTCTTGGCGGAGATGTCCATCATCTTCCCCCAACCAGGAGCTTCTCCACTCTTCACCACCTCAGCGACCTGCTTATACGAAGAAATGGACGGTTTCTCTTCTTCTCTGGCAAAAAGAGCATTCTCTACCTTAACGGTTTCAAATGCTTGGCTCGGTGTTTCCCATATCTCATCGTCCATTTCCACGTATTTGAACGAGGAAAGGTGGCTGACAAAGATGTCCTCCTCTCCGCAAATGGTGACGACCTGTCCATCCCAGATATATTTCAATTTCTGGTGCAAAGTCGAAGTTACTGCCCCAGCAGCATGAATCCATGGGCGACCCAACAGGCAACTGTATGCCGGCTGAATATCCATGACATAGAAAACCGACTTGAACACCTCAGGCCCGACCTTCACCGGTAGCTCCACCTCTCCGAACACAGCCCGCTTTGAACCGTCAAAAGCCCTCACTATCAGGTCAGTGGGCGTCAGGATCAACCCTTCACAATTCAGCTTTGCCAAGGCTTTCTTTGGCAACACATTTAAAGAGGAGTCGGTATCAACTAACACGTGCGAGAGCACGACCCCTTTACATTCCATCGCAATGTGCAAAGCCCGGTTATGATTCCTCCCATCTACAGTCAGATCCATATCGGTGAACCCCAGCCCGTGGCTGGCATGAACATTAGACACCACCGTCTCCAACTGATTGATCGTGATCTCTTGAGGAACATAGGCTCTCTTCAGAATCTTCAACAAAGCCTCTCTATGCCCCTCGGAGCTTAACAATAGCGACAAGATTGAAATCTTGGATGGGGTCTGCTGCAGATGGTCAACAAGTTTGTACTCTGACTTCTTGATGATTCTTAGGAATTCTTCCGCTTCATCATCAAGTTCTTTCTCCGACCCACCAGGCGCCGGCGTCACCACAGGAGTACCTTCATTGATCACTTGCTTTCCTTTTGCCTTGGCCAAAGCCTCGGCCTTTTCTTTCTTTTCTTTTTCTCCTTCTCCACCCCTCAAAGCGTCAGGTGCAAACAACCTTCCACTACGAGTGAAACCACTAGGTCCGGCATTATCCACCTTTGAAACGGTGGTTTCACCTGCAGCTTGGTCCTCTATCTTCTCTCCGTTACAGTAAACTTCTCCACCATAATGCCACGGCACGGCATCATCTTTGTCATAAGGAATCGGCCCAGGTACCGTGATAGTAACTGGAGCCGCCTCAGCCAGAGTTGACAAATCAATCGGGTCGAAGTAGATAGTTATGGTGGAGACATCTTCCTCCCCCAGATCCACCTTCTCAAACCTGAGACTTCCCTCGTCCATCAGCCTCTGGACAGCCTCCCTCAGCAATATACACCCATCAGGAGTAACAGTGCACGCAGCACAACCATTACCACAGCCCGGAAAGACCTCATTCAACAACAACTGCCTCTTGACCTCAGCCAAAGGAGTCTTCAATTGGTCTATCCTCAACAACCCGATTCTGCCCTCCTCAGAGATTGCATTCACCCCCATTTGACCCTGCGCAGGCATGGGATTAGCATTAACGTTCGGAGATGGTGCAAAGTTGATCGCCTTTGAATCCACCAGGTCTTGGACCACATGCTTAAAAGCTTTGCAGTCTTCTACATTATGCCCAGGAGCACCTGAGTGAAATTCACACTTCGCATTTTCATCAAAACTGGCTGGCCTCTGATCAGGTCTCAAAGGAGCCAAAGTTCTCAATTGTACCAACCCCAAATCTTTCAGCTTTTTCAACAGGAATGAATAGGTCACAGGCGGCCTATCGAACTGGCGATCATTCATTCTTCCCCTGACTTGATACCCGACCCTCTGTGGTCTCTGCTGAAACGGCTGTCTTTGTTGTTGCGGTTGTTGTTGTTGTTGTTGTTGTTGTGCAGGATGATTATCAGCAGGAATAGTTACCGCAGCGGTGTGCTGATAGTAACGATCCCTACTTGGTCCTCTCTGAGTATACACGGCACTGGTATCGCCCTCTTTCTTCCTCTGGCCATTTCCAAAGGGCTTCTTCGACCCAGATGACGAAGCGTTACCCTGTATCTTCCCCATCTTCAACTAACTCTCTATTCTCTCTCCCGCTACCACAATATCAGCAAAATTGGTAACCGGGCAACCAACCATTCTCTCAGCAAATGTCCCCTGAAGGGTACCCATAAACAAGTCAGACATTTCCCGGTCCACCAATGGAGGTTGAACTCTGGCAGCCAACTCCCTCCATCTTTGCGCATACTCTTTAAACCCCTCACTGGGCTTCTGAGACATACCCTGCAGCTGGGTACGACTAGGAGCCATATCAGCATTGAACTGGTATTGTTTAAAGAATGCGTCGCCAAGATCCTGCCAACTCTTAATATCAGAAGACTTCAGCTTGGTGTACCATTCCAAAGACCCTCCAGACAGACTGTCCTGGAAGAAGTACATCCATAGCTTTTGGTCCATCGTATAGGCAGAGATCTTGCGGACAAAAGCTTGAAGGTGAGTCTCCGGGCAAGAACTCCCATTATACTTATCAAACGCGGGCGCTTTGAACTTCTGTGGGATCACAATCCCCTCGACCAACCCCATGTTCGACATATTCACAACCCCGGGAGTGGCATAACTTTCGAGAGCCCTGATTTTTTCTGCCAACAACTGGGTCTCTTTATTTGGTGGTTGGACACCATACTGACCGAACGGTTCGTTATGCATGGAGAATTGATCAGCTTCCCTGTCTTCCTCCCTATCATCTTCAACCCCAAAGAACGGAGGAAACAGGTTGTCCTTCACATTATTACCCATCTGACCGGGCCCACCACCTGTGGCAGCACCAAAACCACCAGTATTGTTATTCACTACACCCACAGTTGTTCTCTTTCCACCGTCCCTAGAACCACCAAGACCCTGGTTAGAGACACCATCCAGATTAATACCACTGTTGGCAGCTGAAGCCCGCTCGAGCTTCTCTACTTTATCAGCCAGTGCTTTCTGGCCCACAGCAAACCCTTGCATGATGTTGATCAGCTCATTCATCTTCTCCTTCAGCTCGAGAATATCTGTATTGGGTAGATCCATCAGCCTAGGTGTATTGCGTCTGGTGAAATATCTGTGCGGACGGGTTATGTGCAAGGGAATGATTCTGCGTGCGCGAGCAATGATTCCTATGTAAACCCAAACATGTTAGAAACTGACACCTGCAAAACAGAAGACAGGTTATTATGACTTACGCATGAATGCAATGTTTATCCATATGAGGAACACTCTTTCCTTCGATTCTGGCTTCATCGAGACGGATAAACAATTCGACAATAACATTCGGACATCAGGATGTCTCTCAACCAGAATCTCAATCGAGAATGTACCCTGAGTATGGATAGACATGAGTTAGATGCCGATGAATGCAAAATGTGGATGATGCTGATGCGTGAATGCAATGCACTGTGCCATCCTCCAAGTCATCTGATCGTCTGTTGCACTGAAGCCTGATCTCTAAACTGATCACAACCATCTGAAGGAATTGAGCGACCACAAATCCGACTCGGGAGTTCCGAAATAAACGGAACTGAAAGATACATCACCATCATCACCAGAGATTCTCTGAACAGATAACCACAAAATCATCTGAACCAGCCCAGGGAATCCTGAAATAAACGGATCCCCACTGATAAATACCACGGACAGCACTCCGGCGTCTCGGACATAAATCCATAAATCCGACTTATAAATAGAACTCTGATCAACGGGACCCTTAGTCACCATCAAAGTCACCATCAGAACATGCATCTATAAGAATCAACCCTCCCCTCACAGGTGAATTCTAATTAGGTCATCTTAAGGCGGATAATAGTCTCGACAATCGGGCAAAGATACTCAACGGGTTTGCCCTTTCGGTTGTGCCGTTGCAGCTCTCTTAAGATCGTCTAAACCAAGGATCCAGGAATGATCGGTCACCAAAGTCAACAGCTCAGATGAGGTGACTCAACCAGAGTGGAATACCCCACAAAGGAAGAGCACTCTCAAATGAACCTCGTCCGGCTTGTGGTATGTCACGTTGCCCAAAACATGTTGACCTAACATGAAAGGCACATGAGACCACGCTAATCCTAGGTGTATACTCGGGCCTGGGTTTTAGCCCCACTCAGAACACCCACCCCAAACAGAGGAACCACCTGTACAGAAGACAGCACAATGATAGTATGATGCATGCAAATATTTATGCAAATATATACATAACAGAATAATAATAAATGCAATAAATAGAGCAACGCAAGCAACCTAAACTATCCTAGAGAGCGCTAGGAGAGACTCGCTTAGGGAAGATGGACCAGCAATAGGTCAACTTCTATAGTCCCCAACAGAGTCGCCAGCTGTCGCATCCGTGAAAAACAACCGGCGGGCTAAAACAAAACAAACAGAGCCGCCATCGTGCGTTATTTATCCCAAAGAGGGAAAGGAAACGCTCAAAGTAAACCTGGAAAAGACATGGTCTCGCGACCAAAGAGAGATGGGATCGGGAGTCGGTTATGTAAAGGGAAGGTATTAGCACCCCTACGCATCCGTCGTACTCGACGGGATCCACGCTCAAAAGGATAGGATAAGGTTGCTAAAAAAAGAAGTTGCTCA
The DNA here is from genome assembly GCF_024323335.1 of Lathyrus oleraceus. NCBI lineage: Eukaryota > Viridiplantae > Streptophyta > Magnoliopsida > Fabales > Fabaceae > Lathyrus > Lathyrus oleraceus. The sequence goes on from NC_066583.1 coordinate 617,618,767, forward strand.
CAAACAAATGCACACACACACTGAAAACAACACAGGTGGGAGAAGAGAAAGGGCTCGCTAGGATATCGCATCATATGCCTACGTATCTCATCTGGAATGAGAATCAGAGCTACCGTAGTTCGGCTCACGCACGCCGAAACAAAACACACGCAAACAGGCAAACATGGAAACCGAATGCCAATCGTTGGACTTACATCAGACTCCGAACCAACAAACACACACAGGAAACCGACTGCCAATCGCTGGGCTTACGTCGAACTCCCCACAACAAACGCCAATAGGATACGGAATGCCAATTGCTGGTCTTATATCCATCTCCTAACACACAAGAAGGTTAACACACCAACAAGTTACTAAGGAGTCTGGCACTCGAGCCTAGTAATTGTCAAGCAAACACACACAAAAGAAAAAAAGGGTGCCCAGAGAGATCTCGTACGATCTCCTGCCTACGTACCTCATCTGGTATGAGGATCAGGGCAACGTAGTTCCCCTGAACAGGGGAGAAACTTTCTCCTAACCAGAGACTGGGAAATGACAAACTAGAAGGGAGACTGACTCGAGCCTAATAGTTATCATGTATTCCACAATGGTCCTAGGTTGAGTTTTCTATCTAACTTGCACAGGCAGCAAGCTATCCTAAACAGGACAAATAAAGCAAACATACACACAATTAGCACACACTATATACAAACAAAGTGGGCTCACACAAGGTTAGGCTGTGCAACACAAGCCAACTAGAATCGGGTGTAGTTAGCTCTTAACCCTAACATTGAGAGTTAGGGTGAAGCAGATGAAATGGGAAGTGAGGGTAAGACCTCATAGCTCTTATCCCTGGCCTGGGAGAGCTTCAGATGATAGAAGGTGTGGGAGTTCAGAAAGTTGGAACTCTTCTCCACATATTAATGACTCTATAGATCTTGGGTTAATATCCACAATGCATCAACATGTAATGTGAGCAAAGGGATGACACACAGACTAACAGGAGATGGGTTACACATCTCTTTTATCTGTCAATTGCCTTATCAAAGGTCTTTTCCTGCTTGGCACAAACATAAACAATCACAAGCATTGCCTCTTAAGGAGGACTTCAGACAGGTGCCTGACCACATAACAAGCCAGGTCTTCCAGACTACATGGAGTCAGTGAATTATACCTCAATTGGTTAAGCAACCAAGCAACAGCAAAAGCAAGTTCAAAAGAACTTAAGCAACTAATGTACCTGAAAACAATCTAACTCAATCAGTATACAATTCAAACAAAAGTCAAACAGACAGTTACAAGTCAACAGTCAACTGTACACAAGCCAACAGACAAACATCAATGCACCAAGGCAAAGCATAAGCTCAACTCAAAGGAGCTAAATCACCTACAAAACAACTCAATGTTAATCAACATCAACCAAATAGGCAATTCAAGCCAATGAGTCAATTCCTCAAGGCCATATGCTTCTTGTCCTGAAAACAAAGCTCAAACATGAGAAGCAAACCACTAGGACAAGGCCTAGGGTCAATGAGGGAGAAATAATTCAAAACAGAACATGAAAATTGACAAGAATCAAGTTCAATCAATTAAGAACATCATCCAAGTGGTCTCATATCAATAGCATCAACCAGAATGAACCAATCCACATTAATTTCAAAATGATTCAATAAATCTCAAGAAAAATCATGGCTAAACAGCACACATAACATAATTATCATACCAAAAATCAAGGCATTTGGACAAGTTTAAGCATGGAAAATAAATTCCATAAGGCAAGGCAAGCACAAACAAGCTCAAAGGAGGCACAATTTGATACATCAACTTAACACAAGCCTAAAACAGAATCCAAACATGATAAATGTCTCAAACCAAAGCCACAATAAACTTTAAAGTGTCTAGAATCAATGTGCAAAATTTCAAGTTCATATGATAAATATCAAGCATTTCACAAATCATCTAAGTTCATGACTCATCAAAAGTCCACAAATGATTAACCAGCAAAGAAAAATCCCAAACAAATCAAAGATGAATCCAACAATTCCACAAAATTTCATGTTCAATCCTAACATCCAGAAGTAGCATCATGCAAAAAATCTCATTAATTGGCATTTAATTGGCATTGCAAATAAAATCAACAAGTCAAGCAAGCAAAGGTGTGACACACATTGTCACACCTACATTGAACAGATCATATCTCAACAACCAGAAATGAGAAAAATGCAAACTCTATACGAAAATGTCAATTAGGATGTCTAGTTTAAGCACACAAAATTTCAAAAGCATTGGAGCAATATCCATCATTTCATGAAGCAAATGGCATGGAAGGTACAAATTGGATACACATGAACAAACCCTAGGCAAGTTTAAAATTCATCCAGGCACAAATTATGAAAAAAAAGTCATAAAATAGTAGACATCATGAGGATCATCATGCAAAAAATCCCAGGCCAATTGGATCATCCATCAATGAGTTATGATTTTTTTAAATGAATGGAAAAAATAAAAACATGTGAACAAGGCATAGCATGAACATGGTTGAAATAAGGAATAAAATGCAAAGGCTAAATTGGAATGTCCATCGCCCGGATTCGAACCGAGGGAAAATTCAAATGTGGCGCTTCTTAAGTGAAACGCGCCGTTTCACTTAAGTACATGTGGCGCTGGGAATCAATCTTAGCCAATCAATATGCCACGCTTAGTACACGTTGGACCAATGCATGGCGAAAAACATGAAAACACATGCAGATAGCGCGCTACAAGATCAAACAAGGTCTGGGAAATAGAAACCCTAACATTCATGCGCATTCATAGTGTTCTTGAGGCTCAAGAACACTTTTGTCCAGAAATTCAAAACAACCACACCATTGGATAGATCCTTCAACAAGCAACACGAATCTAAGATTAATTTAACCTAACTCCACATGCATCAAGAGATTCGAGCCAAAGAACATTCACTCATCAAACTTAAAATCAACATAACTAAGTCATTTCTGCATGGATTTCAATGATCTAAATCACAGATTAACCACCTATGAAAGATCTACAACCTACATCCATCAATTTCATAAATCAGGAAAGTCGAATTCTAACCTTGTTGGAAGTGCAGAAGTGAAATCGAGGCTTTCAGGCTTGGCAAGGCACAAACAGAAGCTCCTCAGCTCTTAGATGAATGAATAGATGAAAGTTCGAGTGTTAAACTGGCACGATCTAGCTTAAATCTCCACTTGCCATTGATGATGCAAAACTTCAACAGTCCTCAAAGTGCTTGCAAATCAATGGATCTTGCTTCAAGGATACTCCACAATGCTTATGGATGAGGATTGGATCAAGAACAATGCAAGGTTTATGAAGAAAATTGGAGAAAAGTGAGAGAGAAAAATTGTGAAGATTTGTGAATTAGATCTAGATCTGAGAATTCTGTTATGTTAATCCCAAAAACAGTTATGCTTATGCTTTTATATGGTCTGTTAATGATGTTGCTAATCACAATTAGGCCAAATGCAAATGGATTAAGTGAAAACCAAGTGTAAGTGCAAATTTGCAATTCACCTCATGTGCATGCATGGATTGCTACAGTACACGAAATTTATGCCAAATCCACTTGAAATGTTGTTTAAGAGCCAAGGCAAGTGATTGGAAGTGAAAGCAATGCATATTTTTCAAACTGTAATTTTCCCTCCAAATTTCAAATTAAAATGCCAAAATTTTTGTAATGGAAATGCATGATATGTGATGCATGTTTTGAATAGCACATGACAAGACAAGAATGTTGCAAAAAGAACCACTTCATTTGGCCTTATGGTTCAAAAGTTATGCACTTGTGAAGTTCAAATTCATTTGACCAAGATTGATCCATATCTTCTCAACCATAAATGAGAAATTCATGTTCTTGGACTTTTTGGAAAGGTGAGAGCAAGATCTTCAACTTTCATGTTGGACAAAATTTCATTTGAAGCATTTTTTATGATGTAATCTTGAGGAGAAAACCATTCCATTTTTGGCAATTTTGAATTACAAGTCACTTTCTATTTTTGGAAAGTTTTATCCTGGCTTTATTTTCTTCAATGTTGATGTTTGTAATGTCAAATGAGACTTGTTTGAACATGAATGAAGTATTTCTAACCATCTCCCACCTCCAAATCCATCAGTTGACTTTGGTTGACTTTTGTCAGTTGATAGATGACTTGGTCATGCACAGATGAATTTGAGCCTCAATCTCCTGATGAAATGGCTCCAAAATGAAACCCTAGCTTATAAAAGCTCATTAAAACCATATGATGATCCCCATCTCCATGAAAACCTCATCTCCTTGACAAAACCCTGATAGGCACAATTCAACTGATTAGGGTTGACCAGAGGTCAAAATCCTAATCCCAAGAAAAAATGATCAAGCACAATGAACCTCTTGGTGATGACAAGACCATGATGATGATGATGTACCATTTCAACCAAGATGATGTCCACCCTCCTCGAGGAACCAAGAAGCCCTAATTTGAAGCACCAACCCTCAGATGATTAGTGATTAATTCATGAGACCCTCTAGCTTAAATCTTTTGACCTCCTTATCTTCTGAGAAAGACCTAGGAGGATGACTGGCTTATTTCACATGATATGCAAAGATGCAATGATTAATGACCTAAAAAATGAAATGCAATATGCTAAGCTAGTCCCAAGAGAGGAGGGCAAATTTTGAGGTGTTACAGTGACCTAAGCTTTATTTTACACCGTGACCTATAATGTGGAATCATGCCCAGATCAACTTGGGACTACTTCTCACATGTGTAAACTCATTTCCCATGACCAAATGCATCTGATGACAACATGAAACAACAAAATCCCGAGTGTGGCACCAAAGTTTCACACGGTTGGGATCTAAAAAATTTCAAGCTGATTCACACGAATTCATACCTATTTCATACGTATTTGAATCCCAACACATTCCCTATAAATAGAGGAATATTTTTCCTTCACTTACAAGCTTTAAAAGCCAAAGAAACTCTAAAACCATTGAAGCTCGATACCTCAAATAACCAGTCATTCTCTTTTTCAATCCGAGCTCTTTTGCTTCCATTTATTTGCCCAGAATCCTTCATCGGCATCCTCTGAAGTTGTCTAAAGCATTGACGTGGTATGAATCCTCCTGCATCCTTGCTTCCGGATCGACCATTGTTGACTTCGTAAGCTCCAATCGAAAAGGTAGATATGAGTTACCATTTCAAGAAAACAAATTATCACACTCTTTGCCTTATTCCTCTTATCAAAAGCCCTCACTTACTTGAAATTTATTTTCAGTATTTATCATTTAATTTTACTTTGAATAACTAGGATTCTTCGAGTTCTTGAGCGAATTCTCCCTGCTCAGAGCAAATTAATTGCTCTGATGCAAGGAGACATGAACAATGAGATGTTTAGCAACTGAATTCATGCTTGATTCATGTTAAAAACACGAGTTCTTGACTTTGCCAAAATCTGAACTGAGGTTGAAGACGACCATACTTCCCTCATGTTTCAAACATTTCGCTCCAAAATTCAAATATTTGACCAATCATGTGCCGACGCGTGTTTTTTTCAAATTGTTTTGTCCGTCGTGATCTGGTGCAGTGATCCCCATGGTAAGCGTATGTTGACTTTAATTCCTGGCCATGTGATTAGTTGACTAAACTTTAGTAGTCATATCTAATGGCCCTTGCTTTTTTACTTGTTTTAAATTTTGGTTTTAATTTGTTTTTAATTCCCTTTTCTTTCAAAAACTATTAAAAATAGCTCCTTAACTCTTTTTAATTACAAATTTTTACAAAAAATATTTAAAAATAGTTTCTATTTGATTTTATTTTAAAACCATTTTTAAAATCATTTTTGCATTTAATTCACATTTTCTTTTATTTTTTATTTAATTTTCATTTAACATTTTTATTTTAATCATTTAAAAACATTTTTCATCCCAACTTTTGAGGTCAAGTCACTTATAATTTTGTTGGCCTTCTCCCTTTTTCTTGGACTTTTATTTTGTGTTTTGATACCTCTTTGCCATTTCTCTTTTATTTTATTTTATTAATCATTATTAATTCATTTTATTTTATTTTTAATATTCAGTTGATGTTTTGAATTGAGTTGATTGCTTGGTTAATGATTTCTTCCACATCTCAAATCATTGATAGATGGACTTGAGGTTGATTCAACCTTTTCTGATCCAAAACTGTTGATAGATGATTGTGAATCATCTTCAATACTTTACATCAGTGATAGGTTAACCCTCGATGCACCATATTTTGAGTCCTTTGATTTGTGGATAGAATAATCTCTATGTGATTGCATTAACTCTCCTCTTCACTTCTTTTTATATTCAGCTTTTATCTTTTTTTAATTAGTGTATGACATGTTATAGGAGATTAACTTTGTGTTAATTCTCTAACTTGTCTAATACATACGTTATTATTGACTGGCCTCAGATAGGTATGACTTCTACATAAGCCTACTTACGATTGCTTAATGTAGCACTAAATTGTCCTGACATTATTCATTAATCATTAACTCCTAACATTACTTTATGCTCTTTACATTATTGCCATATAATTCTTGTCATTTAATTCAATACATTTAGTTTATGTTATTTAATTCATGTCACTTAATTAAGGAACTTCAATTGTATGCCTCATTAATCATCATCTCACTTTGTACTCTATTCATATTGCCTTATTTGTCTGTTGCTTCTTATATTATGGTTTGATCTTCTTGCTAAATCTTAATGAATCAAAACATGATAAAGTGACTTGGACTTAACCTTAAACCTAGAATCAAAACATGATAAAGTGACTTGGACTTAACCTTAAACCTATGCTTGATTTGGATTGTTAAAGACCTTTTTGACAATGGACTTTGAATTAGGTTTAGACCATTTGCTTGACTTGGAGTGACCTTGGACCTTTGGACCTTATGGACACTTTGACCTATTGCGCTCCTGTCAAACTTTTGAGTTGTGGTCTTGTTCATATGTTTACTCATTCGCATCTTGCATTCATTTGCTTAGGGTTTAGCACACTCACACATACATGGCTTTCTCTTGGTCTACCTAAAAATAAGACATAGGTCAATACCCTTTGCACACACATAGCTTTCTCTTGGGCTACCTAACAATGAGACCTTAGGCTAGTGTTATATGATCATGCATCTTCGTTTGCTCATCAATTATAATCCTTTGATTTGGCTTGATTGAACTTCACATTTGATCAACTAGATCTTTTCATCTGATACGCTCCCCCCATTGTCTTTGTTAAGTGACCATAATCCCTTGGTCACTTTATGGGACTTGTCTCTGTCACTTTGGAGCTTCATTCTTCCAACAAATTCAAGACCCTCGATGGACTACAACTTTCCTCAGTAATCAATCATCTGACTCATCCTCACAAGCATCTTTGGGAACCTACTTCAACAACTTGTCAGTCTTTGACTAGGCTTGCATGCCATGAGCCTTAAGCAATGGAGAATGATGAGAGGGAATTTTCCATAAACTTGTCTAGAATATCTCCGAGTACGAGACGAATGACCCAATTGCTCATAGTATTTGTCTTTATTCATAGACTTTAGTGCAATTCCAGTCAATTCACTGATGAGCCTGCAACTATACATGTGGCTCTTTTTATCTCTCCTCTTGGTTTAAACACCATTGCAACCACTTTTTTTGGGATACATCTTTATGTTCATTCCCCACTTCTTGGTTATGATACCACAATTCAGGGATACACCTTATGGTCATTTCCCTTTCTTGGTTTTGACACCACTTTATTTTTGGGATACACCTTTATGGTCATTCCCCACTTCTTGGTTATGAAACCACAATTCAGGGATACACCTTATGGTCATTACCTTTTATTGGTTTTGACACCACTTCCTTTTTGGGATACACCTTATGGTCATTCCCTATTTATTAGTTATTGTAGCGGTAAATTCATGATCACCAAGCTATGGATAAGCTAGACGTCAACAAAACCAGAGTCGCCATCGCGCTTTTATTGTTTCAAAGGGAAAAGGGAAAAGTACGAACAAAACCCAAAAAGATAAGAATTTTTCAAATCAAAACTAATAAAATGTCAGAGATTTCAGGTAAGGGGGTTGGTTACACAAAGGGAAGGTGTTAGCACCCAAAGTGTCCTAGGTACTCCTAGGGAGCCCTTTTTTGTGTGCATATGTGTTTTTGTACAAATGATGTTTGCAATAAATAGAATGGAGGGATGAGAAAAGAATTCATTAATTATATTTTTGTGTTTGACAAGACCTTCAGACTTGTGCCTATGTACCAACATAAATATGAGGGATCAAAACCTCGTAGTTCGTGATATCAATTTCAAAGTGAGTGCATTGCTTTTAACAAAATTTTAAGTTTAAAAGGCATAAGGGCCTAAAATGGTTTGAATGAGTATTAGTTCTTTTGGCTTTTGAAATTTTAAGTCAAGTATAGTTAAGTTTATTTACAAGTTTGATTAAGAAAAGATTTTAAAAAATGCAATGGCATAAGGCCAAAGTTTCTACTTTGAAATAAGGTCAAAGTTTAGAAAACGGATACAAGCAAAGAAGATTTTTTTTAAAGGGGGAGAGATTTTGAAATTAAAGAAGCGGGGAGGAGATGAAGAGACTAAACCTAAGCACAAAATTAAAAGTTGAGAGTTAAAAAGATCTGATCGATGGGTTGCAATCCGATAGACAAGAATGTCATATAGAAACCCAAATTTCCCTTGAACTTTAGAATTAAACAACCAACAATACACAGTTAGCAAGTTGAAGAGAAAGACCTCAAATAAAGATAGTCACATCCAAGCTTAACAACTTCATGATCTTCTTCAAAATTTTCCCATGTATTAGATGACTTCAAAGATGGCATAAGTCATAGGTTCAAAATAACAGCTTCACAATGATTATGTTGCAGATGAACTTGAATGGATCTTCAATATTGTATCAGATGAATGTTCACTTCACAAGTACTTGGTTTCATAAAAATTGGCATTGGCCAAGTCCTTTGCATATGGAGTGTTGCCTAAATTCTAAGTCCAATAGTCTCAGATCCAACCAACAGTCCACACAACATGTTTTTTAGAGTTTTTATTCTTATTATGTACATTAAGGTCAAAAGGCCACACAATCAAACAAGTATATACAAACACAATATATCATAAAATATAGTTCAAGTGGACAAAGTGAAAATGACATAACAGTAAACAACTTCAATGGTATGAATAATGGCAAATGAATAAGGCTTAAAAATTAAAGTGCATTAAAAGTAAATGACTTGAAATTAAATGTTAGTTGTTAGTGAATTAAAAGTTAGTATTGTTTTTGCTTTGCTTTTGTTTAAGTCATTCTTTGGAGAACACTCAACCCACGTATCACAAGTATGGATCCTTGAACCAATACATCTTTCAAAGGAAGGAAAAAAGGCCAAGTTTCTATATAATACCATGAAAGAGGGGATACTTACAATCTCACTAACTAGAATGTTATGCCTTTTGTGTCAAAATTTAGCGCTATGTTAAGCAAACGTAATTGGACTTATGTAAAAGTCACAACTATTTGAGGTCGGGCAATATAATTTTGGTGTTAATGCATGTTAGAGACATAGTATAATGGACTATGCTCATGAAACATACCACACACAAAAATAATATGCAAAGTGAGGGACCTAATCTCATCCATACTTATGTTGATTTTGCAATCAACTAGCCTTAGGATATAGAGATATCATAGGTCCATGACATCAATGGATAAAGAAGGGTAGGGGGGATGGATCAAACACAAATTAGTCAAAGGAGGACTTTTACCAAATTAAGATCATTCATTCATTTTGGGAGATGGAATGTACATTCCATCAATCCCCTAAATCCAATGATCTTAACCTAGCAAAGTCAAATCAATCTTGACCAAGGCCCAACAACACAAGTCAAACTCACAAAGTCAACTAAAATGGCTCTACACAATTAATTTGGCATTTAAACAATTAAAAATAATAAAAATATGCATTAAATTAAATTATGGTTGGTCAATTTCCTAAAACCTCATCAAAACACCAAAGAAATGGCCATGGGATTTATCATATGTCAAACAAGATCAAAGGACCTTGGAGAAAAAACTTCAGAATTTTTGGAAACTTAAAAGTATTTTTAAATAATTAAAAATATTCACAAAATCAATTAAATCATGAAAAATATTAATAATGATCCAAAAAATAATTTTAATTCAGAAAATAAAAGAGAATTTTATTTAAATTTTTTTGGTGAAACTCTCATATTTTTTGGATCAATATTAAATTTAATATGAATTAATGAAAATAAAAGAAATTTAAAAGTATCATTTATCCATTTCAAGATTTTTTTTCCCTTTTTGCTCTGATAGGGTTTAACAACCATGGGCAAACGTGGCGTTGGCCGGCCAAGGCTTGCGGTGGCGGCGCGACGAAAAGGGGAGGAGCGAACAATAGTCACTCAAGCGATCATGGAATCAAAAGAGCAGCAAGTAGGGGACCATGAAAGACAAGACACATTGGAATCACAAGAACACCAAGCAGAAGAACATGAAGGGCAAGACGCCACTCGTAAGGAAAAGGAGATACCGGATATGGAACCTCCTATGTCGATGGAGAGCGAGATCGAAATGCCAGGGGTTGAGGTGCCAGAGACTGTGCAACTAAGGAAACCCTGGGTAGATGTCATAAGAGGCAATAGAAGAATCAATAGAGTGGTGAGTATGGAGTATATCCCACCCACGATTGTCGATGGCGAAGTGGAAGTAAAAATTGAAGAATCTGATGTCGAAGACGAGCTCGAGTTTTGGTCGAATTCGATTATATTGTTTGCCCTAGGAGATTCTCTGTCAATGAATGCAGTCAAGAAGTTCATGGAGAAGAATTGGAACTCGGTTTCGCTACCAGAGCTGTATTACAATGAGGAAGGATATTTTATTGTGCGATTCAGGAACCAAGAGGATAGAGAACATGTGCTAGCTCAGGGCCCGTATTTCATTTATGGGAAGCCATTGTTCTTAAGACAATGGAGCTCAGATTTTGAGATGAAAGAGGACATATTGCGGGTTATGCCGTTGTGGGTCACATTTCCCCAATTGCCCCTTCACTTGTGGGGAGAGAAATGCTTGGCTAAGATAGCAAGCTCCATTGGAAAACCAATTACAATGGATGAATGTACAACAAAGAAGCTAAGGGTCTCATATGCCCGAATGTTGGTGGAGGTAGATGTTACACAAAAACTTCAAAACAGCATCAACATCAGGGATCATAACAACAAGCTTGTCCAACAATGTATTGAGTATGAATGGGTACCCAAATATTGCCATAAATGCCTGAAAATAGGGCATGACTGTGCACTGAAGAAGCCAATGAACCACCAAGTCAAGAAGATATGGCAACCAGTTGGGAATTTACAGAAGTCAGAGCCTTCCCAAGGGGACCAAACTCAAAGGGGAGAGGTTCAGCCAGTCATAATGGTAGCAGAGAAACCAATAGAAGAAGAGGGTACTAGCACAGACTGGACTATGGTGGCAGAAAAGGACAGAGGTAAAAGAGTAATGAATTATTCACCGAAGAGTTCATCCATGGAATACCAAAACACTTTCACACCCCTAAGGATTGGAGAAGGTCCTGTAGGGGATGATAGAAGGCTACGATGCTAGTGACTTGGAATGTGAGAGGAATTAATAAATGAGCTAGACACAGGGAGGTATTTTCTTATATTGCTTCTTTTAAGTCTCCTATTGTTGGCTTGTTAGAGACTAGAGTTAAAGAAGATAAGGCTGCTGGAATAAGAAGATATTATGAAAATAAGTGGTGTTTTGAAGATAACTATGACAAACACTATAATGGTAGGATCTGGCTTCTATGGAATAAAGCTGAAGTGATTATTAGGATGATTCAAGTCCATGAACAATTTCTGCACTTTGAGGTTTATGGAATAGATAACTCCTTTCGATATGTTGCTACAATGATTTATGCCTTCAATCAAGTGGAACATAGGAAAACATTGTGGAGCAAGTTGGAAAGTCTGGGAAGCAGTATGGATAGGCCCTGGGTTGTCATTGGGGACTTTAATAATGTCTTGAAGGAGGAGGATAGAATTGGTGGGCAACCAGTTAGTTATGCAGAATATAGAGATCTAGATGAGATGATGCACAATGTTAGCTTGTTTGAAAATGTTTCCAAAGGAAGCTACTTCACCTGGTCCAACAAACACACCTAAGGAATCATCCACTCAAGAATCGATAGAATGGTGTCTAACATCCAGTGGTTGCAGAAGTATCCTGATGCTGTAGTGGAAAACTTGGCACCTAATATTTCTGATCATACCCCTGTCAAAGTTAGTGTTAGCCAACAGCAGATAAGGAAGGGATCGATGTTTAAATTCCTGAATTGTAGTGTTAAAGAGCCTACCTATATGCAGATTGTGAAGAACAGTTGGCAAGAAGAGGTGATAGGTAATAACATGTACAGATTATGGAGGAAATTATTGAGACTGTAACCGATTCTGAAGAAGCTGAATTCCCAATACTCAGACATTCAGGACCAAATCCAGAAAGCCAGACAATTGCTTCTAGACGAACAGAAGGATCTCCAAAATAATTTGTTTGATGTGCAAAGTATTGAGAGAGTGAAGCAGTGTACTAAGAACCTCATCCATTTGAACCAAACAGAGGAAAATATATTGAAGCAGAAAGCCAAGGTGAATTGGTTACAACTAGGAGATGGTAATAATGCTTTTTATCATGCCTATGTGAGGGACAGAAACAAGCAAAAGGGGATGTATTCTTTGGAGTCTGTAAATGGAGGTAGCCTAAGCAAACCAGAAGATATAGAAGAAGAAGTTTTGCAATTCTATGACAAACTGGTAGGTACTAAATCCCTGAACCTGAGATGTATCGATATTACCACTGTAAGGAATGGTAAAACTCTTGATAGAGAGAGTGCTTGTCAGCTGATAAGACCTGTTGAGAAAGGGGAAGTGTGGAGTGCTCTGAAAAGTATAGGCCAGAATAAGGCACCGGGGGTGGATGGATTCAACGCTTACTTCTTCACAGCTACATGGCAAATTGTGAAAAATGATGTGACAACTGCAGTTAAAGAATTTTTTCATAATGGAAAGATGCTGAAGGTTTTTAACTGCTCCTTGGTAACTCTTATCCCCAAAAATCCTGATGCTAAAACTGTTAAGGATATGAGACCTATAGCTTGCTGTAGTACAATTTACAAGATTATATCAAAAATCCTAACAACTAGACTGGGTAAGGTGATCAGTAAGCTGGTGGATGAATCATAATCTGCTTTTGTTCCAGGTAGACACATACAGGACAACATCATCTTGGCTCAAGAACTGCTCAAAGGGTATAACAGGAAGAATATTTCTCCGAGGTGCATGGTTCAGATGGATATTCAAAAGGCGTATGATACGGTTGACTGGAATGCTTTAGCTCAGATTATGCAAGAGATGGGAATACCTCAGATGTTCAGAAATTGGGTAATGGAATGTGTAACCACTACTTCTTATCGGTTCAATATCAATGGGAGTCCCTCAAAAGTTCTGGAAGCAAAAAGGGGATTGAGACAGGGAGATCCCATCTCCCCCCTCTTATTTGTGCTGGTGATGGAATACCTTCATAGGATGTTCCAAAACTTGAATAATAATCCAAACTTCAATTTTCACCCAAAATGTGAAAAATTGAAGCTTATCGACATGTGTTTTGCTGATGATATTGTGATTTTTGCGAGAGGGGATATTGGTTCTCTTCAACTCATTATGCAGGTGGTGGAAAAATTCACTAACTCAACTGGCTTGCAAATGAGCATTCCTAAAAGCAAGCTATTTGTGGGAGGGGTAGATGGCATAACTAAAGGAAACTTGCAGCAAGCAACTGGATTCTCTTTGGGGCAGCTTCCAGTCAAGTATCTTGGAGTGCCTCTGAATAGTAGAAAGCTCACCATCAACAATTGTCAAGGGCTGCTAGATAGAATGACTGTTAGAATTAACCATTGGTGTAGCCATCTTTTGTCGTATGCAGGTAAATTACAGTTGGTGAGAAGTGTGATGTTTGCTATAACCAATTATTGGATGCAAATTTTTCTTCTACCCAAAAAGATCATTAGGCTCATTGAAAGCATGTGTAGAAGATTCATTTGGGCTGGAAATGACGAGAAGAGTAAAAAAGCGTCAGTGGCCTGGGACCATGTTTGTGATTCGATTGCAAATGGTGGAAGGAACATCATAGCCTTAGGGGAGTGGAATAAAGCCACCATTGGCAAGCTTCTCTGGAATTTAAGCGAGAAGAAGGATAAAATATGGGTTAAATGGATGCATATTTACTACTTGAAGAATGGAGTGATTGAGGAATACCAACCCAACAACAACAGTTCTTGGTTGATGAAGTCCATGTGTAAACATAAAGCTGAATTGATGTCTAATGATACTTGGGTTGAATTCCAGGCTAATAATATGTATAGCACTCGAAGAATGTATCGGCATCTGCGTGGGGACAAGCCAAGAGTTGATTGGAGGAGGTTAATGTACATAAACATGGCTAGACCAAGGGCTGTTTTTACTCTTTGGCTGGTCTGTCAGGACAGATTGCAAACCAAAGACAGATTGATGAAACACGGGATTTATACTGATGGGAATTGTCTGTTTTGTGATGTGCAGGAAAATAGAAGCCATTTATTCTTTGAGTGTGCAATCACAAAGAAGATTTGGAAGGAGATTCTTAATAGGCTCGGGCTTGGTTATATCCATATTGATTGGAATGAGCATACTGCTTGGCAACAAGCCAAAGGGAAGGGCAACAAAATGCGTATATTCAAAGTTGCGCTGGCTGAAACGGTATACCATATTTGGTGGGTGAGAAACAGGATTTGTTTCCAACAGGGGAGGAAGGAAGAGCTTCAAAGCCAACATATTCATGACATACTTATGGATAGATTTAGAATGAATAGAAAATTGACAGCGTATTGTAATAGCCTTTAGTGGTCGTTGTTTGTATCCGTGTCGGTTGGGGTCTGGATCTGAGGATCGGCGTGTATTTCTTTGTTTTGGCAATAAAGATTATTTTTATTCCAAAAAAAAAAATGAAAATCAATTAAATCAGAAAAACGTGGACCACTTGATCTCCCTCATTAATTGAGGTGGCATATCAAGTGGATGAAAACGTGCGTACCATGGTGCACGCTAGTCAGCACGCCAAACAACTGGTAATAAAAAAGAACGCTCAAGATTAAAATGCATTGGCTTGATCATGTGGCTCAGAACTCATCCAGCAGATCGCCGGAGCAAACCACCAGCCATCTTCTCCGATGACCCTGGCCGGACTGGTTCTCTCATCACCATCACATAAATGAAAAAAGAGAACATGATCTTAAAGAAAAAATGGCGTAGATCACGAATATGACCTCAATTCAACCTAACTCCAAGTATATTGAGAGATACATGGAGTTGAATTTTGAGGTACATGAATTGAGTTGCTTCGATTTGACCTCAAAGCAACTCAATCTTCTTGCCTACATTGGTAGGACTTCAGACAACCAATGATCCAAGAGGATTGATGAGAACTGAGAGAGAATCGAAGAGAAGAAAAATCTGGAAAAATACCTTCAATGTTTTGCAGAACTTGATCTCTCTTGCTTCAATTCATGTTTGATCTTTCTTATGGAGCTTGCAGAAGTAGATTAGGAATGGTACAAGGCTTTGGATCCTGGAGTTTTCGAATCTCCAAACAGTGAGATTCAAACTCAAATTTCAAGTGAATTTTCTCAGGTTTTCCTTTCAATTATGAGGGTTTCAAATGTGGGAGGTAAAGCCGACGCGCAAGGTTCCTCAAAACTGATGCAATGGACCTCTATTTATAGCAAATGCAAGTGATATTTGCACCTTTGGAAATTCTTCCAAATTTGGCAATGTGGAGTGCACGCTTGCATGGGCATGTACAGGCCCGTGAAGCAACTCAATTAGGTCCAAATGCAAGTGAGATTGAGTCTGAATGTGGATTGTGATGCAAGGCAAAAGTGTATTGATGTTTGAAGAATGATTCTTGCCAACTGATACAGCCATGTTCAAGCCATGCGCAGAACCCTCAAACCTTATCCAAAATGGATGAATTTGGACTCTTTGGAAATGTTAGATCAAGAGGAACAACTCTTATGTTGAACACTTTTCCATTTGGAGCTTGTATCATGATTAATTTTGAGGTGGAAGTTTGGAAATTTCAACATGTCAAAATCTTTTCTAAGTGTTAAGCCATATGTTCAATTATTCCACCTTGGCTAACTTTTTACGTGAGCTTCAAATGAGAAAAGTGTCTTCATAAAAGTTGTATCTCTTTCAAAACCCTTCAAAATGGTCATGAATTTGACCTTATTTGGATTTGGGATGAATGCGTTATGCATTTTTGAAGTTGAGGAAAATCACTTGTTCAATGGTATTGGTCCAAAATGACCTATAATGTATCCTCATATCACATGCTCATAAAAGTTGATTTAGCTTTTCCTCCAAACATAAAAGTTGAATTATACACATTTGATTTGATTATGCAACTCGGAAATATTTCATCTCATACAAATTGAGCAAGTTATGGCCTTGGGAAGTTGACTTTCAAATTAGGGTTTTGACAAAATGACCTATAATCTTTCAACATAAAAAATGACTTTACAAGCAAAACTAGATATAGACCTAAACATGAAAGTTGTTTGTAATGTCATTTAGAGTAACTTTGATCTTGGAATCATTTTCATATGATGAAAATTGTAGGAGATGGGGTCTAGGGGAACCCAGTTTTGATAAGATGAATTCCTCTGGTCAACCACCATCAACCACCTTGCTAACTTGAAAATTTCTTGACTTTTTGGACTCATGGGAGATCATATATGCATAACATGATGAATTTTGAAGTGTACCTTGGAGTATTTGATCAATTGGTGAAGAAGTTACTCAAGATACCCAGATAAACTAGGATTTCCAAGGCAAACCAATTCCAAACTCTTGAAGAATGCTTGATCAAGGATAGACTCAAAGGAAAGAAAATCCATCACCGATTAGGATGAACATATCAAGGATAGACTTTCCTGGGGATGTTAAGGAGGATACCCGTCATCGGTTAAGATGAACATATCAAGGATACCCGTCTGAACAAAAAAGGTAGGAATTACATCTATCGAATGCTGGATAGAATACCATCAAAGAGAGTATCTGTCACCTGTTAAGATGAACATATCAAGGATAGAATCTGAGAGGAAGAATAGGAAATACATCTATCAGTTACTGGATAGAATACCACAAAGAGGATATCCTTCACCGGTTAAAGTGAACATATCAAGTATAAACTCTGCAAAGGGGAGTAAAACGCAGGATTTACAACTACCGGCTACCGGGCAAAAGACCGCAAAGAGAAGAAAACCCGTCATCGGTTAGGATGAACATATCAAGGGGTGACCCTCCGGGAAACAAAATAGGGATTACAACTACCTTTTTACTTGGTAGAATACCATCAAAGAGAATATCCGTCACCGGTTAGGATGAACATATCAAGGATAGACTCAAAGCAGGAGAAGAAAATATTCGTCATCGGTTAGGATGAACATATCAAGGATATACTTCCTAGGGAGACATGAAAACAAATCCGCTGGGGAGAAAAGGGGTTACTTTTGTCAAGTATTGGGCGAGAAGTAACAAACTGCAAACTAAGAATAATATTACCAGTTACTGGGTAATAGACTCTTAGGGGACCAAAAATATCTATCTAGGTAAGATCTAGAAAGAAACGGTCAATCAAGACTCAACCCAATGAGGATATAGCTCAAGAGGAGTGGTTCCATCCAGATAATCAATTTGGGAGGAAGCTGAAATAATAATTATCCACGAGGAAATAACTCAATGGGGAAAGGAGAAAGGTTAAAGTCTTTCTGCTTATGAGGCTGACACTCTACAATTGAAAAGAGGACAGACTCACCAAACCTGTATGGGGATAAAGTACCACCAGAACAGAGAATAAGAATCACAAGAATGAGTCAACAGGTGCAATGATGCAATAATGAAATTATATAAGTGTATATGTATATGTATATGTGTATATGATGATTATGCTGACAAAACGATCTCAAAGGATACAAGGATATCGCAGATTTGAATCATCAATACAATTCTCGACCAATCCACAAAAGAGGGAAACAACTGCTGGAGAAAAGAGAGATCAACATCCCAAAGGCTCAACCCTAGCTGGGAAAGAAAAAAGGAGATCTGCTGAGGAAATTACTACCAACTCTGCGGGGAATTTTAGGTCAACACCATATCAAATGGGAGACAACCCTGCAGGGGAGCAAACACAGATACCTGCTCAGAAACCAGGAGGAAATTCTGACTGGGAGCGAATCTGATGACGACTTGTGAGGAACCAAAGTTCTGCCGAAATCATGTGAATTGCTGCAACAGAGTGTCCGCACTCTGCTGGAGAACAAATATAAACTCGACCGGGGAGTAATTACCAACTCAGCTAGGGATAACGAAGAATTAACTGCCCGGAGAAATCAACAAACACCGGGTGCTGAACAATGTTGTTGGGGATGAAAGAGAAATTGCACCTACTGCTTAGGGAGAACCAATAATACTCCACACTTAGGGGTTACTGCTTTCGAACCATTATTGCTACTCATTTTACATGAAATCGATTGCTTAAAATTAATTCTTTTATATGTTTAAGAAAATATGATTTTGATTAAAACTTTAATTTTCAAAATGATTATGATAAAATTTAAAACTATTTGTCCGAATTAAATAAGAGTAGAAATAATTGGATAAAATCTCAACTTTATTTAATAGAATGGTAGTATGTTAATGACAAGACTCCATAGATCTTTACAAAGTTGAAAATGGCAATTTACATGGAAAAGGGTTACATTGAATATAATGATTACTAATCCTTCTACCGCCTCTTGATATCCATTATGCTCTTGACTATTGTTGGAGATGATGAACCATAACTGACCGACTTGCTTAAGAAAGTCTTCAAATCAGAAGATTAGCAGGATGTAGTTACTTGCCAAAATCCCTGTTTTTTGCATAAATTGCCCCAAGGTGGGGTACTCAATTTATCGGGATAAATATTTCTGTTTTATGTCTCTGATTTTTGTCTGGATCACCCTTTCAGGTTTTAAACTTAGCGAGTTGTTCTTTTCTTTTTTGGCGAAGTATTTCTTGACTGCATCAGTATTCACAGGACGAGTGAACTCTTCACCATCCATAGTTGTAAGAATCAAAGCACCTCCTGAAAAGGCTCTCTTAACAACATATGGACCTTCGTAATTAGGAGTCCATTTTCCCCTAGAATCTGGTTTGAAAGATAAGATTTTCTTGAGCACAAGGTCACCTTCTCTGAAAACACGAGGCCTGACCTTCTTGTCAAAAGCTTTCTTCATCCTCTGCTGATACAACTGACCATGACACATGGCAGTCAACCTCTTCTCTTCAATCAAATTCAGCTGATCAAATCTAGTCTGACACCATTCAGCCTCAGTCAACTTGGCTTTGATCAGCACACGCAATGATGGGATCTCGACCTCTACATGGAGCACAACTTCCACACCATATACAAGAGAGGAAGGGGTTGCCCCTGTTGAAGTGCGGATGGATGTACGATACCCGTGCAAAGCAAATGGGATTATCTCATGCCAATCCTTATACGTTACAACCATCTTCTGAATAATTTTCTTGATGTTCTTATTTGTAGCTTCAACAACCCCATTCATCTTAGGTCTGTAGGGAGAAGAATTATGGTGTGCAATCTTGAAGTCTTTGCAAAGAGCTTCCACCATATTATTATTCAAGTTAGATCCATTATCAATAATGATCTTACTTTGCACACCATAACGGCATATGATCTGATTCTTGATAAACCTTGCAACAACTTGCTTGGTTACATTTGCATACGATGTCGCTTCAACCCATTTTATGAAGTAGTCAATGGCCACCAAAATGAAATGATGTTCGTTCAAAGCTTTGGGCTCGATCATTCCAATCATATCGATTCCCCATATGGAGAAGGGCCATGGGGAGGAAATGACGTTCAACAGTGTAGGAGGAACATGAATTTTATCTTCATATATTTGAAACTTGTGGCATTTCTTCACAAACTTGCAACAGTCAGATTCCATTGTTAGCCAATAGTAACCTGCTCACAACATCTTCTTCGCCACTGCATGTCCATTGGAATGAGTACCAAAGGAACCTTCATGGACTTCAGCCATCAACAGGTCTGCTTTGTGTCTATCCACGCATCTGAGCAGGACCATATCGAAGTTTCTCTTATATAACACATCACCATTCAGGTAGAAATTGCCGGCTAATCTTCTCATAGTCTTATTATCTTTCAAAGATACTCCAGACGGGTAAATCTGACTTTGGAGGAAACACTTGATGTCGTAATACCACGGCTTCTCATCTTTGATCTCTTTAACAGCGAACACATGAGTTGGCCTATCAAGACGCATTACAGTCAAGTTGGGAACTTCATTCCAATATTTCACCATAATCATTGAAGCTAATGTTGCAAGAGCATCTGCCATCCGATTTTCATCTCGAGGGATATGATGAAACTCAACCTTTGGAAAGAAAGTTGAAATCCTCCTCGCATAATCTCTATATGGTATCAAACCGGGTTAATTCGTCTCCCATTCACCTTTGATTTGATTCGCAACCAAAGCAGAATCTCCATATACGTCTAAATACTTGATTATGAGATCAATGGCCTCTTCAAGCCCCATAATGCAAGCTTCATATTCTGCCATATTATTTGTACACTTGAAAGTCAATCTAGATGTAAACGGAAAAAGCATGCCTTGAGGAGTAATAATCACTGCCCCAATGCCATTACCAGACTGATTAACAACTTCATCATATACCATGCCCCCAACGGGAACCATGTTCTAGCCCTTCTTCAAGCAATAGTTCGTCACAATCTTTCATCTTCAAGTACAAGATCTCTTCATCAGGAAAATCATACTGCACTGACTGGTAATCTTCAATTGGTTGGTGAGCCAAATGGTCAACCAAGACACTACCTTTAATTTCCTTTTAAGATCGGTATTCAATATCATACTCAGATAACAACATCTGCCAACGGGAAATCCTCCTAGTTAAAGCAGGTTTCTCAAATATGTACTTGATTGGATCCATTTTGGATATCAATCAAGTAGTATGATTATACATATATTGACGCAGACGCTTAGCAGCCCAAGCCAATGCGCAATAAGTCTTCTCTAGCATAGAATACCGAGTCTCACAATCGGTGAATTTCTTACTGAGGTAGTAAATTGCATACTCTTTCTTTCCAGTCTCATCTTGCTGACCAAGAACACAATCCATACTTTCCTCAAGCACAGTCAGATACATGATCAATGGTCTTCCTTCAACAGGTGGAGACAGAATCGGAGGTTCGAGCAGACACTCTTTGATACTATCAAAAGCTTCTGGCAATCTTCGGTCCAATCACAAGACTGATCTTTCCTAAGAAGCTTGAATATAGGGGCACAAGTGGCAGTCATGTGTGAAATGAATCTTGAGATATAATTCAAGCGACCGAGAAAACCTCTGACTTGCTTCTCAGTCTTGGGCGCCGACATCTCTTGTATTGCTTTGACCTTGGTAGAGTCAACTTCAATACCTTTCTCGCTGATAATAAAGCCCAACAACTTACCGAAACGAACACAAAATGTACACTTATTGGGATTCAATCGGAGTTTATACTTCCTCAAACGCTTGAATAGCTTCAACAAATGCTCAACATGTTCCTCTTCATCAATGGATTTAGCAATCATATCATCAACATAGACTTCGATTTCTTTATGCATCATATCATGAAAAAGAGTAGTCATTGCTCTCTGGTAAGTTGCACCAGCATTCTTCAAACCGAAAGACATCACTTTATAACAGAATGTTCCCTAAGGTGTAATGAATGTGGTCTTCTCCATATCTTCAGGTGCCATCTTGATATGATTATATCCAGAAAATCCGTCCATAAACGAAAAGACTTTAAATTTAGTTGTATTGTCTACCAACATATCAATGTGTGGCAGAGGGAAATCATCTTTCGGGCCTGCTTTATTCAAATCTTTGTAATCAACGCACATACGAACTTTTCCATCCTTCTTCGGCACATGTACAATATTGGCCACCCACTACGGATACTCAGCAGTTACAAGGAAACCAACATCAATCTGCTTTTGCACTTCTTCTTTAATCTTCACTGCCATATCGGGATGAGTTCTTCTCAACTTCTGCTTGACTGGTGGGCATTCCGGCTTCAAAGGCAATCTATGCTCCACAATCTCGGAATCCAACCCAGTCATGTCTTGATAGGACCAAGAAAACACATCTGAATACTCTCGAAGAAGATCAATCAACCCCTTCTTAACATTCGGACACATTCGAGACCCAATCTTGACCTCCTTCACATCGTCTTCGGAACCTAAGTTGACTAGCTCAATCTGCTCTTCAAACGGCTGAATGGCTTTTCCTTCATTCTCAAGAAGACGAGACAATTCATCACTTACTTCTTCATCACTTTCCTCCTCAGCCTCAAACACAGGGAATTCAAAATTTGGAGAAGGAGAAGGATCATTGTATTCAATGGGGTTATAAACCAACCTGCATAATGATTTGATATTTTGATTTCAGAGAAGTGAATTTGTGACCAAATATTATGCAGATCGACAATTATATTATTTATTTATGTTTTTTATGATTACCATTTTCAGAATAAATCAAAAAGTAAAAACAAAACATCATAGATGTGGATGAATAGAATTATATTTTATTGATGATCGAATTGAAAATGCCCAACAATGTTCACTTCCCCCCTTAGGCATAGGAGAAGGATTTTCAAAAACAAATAAAAGCAATTACTTAGATCGATGCACAATAATAGGAATATCAACAGCAGTCCAATTGTTGCAAGCCTTTCCATGCGTCACAAAATTGGTGCAAACTTCATCTTCATCACCTTCTAGAACAGCAGCTAAGTGTTGTTCATTACCATGAATGAACCTGTAGCGAGAAATTTATGATCATCAAGCTATTGACAAGCTAGAGATCAAATAACAAGAGTCGTCATCACACTTTTATTGTTTCCAAGGGGAAAGGGGAAAAGTACGAGCAAAACCCACAAGTAAGAAGTTTTCAAATCAAAACTAATAAAAAGTCATAGATCACAGGTAAGGGGGTTGGTTACATAAAGGGAAGGTGTTAGGACCCAAAGTGTCCTAGGTACTCCTAGGGAGCCCTTTTTATGTGCATATGTACTTGGTATAAAGTGATGTTTACAAACAAATAGAATGGGGGATGAGAAAAGAATTCATTAATTATATTTTTGTGTTTGAGAAGACCTTCAGACTTGTGCCTACATACCAACATAAAAAAGAGGGATCAAAACCTCGTAGTTCGTGATACAAATATCAAAGTGGATGCATTACTTTTAACAAAAATTAAGTTTGAAAGGCACAAAGGCCTAAAATGGTTTGAATGGGTTAGTTCTTTTTCGCTTTTTGAAAGTTTAAGTCAAGTATAGTTAAGTTTATTTACAAGTTTGATTTAAGAAAATAAGTTTGAAAATGCAATGACATAAGGCCAAAGTTTCTATCTTTTTTGCAAAAGTGGTCAAAGTTTAGAACAAAAGTAGTTCACTCAAAGAAGATTTTGAAAATGGAGGGAGAGATTTTGAAATTAAAGAAATGGGGAGAAGATGAAGAGACTAATCCTATGTACAAAATTAAAAGTTGAGAGTTGAAAAGATCTGACCAAATGGGTAGCAATCCAATAGACAAGAATGTCAATAGAAACTCAGAATTCCCTTGGACTTTTAGAATTAGATGAATGAATGGCTCACAATATACAAGCTCACACAAGACTAAAACCTTGTAACTCTCTCACTATTTCGTTCGTTTCTCTTGTGTGTTAAAACCATGTTTTATATGGCCTTTAAATAGAAGCTTTTGAATGGGCTTAGGCGTCATAAAACCCTAAATCTATTTTCCTTGCATATCTTCTTATTTAATGACATCTAATCATCCCTTATTGGAAAATAGATCATTCTGGTTTTAAATCAAATTACTCCTTGAATAGCGCATTCAATCTCCACATAAGCACACACAGATTTGCATGAAAAACATAATCTTAAGATACATAACATTCAGACTGAATGTTCTGTATACACATGTCTTAACATCGGGTCCGACATCTTAGCTAAATCATGCACAACCATATTTAAACATCCTGCAGGAAACTGATATCACATGTCAATATAATACACGTGACAACTTGTGATAACTCTAGGTTTTACCAAAATTGATGCCAACACATAGAACCAACAAACTCCCCCTTTGGCAAATTTTGGCTAAAACATACATCAGATCATACGTTTCACAAGAAAATAATCACAATATCAGTTCAGCAGCAGAAGTAAACATACACACATTACTAGCAAGAATAGCAACTAGTAAACACACACATGTGTTTGTGCTCAGAACACACCACTTCCCCCTTCAACTAGCACCAGTCTGCTTTACACAGACAAAACACTCCCACATCATCTCCAGCATCATCTCCAACGTCATCTCTAACATCATATAGTTATTTTAACACCATATAGCTACTTTTAGCTACTTCTCCCCCTTTTTAGCCAAAAGAGACCAAAGAGACAAAATAGATGTATATTCAGTCAAAAACGCCAGAATGTCAAAAGTTTATTGTTACAGAACCAAGTGCATAAATAGCTTTAAACAAGCTGAGATACAATCCAACAAAAGTAAACATCATAACATCAGAACATAACTGCCAAAGCCCATAAAATCCAAAAAAAAACATCATCACATGAATGGGGGCCAACTTCAAAGGATCTAATCAGAGGAGCTTGAGCTTGCAGCTTCATCAGCATCAGAAACAAAATTGCCACTTGTCTGATCATTAGTTACAGACCTCTCACTAGAGGTTTGGGCTTCAGCCTCCTTAACCTGTTCAATATTCTCACCTTCAGCTCGCTCTAAGCTTGCAATCAGGGCTTCCAACGATTCTTTCATAGCAGATGTCATGACAATGTCTTCGACATGACTGCCTTCAAACAGTTTATAGTGTACTGACAGAGAAGGTTTTCTTCTACTTGATAGGTCATTAGTGCTCAGAATCCCAGGGTGTTGACTCAGGATAATCCCACAAATCATAGAGGGAAAGGCTATAGGTAGCTTTACTGCATTAGTAGAAGCATGCTTGACAATTTGTTCAAACATAAATCTACCATAACCAAATTTTAGTTTGGTTCCAACAGCAAAGATAAATCTTCCAAGGGTATTAGAAATTGTGGAAATGTGGTTGGTAGACACCCAATTTACAGATCCTATTTTATGCAATATGGCATACTTAGCAGTCAGTTTCCCAACAGGAATATGCTTTTTAATAGGCCACTCTTTCATCTGCCTTGCTGTAATTTCTCTACAAACCTCATTGTTTATAGCTTCCAATTCACCTGCACCCTCTATACTTCTTCCCAGAAACTTGTTAATGACAGTGGGAGAAAATGTGATACACTTATCTCTCATAAATACTTTGCAAAATTCCTTGTTGTTTTTATCAGCAATATCTTCAGGAATGTTGACAATGAATTCCTTAACCAATCCCTCATAGCACTGAGATAACCCAACCACAATCTTCATTAACCCAACATTCTTTATTAGGTCCATGACCTCTTTGACTTCAACATCATCATTTCCTAACTCTCTCTCTACAGCCACCCTTCTTTGAATCACAAACTTCCATTTGGCAGCTCCATCTTCAAGATGGAAAGATATATTGTCCCAGTGCACAATAACAACTTTCATAGGGGACTTCCTCACAGTGGTTCTCTTCATAGGGGAGATGTCAGGGACATCTTCGTCAGAATCCGAAACTTATCTAACCTTCCTTTTCTTCACATCAACTTTGCTCCAAGATTTGGAAGGATCTACATCAGCAGTCTTCTTCGCTGTTTTAGCTGACATCATTTCAGCCACAGATCTACCTTTTCTAGTCTTCATACTCTTAGCCATACTAGGCTTTAAGTGATGAAGTAAGTTATCATCTTGATCATCAGACCTATCATCCTCTAGGTCAATCACATTGTTTGCAGAATCATGCTTCTCGGAATGGTAAGCATTGGCAGTTATAGATGCCATAGGTTTTCTTTTACTAGACACAGTTTGCCCTAGAGAGCACAAACCTTCAGCAACCATGTCCTTTCCAAATCTAGAGGAATCATCATCCTTCTCACTATGAGGTTCAACCTCAGGGGAGAGGTACATTATAGACAGAGGAGTAGAGACTCCCTTCACAGAATGTCCTTCATTAAGGATTCTAATGACTAGGTTTCTTATGACACGATCAGTGTGGTGCATATCTTCCTTAGAACTAGTGGAATGAGTTGAGCTAGAAGGGATACTAGAGTTGTTACCTTGATTGGGGCATGCAGAAGCTGATGCATCCATGGGATGGTTTAAATCAAGGGCTTCGCCTGAAATAACAGACAGAGGGACCACATCCAAAATTTCATCATCGAGAAAGTCCACGGAGGGAGTGTTATCCTTGTGAGTAGGCTTAGTAGTTTTTGAACCAGATGGAGTTTGATGTTGTGACATCTTGTCGTTTTTGTGGAAAAATTTCAGTTGCCCTAACAGAGGAGTTTGAGGAAGAAGCAGGGAGTTGGAAATGTTTGAGTAGATAGTGAGGTTGCGTGTGAAAAGGTAATAAATGGTATTTCCAAGACTAGGTGATGATTTACCATAAAGGGGGCGCTTTATTTTAAGAAAGCAGACAATAATTTGATTACCTTTTCCATTCCATATTAATTGCTACAAATTTTCATAAATAAAAATCCCTAATTTCCCTCTTAGGAATTCAAATTGATTTTCATCCAAGGCCTTTGTAAAAATATCAGCTAACTGCATCACAGTAGCAACTTACTCTAGGGCTACAATTTTATCCTCCACGAGTTCTCTAATAAAATGGTGACGGATATAAATATGTTTTGTCCTGCTGTGATGAATAGGATTCTTAGACATGTTTATAGCACTCAAGTTGTCACAATATAATGTCATGACATCTTGCGTGACATTGTATTCAGTCAGCATTTGTTTCATTCACACCAGTTGAGAGCAACTACTTCCAGCTTCTATATATTCAGCTTCAACAGTGGACAGAGACACACAATTTTGTTTCTTACCAAACCAAGATATTAAGTTGTTCCCCAAGAAGAAGCATCCTCCTGATGTGCTTTTCCTATCATCAGCACTTCCAGCCCAATCAGCATCACAATATCCAGACATCACGGATTCAGATCCATGAGTGTATAGTACCCATAGTCACTAGTGCCATTGACATATTTCAGGATCCTTTTCACTTGGTTTATGTGACTCACCTTTGGTTCAACTTGATATCTAGCACATACACCTACAGCAAAAGCAATGTCAGGTCTGCTTGCTGTGAGATATAGCAGACTCCCTATCATGCTTCTGTAGAGACTTTGATCCACACTGACACCATTTTCATCTTTAGACACTTTCAGATGAGTAGGAGCAGGTGTCCTTTTGTGGCTTGTATTCTCCATGCCAAACTTCTTAACAATATTTTTGGCATATTTGCTTTGAGATAGAAAGATAGAATCTTCCACCTGCTTGACTTGTAGCCCAAGAAAATAGGTTAGTTCTCCAACAAGGCTCATTTCAAATTCAGACTGCATTTGTTCAACAAAATGTTGAACCATCTTATTTGACATCCCACCGAACACAATATCATCCATATATATCTGAGCCACCATGAGTTTTCCTCCTTCATTTTTGACAAATAAATTCTTATCAATGCCTCCCTTCCTGTATCCATTGTCAATGAGAAACACTGTGAGTCTATCATACCAAGCTCTAGGAGCTTGTTTCAACCCATAGAGGGCTTTCCTCAACTTATACACATGCTTTGGAAGATTTGGGTCTGTGAACCCTTTAGGTTGTTCAATGTAACACCCTTCTAAAATACCCCAAATATTTAATTAAAATAGCAATATATCAATCAGAGTAATTATGCACTTAAGGGTGTCACACAATCATTTTACACCAATCATCAAAATATCCTGTCATGCTCATTTATTTAATCAAAATAAAACATTTGCATAATTCGCAGCGGATAAAAACTAACAACATTCAAACCATGTAATACATTACAGGTAAAGTTGTCCAACAACCAAATGAAACCATAGTAAAACATCCCATCCCGATGTTACATCTACCAGAGCATGACCCACTAAGGACTACACTAGACTCCAAGGACTAGCTTCTACTCAATCACTGCTCGTTACCTGAAAACATAGTTGTAAGGGTGAGTTCCTCAATCAATATAATGAGCATTATAAAATATCATGTCATGTTAAGTAATTTAACACATTAATCACCCTAATCACATCACACATTCGGTAACGGCACATCAATTCAAATATCATACTCAATACCAATACAATTCATGCTCATACTCAATATCAACACAAACACACGTATAATATTGGAATACATCCATTCATATTATACGCCATACACATATTATGCAATGAGACTCCATGCATGCGGTACCGACTATTTGTGAACATATAGTTCACCTCACCGTCCAAATCCAGGCACGGCTACCAAGCCCACTAGTCCCACTCATTTGAGACCTAGTGACTCACTCACTAATTCCTCACCATGGGAATTAGCTACCACCCCAAGGGCCATGCTATGCACGCTAATTCACCTAGCATGCAAACATCAACAACAGTCCAAAATGACTAACTCACTAATTCCTCACCATGGGAATTAGCTACCACCATAAAGGCCACAATATGCATGCTAATCACCTAGCAATGCTAAATCATCAACCACAATTCAGGAATAGACATATGCTCACACTCTAAGCCATAAAACAGTCTATTCACAAATGCACACATAACTGATACATTTACAAGATCATGCATACCATCACACATCATCAGTATTTTATCACATAAGCATATCAGATCATGCCAAAGAACAACCACAGTATTAGCACACTCTACTAATACCTATACTACTCAAAACAACGGGAAATGATCCCTAATATATCATACATCAGCTAAATTACATTACTCAGCTGAACAACTAAAAACCGCACAACAACAGCTCAGGGAAATCACAAGTCTGCCCATACGCGTATTGCCTAGTCCCATACGCGTATGGCCCATTTCTCAGCCAAAACCCATACGCGTAACACCATCTCATACGCGTATGCTACGCGTACCACACCCCTATACGCGTACCAACAGAGACCAAAACACGTTCAAAACATCATCTTCCTCATCCATACGCGTATTGCCTAGTGCCATACGCGTACCAGACCATCTCATACGCGTATTGCCTAGTGCCATACGCGCATGACCAGAAACCAGAATTTCCAGATCTGCAATGGCTTTCTCTGCTACGAAATTCCTCAGATCCGACCTTCCACAGTCCAATTTTACACAGTATTCGTTCATATCATCTAACACAATTCATATCTTATTCAATCTCACAAATCCTAACACTATTGCATCTAATTCCTACGAATTTCCTTCAATTTTAATCCAGATTCGTTCATCCCAAAAGTTCACAATTTTCAGCATAATTATTTCAATCAGAGGTAAATCAATGGTTTATCACTACCCATTACATATTATCCCATAATACCCATTAAACGATGATAAACCCCCCTTACCTAAGTTAATCCGGCGAATCTTTAAGCTTCAAGCTCTTCCTCTCTTCAACCCTTGTTTTCTGGCTCTCTTTGCCCCTTTTTCCACTTTTCTGTCCCTTTTCCTTTTCACGTGAAAATAAACCTTTTTACTCAATGGGACCTTTTCTAAATTCCAACTTATATATTTTCCAATAATTATTATTCCAATAATAATAATAATAATAATAATCCAATAATTCCAATTATTTAATTAAATTAATAAATATATTATTAACTTAAATTAAATAATTATCTTATTTTATCGGGGTGTTACATTCAACATATACTTCCTCATTTAAGTAGCCATTTAATAAGGCACTTTTCACATCCATTTGGAACAGTTTAAACTTCATAATACATGCCACTCCGAGCAGTAATCTAATGGACTCCAGGCGAACTACAAGGGAAAATGTTTCATCAAAGTCAACTCCTTCAACTTGAGTGTATCCTTGTGCTACCAATCTTTCTTTATTTTTAGTAACCACACCTTTTTCATCAGATTTATTCTTGTAAACCCACTTTGTTCCAATAACATTTATTCCTTCAGGTCTTGGAACCAATTCCCACACTTCATTTCTCTTGAATTGGCCTAACTCTTCCTGCATGGAATTGATCCAGAATTCATCAGTTAAGGCTTCTTTGACATTCTTGGGCTCAATATTGGACACAAAAGGCATGTGAGATCACTCCCCTTGATCTAGTGGTGACCCCTTTATTTGGGTCTCCTATAATGAGATCTTTCGGATAATCCTTCTGAATTCTGATAGTGGGTCCCTTATTAATTTTATCAGCTTCAGGTTTAGCTTGAGTGGACTCACTCTCATTACTGTTGTCCAGGAGATCAGCTGGGGTATCATTCAGAGATGTTTCAACATCGTCTGTGACATCCGTCTCTTGATCATCAACAACAACATTAATAGATTCCATCATAACTTTTATTTTGGAATTAAAGATCCTAAACGCTCTGCTATTTGTTGAGTAGCCCAAAAATATTCCTTCATCACTCTTGGGGTCCATTTTCCTTCTTTGTTCACGATCAGCCAGGATATAACATTTACTACCAAACACATGGAAGTATTTGACAGTAGGTCTTCTTCCCTTCCAGACTTCATATAAAGTGGTTGGGGTCCCTTTCTTCAAGGTTACTCTGTTGTGAACATAGCAGGCCGTGTTCATAGCTTCAGCCCAGAAGTGGTAAGACAACTTCTTAGCATGAATCATAACTCTAGCAGATTCTTGGAGAGTTATATTTTTCCTTTCAACCACACCATTTTGCTAGGGGTAATGGAAGATGAGAACTCATGACCAATTCCTTCAGATGAATAGAATTCAACAAATTTATTGTTCTCAAATTCTTTCCCATGATCACTTCTGATTCTGATAACCCGACTCTCTCTTTCTCTTTGAAGTCTTAGGCAAAGATCTTTAAACACCTCAAACAGATCAGATTTTTCCCTTATAAAATTTACCCAGGTATATCTGGAGAAGTCGTCCACCACAACATAAGCATACCTTTTCCCACCAAGACTTTCCACCTGCATAGGTCCCATTAAGTCCATGTGGAGAAGTTCCAGCACTCTAGATGTGGTGTCATGTTTGATCTTCTGATGTGACATCTTTGTCTGCTTTCCAATCTGACACTCACCACAAACTCTTCCTCCATCAATCTTTAATTTTGGGATTCCTCTGACAGCTTCAACAAATATAATCCTCTTCGTTCCTTTAAGATGCAGATGACCTAGTTTTTGATGCCATAGTTTCACTTCTTCTTCTCTAGCTAGAGTACACATTGATGAATAACTAGTTTCTTGAGAGTTCCACATATAACAGTTGTCCTTAGACCTGACTCCTTTCATGATCACCTCATTTTTTCCATTTGTAATCAAGCATTCAGTTTTTGTGAAGTTCACATTTAGACCTTGGTCACATAGTTGACTGATGTTAATCAGGTTTGCAGTCAATCTTTTAACAAGCAGCACATTATCAAGGTTAGGGACTCCATGACATTTTAGCTTTCCAATCCCCTTGATTTCACCTTTTGATCCATCACCAAAAGTCACATAGCTGGTGACATGAGGTTGAAGGTCAATTAGCAGGTTTTTTGCTTCTAGTCATGTGTCTGGAGCATCCACTGTCAAAATACCAGTCTTCTTTGGCTGAAACTCTTAAGGAAGTGTGAGCTATCAAGTTAGTAGCACCAGCCTTAGGAACCCACTATTTTCTGTTAACAAGGATGTGGTGTTTGAGTCTAGGTTGATGATAAGTAGGACTAGGATAGCCATACAACTTAAAGCAAAATGGTTTTATGTGGCCAAATTTCCCACGGTAATGACATCTCCATCTTTGGTGTTTTCTTTTATGTTGTCTTTCCTTGTGATATTGAGACACCTGATGTGACATCTTTGGTTTGCTACCAGTGGGACTACACTCAGGAGAGGATTTATTGAACCCAAGGCCAGTCTTGTCTCCTACAATCTTTCCAGTCTGGAGGATTTTGTCTAAGGTGTTAGATCCACTATTTAGCATTCTAACATACTTTGTCATCTCATCTAGTTTGGAGTTCAGGAACACGGCTTCAATCTTCAACTTAGAAATGGTTTCTAAGTGTTTTGTCTTCTCATCCTCTAGTTGGGTTATCAATTTCTTCCGATTCTCCACTTGTTGGCACACTTCTTCACTTCTGTAACATAACTTCCTATAGGTAGTAGCTAATTCATCAAAGGTTACTTCATCATCACTTGAGTCTTCATCAGAACCCCATCTTCCAGTCAAGGGAGTCACAAGATTGGCAGACTCTCCTTTTGTTTCACTTTCATCAGACCAAGTAGCAGCAAGACTCTTCTTCTATTTCTTGAGGTAGGTCCCACATTCAGCTCTAATGTGTCCATACGCTTCACATTCATGGCATTGAATTCCTTTGCCTTGTTTGATTTTTCTTCAGATTTTGTTCTTCTTCCAGCATCATTGGACCTACTGATGTCAAATGAGTTGTTCTTGACATTAGACTTTGACCTTACATCCATCCTTTTTAGGAGTTTGTTGAATTGTCTCCCCAATAATGCTACATCATTTGTTAGATCTTCATCAGTATCCTGACTACTGTCTTCCTCTTTCTCTTTAGTGTTTGACATAAAGGCTATGCTTTTGACTTTCTTTTCAGATCCATCACTCATTCCTAACTCGAATGTTTGGAGAGATCCAATTAGCTCATCCACTCTCATATTGCATATATCTTGAGATTCTTCTATGGCTGTCACTTTCATGGCAAATCTCTTGGGAAGTGACCTGAGAATTTTCCTCACAAGCTTTTCATCTGACATCTTCTTACCCAGGGCTCCTGAGGCATTAGCAATTTCAAGGATATTCATATGGAAGTCATGAATACTTTCATCTTCTTTCATCCTCAAATTCTCAAACTTAGTAGTAAGCAGCTGCAATCTAGATATCTTCACTCTAGAGGTACCTTCATGAGTGGTTTTGAGAATATTCCAAGCATCTTTAGCCACCTCGCAGTTGTTCACCAGTTTGAAGATGTTCTTATCAACCCCATTGAATATAGAATTCAATGCTTTAGAGTTTCCAAGAGCTAGTTCATCCTCCTCCTTTGTCCATTATTCCTCAGCCTTCTTATCAGTTGTGACTTCTCCTTCCTTAGTAACGAAGGGATGTTCTCAGCCTGTTAGAACAGCCTTCCAAGCCTTATTATCCAAAGATTTCAAGAAGGCTACCATTCAAGGTTTCCAGTAGTCATAGTTAGATCCATCCAGAATTGGTGGTCTGTGTACAGATCCTCCGTCTCTGCCCATAGTACTAGAAAGTAACATCCCAAGATCTCACCCAGAACCAGAGCAGGATGCCTGCTCTGATACCAATTGAAATTCTGGTATCAGATATGAGATGTCGAAGGTAATATCACGACACTAATATCTGAACAACAACTAAAATATAAACAGGATAAAAGACAAAGAAACAATAGAACAAGTGACACAAGCAATTGTTAACCCAGTTCGATGCAAACTCACCTACGTCTGGGGGCTACCAAGCCAGGAAGGAAATCCACTAAACAGAATTAGTTCAAAGACTCCCAGTAAACAACTTCAAGTTACAGTCTTTTCATCTAATCTCTACCCGTGTGACTTCTATCTAAAAACTCTTAGATACGAGACCCTACTCACTCCCCCTCAATTGCAGCAGTGATATAAAAACAAATATTATAAAGAAAGAAGACACTCTTCAAGAACACATACTTGATCTTGCTTAAAAGCTTCAACCAAGTAAACAAACACTCATGCTTCAAAGCCTAGAGTGGACAAATTACAACACAAAAGTCAGTCCAATTCAATCATCAATAAGATGAATGAATGGCTCACAATACATAAGCTCACACAAGGTTAAAACCTTGTAACTCTCTCACTATTTCGTTCATTTCTCTTGTGTGTTAAAACCAGGTTTTACATGGCCTTTAAATAGAAGCTTTTGAATGGGTCTGGGCATCATAAAACCCTAAATCTATTTTCCTTGCGTATCTTCTTATTTAACGACAGCTAACCATCCCTTATTGGAAAATAGATCATTCTGGTTTTAAATCAAATTACTCCTTGAATAGTGCATTCAATCTCCACATAATCACACACAAATTTGCATGAAAAACACAATCTTAAGATACATAACATTCAGACTTAATGTTCTGTATACACATGTCTTAACATCGGGTCTGACATCTTAGCTAAATCTTGCACAACCATATTTAAACATCCTACAGGAAACTCATATCACATGTCAAGACAATACGCGTAACAACTTGTGATAACTCTAGGTTTTACCAAAATTGATGCCAACACATAGAACCAACAGGTTGAAACACTATAATGGAGGTGACATCCCTACATATTACTCTGGCCATACTCTAATTGATCCACCAATTGCTACTTCTACAATATGAGTTCTATAATCGTCGAGCTAACGACGTTAAAATAAGCGCTGCGTGAGAGGCATTACTTTATTATTTTTGTCTTATTTTCCATTATTATCAAAAGGTAAATTATTTAATTTATTATTTTCTTAACAGGACTGACTTATGTGATGTTTATGTTTCAGGTTTCAGATTCATCCCTCTCCATAGCACATTCTCCACTAACCATATTTTTCAGGATGCAGAGCTTCGACGATATGCATGTTGTGTTCAGAGATGGTACTTAGAGGAAACAATATGTGGTCCTTTTTGAGAGACCATTGTTGCCAACCAGAAATCCTGACCCCATTTTCCTAAAAGCCTTAGGTCTTGAAACAAGTGTGATATACCTTTGCCACCAACTTCAATGGGAGGAATATTCTGATGCCATTAGTGTTACCTACACACACCTCACCCTAGAATTTCTTAGCTCACTCACCTATGAACCTTACATTGGTAGAGGATTCAAAAGAGGTCGTATTAACTTCAGACTGTTTGGAAATTAGTACACCTTCAACCATAAGGAATTTGCTAACCTGCTAGGATTTCAGTGTGGCCTTGATGCTATACCTGAACTCCCTGTTGGTGATTTCATGCAAGATGAGCTTGATAAGTTTTAGAGTGATATCATAGGTGGGAGAGGCCCTGACCCATCCACCAGCTTTCAAACTGCATTCGTAACCCAACTTTTAGATGCTTCTAAATGATCTTAGCCCATACCTTCTTTTGGAAGAGTGAGACTGATGACCATGTTAGTGTCGAGGAGATATTTATGATTTTTGTATCACCCGGTCACGTCCTGTAGCCTTAGAAAATTTCCTAATTGATAACCTTAACCTTACTGCTAGATCCTCCGAGGGACCTATACATGTAGGAGGAACGGTGACCAACATAGCCTATACCTTAGATCTCATTAGCAAACTATCTCGCCTAACCGCCTATTGTGGTTATACTTTAATTGAGCTGAACCATTGCTTGGACCGTGGCCTAGTAAGGGGAGTCTATTTTAGTCTTGTCCATTATAAGCTCCTGATAGACAATGAAACTATCCATTACTTTGGTTTACCACACCCAACAAGAACAAATGTCCATAACAAAGAAAATTGGTCATATGCCTTAGAAGCCCAGGATGAGATACCTGATAGACCCAAGACCCTTCCTGTTCCTGAATACCACCTTGTACCCCTCCCAAAAAAGACCACAGTTTATTCATCTAATGTTAATTTGCAGTGGCGCGATATTATCTTTAAGCTTGACACTATGCGCAAAGAGATGGTTTCCCTATGAGAAGATTTTATTGGCCTGACTTTATAGATGGAGGTCTCAGATGTTACACATGCCACAAAGACAAATTACCTTTATCAGGAAGTCTATAGTCTCCGACGCCAGCTAGCAGAGGCACAGGGTTCCTGACGCATATCACTTTAGAAGAGTTACTGGAAGCATTGAGGACACTACTCACACTACGTGTGAGGGAGATTTACCATTTTATTTATCTGATTCACCGTTATTAGACATGTTTCTATTATTGATTATATTTTTTATGCATATTAGATTTATTTATTCCCATAAATTATATTTGATTTCCCACATTCAATATTAAATACAATTATTCACGTAATTATCTCGATACATTGCATATAATACACTTGTTATGCAAATATATATCAGTATTATGCATTTACCGGTGATATTTAAAATTTTATGTGTCATTATTTATATTAAATATTATTTTTATTATGTCAAAATGTCATTGACGTTTCATGCATGTACCAATACAAATAAGAACCTTAGAAGATGCTACATACACCCCCGGATAAGGAACCAAGCCAAGCCAAAGCCTAAAATCCGTAAGAAGAATATGGCCCAATAACCATTTCGTGAAGATGGCGGACGCCATCTACCCCTTGGCGAATGCCATGGGGTCTGGAGCCTAAATTCGAGACAGATTTGAAAAAACACCTTTTTGCTCTAATTTCTTTCATCTTCAACCTCTCCAAACCCCATTTCCTCCACCATAAACCAACTTTAAAACCCACTTAACCTCAATAACACTCATCTACTCACTAACTCGTTACCATTCCCACTATCCCACTCACTTTCCATCCATAAAAACCTCACATTTCACCCAAAATCCACAAAAACCCCATTTCACCACCTCTCACTAAAATTTCCATTTTTCATCAACAAACATCAACAATGGCAGAAATTGGAGATAGAGAAATTATTTTTCGCAAGGGAAAAAATGAGAATAGGCAGAGGCGACAATTTGAAGAGTTGCAGACACGCAAATTTTTTGCTACGAGGTATATTGATGATAATTGTTTGTATAGCTTAGATATTTACCATAATGTTTTCTACATTCTTGATAACTTAGGATCACATGGTATTTTTTAGCATAAAAAACCTACCTATGAGAGGTTGACCTGGGAATTCT
Organism: Lathyrus oleraceus; assembly: GCF_024323335.1. Classification (NCBI taxonomy): domain Eukaryota; kingdom Viridiplantae; phylum Streptophyta; class Magnoliopsida; order Fabales; family Fabaceae; genus Lathyrus; species Lathyrus oleraceus. Next base: position 617,655,944 of record NC_066583.1, read on the forward strand.
TGAGTTCCATGATTTATAATATCAGTCATAATGTGGAATTTAGAATGTTTAACGTGGAATATGAGTACACTACCGACTACCTTGCAGGTCTATTAGGATTCCTTTATGGAGAAGGTGTTGTTTATGAGGCACCCTTAGATTCCAATTGATCAAATGAGGCATTCCAACTGTGGAGAAATATGACAGACCACAACATTGTTTCCTTCGAAGGAAACCTGGCCTCAGATATCCACAACCCGACCATACGTGTTTTTCGACTTTTGTTGGCATGCACTACTTTCGCCAGGGAAAATTCCAATAAATTAAATGCTAAAGAGTTTATCTTTTTACAGGTTGCCCTCACACAGAGGAGATTAAATTTCGTCCCTTTGATGATAGTACACATGTGTGTTGTTGTGAAAAAGAAGTGGACCATATCATTTGGAGGATTGATTACCTCCATTGCACGAACTTTAGAGATAGACACTGAGCTAGATACATTAGAACCATTACCGAACTGCATAATTAATTTAAAATTTCTAAGAGACAAGCGTTTGTGCAAGGTAAGGGAAGAGGGAGGCTATCATCTCATGGTTCATAATGTGGCTATCCCAAGTGTTGTTTTACTCTGTTCTCGTCGTACCGATGTGCGACTTGAAAGAAATTGGACCTTTGACCTACAAATTGTACCCTTTGTCGGTCCATTGCCACCAAATGTCCCGGCGAACGAAGGTGATGGAACCGGTGACGAATATGAGCGGAGAAACCAGTCTACCGTTCATAATGCACCTCCACCTCATACATCACCCGCACACACCACCTTTTACTCACCCTTTTGCAGGTACATCTACTGGCCACTACTTTACTGAAGAAATGCTGAGAGAGAGAAAAGAGCTCGTGAAGAAGAACATGATGATCTGTTGTATGCCATGTATGAGCATCAACGGGACGCGATGGACTTCATGAACGATTCTCAGAGACAGACTGCGCGATCTATGCAGACCATCCTAAAGTCTCAGCACACCATTGCTTCTCAGCAGCAACGCTATCAAGCTTACATGGCCAGTCACTTCAACCTTATGGATATGAATCAAGCTTATATACTAGGGAACATCAGAAGACTTCAAGAGTCAAACACCGCACTGATAACACAGGTTGAGCAACTTGAAATTTCATAGAGTTCTCGTCACCGCAGTAGGAGACGTCACCCTCGACGTTCAGATCAGAGAGGAAAGGGTACTAGTGGCCAGCAGTAGAGTTGTCTAGGTTTTACCTATCACTTTTCACCTTTTATCGAAACATTGGGGACAATATTTGGTTTAAGTGTGGGAAGAGATATTTACTGTTTTCATTTTTATTTATGTTTTCTAATTTTATTGCTTTCTAGTTAGTTTTAATTATGCTTCTAGTTTGTTTTTAATAATTTCATGTGCTTGACGAGTCGTATGTGTAGTTTGTCTATTTCCCCTATTTCTTGAGTCATAACAATTTTTTTGAATAAGAAAACAACTGTTATTTTGAAAGTTTTGGGTTGTTTGACAAGTTTATGCTAGGTTGCAGAGACTTGGGAAAACTTTTGGAAAATCGATATCGTTTTGACACCGTAAGTTTCTTAATTATAGGAACCAACCCGAATACTTATTAAGTTGTGGCCTTGAAATCTCACCCTTGAATTAATCCTTAAGTAGTTTATTTTAGCAGTCAACACCATCTTAGCTACCACTACGTGAACAAGCTAATGCAAATAGGTGAATGATCCAGTAAAAAGAAAGAAAAAGAAAAAAATACATGTAGAAAAAACTAAGAATTTGAAAATGGATCCGCCCTCTTAGTTAGGTAACCCTCACCCGGTTATTTAACCCAATGGTAGAGAAACTTCAAAAACTTATACTTATATGTCTGTGCTAAATAGAAAAATTATTGAATGTTGACACAAATTTGGATCAGGGTCACCAACATGTTCGTTCACCATGTGAGTACAAGATAACGAGCTTAATGTGATTGCGCCTGAATGAAAAAGGATGAAAAAGGAATGAGTAAGTTAGGCCTAAGTATAATAACATAACATGGATTGGTTTGTATAGGAAGGAAACTTATGACCGCAAACTACGGAAAGTGTTACTATGATATCCTTAGTTCACGAGTTAGTACCTATCTATACAACCTTGATCAAACTAAAAGTCTTTAGCCTGAATTTGACACTGTGTTGCTGTTTTTTTTTCTTTTGTGCTCATAAGAGTTCGTTTGAGAATAAGCAAAGGTTTAAAAGTGGGAGAATTTGATAACACTGAAACACATTGCGTATTTGGCTCGAATTGCACATGATTATTATAGTTTTATTGTTATTTTCTTGCATTATGCTTGTATTTTGTCTTGTTTTCAGGTACATTACCTAAATAAATCCTTTCACAGAAAAAGGAAGCGAAAAGAGCAAGAATTAGAGATTTTCAGTGGAAAATACACACATGGCATTCCACATGGCGTTGGCCATATGGGTAGCCATGATGTGTAAGCTTTTACCCACGTTTCAAAGGTCACAAGACCATGTCTTCCACACTTTGTACACATGGCGGATGCCACGCCTATATGGCAGGCGCTATCTTCCTATTTCGTGCCCAGTCAAGGGCGGTTGCTAATAAGTGGCCATGACTAGAGTTTTTTTTTCCACACGAATTTTGAAAGTGTTATGTAACTTCCAAGGCATTGTTACACTATAAATAGAACTTGGGTCTTTAGTTGTAGGCATCCAAGTCTAGTTGCAGCATAGGCCATAAAATCACACCATTAAAGCAATAATTCCTCATATCAGAGGATTATTGCACCATTGTTGTAATCAGTTTGGAGCACTGTAGAGTAGAAGTTAATCTTGCCGTCAGTTTACTTTCAAGTCAAATTTATTTCAAGTTTATATCAGATTCAAGTCTCCGATTTAGAGCAGGTTTTTTTATACAATTCGCATTATTATTATTTATTTCTCGCACTGCCTTTAATTTGTTTATTTCTCGCACTCCCTTTAATTTGTTTATTTTCCTTGTCAGATTTATTTTATCATCGTAAATCCTTAGTGCTGGAATGTGAGGAGCATCATTTCGACAGTACTCCGTATGTTGTATCTGTAGGAATACTTTAGGGTCTGTTTTGATTTTAATATAAGTTTTATGTGTTTAATTTGACCGATTACTATGAAAGTAGATCCGTGATTAAGTCGGGTAAGATCGAAATTCGTCCGACATTTAAGATAAAACTCAGTTAGTTTTTAATTGATAAAAATAGCGAAAGCGCTTTGTTAAATTAATTAGGAGATTTTAATATTATTGGAAAGTGATTTTAAAACTGATTTCGGACGCGTTTATAGGTTTAGGATCCGGTTAGCCGAGCATATGCCGGAAACACTTTTATGTTAAAAGTTTCCAATCAAAAACACTTTTCAACAGAGCCTTAGAGGTAATTATATAAAAAAATGTTTTTTTCACTTTAACGCAATACGCGACCGGTGCACCGTGAGCGGCTGGTATAGATTAGAGGTTAGGTCCGGTTCTGATTACGCTAACACGATAGTTCCTTTTTGATTAACTATTTTTTAAGGAATAAAATATTTCCACATAAGTAATTCTATTTAGAAACAATATGAGTATTGTTTAATCGATGTGAATTACATTCCAGTATCATTTTCTTTAAATTTATCTTCACTATTTTTAATTCTTGTGCACTCCATACACCTGTTTGATTAACCTTAGATAAACATCGTTACGATAGTAATCGATAGATTGGAATTGGTCTTTGTGGGATCGATAATCTTTTATATTACTGTGACGTATTTCGTATACTTGCGGAAAGCACGCATCAGAAGCCAGTATATATTTTATTGATGCCTTCGGTCAAAGTCCAACCTAGTCTAGCAAAATCTATTTGAAACAGGTATATATTTTACCGGTGCCTTCGGTCAAAGTCCAGTCTCATCTAGCAAACTTTGTTTGAAGCCGATATATATTTTACTAATGTCTTCGGTCAAGTCCAGCTTGGTCTGGAAAACTCTGTTTAAAGTCGATATATATTTTATTAATGTCTTCGGGTTAAGTCTAGTGTCGTCTGGCTTTCTGTCTTTTAAAGTCCAGTCCCATCTGACAATTCTGTCTTTTAAAGCCCAGTGTCGTCTAACATCTTCCCCCAATGTCCTTTCTTCAACAAATTGTTACCCTCAGTGAGTATTCCCTTATTGTCCTTTTCATTCTTTATGGACAATCACTACCACATATCTTCATCATTCCCCACGGGTCTACTTATCATCCATCATAAAGTATAATGCAAGGGTTCATCTCATATCATAACATATCCCTAGCAAATCAAAATGAAAAAAAAAAGTGTCATTCATGCATGCATAACATATCATATCATGTCATATGCATTCAGGGACAAAATTCGAGTCATTTAGTGTTTAACTATCTACCACTGTGATCATATCAAAAATGTCCTTCTTCATATTCTATGGTTAAAGATGCTTAAATAGGGGCAACTGTCACACCTTAATTTTGATCCTGAATCAGCGAATTAATACATCAATCATGACATTTGCATCACCTGTACAACATAACATGCATTCCATCTCCCATCATGTATAAAATATCAACCAGAATAATTTTCCAGGTCTACAAACTGATCAGTTGAATCAATTATCGAATGTACGTCAAATTAACAGACAAAAAATTTCAAGATTGAGCCTGGAGATGTCAATTTTATTAATCTACAATTTGCGTAGTTTAACCTGGTATGCTCGTTTTATTTTTTCGACTTCTTTTGCGGTTATATTTTGACCAGTCTGAGCCTTTTCAACCAAACATTTTTTAATTTCAAAATTCGATCTTTTCTTGTCTGATTTTTGGAACTTTATTTTTTGTAAATCATTTTAACGCATTCTGTTTAATTTTTCAAGCACTTTTGCACCTGATTTTTATTCATTTTGAGTCGTTTTTTTTTTGTCAAAGTGTCTGAAATAATTAAATAGAATTTTCTATATTTTTATTTCGATTGAATTTTGATTATTTAGATTAGTTTAATTTTATTTGATTTAGTTATTTTTAATTCATTTTACACTAAAACTCCTCACAAGGACGTTTATGGCATTGTTGAAAATTAAACCCTGGTTAGCAATATACATATACTTCATTTCAGCACACACCAACATGTTAAAACTCTTCACCACCATTAACCATTTTTTTCTATCAACTCACATAATAACACGTTCTTCATTTCATCCCTACCAACACAACATAAACTTTATCACAATCACAGTCACAATCTTCATGCTTTCCTCACACCTCACATTTCAAGTCTCCATGTAAAACCACTATTCCATCTTCATGATACAAACACTCCACAAAATCAAAATCTTCAACATCATATAACCAACAACATATCCAGCATAAAAACATCATATTCACACTCTTCTACACAAACCGAACACCATAAACTCATAATCCTCCATGAAACCTTTCACTACAAACAAAACCATACAACAAAATCTATTCTTCTAGCTACAACCAAAACAACTCCTCCAAAAATTTCTTCAACTCCATAACAACACAAACACATACTCCAGGACAATACACATACAAAAAACCCTCATAAAAACACAAGTCTCATACAAAAATCCACTTAAAAAATATCTCCTAATCTTCTCCATCTAACCACATTATACACTTCATGTAAAAAAAAACATAACTCCGCATCTCTCATTCACATCTTAATTGGAAATGAAAAAAAAAAAGAAAAAATAGAAAAGAGTTCCATGAGGAAAATTTTGCAGACATGACTCTCTCTCACTTTGGTTCATCACCTTAACCATTACATATTCTTCACTCCCATACACCACTTACCTTCTTAAAAAAACACTTTATGTTCTTCATAACATCAACCTTTTCTTCTCTCCAACAAACCAATTGGACCGCTAACTCAAAACTTGTAGCTCTGCCGTGAAACACACATTCCGATCGATGTGACCACCACGAACATCTCTTCCTCACGGCCACGTGCATGCAGCCACCTCCGCCGCAAGGACACCACCAGTAACACCTTATTTCTTCTACTTTCCCATTATTTTGTTTGAATGAGAATTTAGGATTTGATTTGTTTTATTTTACTATAAGATTGAGAAAGAGAGAAGCAAGGTTATATTAGATTTTTGTTGTTGTTTGTTCGCGAGCGAGAGAGAGGGCGTGGAACAAAGAGTTTTTGTTGTTGTTGTTTTCCTCCGCTTTTGTTTATTTCACGAATACAAACATGAGAGAGAGGTAGGATGTTATTTGTTTTTTCTCTCATTTCTTTCCCTTTCCAAGTGTCACAATGTGATTGGTAATTTTTAAAATTTGATTTTTTAACAACAACATAAGGGGCGGTTCTACCAGCATGAGTTTTGTTTTTCTTTTTTTGGATTTTTTTTCTATTATTTAGTGTATATCTTAATTAGGTTTAGTTATTTGGGCATTGGATCATGTTACTTTGCTAACTTCCCTCTCATATTTATGCATGCACCCTTATTGTTTTTATTTTTTTATTTTTATTATTATCTTTTTTTATTTAATTAATTTAAATTAGTAGTTAGTTAATTGATTAGTTGATTATAGTCTTAATTATTTATTTGCTTTTTGTTAAGTGGATTTATTTGACTATTTATTTAGTCGATCTCATGTGCTTAGTACTTTAAATAGGAAATTTCTCTATCCATGTCATTATTTCACATGTGAATAATCACACTTGACATTTTGCACAATTTCAATTTCGCCGCATGTTAGTTTAGGCTCATATCATTTTTGCTCGGTTTCTTATAGAGTAATTCCTACATGAATCCACTTTAAGTTAGTTTAGAACTAAATTCAGTATTCTAATTTTTGATTTGTTTTTGGTCCCCTGCCTTTTTCTTGGGCTTTCTTAGAATGAGCTCCTTGTTTGTTTATATTTACTTATTTAACAAGCTTGTATTTTAATCGCTTCATTATATCTCCATTCGATAAAATATACCCCAATTCCCATGACGTGTAATAATTTTACCGGTTTCCTTTATTTTTGTTCTAGTTGCATTAGTTAATTGTTAATTCAAGATTAGTATAAAATCAACCATTTTCAAACAAAAAAAAGAGCAAAAGAATAAAAATAAACGCTCGATCCAACTTCGAGTAATTTTCTCAAATCAAATCATTTCAAACCATTTCAATTATCCCAACTTCTTAACATTTCACATTCAAATCATTTTCAAACCCTTAAACCAACCATTTTTGTAAACGATAATCAAATGCTTGATCCATCGTCAAGCTCTTTCCTAAAATGAGAATCCAAAACACTTAATTCTTATTGAACATTTTTCAATAAAAATGGAAAAAGAATGGGGTGGATACCACGAGCTATAGAGGCTAGATACGAGATGGATATCTCGTCCATCTGAGTTCTTATTATCACTCAAAACTTTCAAATGCGACTTTCACAAACCTTTTTTATCAATCAAAAACCTCAAAACACCTAAAAATATCAAACCCTTTTGAAAATAAGATGGAAGAGAAATATGGTGGATACCATGAGCTCTAGAGGCTAGGATTCAAGATGGATATCTCGCCCATCCAAGCTCTCACCATCATTCAAAATACATCTAACACATCAAAATCTTTTCTCGCCGTCACACAATGATCTTCAAACCCTTTTCACAAATGAAAGTTATATTGTCTCGAGACGATGCAAAACAATGCTTCATCCACAAATGTGTGAATTAAGATAAGTGACGTTTTCCCATGAATGTTGATATGTAGAAATTCATTCAATATGATGCAAACGTCTTTTCCTCAAACTGTTTTGGATAATAAGTGTTTCCCATCGATTGAGACAAAATAACTTTCACTAAAATCGACAAATAAATAAACATTTTCTAACCATAACTACATAGCCTTGAGTTCTCCATAACACCCGGAGATACGTATGAGCGAGATTCAAAGTCTCGTCAGGCCCCCTAATAAAAAATAAAAAATTTAGTTATATTATTTCCTCTTTTAATAACTCTAGAAGTCTAACATTTCAAAGTAAACACTAATGCGTATAACTAGCTAAATGTCTCCCATTGAGTACAACAGAGGTGAATGGTGCCAATACCTCCCCCTTACGTAATCGACTCTCGAACCTAAATTTGGTTGTGACGACCATATCTTAGTCGTTCTTTTAGGGGTTTTATCGATATTTTCCTTTCCCCTATTTGGAAATAAATAAAGTTCGGTGGCGACTCTGTTATTCTATTCCATGAACACGCGATTGTGCTTTACGAGGCCGTGCTCTCATTGTTTAGAGGTATGACAACCATGTTTTGAATCACGACACTACTATTAAGGATCATGGCCATAATTTCATGGTCCTCTAGCTTTCTTTTATTGGAAAGAATCTATTTTAAGAATTTATCATAGAAGGGAATTTGAGTTAGTGTCTCGGTGAAAGGCACGTCGAGGTTGATATTTTTGAATTGGGCCTCCATTTTGGATTTCACAAGCCTTTGTGGGAAAGAAAGAATAGGTTTTTAGGAAGGAGGATCAATATAGGGTGCTTCCTTCTCAACCTCTTCAACGACCTCCTTTTTAGGTGGTGTTGGCACACTCTCTTCAACCTCTATATCTCTCTCCATAGAAATACCCACTTGCTTACAACTACAGGTTGTCACGACCTTAAGATGTCACTTAACATATTCTTTGGGTTGCCCCGAAAATGATCAAGGAGGGATGGAAGAAGCAGTTTATTGTTGTGCTACTTGGGAGATTTTAGTCTCCAATATTTCGGTATGACTGAAAAGATTGTCAACCTTAGTGTCCAAGTGCCTAAGCGCCTCATTGGTGAAGAGGTTTTGATTTTTAAACTCATCGTTTTGACGGGTTTGCGTCAACACGAAATTTTCCATAAAAAGTTCAAGGTTAGATTTCTTAGGCTCAATTGGTGTAGATTTTTGGAAACCCAGAGGTCTCATGGCTTTTTAGGGTTTTTTGTTCCTATAAGAGAAGTTAGGGTGATCACGACACCCCGATTTATAGGTGCTGGAGTACGAATTGTTCCGCTGGTTATTGTTCATAAAGTTTGCATTTTCTTGGGTGGATCCTCCCGTGAGGATCATTTGACAATCTCTATCAGTATGCCCATTAACTCCGCATATCTCACAGTAGAGAGTAGCAGGGGCAACATAAGCAATAAGGGCTTGAATAACATGTGTGGAAGGTGCGTCACTTAGGTTATTTATCTTTTGGTAAAAGGCATCCACCTTAGCATTCATATGGTCAAACACATTAACCTCATAAAGACCATCGATCTTAGGGGTTGACCTAGCGGTAACTTGTCGCACGCTTCCTCGTGAGTGGTGGTTTTTTGCCATCTCTTCTATCAAGTTATAAGTTACATCTTAAGGACTATTCATTAGGGCTCCGCCAAAAGCTGCATCTAAGGCCAACCTTGTGGATTAAAGGACACCATTGTAAAAGGTGTGAATAATCATCCATTTCTCAAGCTCATGAAAAAGGTATAGTCTTAACAAATCTTTATACCACTCCCACACATCAAACAAGGATTCTCCATCTTCTTACCCGAGGTTGTTAATCTCATTCCTAATTTGGGCCATTTTGCTTGGCAGAAAGTATCGTGCAAGAAATGCCACTTTCAATTGGGTCCAAGAAGTAATAAAATTGGAGGGCATGGCTTGAAGTCAAGCCCACACACGTTCTCTTACAGAAAAGGGAAAAAAATCAAAGATGGATGGAATTTTGGTCAACACCATTGGCCTTTATAGTATTACAATTAGCAACAAAGATAGAAAATGAAGATTCGGATTTTCTGAAGGTAAACAACAAATTGGTTTTGTTACACCATACCAATAAAAAAAAGGTTTTACTTCAAAATTATTAGTCGTAATCGGCGGGTGCACAATACTATAATGCAATTTCTCTTTAGTGGGAATTGCATAATCTTTAAGGGGATTAGTATCAACCGGGTCAACCATAACTTGTAATCTAAGATTTCAATGTCTCTCGAGTAAGAAACCCTTGATTTCCTCACGGGCTCAACTAAGTTTCCAACATAACGAATTCTTCGCATACAAGAGCAGCGATAACCACATAAAAAAACACAATGAAAAAAGCAGAAAAATAAGCTTTAGTATATAGGATGATCAAAGAGAAATTCAAAATTAAATGCAATTGGTCCTCGACAATGGCGCCAAAAACTTGATGCAACCGCAAGTGCACGACTGTGCGAAATAATAAAAGATATCGAACCACATATACAAATGGCTTTAATTATCGAATTCTTTCATATCGGTGTATATCTAGAGACATTGAAATTATGTATTTTAGTACAACAACTTAAATGAAAAGCACTTAAATAAAAACAACTTATTCATAAAATCACTTAAATCTCAATTAGGGCAAGTCGGACCCGGGGTTATGGTTCTTACTCTAACACAATCGCACGATATGTGTTACTTCTATTACGAGAATTTTGTATAAATTATAGAAAATAGATAAATATGGGCAATACCCGCTTTCGCCAGCATATTGCCCTATGGACGACAAATAATCTGTCTATTTTTGCACGACCGAATTATTCTTCGATGATTTGTTACTTTTGCTTAGCTATTGACACATATCCTTTCATACTACTGTCGATACCTGAGAACCACTTACTTTCGTAACGAAGTTGGAATGCACATACTCAGATTATAAAATAAGTTTAAACTAAAATTCTTATAATCGATAGTGACGAATCATACAAGAGGTCATAAGATAATCCTCATAACCCCTTGTCCCTAATGGACTACCCACTCATGGTGAGGGAAAACACAATCAAATTGGTATTCAACATTGAATTCATATTAAACAATTACAATAGATGAATAATTGAAGAAGAATGAATAAGGAAACTTGAATTAAGATTAAGTTTTGATCCATAATTGCTCCCTTGGAGACTTGAGTTACAGAGAAAAAGAAGAATAAAATACGTAGAAACTTTCTGGAATAAAATCCCAATCCTGAAACTCATAACAGGCGATGATTTTTATAGAAAAAAAGTAAAATTGCACACAATCCTTGGTTTAGTCACTATTCGATAAGATTTGCATCAGATCAAATAGTGCTTAAGAACCGCAATAAAAGAGAATCAATCCAAATAAGGAACACAAAACAAATCTTCCTCGCACTCCTGCTACGGCCCGCAGTAGTTGCTACGACCCGTAGAAGTTGCTACGGATGGCCATAGCAGGCGTTTGCCTTTTGTACTGTGAGATGATTGTGGGAGATCCCTAGGGTGATTTGATGTTATGGCCCATAGCAGCTGCTACGGGTGGCCGTAGCAGCTCCTTGGTTTTACTATGGAGAAAACTTATCTTTTTTTTTTGTTTAGCTTGTTTTGTATCCCTATTGGTCTTGGATGCTCATATGGCCCTAAAAATAGCAAGAATGCATAAACCAAAGCATAAAACTTTGTAATTGGAAGTAAACTTATCAAAATGCAATAAAATATTAAAAGAAAACGACTAGATATAATGACCAAAATAGATATTTGATGATTGGTTTATCTCAAGAACTAAATTCAATGTTCTCAAGAGTATCGCACTCCCAAGAATAAAACAAATAACATGACCACTTACAAAACTCTTTCTCACAAGCACTGAGGAAACTTTAAGTTAAAGATATATTTTCTAGAGAGAGGGAATAAGAAATTGGAAATATAAATCGTTGGAAAGTGGTGTGAAATGAATAAGATATCTCAAGAAGCAAACTCAATTTTCTCAAGAGTATCGCACTCCCAAGAGTTAAACAAACAACACGACCACTTATAAAACTCTTTCTCACAAGCAAAGTTTCACTCACAAGCACTGAGGCAACTTTAAGTGAAAGAAATATTTTCTAGATAGAGGGAGAGATAAATTAGAAAGATAAATTCCAACGAAAATGTAAATCGTTAGAGAGTGGTGTGAAATGAATAGGATGCGAGCCTATTTTATATATGAGTTGGAAAAACAAAAAAAAGGAAGTAATCCATGAGCAAAATTGATATGCCATTCGATTGGCTCAAGGCCCAATTAGTTAGTCTAGTCATTTTTTATTGATTACCTCGCCCAACATGGAAATATTTGATATAGATATGTTACAAGTCATTAAGGTGCTGTCCTAATCACTTAGTTAATCGATTAGGCCCTCTCCAATTGATTAACTTAATGCTTCAATCAATTGGAAGACTCATAAAACTTCTCCCAATCGATTGTCTTGAGTCCTAGTCGATTGGTTAGTTAAAAAATGCTTCAAATGATTGTGGATAACTTCTTAATCACTTTGCTTCGTTTTGAAAACAATTATAAGTAGTCTTTTATGTGTGTGTGTGTGTGCGCGCGCATGTGTATGTGTATGTGCATGTGAGCTGCCTTAGAACTTAAGAGTTACTTCCTTACTTTTACAAAACTTTGCCCAATGAGACAAACATAAAAACTTGACACAACTTGGCGAACTTTCACACATTATATGAGACTTCAAGATTCTTTGTTGGACACATCAATTATATAATCACTTCAATCTTGAGTCTCTTTTCTTAATGAGGGTTTGGGATATTTTACTAGTTGGTTCACCATCATTAGAGTCTTGCGAGTTATTACCACCGACTCTAATATCACAACTATTTATGTTGTCGTCAACAAAACACCGACTCTAATATCACAAATATTTACGTTGTCGTCATCAAAACTTCAAAGATGATCTTTTGCAAATTTATTAACTTTATATCTGCAAGCACGTAGATCCATAACTAGAAGATAAAAAAACATCAATAAACACAAAAATATCAACAAACAAGATTCAAGGCTATAAGATGAATACAATTTTGACTTCTTTCATATAGGATTATGATGATGTACAATAAGAATTCAAATATAATCATAATGTTATCATTGGGAAAATTCTTTTTGAGAAACCCATACATAAAAACTCGTTCAATTTTGGCTTAGTGGGAATCTGATGCGATTTCGTGGGTATCCGAACTTCGAAAATTAAACTTGGCCTCAATAGAATTACCATGGATAATCATATGGATGTAAAACTTATTATGAAAGGATACCCTTGGTTGTTCCAGAAATTTTGGTTGGCGGTGCAACCTTGGGATTCAAAGATCAATCATAATCAACTATCTTTCAACAAGGTTCCTACATGGATCCAAATATGGGAAGTCCTTGTAAAAATCAAAACTAGGAAGATGGGAGAAAAAAAATGAGCAATTTTGGGAAAAGTTCTTGAATTGAATCTTTTCATGTACCCTAAAAGGATCACCATCATTAAAGTTAATATTCGGCTAGATGTTACTAAGCCTTTCAAACCTGGCATGCACATTGGGAATGTGAAAGACAGTACACCATGTATAAATTTTAGATATAAAAAATTGTCAGGATTTTGCTTCAACTGTATTATAATTGGGCATTGTGAAGAGTTTTACCAACAAAAGTCCCAAAAAAGCACATAACCTAATGTAAAAAAACTGTTTGAGCCTTGACTTAGATCATCAAAATTTGACAAGCGTATCATGGAACAATATAAAAACAAATACAATAGTAATCCTATGCCGTCACCCGATTATGGTGTCTATAGCCATATTCCCGAGGCCATGTTAAAGCGATTGGGCCTTTAGTCATCAGAGTCTTCTATTGGAAAACAACCACGAAGGTATTGAGGACAAATTGAACACATACCTTCACCCTCAAATATGGAAGAAAAACATAAACAAGCTTTTTAATTAAGAGCTCAATATTAACGATAAGCCCGACTAGATGCAAGATGATAGAGAATCATAAGCTTACAAGCAGGACAACACGAAACAAACCATAAGAAACATCAATGTTGACGAGAGCCTTGTCACCACTCACACAAATGCCAACCCTGTCATAATTGAAGATTGGAACTTGGGAGTTATATTCCATGACATATACAACAACACAATCGTATAAATTATGTGGACTAAAAAAAGGGTACAATAACCCTCTCACAGTTGAGAACCAAGCCATTATCAACACAATTTAGATAGCTTGAATCATGGTTTTAACTATGATTCAAGTGATAACAGATTGTAAAATGATAATGGACGAAGTTGAGAAGAAAGGTGAGAATGCCACTAAAAGACATATCTCACATTGGTTATCAAATCAACCAAATTCAAAAAACCCTAAAAGACTTTGTAATGAGTAAGATACGATTTATGAGAAAAGAGCATAAAGGTCAGACCGACAATCTAGCCCAAAGAGTCTCGACAAAAATAAAACAAGGCTTGACAAGCCCAATCCGAATGTACTATATAGCTTTTGCTAACACTTATCAATATAATTTGATTTTATTGCTTAGAAAAAATTATTACTAGACACATACATATAAAAAAGGTGTTGTCATACTTGGTTCGTGCAAGTCATGTTTTTCCAACCACATCAAATGATGTGGCCACACATGATTAGTTCATGCAATTTATATTTTCTATATTAATATATCGAGAAAATTATATCCATTATCTATCAAGAAAATTATATCCATTTGAATTATTGAAGAAATGGGCCCAAAATAAAGGGGTAGCCCAATTTTAAATCACTTTCCAGTGTCTACCCTAATTTCCTCATCGCGTTTACTTTTCGCCACCGCACCTCAGACCAACCAGATCATTTCTTCCATCTCCGATCAGCTCAACGCTTTCCCGACTCCGTTTTCCGGTAACGATTCAACATACAGTGTAATTGTCCCAAACTTCCAGTTTTTCTGGTCTGAAAGTCGTCGGAGGCCGGGGTTTCGGGATTCCCCATCGCAAATTAGGGGAATCAGATTACGCAAACCGAGACAAAATTCAGTTTCCAAATTCTCGTATCAGATCGATCCATTCACCTTTTTCGTGATCTTCCTCTCGCGATCGCAAGTGTGAAGTATTGTGCTTATTTTGTTACTGTTTTGATGGTTTAATAATGAATTATGTTTAAGCTGATGCGGTTTATTCAACGTGTTATCGTATTCAGGTTGGTGATTGGTTTCAAGGAGAAGACTCTACACACTGTTCTTGTCGCGGGGATGAATTGTTGCCTGATCTGTTGAAATTCCTGCAATGTCCGGTTTACTTAATGTATTCTCCTTATGCCATGTAGAACAAGCAATATACAATTTTTATCAGTTATCTTATCATCAACAGCAAATTGCTATGATTTAGAAGTTAGAATTTTGTCAATTTCATTGAATACCTTGTTTAATAATGCTAGATCAGGATTTATATGACTTCTTCCTCTGTTTTTAGTCTGATATTTAAGCTTATTTAGATATTCTGTTAAGATTCTAGCTTGATCAATCATATTTGGTGTATCGTTTTTGTTCATTCTTGTGTATTGCATGCTTACATTCTTTGATATTTACTTATAATTAGAATGTTTTGCCAACATTTTGATATATTAGATACCAATTCAAGTATTAGTTTATGTAGTGAGAGAATAACATGGATGATGTGGAATGATAAACCTGTAGTAGGTCTCTATGGTAGAAGGATAAACCTATTAACCAATTCAAGTATTAGCTTATGTAGTGAGAGACCAATAAATCTAGAGTATTCTGTGGGGCACTCCCCTAACTTTGATTTTTGATACAAGACAAGGAAATATGGGTATTATAATTACCGCAAAAAATCTGAATGACATTAGTCATCTCTAAGGTAGTTTTTATCTATAGTTACTAAAGATAAAATCTTAAACAAATCCTAATTAAGTAGTATAAAATCCTACCCAAAATTGAATTCTATCAAGAAGACTCAATGATTCCTAATCATTTTTTTAGGACTGTCTAAAAATTACTTATTTTGTAAAATTTCTATCTGCTATGTAGATCATGCTTTATGCATATTTGATCTATCACATAAATGAATGCAACTTTTTTTTTATAAATTTTTTATATTCATAATCATATTATAATTATTGTTGTTGTTGCTGTTGTTATTCTTATTCTTATTGTTTTTGTCAGATATCGATTTATTTTTATGGCCTTTCATTCACTGTTGATGTAATTATAACAGAGCTGTGTTTGCAGTCTTCTCTGAACGGATCTGCTTCAAATCTTCCAGACGGTGCTGGGCGTTCTTTTACTACATCATTCTCTAGTCAGTCTGGTGCAGCCTCGCCAATTTATCAGCACACTGGTGGGAATATTGTGCTGGAATCAATCTTTTTAATCCCCTCCTTTATTTAGTTTCATAATCACTACCTAATTTGCTGCAGGAGGTATTCAGGGGTTGCACAACATGCACGGGAGCTTTAACATTCCTAACATGCCTAGTACACTTACATCAAGAAACTCATCATTAAACAGCATGCCATCTGGAGCAGTTCAGCAACCTACATCAAGTCTTTCTAGTGGAAGATTTTCATCAAATAATCTACCTGCTGCTCTGTCACAGGTACATATGATTGCCTGTGTTTGAACATCTCGAGAATAATTGCTGAGCTATTGAGCATACTTATCTGTTCTGTCTTTCATTATCTTTCTACTGGTGTATATATTTGCAGCTATCTCATGGAAGCTCTCACGGACATTCAGGAGTCAACAGTAGAGGAGGTATAAGTGTTGTAGGAAATCCTGGATTTAATAGTAACACAAATGGAGTTGCTGGTTCTATTCCTGGGATTCTTCCAACTTCTGCTGCAATTGGTAACCGTAATGCTGTTCCAGGATTGGGAGTATCCCCAATTTTGGGAAATGCAGGTCCGAGGATAACAAGTTCGATGGGGAACATGGTTGCTGGGGGAAACATTGGGAGGATAAGCTCTGGAGGATTGTCCATTCCTGGTCTTGCTTCACGTCTAAATTTAAATGGAAGCAGCGGATCTGGCGGCTTAGGCGTGCAAGGACAAAATCGATTGATGAGTGGCGTGCTTCCTCAAGGTATGTATTTTTGTATTCACAACAAGTTCAGTAAAATGACGTGGAAGTATTATTTCTCATAAGAAATATCCAGTTATATTGAGGTATCTTCATATTTTAGGTTGAGAATTTTTTCAAAAGAGTTAGAATATAGATATTAAAGTGATGCATTCTTTTGTTTATATAAATTTTTACATATAAAGTTATATTTATCCAGGGAAATATAGTACTATACTACACTGCACTTTTTTTTTCACGGATGAACTTTTCAAATGTTACCAACTTAATTATCTTGGATACAATTTCTCCTAAGAAATATCCAAATATATTGAGGTTATCTTCATATGTTTAGTTGAGATCTCTTTCAAAAGAGTTAGAATCTAGATATTAAAGTGATGCAAACTTTGTTTATATATATTTTTTTACGTATAAAATTATATTTATCCGGGAAAATATAGTAGTATACTACACTTTACTCTTTTTCACGCACGGGTTTTTCATATCTTACCAACTTTATTATCTTGGATACAATTTTCTTACTATGCACTCTGTTGCATTTTATAATCTGAGTTTTCATTTTTGAATCTCATGAAGCTATGTTGTACTTCTTTCTGATAAAGCCAGACCTTCTCATGTTTTGATTCAGGATCTCCTCAGGTAATTTCAATGCTAGGAAATTCTTATCCAAGTGCTGGAGGTCCACTTTCACAAAGCCATATTCAAGCAGTACATCACTTGAACTCTATGGGAATGTTGAATGACTTGAATTCCAGTGACAGTTCACCCTTTGACCTCAATGACTTCCCTCAACTATCAAGTCGTCCTAGTTCTGCTGGAGGGCCTCAAGGACAGTTGGGTGTGTAATGGAAAATTTTATTTTGCTTATTATAGTATTCACCATCTACAATAAAGAATAAACAATAATGTAATCTATAAATTTCAGGCTCTTTACGAAAACAGGGTCTTAGTCCTATTGTACAACAAAACCAAGAGTTTAGCATTCAAAATGAAGACTTCCCAGCTTTACCAGGATACAAAGGTACTGTTTATAATTTGACTGATCTTTGTTTGCTAATTGGTTACATATTTTGTTCGAAAACTTTCGTTGCTCAGCTGTGTTATTTTCTTGTTTTTGGGGTTATAGACTTTAGAGTGAAATATATACTCTTCCTGGGGGTTATATGCTTTTTAACTTCATAATGTTGTGCAGAATGCATCAATGTTTTGTCTCCATTTGCTTTTCATTTTTGACAGGAATTATAACAGTTCCTTGCATTAATGTTTTTTATATATCTGTGTGACCTGTCATACATTTAGCAAATATGCTTTAATGGTTCATATTGTTGAAGAGGAGTGAAAGATTTATGATGTTTGCACTGGAACATTTCATGACTTGTTGGAAGTAACATCTCAGTAGTCTGTCTCTGATGACATTTTTATTATTTTTGGTCATCTTCATTCGCAGAACTGAGAAATCTAATTTACAGAGGTTAGTCAGTTGGTTTTGTGCATTTGTTTTTATCATAATATTTGTACACAGGTGGTAATGGAGAGTTTACTATGGATATGCATCAGAAAGAACAACTTCATGACAATGCTATGTCAATGATGCAGTCACAGCATTTCTCCGTGAGTTTCATACAGTAAATAATTAAGATACATTTTAAGTGTTTTTATCGTTGTTTATGATATTATTGGACCTAAATCTGATCTCAGTCCTACCTGGATTCTTTCTGCAGATGGGGAGGTCTGCCGGTTTCAGCTTGGGAGGATCTTATTCATCACATCGTACTCAACAGCAACAGCAGCATACTCCTTCTGCCAGTAACAGTGGTGTCTCTTTTTCATCTGTGAACAATCAAGATCTTCATCTGCATGGGTCGGACGTTTTTCCGTCTCCAAACTCTACGTATCATTCACAGGTACAGTCTTTCCTAAATGTAAATGAGGAGGAACTCGCTTGTGTGAGAATACATCTCTATTTTAAAACTTTTTATGTGACATTAGGTTTCCAATTGAGCTGAAATTCCATATTCCCATCAAAGCATGTTTCTGACGTTCTAGTTACTTCTGGTTTTTGGTTTAGACCAGCGGACCTCCTGGCATTGGATTAAGGCCACTAAATTCTCCAAATAATGTTTCTGGTACGGGTTCATATGACCAGCTCATCCAGCAGTATCAACAGCACCAGAATCAGTCCCAATTTCGCCTTCAGCAAATGTCAGCTGTAAATCAGACCTTTAGGGATCATGGCATGAAGTCTATGCAAACTGCACAACCAGCTCCTGATCCATTTGGTTTGCTTGGCTTGTTAAGTGTAATCAGGATGAGTGATCCTGATCTGACATCTCTTGCTCTTGGAATTGATCTTACAACACTCGGATTAAATTTGAATTCATCAGAAAATCTTCACAAGACTTTTGGGTCTCCTTGGTCAGAGGAACCAGCTAAGGGTGATCCAGAGTTTAGTGTGCTTCAATGTTATTATGCTAAACCACCTCCTGCCCTACACGTGAGGCGCTCTTTCTTTTCCTTTATTTATTTTCACCGTTCTTTATATATTTTCTTCTTTTTATTTCGTCTAAATATTTTATGTGATGCAGCAAGGGTATTTTGCAAAGTTTACTTTGGATACATTGTTTTACATATTTTACAGGTGCCTATTGAAACCAATCCTATCACTTTCACTATGCTTGCATGTTATTATATTTACAGTAGTAGTAATTTAAATTTGGTCTTTCATTGCAGCATGCCTAAAGACGAAGCACAACTATATGCAGCGAATGAACTGTATGAATTCTATCAATTCATATACACCCTTGTCGTGTTATCCTTTTGTTTTGTTTTATTTGTATTTGGTCTTGTTTTCAAGTTATTCTCGGATAACTACGCCCATAGATTCTTGGCAAGAGTTTTTAATTTGAAAATAAGCAGCGGTTTAATGAGTTGCTACATGGTTATAGCAATCAACCATTCCAAAAATCTTATCCATTCACCCACTGGATATTCTTTTAACTTGAATCATTGTCAGTTTTTGTATCAATACAAAAATTACTAACAAGCTATGGCTGTTGCTCTCAGGTACAAACGAGGCTGGTTTTATCATAAAGAGCATCGCATGTGGTATATAAGAGTGCCTAACATGGAGCCGCTTGTCAAAACAAACACATATGAGAGAGGATCTTACCACTGTTTTGATCCAAGCACTTTTGAAACTGTCCGGAGGGTGAGTTTCTTGAACACACCGCCGTCATTCTTCTGTTATGTTATTTATTTACAAAGTAATTGTCCTGTTTATGCTTCTAATGGACAAACTTCTTGCAGGATAATTTTGTTCTTCATTATGAAATGGTGGAAAAGAGACCGTCTTTACCGCAACATTAAGGAGCACATAGCAAACCTTCAGTGTAAAGCTTTTTATGTATCAATATAATTTGTTATTATGGAAGCCATTTTATTTAAATACATTAGTGTAACTTTAATCTGGCGTTTCTCTTATCTTGTGGCCCAATTATTGTAGTTATTAGAGTAGATGCGAGGTTAACCTAACCTAGCTTTCTCTGTCTGTCAAACACATATATCTAAATATATTGTATGCAGTGCCTGGTAGTTTGACCCATACACAAATGAAGTTTTTTTAATATGTTGTGGAGAGGAACATGGCTCTTGAATAGTGAAATAAAACGGATTAGCTCGTGTTTTTTTCTTCAATTATCAGTATACACAGATTATGGAAAAGAAATGATTACATTGATGTTATTAGATTAGAAGCTGCTTTTACCACAAGATCGGAACTCCCAATTTTTCAATTCTTGCATGACATGATTTCCGATGTAGTCATTCTTATTGATAATACCCTGTCTTCAAAATCAGTTTTGCAGAACATGAAAACTGCAGAACAATGATCTTTAGCAGTAATGAAATTGAACAGGTGCTTCTGTCAATGCCTGAATCTTGTGATAAAAGCTCGGGGAATCTTTGTGTTTTGTTTTGTTGATCTTTTAGATTCTGACAGCAGCTGAAGGAACTCCAATCAATGGCCATGGTCTGTAAATTTTATAAAAGATAGGGCCTGTATGACTTATCAAAGGAGGGATGAGTACAACATGCAAAATAATTAACCGACCCGAAGAAACACAAGGGGTCATTGTGAGCGAGGGATACACCATCTTGCAATCTCAAGACTTTTAGACGTTGGAATAGTCCGCGCAACCCAAGGGCGTTTTCGAGTCCATCTTAGTGAAACGTGGTATGTGGATGATATGTGTTGACTATTGGGCTTTGAACAAGGCGACTATTTCAGTTAAGTTTTCCATTCCCTTCATGGAAGATTTGTTGGATGAGCTCCAGAGAGTGTTTTTTTCTCAAAAAATATCCTCAAATCCGGGGTATCAGAAGAAGTACACAACTGTATTTCAGACCCATGAAAGACATTACGAATGATGTTTTTAAGCATCTTTTGCGTAAGCTTGTGATTGTTTTTTAATGATATACTAGTGTATAATACTACTAAGAGGGACATATGCTACACCCGAGTAAAGTCCTGCAAATTCTCTTGAATAAAAAATTGGTTGCAAGCCAAAATACATGCTATTTATCTCAACGTTTGGTGGAATATTTAGGCCACTTTATTCTTAATGAAGGAGCAACCATGGATCCAACTAAAAAATCACATGTTTTCTTCAATTGTCGGAAGTAACTAATGTAATAGAGACAAAGAAGCAGTGAGGTTACCAATTTGACATATTTTATAAGTCAGTTTGAAAAATAAAAGGGATGATATCTTGTCTCATATGCATGACAACATTGAGTTGCATTTGTTGGTGCATTATCCAGTGTCGGGGAGACTATTGAATTACTTGAAGAGGAGCATAAGGATGGAGTCTTTAAGAACATCATTGTTGCCTTAAGAATGAGAACCAACTAAGTTTGGATCACCGAGGGGTTTTGTTTTATAAAGAAAATTTGGTTTTAGCTCTTTAAGAACATCATTGTTGCCTTAAGAATGAGAAAATAGTTTGGATCACCCCAACCAGTTTAATATGGTTTGGGATGAAGAAATGTGTGGCGGTTGTACCCTGTGCCAACCACTTCTAATTCAATATCAAATTTGGAATGATATTTCAATGAATTTTTATTATTGGATTATTAAATTCTAAGGCTCATGAGGCACTAATGGACAAGCTATCCAAATATGCACACTTTATTCCAATGAAGCTATTGGAGAGATCGAGGAAGTCAAGAGTACTAGCATGTGTCTAGTTTTTGATGGAGGCATATGTCTAGTTTTAGATGGAGATGTGGATCTCTCTCTCTCCCTCGTCATGGTTAGATTCAGTGGGGGAGTGGAAGTGAGATTCTAATATGAATCAAGACATTTGTAGAGGAGATTGTTGAATTCAAATTTGAGTGGTTAAATCTCACATTGAATAGAAATGTAGGAAATGTTGAATTTATAAGAAAGGTGATTCATATAGCTTATTCCTTAAAGTTTTGGGTGAAGATATGATGTCTCCCTCTTCTGTGGTCATGAAACATTGGTTGTTCTCGTCTTCTCCGGTCTACCCAACAAATGGTATCAGAGCTATGACTCAGCTTGGTGGGGAAGCGGGAGATGGATCATGTGTTGGATCCTGTTATAGGATGTGGAAAATTATTGGATGCATGTGTGAGTGGTTAAGTCTTATATCGTATATGAGTGAGTGAAATGTTAGATTTATAAGAGAGGTCACTCATATACCTAATACCTTAAGGTTTTGGGTGGATATGTGACGTCTCTCTTATGGTCTTAGCATTGGTGATGTGTTGTTGCTTCTGTTTTTTTCGGACTCTCTAACAAGTGGTATAAGAGTCAGGGTTAGACTCAGTGTAGGATAAAAGCGAGATCCTTGTAGGAGTCAAGAATTTTGTGGAGGAAATTGTTGAATTCAAGTGAGTGATTAAATCTCACATCGATTAGGATGAGTGAGTATGTGGTGTAAAGACTTTTCGAATCTTAGTCTATTGACAATGTCAATTCTTCCCAAACTCTCCAACAAATAATATTAGAGCCATAATTTATCTTAATGATAAAATTGTGGAATTGTCATGTTGGTTATCACAATACTCTAACACACGTCACCATACTCTTTTATTATAGATTCCATTAAATTTTAAATTTATGCGATACCCTCCTGATTTGATAGAATTTATATAAATTTTAACCTAGAGAATAAAAATGTTATATATATACAAGCACTTTAACTCAAAATCTATATCTAAAAACTAAGTTCAACTATGATTTTATCAAGACCCGATTGTACAATCACTTTAACTCAAAATTTATATCTAAAAGCTTAAAATCAGACGATTTTTCGAGTTAAAAAGAGATTTTACAACCCCTATTGGAATTAATGAGAGATACACATTTAAAATTCCACCTTAGTTGTATATAGTTCCATCAAGTTAGGTGCTTTACATTAGAAAAGAAGAAAATGAATTAAAAAAAAAGAATGTTATAATAGTATAACTCTCCTAAATAGCATACATTTTCTTAAAGTCATTGTTTATCAACTCAGAATCTGATAAAGCAGTCACAGAGAATGACTTTGCACTGCTATCCAATGAGGATCTCCTCATGTTCTTCAAATTTTTTGTCTCAATTCTATGCCTAATCACCCAATAACACATAGTTCCCAACGTTGTAGCCATTATAGTTGTCCCTATAATGGTAACACCAATTGCCAACCATCTTTCTTCCTTTCCAACCACAACAAATGACAATGCCAAAAATGCCACAGAAATAAGCACACAAGCTAACCACATTAGCTTATTAATAATAGCCATCATTTGTTTCTTTGCTTTGCTTTCTATAACAACGACCGAAGTTTGAACAATCACAACGGCTAGAGAAATGAAGAGCGCGATTGAATCAAACACGAAGAAAATTATAAACGATACTTCTGGCGCTATATTCGCTTCACCGAGTGCCATCCCCGGTGGAATATTGTTTGGATCGTCCACAAATTGACCAGGGACGGTGAAAATCGCGGCAAATGCAACCGTTGCTATTAGTACTGCAACAACGGTTGTTGAGTTTATTGCGTTGTCGAGTCCTTCTGTATGCATTTTGTTGATCCGTTTCGCGATTCCTTGGACGCGCTTTCGCGTTTGTCGAGTGTGTTCTAGTTGGTAATGTACCTCGTTCTTTATGTCGCTTACCGTTTGTTTTAACTCGCGAGCCGTTGTAGTTGTTCCTTGTGGTTTTATAGTTTTCGCACTTTGAACGCCATGTTCTAATAGAATGGCTCTAACATCTTGGTTCCCTATTTTCTCAGCAGTGTCTACCGCGGTTTCGCCTGATCTATTAACAGCATTTGTATCTGTTTCCTTTTGTGCTAACAGCATCTTTACAATCTGCACAAAAAAATCACAAACTTGATTAAGTGCTTATTAAATAAGCGCTTATCGTATAACTTAACTATAAGCTATATGATTTACCTGAGCCCTGGCTTTCCTGGTTGCTATATGCAATGCGGTGTTTCCTTTAGTATCAACCATGTTTATCGTCGAAGGATCGGCTTTTATCAACTCTTCCACTACCTCAAGATTTTGTCCCTTAACAGCCATGTGAAGTGCTGTTTGTCCCTTTTTATCAACCCTTATTGCAACACCAGGCTCTTTCTCAAGAAGTGCTTTCACAACCTCCAAATGTCCGTTTCTCGCGGCAGAATGAAGAGCGGTTTTACCGTTACTTTTAGCAATGGTTGCTAAGCTACTTCCTGCTTCCAATAGGAATTTTACTATATCAATATGTCCTTGTGCTGCGGCTGTGTGCAAAGCTGTTGTGTTTGATGGATCCACTGTCATTGACAATTCCGGATGAACTTCCATTAGGATCTTCAATATATCTGCAACCACACGTCAGAATGGAATGTGTCTCAGATAGACTCCGATACCATCTTAGAATTTGAGTCGAGTCTAATTCAACATTACAAAACCGATGAAAAACATACCTATATCTCCTTGTTTAGCAGCGATATGAAATGCATCAAAACCATTTCTTGCTTTAATTGCCGCCTCAGCGAGATCATAATACTGAATCATTTCCCGAACAACATTGACGTAACCATATTCAGCAGCAACATAAAGAGCAGTTTCACCATCTTGATTTTGCCTAGCCAATAATTCAACCAACTCATCTCCTTCAGCATCTTTAAGGGTTTCTTTCACAACTTCTAAATTCCCCGCTCTTGCCGCAGAATGCAAATGTGTATCATCTCTTTTTCCTGTCAATTGTTTCGTCATTTTCTTCCTCGGCGTGCTCACAGACATAACCTGTGTCTGCGCCATTGGTGACACCACTTTGATTTCACCCATCTTCAAATTTCCTATCTTTTGATGCATACTTGTTATATGTCAAAACCTTCAAGCAAAACCACACAAGGTTCTTTCACATGATCATCAAAATCATTGTGGAATCTGATAAAAACACAAATGGGTTAAAAATGATTATATTCTTAAGAAACAAAACAACCCAAAAAAAGGTAAAATGGGTTCATTCATTGTATTGGTTGAATGATGATGATTATGGAAAATGTAACGAAATGGGTGAGATGGAAAAAGAGAAAAGAAAGAAACTTGAAGAAGAATTAAACCTGGGGTTGGAGAAAGAACCTTCTCAACCCTTATGGTATATAGCTTCTTTCTAGCAAGCAACCGTGAAAACTATAACATTTTGAAGGAAACAAGTTTTGCAAAGGTGGTTGGTTATGGTGTCGGAAAAATCTATGTTTGAGAGAGAGAGAGAAAGAGAGACAAAAGCCGCAGGAAGGACGAGAAACTGAAATAACAGAACCACCACCACGCATAGGATAATTGTTCTTTTTTTGCTCTTTATTTCTATTGGCGCCAAAGGAAATGCCATTAACAGTTAACACCAAAAAATTTCCAAGTATAATTTCCTGCGTTATACGGACTTTACAAATTAGATGGTATGTCAAAGGGAAGCAAAAATTGAATTTAGCATAAATAGTCTAGACACGTACAAATGGCGATGAATAATATTAATTTTTTCAAAATCGTTGTACATAATAGAGATTAAAATTCTCTTATTCTAAGAGTTAAGTAAAAAATATTAAGAGAAGAAAAAAAGGAAAACTAAAATGTGCTCAAATGATAAAAAGAAAACATACCCTTAATCCTATATACTTTATCCTACAAATATACTATTTATTTATTTATTTTTTAGTTAATATATTTATTTGTTTGAGTTTGGTCTATACAAATGTGTACTTTTATTTGTTGTCATAAAATTGGTTTCCGTTGTAAGTGATATATGTAATTAGGGGCTCGACTTGTCAATAAGTATAAAATATGTGACATCTTTATGTTAGTAGGGATGGTCGGACGTTTTAATGGCTTTTTAGGAGTTAGAATTTGTTTACGGTGGTGAGAAATTCTATTTTGTGATGTTTTGACAATAGAGTATGCTTATGTGAGGTGAGAAATTCTATACTCTTAGAATATTTTATATTGTGACTTGTTATTAGTTGTTCTTCCTCTTAAGAGATAAAGTATTTATAGAGATTAATAAATATAAGTTTGAAGTTAGGATCTCGGAGAGACCCGACCCTGTGCAACTAGAGCCAGAACACATGGCCTCAACTTTCTAGGGGGCTCCAAATAAAACTATATGCTTTAGTTATATAATTTATTTTGCGTCAAATACAATTGATCTATCCAAAATAGGTGGTTGAATGTTATGTTTTGAAGAGAAAAGATTGACTCTTCAAAACAATATACTCCCTCCGTTTTATTTTATTTTATTGTAAGTCGTTTTTGACTTTTCACATATATTAAGAAATATAATAATTATGGTATGAAAAAGAGAAATTATGAAGAGTTTTATAAAATTGTCCTTCATTAATTATATTGGAAAGACAACTTTACATTGAAAGGAGAGAGAATAATAAATATTTAATGGTATAATAGGAAAAACAACATTAATGATTCATTGATATTATAAAACGACTTATATTCTGATACAAAATATTTTTCCAAAGTGACTTATAATAAAAAACAGAGGTAGTATCTTTTAATGCACATATTTATCTACTTAATTTAAAAGCAAAAGCCTTTTAACTTCTCTTATTTTACCGTCTTTTTAAATGAGATATTATATACATTGTGGTTTCGTCTATTTTGTTTTTGATAAAAATATATATTATTTTTTAAAATTATTTTGTTATATTTTATTTTATAATAATATATTATAAAATTAGTAAATTTTTATTAATTTTAATTAAGTCATTACGATTAAATAAATTATTACATTTAAAAGTATTTTTGAATAATTTAATTTAATATAATATTTATAAAATTTTATAATTTTTTCACAAATTTAATTTCTTTCATGTTATTATATCAACTACTAATAAAATATCTATATATTTTTCTAAAGAGAAATATTAGTATATATTTTATATTTTGTTGAGAAATATTAATGTATATTTTATATTTTATTTTATAAGAGGCCTATTTAAAATATTGAACCAGAGCCTCTCAATTGTTTGGGCTGACCCTGATCTCGGAAATAATAACCACTCACTTAGTCATAGTAGTGTGCCGTTGAATCCATATTTTCTAGCGAAATTCACTTTAATCTGTTGACTCTGTCTTCCCTCTAGGTGAGACATGTCTTTTCCCATGTTTCCCACAACATGGTGAGATGTGGGAGCGTTAAAGGCGATATCACCCCAATAACAGGCGATAGAAAGGTGTCGCCCCTTACGGCCAGACACGACATCCTCGCCATTAATCTCAAACATGAGTGCTTGATAAAAGGCAATTTGCTTTAGTCGCTCATGGGTTCTTCAAGCAAGATAATACGCTAGGTTTGTCCGACGAGACTCCAAATCCTTCAGGTGATATCATACATTGAGCCTGTATGGTGAAACTCCGAGTCCTTTAGGTGTTGAGTCTCTCAGGCAAAACTTCGGTTGAGACCTTTAGAAAGAATTTTATGTTAAGTCTCTCGGGCCAGACTTTGGTAGAGTCCATTAGGCGAGATCTTATGACATACCTTGTTTGAGGAGACTCTAAGTCTCTCAAGCGAGGCAATTAGATGTGTTTGTTTGATAGGAACCTAAGCCCTTCAGGAGAGATTATATGTTAAGTCTGTCTGATGAGACTCCATGTCCTGTAGGTGAGGCGCTGAGTCCCTCAGTCAAGAATTTGGTCGAGACCCTTAGGAGATACTTTTAAGTTAAGTCTCTCTGATCAAACTTTGGTCGAGTCCCTTAGGTAAGACCTTAGGCTAGACCTTTCCCGAGGAGATTCTAAATCCCTTAAGCGAGGCAGTTAGATGAGTCTGTTTGATAGGACTCTAAGTCCTTCAGGCGAGATTATATGTTGAGCGTGTCTGATGAGACTCCAAGTCCCTTAGGCAAGGCGTTGAATCTCTCCGGAAAGATTTCAGTCGAGACTCTCAAGAAAGACTTTTAACTTAAGTCTTTCGGGGCAGGCTTTGGCCGAGTTCAGTAGGTAAGACCTTAGGTTGGACCTTGTTTGAGGAAATTCTAAGTCCCTCAGTCGAGACAGTTAGATGAGTATGTTTAATAGAACCCTAAGTCCTTCAGGTGAGATTATTATGATGAACCTGTATGATGAGACTCCAAGTCCCTCATGCGAGGTGTTGGATGAGGTAAGTTATTTGTATCACCCTTTAAGAACGATAATGGCATTCCCGTGGAACTCCATCATATTCGTATTCCTTGTGGGGGCGACAAGGATCTTCTTATGGAAGTCCATCATATTTGTATTGCCTTGAGAAGTGGAAAAGATGTTCCTGTGGAAGTCCAACGTATTTGTGTATCCTTGAGAGACGACAAAGATCTTCTTATAGAAATCCAACGTATTTGTGTGACCTTGAGAGGCAACTAGGATCTTCCTATAGAAATCCATCGTATTTAAATCTTGCGCACATAATAGCAAAAACTGAAATATTCTCCCTAATCTTAAATATTCAAAAATTCATACATAGGCAAGTGTTATGCCCCTTTTGAAAATTCATACATAGGCAAGTGTTATGCCCCTTTTGAAAATTCATACATAGTTTAATTGTAATAGGCAAGTGTTATGCCCCTTTTGAAAATTCATATATAATTTAATTGTAATAATACTTTAGGTGGATGGAATTCCAAGTCGTGGGGACGAGCCGCCCATCCAATTCTTAGAGTTTATAGGCTCTATGTGATAGCTTTTAGAATATGCGATACGACCCTTTTTAATTAGGTTGCAATTTTATCATTATTGTTGGATGAAAAAATCAAACAATACAAATTTAAGTTTGTTTTATTACTATAAAATTTAAAAATTTAAATAAATTTTTTGGAATTCTTGTTTTTTTCCTTAAAATTTATTGTTTTTCAATAAATGCTTAAAATTTATTGTTGCAACTATATCCTTATATTTTAATAATAGAATATATATATATTTTTAATTTTATACGGATTCACAAGTTAGATGGTATGTCATGAGAGTTCAAAATAAAATACATCATAAATAGTATGAATAGTATAGGTAAAAGCAAAACTCGTTCGAATCACAATAAATAATATAATTTTTAAAAATATTTTAATATGTAATAGAGAATAAAATTAAAATTCTCTTATTATAAAGGTGAAATAAATAAAAAATTTAAGAGAAGAAAAAAGGAAAACTAGAATATACTCAAATAAATAAAAACAAGCAAATAGTTAATCCTATAATTTCTCTTAAAAATATACTATTTTAATTTTATTTTAATTTATATATTTATTTGTTTGACTTCGGTCTTTACAAATATATGTTCATTTATTTGTCTTCATTGTTACTTACTTCGTTTGATTTTTTTTTTTTTGTAAAATTGATTTATCTTGTAAGTAATCCATGTAATTAGAAATGTACATGAGTTAGGTTATTCAATCAACACTACTATGAAAAATATCTTTTGTTTCGGTTAGAAAATATATTTTACAATAATTTTACATGCGAGGTAATGAATGATGTCATAAAAATTTACTCTTTTTCTGTTTGGTTGTAGATCCATCGAGGAGGAAATTGTATTGATAATTTGTTCGAACCCCATAAACAACATTGTTGTGATTTTCAAAATTAGAAAGTGCGTGCCACATATCTCTTGATTTCTGTTATTATTAGAGGGAAAAAATAAGTATTTATCTCAATTTGAAATAATAACTGAGGGATAAAACATAATTTTTTTTATCAATTATAATTTTTTATATATTTTAAGTTGACTTGTATATTTTAGAAAAATTCTATATACAATTTTTGTGAGAGAATCAAAATATTTTATTTTACATACACAAAATACCAAATTACAATGATTACAAAACCAAATATACACATATCTAAAATGTATAACAAGAGGACTTATATACATATTTGAAAATATAATCATAATGACAAAACCAAATTCAGGTGTAACAAAAAATATATACACAAAGTGTACAACAACCAAGAAAAACTAGTGTTGTTGAAATTCATAAAAAAGATAAGAAGCAACTGGCCCAACATGATCAAATATTATCTATATCTTCTTGTGAAAATGATGTTGTGTCGTTAAACACCTATATTTTGAACAAAATTTAAATCAGAATAACCAAAAAACAACAACATTAAATATTCAATCTCAACATAAACCTTTTACTAGCTAACAACAACAACATTAACTTAAAAGCTATAAATAAAGTAGGGTCAAATATGTTTTTTCCCTCTAAATATCAGTTATTTCACTTTTAATTCCTTAAAAAAATTCTTCAAAGAATCCTCCTCATAATATCCCTCGTGCTAACGTTTTTTAATAGAAACTGATGTGGCATTACCACATGAACATTTTTTTATGACTAGACATACACGCCACAATATTAATGTGACAAATATGCTGACATGGACGCCATATGGAATTTGATCACCATTTGATATTGCTTATATTAATAAAATTTATAGCGACAAAAATTGTGTCGCTAAATCCGTCGCTAACATGAACATCCTACAAAAATCTAGAAATTATAGCTAATCCTTAGCTAATTCGCATCTAACCTCTAGCTAATTAAAACACATCATTCTTATGACCTAGACTTTATTTTTTCATGATTTTTTTGCATGAAAGTTTATGACATTATAAGGATATCTCTCACAAAAATTGATTTTATTTTGACTTGAGATGAATTAAATATGAATTTTTTAAGCGTCGGTTTTCCATGAAACAAAAACAACGCAAATTGTGATCCCTAAATTCCATAAGTATGTGACATTGATTTGAATAACCATTATGCCGAGACCTTAAACTCGAAGTTTTTGAAGTAGCCTCTTAAGTAGTTTATTTAAGTAGTCAACACCATCCTAAGCACACATTGAGTAAGGAAGTCGACGCAAATAAGTGTATGATCTCAGGCTTAAAATGAAAAAAAGTAAAAAACGGTGATAAGATATTGTAAGACCCCAATTTTGACCCTAAGATCCCTCATGTTATCTCATCATATGCATTAGCATTGCGATCACAATTTGGCATCCTCCTTACCCTTCATTCATTGGGTTTGCATTAGGAGAGATCACCAAGCACATTTTATTGTATCATACTTCATTTTTTTCTTTATTTTACTAACTGAAATACCAAAAATATGTCATTGTATAGTTTAACTCTTTTATAGGTAGCGTGTATGCTCACTTATGCTCTATCAAGCTCATATCTAGGGTTTGAGACCCTTAATCCAAGGAGCTCAATCAAGAATTGGTCTACATTGGCTCTAAGTTTCATATATGGATCCCCATGGTCTTCACATGTTATTTTGATCAAGAAATCATCAAGAGTTTGGAGTTGGTTTGCCTTGGAAACCCTAATTCATCTAGGTATCTTATGTGACTTCTTCAACAAGTTTCCTTAGAAATTGATCAAATACTTCAAGGGGTATTTCAAATTTCATCATCTTATGCATATATGATCCTCCATGAGTCCAAAAAAGTCAAGAGAATGTCAAGCTAGCAAGATGGTTCATGGTGGTTGACTAGAGAAAGTCAACTGGTCAAAACTAGGGTTCCCTAGACCCTATCTCCTACAACTTTTGTCATATGAAAATAATTCCAAGAGAAAAGTTACTCTAAATGACACTCCAAACACCTTTTATGTTGATGTTAAGAGCTATTTTTGCTTGGAAAGTCATTTTTTATGGTGAAACATTATAGGTCATTTTGTCTAAACCCTAATTTGGAGGTCAACTTCCTAAGACCATAACTTGCTAATTTTTTATGAGATGACAAACATTCAAATTGAATTATCAACTTCAATATGTCTAATTAAACGTTTATGTTTGGAGGAAGTTCAAATTCAACTTGAAAATGCAAGTGCCAAGAGGAAACATTATAGGTCATTTTGGGCCAATACCATTGAACAAGTGATTTTCCTCAACTTCTAAAATGCATAACTCCTTCATGCCAAATACAAATGAGGTAAAATTTGTGACCAAATTGAATAAGTTTGAAAGAGATACAACTTTGATGAAGGAACATTTCTCATTTGAACTCCATAGAAAAAGTTATTCAATGTGAAAGAAGTGAACATTTGACTTGGGACTTTGAAACTTTTCAAATATGTTTGATTTCCCAAACTTCCACCTCAAAATTAATCATGATCCAAGCTTCAAATGAAAAAGTGTTCAACATGAAAGTTGTTCCCCTTGATCTTATCTTTCCAAAACATCCAAGATCATCTCATTTGAACCAAAATTGAAGGACTTGCATATGGCTTCATTATGGGAAGTGTTTTGGCAAGTTTGAACTTCAAATGATCATTTGCTTTTGCATGCTTGTACATTATGCATTCAATAGACTTTGTGCATGATTTGGAGTTGGATTACATCAATCTCAAGGCCCAAATGATTGCCCATGCACCCATGCAAGTGAATTACTATTTTTGTCAAATTTTCAAGTGGTGCAAATATCAAACACAATGCCTATTTAAACAAGCTTAAGGCTTCAGATTCATCATCAACACCTTTCCCAAGCTTTGCTAGACCTCTACAAACCCTCATTACCATAGAATTTTTGGAAATTTCTTTGAAATTGAGCTTGAACTTCACCGTCTGTTTGAAGGTTCAAACTCCAGAAATTCACTTCCATTTTCGGTTTATTTGGTTCCTGCAAGCAAGAGGAGGAGAAAGCAATCAAATCCAGATCAAGATCAAGTCAAATTGGATCAACTCGAAGGTGAATTTTCAGAAACTTCCACTCTTCGATTCTCTCTTATTTCTCCACTATTGTTGTTGATTTTTGGTTGTCTGAAGTCCTACCATTGTAGGCAACAAGATTGAGTTGCTTTGAGGTTAAATTGAAGCAACTCAGATCATGATCCTCAAAATTCAACTCCCTGTATCTTTTCATATACTTGGAGTTAGACAAAATTGAGGCCAGATTCGAGCTCCCGAGCATTTTTCTTTAAATCCATGTCTTGCTTTTTCATTTTGGTGATGGTTGAAGGTGGACCAGTCCGGTGAGGTCCACCGGAGAAGAAGACCGGAGCTCTGGCTCCGGCGATGTATTGGCAAGCTTCACAACCACAGGATCCAATCAGTTTGTTCTAATCTTGAGTGTTGGTTGTGATTACCACGTGTGCTACACAGTTGGCTGATGACCATATGGAGCGCGCGCTTTGGACCATTTGATATGCCACCTCAATTAATGAGGGAGATCCGATGGTCCACATATATTGTAATTTCTGAATTTTCATTTTATTTGCTTTATTTTCATAAATTCATATTAATTTTAATATTGATCCAAAAAATATGGGACTTTCACAAAAATTTCAAATATTTTTCTCTTTCATTTTCTGAATTAAAATTATTTTTTGGATAAATATTAATAATTTTCATGATTTAATTGTTTTTGTGCATATTTTTAATTGTTTAAAAATACTTCTGACTTTTCAAAAATAGTGAAAATTTTTCTCCAAGGTCCTTTGACCTTTGATAAATCTCTTGGCCATTTATTTTAGTGAAATTTTTAATGAATTTTTAATTGATTTTTAATTTGTTTAATTGAAAATAAATTGTGTTGATCTATTTCTACTGACTTTTGTTTAATTGAAAATAAATTGTGTTGATCTATTTCTACTGACTTGTGGAGTTTGACTATTGTGTTTGGGCCTTGGTCAAGGTTGATTTGACTTTTGTTGGATTAAAATCATTGGATTTAGGGGATTGATGAAATGTATATTTCATCTTCCAAAATGAATGAATGATTTTAATTTGATAAAATTCCTCCCATGACCAATTTGTGTTTGTCTCATTTCCCCTCCCTCTTCATCTTCAACCCCTTTCTATCCCACTTCTCTCATTGGTCAATGACATCTCAATATCCTAAGGCTAATTTGTTGATGAACTAATACAAGTATGGATGAGATTAGGTCCACCCTTTGACCATTTTATTTTTGTGTGTGGTATGTTTTAGGAGTATGGTTCATTATACCATATCTCTAACATGCATTAACACCAAAAAATTTATTGCTCAACCTCAGATAGTTGTGACTTCTACATAAGTCCAATTACGATTGCTTAACATAACACTAAATTTTGACCCAAAGGCATAGTATTATATTAAGTGAGATTGTAAGTCTCCTCCCTTTCATGGTATTGTGTGGAAACTTAGCCTTTTTTCCTTCCTTTGGAAGATGTCTTGGTTCAAGGATCCATTCTTGTGAATAGAGGGTTGAGTGTTCTCCAAAGAATGACTTAAACAATAAAAAAGCAAAACTCCACTAACTTCTAATCAACTAACATTTGAATAACTTTTAATTTCAATCCATTTATGTTTATGCACTTTAAATATAAGCCATTTATCATTTGCCATTATACATACCATCAAACTTGTGAATTGAGCTCCCATCTGATACAAGTGTTGGGTTCCTTATGAGTTCATCTACTACATGGTCTTGATGCAAATGTTACTTTGAACCTGTGCCTAATGCCTTATTCTGAGCCTTTCAAGGAGTATGTCACCTGATACATAGGGAAGATTATGAAAAAGACTATGAAGTTGCTTTCTTGGATGTGGCTATCTTTATTTGATGCCTTGCTCTTCATCTTGCTTGCTTATTGATATTGCTTGATTCTAAAGTCCAAGGGAAAAGTGGGGTTCTATATGACATTCTTGTCTATTGGATTGCATCCCATTGGTCAGATCTTTTCAACTCTTAAATTTTAAATTATTGCTTAGGATTAGTCTCTTCATCTCCTCCCACTTCTTAAATTTCAAATATCCCCCCCTTTTTAAAATCTTATTTGCTCGTGATTTCTAAACTTAGACTTTATTGCAAATTAGAAACTTTGGCCTTATGCCATTGCATTTTTAAACTTTTTTTTTAAAAATCAAACCTGTAAATGAATTTAACCATATTGACTTAAACTTTCAAAAGACAAAAAGAACTAACACTCATTCAAACTCTTTTAGGCCCTTGATGCCTTTCTTAAACTTAAATTTTTGTTAAAATCAATTCACTCACTTTGAAATTGATACCACGAACTACGAGGTTTTGATCCCTCATTTTTATGTTGGTACGTAGGAACAAGTCCGAAGGTCTTGTCAAACATAAAAATATAATTAATAAATTCTTTTCTCATCCCCACACTCTATTTATTGCAAACATCTTTTGTACCAAAACACATACACACATAAAAAAGGGCTCCCTAGGAGTACCTAGGACACTTTGGGTGCTAATACCTTCCCTCTGTGTAACCAACCCCCTTACCTGTAATCTCTGACATTTTATTAGTTTTGATTTGAAAACTTCTTATCTTTGGGTTTTGTTCGTACTTTTCCTTTTTCCCTTGGAAACAATAAAAGTGCGGTGGCGACTCTGGTTTTATTGACGTTAAGTTTATCCATAGCTTAATGGTCATGAATTTACCACTACAGAAATTAAGTGGCGACTCCGCTGGGGAGTAATATCCAGTGGGTTTAGCCTACTTTTTTATGTGTATATATTTGTGTATTTGATGTTTGTATATTTGTTTGTATGATATAATCTTCTTGTTGTGCTTGGTGATCTCTGAGTGGTGAGATAAGTTCTAATCTGAACTTGAGTGCAATTAAGATATGAGGATGGTATAGTCCTGTTCGAGTTGTGTGGAGTAGTCCTTAACAAGTTGGCTTGAGACCCATCTACTCAGTGGAGACCTTTTTGGAGCTATTGATGTCACACAAGTATTTGTGGTTAGGCATTACTTTCTCTGATTTGGGGTCCGAGAAGCTGAGGACCGTAGAACATTTAACCCATCTTGGCCTATTTAGAACGTAATGTGGAGACTGTTCAGGTGTAAACTTGATAACAGTTGTTACGCGATACTACACTCAGACGAGTTTCTCTTGAGAATGTTATGGGTTGATGAGTCAGTCATCCTAACCTATAATATCCGATAGATGGAATTAAGACTCTGGGAACTTTTTAGAACATGGTCTACAGGTTTTTATCCTTAGTACACTCCTTTGGGATGGTTCTTAACCTGACTCCATGCTCGTGACTCACAACAATCCCTTGATTCTTGGTTGATCCAATCAAGTCTTGTCAATATAAATGGAACTTGGGTGTTAATAAGGTGAAAACCATAATCCACCAAAATGGATGATTGATCTTGACAATGACTTGATTCATCCCTTGACCTTTGTTTTTTTGCCTTGTGTGTGATCCCTTATTAGTGATTGTTGCATTCATGCATTCATGAGCATCATAACATTTATCACATAGAAAATGATTTTAAGGAACTGAGGTTTTATTTGCAAATATTTTCAGATCATGGATTGTGGATGAAGGAACACCAAGAAGTACAGTTTCAGATGTCCTGATTTGAAAGAGCTAAGGAAGTTATCATCCTTTGTATTAGATCCCTTGGTCTTCAGACAACATCATGAGAAGCTTCTATCTGTATTATTTGCTGATGTGGTCGAAGGACTCTTGAGTGTGTTGGTTCAGTTCTATGACCCTCTCTACCGTTGCTTCACTTTTCCCGATTATCAACTTATGCCTACGTTAGAGGAGTATGCCCATCTCTTGGGAGTAACTGTTTCTAACAAGGTGCCTTTTAATGGATTGGAGGAGATTCCCATATCTCATATTATAGCTGAAGCTTTTCATCTGAAGAAGTGTGAGATTGAGGATCATTGGGTGAAGAAAGGATGAATGTTTGGGTTGACTTCTGAATTCCTTATTGGGAAAGCTACTGCCTTTGCTCAAGCCGGTAATGTGGATGTTTTTGAATCCATCTTCGTGTTGCTCATCTATGGTTTGGCTTTGTTCCCTAACATTGATGGTTTTGTTGATGTTAATTCCATGAGAATCTTCTTGATTGGGAATCATGTGCTACTTTGTTGGGTGGTATGTACTTCTCTTTGCATTTAAGGAATTCTAAAGGTGGTGTAACTATTATGTGTTGTGTTCCTCTTCTGTACAAGTTGTTTATTTCGCACTTGCCTCAGACGCCTGCTTTTGTGGAGAACAAACAATGTCTTCGATGGTCTCAGAGACTTATGTCTCTCACTAATGATGGTATAGTTTAGTATGACTCCGCATTGAGTAGCTTGGATATTATTTATTGTTGTGGTGAATTCTCTAATGTGCTTCTCTTTGGTACATAAGGAGGAATCAACTACAACCCTGCTTTGGCTCGTCGTCAACTTGGGTTCCTCTTGAGAGACAAGCCTAATAACACTCGGTTAGAAGGTCTTTTCTATCAAGAGGGTAAAGATCCCCAACATTTGAAGCAGAAGATGGTGCATGCTTGGCATAATGTGCATAGGAAAGGAAGATCCGAGCTTGGTCCATGCAACTATGTAGCTTTGGAAGCTTACACTTCTTAGGTGAAAAAGAGAGCTTTGGAGCTGAAGATGTCGTATGCTTGTGAAAGACCTATGTCTATGGTTATGGTTGAGTCATTAACTCTCCCTAACCAAGATGTAGAGGAGTTGGAAGACGCACTCGCCAAGATGAAGTAAGAGAAAGATATGTGGGAAGATCGGTTCCATGCTTTGAGCCGAAAGCATGAGGAGTTGCGGCTTGAGTCTAAGGACAAAGATGCACTATTGTGTTTCTTGAAGACCGAGCAGTGAAGAGACAGAGAGAGCCAGAGGTTTCGTCTTCCTCTAGTATGCCTCAGCCTTCTGGTGCTTGGAAGAAGATTGTTGATCAGCTTGTCCTCGAGAAGGCTCAGATGAAGACATCTTTTGAGTCCGAGATTCGACGCATCCGAAGGAAGTACGCGCCAACATCTAGATCATCTGACACTGTTGTTAGGGGATCCTCAGGATGATTAGTTTTCTTTTCTCTTGTATTTGTACTTTGGTTTCTAAAATTGTACTCAGTGTAATTATTCCAATTATATGAATAAAAGGGATTTTTATGGTCAAATCAAATTGCTACAATTGTTATTATATATTTGCAAATAAAATAGTATGTTTCTTGAAAATAAAAAAACAATCAAAACATTGCATTTCAAATGCATCATTTGCATAACAGGTGTAAGACCCCAATTTTGACCCTAAGATCCCTCATGCAATTTCATCATATGCATAAGCATTGAGATCATACCTTGGCACCTTCCTTACCCCTCTTTCATTGGGATTGTTTTGGGAGAGATCACCAAGCACTATGTGATTGTATCATACTTGTATATTATCATTTTATTAACCAAAATACCAAAAATATGTCTTTGTATTTGCCTAACTCTTTTGTAGGTAGGACATGATCACCATTGATCCATCAAGTTCACATCTAGGGTTTGAAGGACCTTGGAGAAAAAATTTCATTAATTTTGGAAACTTAAAACTATTTTTAAACAATTAAAAATATTCACCAAAACAATTAAATCATGAAAAATATTAATAATGATCCAAAATATGATTTTAATTCAGAAACTGAAAGAGGAATTTATTTAATTTTTTTTGGTGAAACTCTCATATTTTTTGGATCAATATTAAATTTAGTATGAATTAATGAAAATAAACCAAATAAAATGAAAATCAGAAAATAGCAAAAAACATGGACCATTTGATCTCCCTCATTAATTGAGGTGGCGGATCAAGTGGTCCTCAGCGCGCGTTCCATCATGGACACGAGTCAAAGCGCTGCAGGGATGGTATGCAAAACCAATGCACGAGATTAAAACATTTCAAAAGGATCATGTGGTTCAGATGAGCGCCAGCATACCACCGGAGCCAAAGCTCCGGTCTCCTTCTCTGTCGAGCTTCACCAGACTGGTTCACTCACAACCATCACCAAAATTAAAAAGAAGGACATGAATTTAAAGTAAAAATGCTCAGGAGCTCGAATATGGCCTCAATTTCATCTAACTCCAATTATATTGAAAGATATAGGGAGTTGAATTTTGAGGATCATGATCTGAGTTACTTCGATTTGACCTCAAAGCAACTCAATCTTGTTGCCTACATTGGTAGGACTTCAGACAACCAAAGATCAAAAAGAATTATGGAGAATTGAGTGAGAATCGAAGAGATGAAAATTTCTGGAAAATACCTCAATGCAGGTCTGTATACACTCGATCTTGCTTCCAATTGCTCTTAATCTTGCTCAGGACAATTGATGGAATGTAAATGAATCAGCAAAAGGTACAGGACTCTTGGAGATTTGAATCTCAAAACATTGGAGATTCAAACTCAATTTCTAATTTAAATTCTCAAGGTTATCCTTTGAATGAGAGGGTTTGGAGCTAGGGATTCAAGGATGGCGCACATGGTCCTTAATTCTGAGCATGAAGGGCTCTACTTATAGCCATATGATTGCTAAATGCACACTTGAAATAAAGATCAAAAAATAGAAATGTACATTGCATAGATTCATGGGAGTGTGATAAGCCCATGTAATCATCTCTTCTGGTCCAAAAATGAGTACAAACATTGCTGAAGTCACATAGGTAAGCCATGCAATTGTGTATGAGAAATGCAAGTTCAATTATGCCAAATGGTCATCCATGTTCAAGCCATGCGCAAGTCACTCATACTTTGTCTAAATGGGATGAAATTGGACTTTTAGGAAAGGTTAGATCAAGGGGAACAACTTTCATGATGAATTTTGAGGTGGAAGTTGGGAAAATCAAACATGTCAAAAACTTTTCTAAGTGTCAAGCCATATGTTCACTTATTCCACCTTGTCTAACTTTTTATGTGAGCTTCAAATGAAAATAGTTCCTTCATAAAAGTTGTATCTCTCTCTATTTCCTTCAAAATGATCATAAATTTGACCTCATTTGGATTTATCATGAAGGATTTATGCATTTTTGAAGTTGAGGAAAATCACTTGTTCAATGGCATTGGTCCAAAATGACCTATAATGTATCCTCATATCACAAGCATATAAAAGTTGAATTGGATATTCCTACAAACATAAAAGTTGAATTAGACATATTGACTTTGATTGTGCAACTTGGAAATATTTCATCTCATAAAAATTGAGCAAGTTATGGCCTTGGGAAGTTGACCTCCAAATTAGGGTTTAGACAAAATGACCTATAATCTTTCACCATAAAAAATGACTTTCCAAGCAAAACTAGTTCTTGACCTCAACATGAAAGTTGTTTGGAATGTCATTTAGAGTAACGTTTCTCTTGGAATCATTTTGATATGACATAAAGTGTAGGATATAGGGTCTAGGGAACCCAATTTTGATAAGATGAATTCCTCTGGTCAACCACCATGAACCATCTTGCTAGCTTTCCATTCTCTTGACGTTTGGGACTAATGGAGGATCGTATATGCATAAGATAAAGAAATTTGAAGTATCCCTTAAATATTTGATCAATTGGTGAAGAAGCTTGTTAGAGAAT
Source organism: Lathyrus oleraceus (assembly GCF_024323335.1). Lineage (NCBI taxonomy): Eukaryota > Viridiplantae > Streptophyta > Magnoliopsida > Fabales > Fabaceae > Lathyrus > Lathyrus oleraceus. Next base: position 617,696,703 of record NC_066583.1, read on the forward strand.
TTACACAAGATACCCAAATGAATTAGGGTTTCCAAGGGAAACCAATTCCAAACTCTTGATGATTTCTTGATCAAATTAACATGTAAAGATCATGGGGATTCATATATGATTCTTAGAGCCATAGTAAACCAAATCTTGATTGAGCTCCTTGCACTGAGGATCTTAAACCCTAGATGTGAGTTTGATAGATCAAAGGTGAGCACATGCCCTACCTACAAAAGAGTTAGTTTATACAAAGACATATTTTTGGTATTTTGGTTAGTAAAAATGATAAAATACAAAGTATGATACAATCACATGATGTTTGGTGATCTCTCCCAATGCAAACCCAATGAATGAGGGGTAACGAGGATGCCAAGGTGTGATCCCAATGCCAATGCACATGATTAGATAGCATGAGGGATCTTAGGGTCAAAATTGGGGTCTTACAGCTGCCCCTATTTAAGGACGTTCTGACTGAGGAGATGAAGGTTAAAATCTTTGCATCGACTCAATAGAATGGGCTTAAATAACAACATATAGAAACAAATTTTGGGCCCTAAGAGACCTCATGATGCATATGAAATGTTATGTTGAAATAATCTTTGTGGGGAGATGTTGCCACAAAGGAAAAGAATCTAGAGAGATTGAAAGCCCACATGAGTATAATGCATTCCATAAGGAAAACTCATTGGGGAGACAAAGACTCTGGGGAAAAAGGTTTGTGCGTAGGCTAGGCTACGACTTAAAAATAACTGGGGGACTTGAGGGATTTTCATGAAAATAAATCAATGGAAAGACTCAACCGGGGAACAAAAGGAACATCTGCAAGGGAAACAGGTAGATCAGGACAAAGCTGAAATACTCGAACCAAGCAAGCAACAATGATTTCACTAAGGAAATGCACACTCAAATTCAATCGGGGAAGAAAAGATCTTCAACACAAGAGGATCAAAAATCTATTATCCATTACCGGCTACTGGGTAAAGGGATAACAAAAATCTGTCAGGGAGGACATCCGTTACCGGTTAGGGTAAACATATCAAGGATGACTCGGTGAAGGCAGCCAGAAGGTGTATTCATTACCGGTTACTGGGTAAGAATAAACTGCTGAGAAAAGCCAAAATAGGATTTACAACTACCGGTTATTGGGCCAAAGACCAAAGAGAGGGAATATCTGTCATCGGTTAAAGTGAACATATTAAGGATAGACTCAGAGGAAAGAAAATCTGTCATCGGTTAGGATGAACATATCAAGGATAGACTTACCTGGGGATTCTAGGGAGGATATCCGTCTCTGGTTAGGATGAACATATCAAGGATAAACTGTCTGAAAAAGTAGGAATTACATCTATCGAATATCAGATAGAATACCAAAAAGAGAATATCTGTCATTGGTTAGGATGAACATATCAAGGATAGACTCGGAGGGGAAAATAGGAATTACATATATCAGTTACTGGATAGAATACCAAAAAGAGAGTATCTGTCATCGATTAGGATGAACATATCAAGGATAAACTCTGCAAAGGGGAGAAAAGCAGGATTTACATCTACCGGTTACCGGGTAGAAGAACGCAAAGAGAAGGAAATTTGTCGCCGATTAAGATGAACATATCAAGGATTAACTCTCTGGGGAACAAAATAGGGATTACAACTACCGGTTACTAGGTAGAATACCAAAGAGAGAATATTCGTCACCGGTTAGGATGAACATATCAAGGATAGACTCAAACAAGGGAAGAGAATATCCGTCATCGGTTAGGATGAACATATCAAGGATATACTTCCTAGGAGATGTAGAAACGAATCCGCTGGGGAAACAAGGTTACCTTTGCTGGGTATTGGGCAAAAGTGACAAACATGAGAAGAATATTACCAGTTACTGGGGTAATAGGCTCTCAGGGGACCAAAAGCATCTATCTAGGTAAGATCTAGAAATAAAGGTCAATCAAAGAGTCAACCCAATAAGGATATAACTCAAGGGGAGCGGTTTCATCCAGATAATCAACTGGGGAGGAAGCTGAAATAATGATCATCCACGAGGAAAAAACTCAATGGGGAAAGGAGAAAGTTTAAAGTCTTTCTACTGAATGGGCTGACACTCTACAATTAAAAGAGGACAGACAAACCAAATCTGCATGGGGAAAAAGTACACCACCATAGCAGAGGATCAAAGTGAATGATGAATCACAAAGTGCAACAATGAAATAATGAAATTATATGAGTGTATATGTATATGTATATGTATATGTATATGTATATGTATATGTATATGTATATGTATATGTATATGATGATTATGCTGACAAAACGATCACAAAGGATACAAGTGTCACTGATTTGAATCATTGATACAACCCCTAGCCAATCCTCATAGGAGGGAAACAACTGCTGGAGAGAAATCAAACGAACATCTCAAAGGCTCAATCCGGGTCGGGGAAAACACAAGGAGAGGATATGCTGAGGAAATTATTACAAACTCTGCGGGGAATTTTAGGTCTACACCATATCAAATGGGAGACAACCCTGCAGGGGACAAACACAATAGTTGCTCAAAATCAGGAGTAACTTTGACGATTTGCGGAGAAACAAAATTCTGCCGAAGCTCTGCAAACTGCCAAAATAACATGCTTACAACTCAAGGGAGGCCAACAAACTCGGCTGGGGAAACCTCTAGAACTTGGTTACTGAAATTCCGTCGGGGATGAAATGGGGATCACGCCCATTGCCTGGGGAGAACCAATATTGCTCCGCACTTAGGGCTTACCGCTTTTCAAACCGCTGTTGACATTCCTTTAAGTGATATCATTTGCTTAAAATAACTGCTTTATATATTTAAGAAAACACAATTTTGATTTTAAAATTTCATTTAAAAAATGATCATAATAAAATTTAAATCTATTTGGCTGAATTAAACAAGAGTAGAAACAATTGGATAAAAAGCTCAACTTTATTTAATGGAATGGTAGTGTGTAAATGACAAGACTCCATAGATCTTTACAAAAGTTGAAAAATGGTAATTTACATGGAAAAGGGCTACATTGAATACAATGACCAATAATACTTCTACCAACTTTTGATATCCACTATGCTCTGGGCGTCTGCTGGAGATGATGAATCAAAATGTAACCGATTTGCTCAAGAATGTCTTCAAAACCGAAGATCAACATGATGCAGTTACTTGCCATAATCCCTAATTTTTTCACAAATTGTCTCAAGGTGGGGTACTTAATTTATCGGGATAATTTTTTCTGTTTTATGTCTCTAACTTTTGCCTGGATCGCCCTTTCGGGGTTCAATCCATCGAGACGCTCATTTTTGCCTAAGCCTCCCTTTCAAGTTTTCAACTTAGCGAGTTGTTCTTTTCTTTTTACGCGAAGTATTTCTTGACTGCATCTGCGTTCACATGACGTGTGAACTCTTCACCATTCATAGTTGTAAGAATCAAAGCACCGCCTGAAAAGGCTCTCTTAATAACATATGCGCCTTCATAATTAAGAGTCCATTTGCCCCTAGCATCAGGTTTGAAAGATAGAATCTTCTTGAGTACAAGGCCACCTTCTCTGAACACACGAGGTCTGACCTTCTTATCAAAAGCTTTCTTCATCCTCTACTGATACAACTGACCATGGCACATGGCAGTCAATCTCTTCTCTTCTATCAAATTCAACTGGTCATACCTGGTCTGACACCATTCAGCCTCAGTCAACTTAGCTTCCAATAAGACGTGTAATGATGGGATCTCCACCTCTACTGGGAGTATAGCTTCCATGCCATAAACGAGTGAGAAAGGGGTTGCCCCTGTTGAAGTGCGGGCGAATGTACGGTATCCATGCAAAGCAAATTGGAGCATCTCATGCCAATCTTTGTATGTTACAACCATTTTCTGAATGATCTTCTTGATGTTCTTATTTGCAGCTTCAACATCCCCATTCATCTTAGGTCTGTAGGGAAAAGAATTATGATGTGCAATCTTGAAGTCTTTGCAAAGAGCTTCCACCATATTATTATTCAAGTTCGATCCATTATTAGTAATGATCTTACTTGGCACACCATAGCGGCATATAATTTGATTCTTGATAAACCTTACAACAACTTTCTTGGTTACATTCGCATACGATGCCACTTCAACCCACTTTGTGAAGTAGTCAATTGCCACCAAAATGAAACGATGTCCATTCGATGCTTTGGGCTCAATCATATCAATTCCCCACATGGAGAAGGGCCATGGGGAGGAAATAACGTTCAACAGTGTCAGAGGAACATGAATCTTATCTGCATAAATTTGACACTTGTGGCATTTCTTCACAAACTTGCAATAGTCAGATTCCATTCTCAACCAATAGTAACCTGCTCGCAATATCTTCTTAGCCATAGCATGCCCATTGGAATGAGTACCAAAGGAACCTTCATGGACTTCTGTCATTAATAAGTCTGCTTCGTTTCTATCCATGCATCTGAGCAGAACCATATCGAAGTTTCTTTTGAACAATACATCACCGTTCAGGTAGAAATTGCCGGCGAATCTTCTCAAAGTCTTCTTATCTTTCAAAGATGCCCCATGCGGGTAAATCTGACTTTGGAGGAAACATTTGATGTCAAAATACCATGGCTTCTCATCTTTGATCTCCTCAACAACAAACACATGCGTTGGCCTATCAAGATGCATCACAGTTAGATTGGGAACTTCATTCCAATACTTTACCAAAATCATTGAAGCCAACGTTGCAAGAGCATTTGCCATTCGGTTTTCATCTCGAGGGATATGATGAAACTCAACCTTTGTAAAGAAAGTTGAAATCCTCCTTGCATAATCTCTATATGGTATGAAACCGGGTTGATTTATCTCCCATTCACGTTTGATTTGATTCACAACCAAAGCTGAATCTCCATAGACGTCTAAATACTTGATTTTGAGATCAATGGCCTCTTCAAGCCCCATAATTCAAGCTTCATACTCAACCATATTATTTGTACATTTGAAAGTCAATCTAGCTGTAAATGGAAAATGCGTGCCTTGAGGAGTAATAATTACTGCCCCAATGCCATTACCATATTGATTAACAGCTCCATCAAATACCATGCCCCATCGGGAACCAGGTGCTGGTCCTTCTTCAAGCAATGGTTCGTCACAATCTTTCATTTTCAGGTAAAAAATCTCTTCATCAGGAAAATCATACTACACTGACTGGTAATCTTCAATTGGTTGGTGAGCCAAATGGTCAGCCAAGACACTACCTTTGATCGTTTTCTGAGATCAGTATTCGATATCATACTCTGATAACAACATCTGCCAACAGGAAATCCTTCAATTAAAGCAGGCTTCTCAAAAATATACTTGATTGGATCCATTTTGGATATCAACCAAGTGATATGATTTAACATATACTGACGGAGACGCTTAGCAGCCTAAGCCAGTGCGCAACAAGTCTTATCAAGTATAGAATACCGAGTCTCACAATCGTTGGACTTCTTACTGAGGTAGTAAATTGCATATTCTTTCTTTCCAATCTCATCTTGCTGACCAAGAACACAACCCATACTCTCTTCAAGCACAGTCAAATACATGATCAACGGTCTTCCTTCAACAGGCGGAGATAGAATCGGAGGTTCAAGCAGATACTTTTTGATACTGTCAAAAGCTTTCTGGCAATCTTCGATCCAATCACAAGACTGATCTTTCTGAAGAAGCTTGAATATAGGAGCACATGTGATAGTCATGTGTGAAATGAATCTTGTGATATAATTCAAGCGGCCGAGAAAACCTCTGACTTGCTTCTCAGTCTTGGGCGCAGACATCTCTTATATTGCTTTGACCTTGGAAAGATCAACTTCAATACCTTTCTCGCTAACAATAAATCCCAACAACTTACCAGAACGAACACCAAATGTACACTTATTGGGATTCAACGGAGTTTGTATTTCCTCAAACGCTGGAATAGCTTCAACAAATGCTCAACATGTCCCTCTTCATTAATGGATTTGGCAATCATATCATCAACGTAGACTTTAATCTCTTTATGCATCATATCATGAAAAAGAGTAGTCATTGCTCTCTGGTAAGTTGCACCAGCATTCTTTAGACCGAAAGGCATCACTCTATAACAAAATGTTCCCCAGGGTGTAAAGAATGTGGTCTTCTCCATGTCCTCGGGTGCTATCTTAATCTGATTATAACCGGAAAATCCGTCCATAAACGAAAAGACTTTGAATTTAGCTGTGTTATCTACCAACATATCAATGTGTGGCATAGGGAAATCATCTTTCGGACTGGCTTTATTCAAATCGCTATAATCAACACACATGCAGACTCTTCCATCCTTCTTCAAAACAGGCACAATATAGGCCACCCTCTACGGATACTCAGCAGTAACAAGGAACCCATCCTCAATCTGCTTTTGCACTTCTTCTTTGATTTTCACTACCATATCAGGATGAGTCTCCTCAACTTTTGCTTGAATGGCGGGCATTCTGGATTCAACGACAATCTATGCTCCATAATCTCAGAATTCAACCCAAGCATGTTTTGATAGGACCAGGCAAACACGTTTGAATACTCTCGGAGAAGATCAATCAACCTCTTCTTCACTTCTGGACACAGTCGAGACCTAACCTTGACTTCCTTCACATCATCCTCGGAACCCAATTTGACTAACTCAATATGCTCTTCGAATGGCTGAATGGCTTTTTCCTCGTGCTCAAGTAGACGAGACAATTCATCAGATACTTCTTCATCACTTCCTTCCTCAGCTTCAAACACAGGGAATTCAAAATTTGGCGAAGGAGTAGGATCATTGTATTCAATGGGTTTAGAAACTAACCTACATAATGATTTGATATTTTGATTTTAGAGAAGTGATTTGGTGACCAAATATTATGCAAATGGACAAATTATACTTTAATTATGTTTTTTGTGATTACCATTTTCAGAAAAGCAAAAAGTAAAAATAAAACATCATAGATGTGGATGAATAGAATTGAATTTTATTAATGATCAAATTTGAAAATGCCAACAATGTTCACTTCTTCCTTAGGCATAGGAGAAGGATTTTCAAAAACAATAAGAGCAATTACTAGAAAGATGCATAATAACAGGGACATCAACAGCAGTTCAATTGTTGCAAGCTTTTCCATGCCTCATAAAATTGGTGCAGTCTTCATCTTCATCACCCTCGATCACGACAGCTAAGTGTTGTTCATTACCATGAATGAACCCTCCACTACGGAAACTGGGTTACACATCTTCACCTCTAATCTCGGATGGACCTTGTTGGAATCCCAAACCGGCTCTACTCTTGTTCTCGGTGACCTCTATCATCTTTCCCCACTGATCAGAAATACCGTCTTCAACAATCTTCTGAGCATCTTTGAAGGTGGACATAGGTGCCCCAACTCTCTTTTCCTTAGTAATAGATAGAGCTTGGAACGGAGTTCCAACCTCATCCCCAGCTTCTACATAATAGAAAGATGACATGTGGCTTACCAACAAAGCCTTCTCCCCACAAGCGATAACAAGCTTTCCATTCTTGACAAACTTCAATTTCAGATGTAGCATTGATGTAACGGCTCATACCTCATATATCCATGGCCTTCCTAACAAGCAGCTATAGGCCGGTTGGATATCCATTACTTGGAAAGTAACTTGGAAATCACTCGGACATATCTTCACTGGAAGGTCCACTTCACCAATAACATTCTTGCGAGAACCATCAAATGCCTTGACGATCACGCCACTATATCTCATTGGAGCTCCTTGATATGACAATCTAGAAAGAGTTGATTTGGGAAGAACATTCAATGAAGAACTGACATCCACCAATACGTAAGACTAAGCATCCTCCTTGTAGTTCATTGAAATGTGCAACGCTAGATTGTGATTTCTACCTTCCTCAGGGAGTTCCTTACCACAGAAGCTCAAATTGCTGCAGGAAGTGATGTTAGACACAATATAATCAAACTGATCAACCGTTACATCATGCTCAACATAAGCTTGCTCCAATACTCTCTGCAATTCTTCTCTGCGCGCTTCAGAATTCATGAGCAGAGACAACACTGAAATCTTGGAAGGAGTTTGGAGCAGCTACTCCACCACATTAAACTCACTCTTCTTAATCAACCGGAGTACCTCATCATCATCATTAGGCTTCAAACCGCTGGATTCACCATACTGACACTTTGGAGCTCTAATCGGATCAATTACAAGCCCTTCAACACTCTTACTGGCAGATATATCTTCTACACTCTTTGGGAACACCAACCCAAAAACATGACCGCTATGGGTTACCTTCATAACATCAACAATGCTTACAACATAACTGGTCGTAGGCAAAGGAACCTCTTGACCATTCTCTAACATAGTCACATTATATTGGTACGAAACAACTTTATCAGATGCGTACAGGACGAAGCCCACTAACCATATAACTAACGGTGATACCGATCTATTACTAACACTGTTACTGCTGCTGCTGTCAAATTGAATCACCACTCTCTCTGGTGTCTTGAATACTATAACTATAACATTCACATCGTCACCTAAGTGACGGGACTAAAGAATCTGAATCATACCCTCATCCATCAACCTCTGGATGTCTCTTTTCACAACCACACAACCTCGGGGATTGACACTGCAAATTGCACAACCATCATGGTCATGCTCACAATCACTCACCTATCAGATATCCTTGTGCATCATCACCAAGGACCTTCTAATGAAACAAACAAATATACTTTGAACTCCCCAGGACAACCATCTACCATATTAACAGAAGGGTTACCATGAGTAGGTAGTGGGTTGGCTTTGACATTCGGTGCACGGTCCTCAAAGGACACCATCCCACTTTTAACTAATTTCTGAACTTCGTACTTCAAGGGGTAACAATTCTCAATATCATGGCCAGGAGCCCCTTGGTGAAAGGCACAGTGAAGCTCTGGCTTGTACCACCATGGAATTGGTTCAGGAATCTGTGGAGGATTTCTTGGTTGCAAAAGGTTCTTGAGAACCAATGATGGATACAATTCAGCATAAGACATAGGAATCGGGTCAAAAGAGACCTTCTTCCTCTTGAAGTTCTATTGTTGTTGATGATTGTTGGTGTTGTTATTATAGTTGTTTGTTCTTTGAGGTGGTTGTTGTTGACGTTGTTGTTGAACGACCATTGATTGATTGTTTGAAAATACTGGAATAACAAATGATACCTAATGATGGTGTTGACGGGGTTGTGGATTCCTTCTAACATGAGGCCTTATCTGCCTCCCAACGGATACTGCATTAGTCTCTCCTTCTTTCTTTCTAGCAAACCCACTACCGTACTTCTTGTTAGACGAAACCTCCTCTCTAGATAACCGTCCCTCTCGGACACCTTCTTCTAACCTCATCCCCATGTTTACCATTTCGGTAAAATCACTGGGGGAACTGGAAATCATCCGCTCATAGTAAAATGAGCTCAGGGACTTGAGAAAAATCTTGGTCATCTCCTTTTCTTCCAAAGAAGGGGTAATCTGAGCAGCTAGCTCTCTCCATTATTGAGCGTATTCTTTCAATGTCTCCTTGTCCTTCTGAGTCAATGACCTCAATTGGTCCCTATCCGACACCATATCCATATTATACGTGTACTGCTTTACGAATGCTTCACCCAAATCATTGAATGTGTGGACACTCGCACTATCCAAACCCATGTACCACCTCAAAGCAGCACCAGTAAGACTGTCTTGGAAATAATGAATCAATAACTAATCATTATCAGTTTGCATTGACATCTTTCTAGAATACATGACGAGATGACTGAGTGGACATGTATTCCCCTTATACTTTTCAAAGTCAGGGACTCTGAACTTCATCGAGATCTTGACATTAGGAACCAAGCAAAGTTCCGCAGCACTCTTACCGAACAAGTCTTTTCCCCTCAGGGTCTTCAACTCCTTTCGCAGCTCAAGGAATTTATCTTTCATTTCATCCATCTTTTCATAAACATCCGGACCCTCAGACGGCTCAGAATGATAGACGGTGTCCTCGACATGAGGCAGAGTGTGAACAATCGGTGGTGGCATAGACATGATCGGGCTAGATGTCGACATAGAAGCAAAACTAGGCGCAAAACCTTCAGGCACAATGTTGGTCGGCATTCCCCACGGGAATCCGGCAGGCATGGAGGGAGGGAAATGAGCGGCAGGCACGGTTGAAGAAACAACCTCTGATATGACCGTCCTCTGAGGAGGAGGAGTTGCAGGCGTTTGAGAAGATTGACTTTGAGCAGCTAGGACTGACTCCATCATGGCATTCAGACGGGCAATCTCGTCCTTCAAATCTCTGTTCTCTTGCTCTAGATGTTCCATGATCCTTGGATGATTGGCGCGGGTATTGTATCAATGAGTCAGCTTGGCTGAAGCACAAAAGAAGAACCAATAAGACATCTGGAGAAACCTGTTTATGAAAATGATGCATGAAATGCAATGCTTGATTATTTTTATTTTCAAGGAACATACTATTTTATTTGCAAATATATAATAATAACAATTGCACAATTTGATTGACCATAAAAATCTCTTTTATTTATATAATTTGGAAGGATTACACTGAGTACAATTTCAAAAACCAAAGTACAAATACAAGAGAAAAGGAGACTAGTCATCCTAAGGATCCCTAACAACAACGTGAGATGTCGGAGTCAAAAGAAGTTTTCATCTGAGTCTTCTCGAGGACAAGCTGATCAACAATCTTCTTCCAAGCAACGGAAGGCTGAGGCATACTAGAGGAAGATGAAACTTATGGCTCTCTCTGTCTCTTTATTACTCGGTCTTCAAGAAGCTCAATTAGTGTATTCTTGTCCTTAGACTCAAGCTGCAACTCCTCATGCTTTCTGCTCAAAGCATGGAAATGCTCTTCCCACATATCCTTCTCTTGCTTCATCTTGGCGAGTGCGTCTTTCAAATCCTCTACATCTTGGTTAGGGAGAGTTAATGGCTCAACCACAACCATAGACATATGTCTCTCACAAGCATACGACATCTTCAATTCCAAATCTCTCTTCTTCATCCAAAGAGTGTAAGCTTCCAAAGCTACACAATTGTGCAGACCAAGCTCAGATATTCCTTTCCTATGCAGATTATGCCAAGCATGAACCATCTTATGCTTCAAAAGTTGAGGATCTTTACCATCTTGATAGAAAAGACCTTATAACAAAGTGTTATTAGGTTTGTCTCTCAAGGGGAACCCAAGTTGACGACGAGCCAGAGCAGGATTGTAGTTGATTCCTCCTTGTGTACCAATGAGAGGAACATTAGAGAATTCACCGCAACAATCAATAATCTTGAAGCTACTCAATGAACAATCATACCAAACTATATCATCATTAATGAGAGACATAAGTCTCTGAGGCCACCTTAGACATTGTTTATTCTTCACAAAAGTAGGCGTTTGAGGCAAGTTTGAAATAAACCACTTGTACAGAAGAAGAACACAACACACAATAGTTCCACCACCTTTAAAATCCCTTAGATCCAAAGAGAAGTACATATCACCCAACAAAGTAGGCACAAGATTCCCAATCAAGAAGATTCTAATTGCGTTAACATCAACAAAACCATCAATGTTAGGGAACAAGGCTAATCCATAGATGAGCAATACAAAGATAGCTTCAAAAGCATCCACACTACCGGCTTGAGCAAAGGCAGTAGCTTCCTTGATGAGGAACTGAGAAGTCAATCCAAACAATCCTCCTTTCTTCACCCAATGAGCCTTTATCTCAGACTTTTTCAAGTGAAGAGCTTCAGCTATGATGTGAGATCTGGGAATCTCCTCCAATCCACTAAAAGGCACTTTGCTAGAAATAGGTATTCCCAAGAGATGGGCATACTCCTCTAACATAGACACAAGCTGATAGTACAGAAAAGTGAAGCAATGGTAGAGAGGATCATAGAACTGAACCAACACACTCAACATTCCTTCAACCATATCAGCAGTCAAAATAGATAGAAGCTTCCCATGACGTTGCTTGAAGTCCAAGGGATCTAATACAAAGGATGATAGCTTCCTTAACTCTTTCAAGTCGGGACATCTGAAACTGTACTTCTTAGTGTTCCTTCGTCCATAATCCATGGTCTGAAAATATTTGCAAATAAGACCTCAGTTCCTTGAAATTATTTCTGGTGTGATGAATGTTATGATGCGCATGAATGCATGAATGCAACAATCACAAATAAGGGATCACACATAAGGCAAACAAACAAAGGTCAAGGGATGAATCAAGTCATTTACAAGATCAATCATCCATTTTGGTGGATTATGGTTTTCACCTTATCAATACCTAAGTTCCATTGATATTGACAAGACTTGATTGGATCAACCAAGATTCAAGGGTTTGTTGTGAGTCACGAGTATGAAGTCTGGGTAAGAACCATCCCAAAGGAGTGTACTAAGGATAAAACCTGTAGATCATGTGCTAAAAAGTTCCCAATATCTTAATTCCATCTATCAGATATTACAGGTTAGGATGACTGACTCATCAACCCATAATATTCTCAAGAGAAACTCGTCTGAGTGTAGTATCGCGTAACAATTATTATCAAGTTTACACCTGAACAGTCTCCGTACTACGTCCTAAATAGGCCAAGCGGGGTTAAATGTTCTACGGTCCTCAGCTTCTCAGACCCCAAATCAGAGAGAGTAATGCCTAACCACATATAACTTGTGTGACATTCATAACTCTAAAAGGGTCTCCACTTAGTAGATGGATCTCAAGCCAACTTATTAAGGACTACTCCACACAAGTCGAACATGACTCTACCGTCCTCCTATCTTAATTGCACTCAAGTTCGGGTTAGAACTTATCTCACCACTCAGAGATCACCAAGCACAATAAGCAGATTATATCATAAATACACAATTATATACACACAAAAAAGTAGGCTGAACCCACTGGAGACTACTCCCCAGCAGAGTCGCCACTTAATTTCTGTAGCAGTAAATTCATGACCATCAAGCTATGGTAAGCTAGACGTCAATTAAACCAGAGTCGTCACCTCGCTTTTATTGTTTCCAAGGGAAAGGGAAAAGTATGAACAAAACCCAAAGATAATAAGTTTTCAAATCAAAACTAATAAAATGCCAGAGATTACAGGTAAGGGGGTTGGTTACACAGAGGGAAGGTGTTAGCACCCAAAGTGTCCTAGGTACTCCTAGGGAGCCCTTTCTTGTGTGCATATGTGTTTTTGTATAAAATGATGTTTGTAATAAATAAATAGAATGGAGGGATGAGAAAAGAATTCATTAATTATATTTTTGTGTTTGACAAGATCTTCGGACTTGTGCCTACTATAGCGGTAAATTCATGACCATCAAGCTATGGATAAGCTAGACGTCAATAAAACCAGAGTTGCCACCGCGCTTTTATTGTTTCCAAGGGAAAGGGAAAAATACGAACAAAATCAAAAATATAAGAAGTTTTCAAATCAAAACTAATAAAATGCCAGAGATTACAGGTAAGGGGGTTGGTTACATAAAGGGAAGGTGTTAGGCACCCAAGGTGTCCTAGGTGCTCCTAGGGAGCCCTTTTTTTGTGTGCATATGTATTTTTGTACAAAAGATGTTTGAAATAAATATAATGGAGAGATGAGAAAAGAATTTATTAATTATATTTTTGTGTTTGACAAGACCTTCGGACTTGTGCCTACATACCAACATAAAATGAGGGATCAAAACTTCTTAGTTCGTGGTAACAATTTCAAAATGAGTGCATTTCTTTTAACAAAAATTTAAGTTTAACAAAGGCACAAGAGGCCTAAAAATGGTTTGAATGAGTGTTAGTTCTTTTTGGCTTTTGAAATTTTAAGTCAAGTATGATTAAGTTCATTTACAAGTTTAATTAAGAAAAGAGTTTAAAAAATGCAATAGCATAGTTTCTAATTTGCAAAATGGTCTAAGTTTAGAAAACAAACACAATCAAAGAAGATTTTAAAAGGATGGAGTGATTTGAAATTAAAGAAATGGGGAGGAGATGAAGATACTAATCCTAAGCACAAATTTAAAAGTTAAGAGTTGAAAAGATCTGACCAATGAGCTACAATCTAATAGACAAGAATGTCATATAGAAACCCAAATTTCCCTTGGACTTTAGAATCAAGAAATATCAATATACAAATAGCAAGATGAAGAGCAATGCATCAAATAAAGATAGCCACATCCAAGATTAGAAACTTCATGATCTTCTTCATAATCTCCCATGCATCAAATGAACTCAAAGATAAGCACTAGGCACAAGTTCAAAGTAACAACTTCAATCAGACCATGTTGCAGATGAACTCAAATGGGATCACAATACTTGCTTTAGATGAAGTTTCAAATCACAAGCACTTGGTTTCATGAAAGTTGGCATTAGCCAAGTCCTTTTGCATAAGAAGTATTGCCTAATTCTAAGTCCAATGTCTCAGAGAAAACCAACAGTCCACAAAAAATGTCTTTTAGGGTTTTTGTTGTTATTATGTACATTAAGGTCAAAAGAACACAAACAAGTATATACAATCACGGAATAATCACAAGATATGGCTCAAATGAGCAAATTGAAAATGACATTAAAGTAAACAAGTCAAATGGTATGAATAATGGCAAATGAATAAAAGCTCAAAATTAAAGTGCATAAAAATAAATGGCTTGAAATTAAATGTTAGTTCTTAATTGATTAGAAGTTAGTATTGCTTTTGCTTTTGTTTTGTTTAAGTCATTCTTTGGAGAACACTCAACCCACTATTCACAAGCATGAATCCTTGAACCAAGACATCTTCCAAAGGAAGGAAAAAAGGCAAAGTTTCCATACAATACCATGAAAGAGGGATCGATTTACAATCTCACTTACTAGAATGCTATGCCTTTTGTGTCACAAATTTAGCGCTATGTTAAGCAATCGTAATTGGACTTATGTAGAAGTCACAACTATTTGAGGTCTGGCAATAGAAATTTTGGTGTTAATGCATGTTAGAGAGATAGTATAATGGACTATGCTCCTAAAACATACCACACACAAAAAGAATATGCAAAAGAGGTGGACCTAATCTCATCCACACATATGTTGATTTTGCAATCAACTATCCTTAGGATATAGAGATATCATAGGTCCATGACATGAATGAATAGAGAAGGGGATTGAGATGAAGAGGGAGGGGGAATGGAATCAACACAAATTGGTCAAAGGAGGACTTTTATCAAATTAAAATCATTCATTCATTTTGGGAGATGAAATGTATATTTCATCAATCCCCTAAATCCAATAATTTTAACTCAACAAAGTCAAATTAACCTTGACCAAGGCCCAACAACACAAGTCAAACTCAACAAGTTAAGATTAGAATCTCAACATAATTTATTTTGCAATTAAATAATTAAAATCAATTAAATAATGCATTAAATTAAATTATGGTTTATCAAAATCCTAAAACCTCATCAAAACACCAAATAAATGGCCATGAGATTTATCATAGGTCAAACAAGGTCAAAGGACCTTGGAGAAAAAATTTCATAATTTTGGAAACTTAAAAGTATTTTTAAACAATTAAAAGTATTCACAAAATCATGAAAAATATTAATAATGATCAAAAAAATAATTTTAATTCAGAAAATGAAAGAGGAATTTATTTAAATTTTTTTGGTGAAACTCTCATATTTTTTGGATCAATATTAAATTAATATGAATTAATGAAAATAAACCAAATAAAATAAAAATCAGAAAATGAGAAAAAACGTGGACCACTTGATCTCCCTCATTAATTGATGTGGCGGATCAAGTGGCTGCTAGCGCGTATTCCACCATAATCACGAGTCAAAGCGTAACACAAGTGGTAATCAGTTTCAACGCGTGAGATTAGGTCATTTTAAATGGATCAAGTGGCTCAGATGAATGCCAACTCACCACCAGAGCCAAAGCTCTGGTGTCCTTCTCCGGTGAGCTTCACCGAACTAGTTCACTCACAAGCATCACCAAAATTAAAAATAAGGACATGAATTTAAAGTAAAAATGCCTCTGAGCTCGAATTTGGCCTCAATTTATCCTAACTCCAAGTATATTGAGAGATACAAGAAGTTGAAATTTGAGGTGCACGATCTGAGTTGCTTTGATTTGACATTAAAGCAACTCAATCTTGTTGCCTACATTGGTAGGACTTCAGACAACCAAAGATCCAAGAGAATTATGGAGAATTGAGTGAGAATCGAAGAGATGAAAATTTCTATAGAATACCTTCCATGTAGGTCTGTGCTCGATTGATCTTGCTCTTGCTTGCTCTAGATCTTGTTTAGGACACTTGAAGGAGTAGAATTGAATGGATGAAAAGCTCAGGACTCTTGGAGTTTCGAATCTCAAAACAGTGAGATTCAAACTCAAATCCCAATGGAAATTATCAAGGTTATCCTTTGAAATGAGAGGGTTTGAAGGTATGGATTCAAAGCTAGCGCGCAGGGTCCTTGTTTTTGAGCATAGAGGGCTCTATTTATAGCAAAACCAATTGATATTTGCACACTTGAAATGAAATCCAAAAATAGCAATGTACATTGCATGGGTGCATGGGTGTGTACATGCCTATGAAATCACTTCTTCTGATCCATAATTGAGTACAAGCCTTGTTGAGATCATGTTGGAGTGTTATGCATTGGTGTATGGAATGTTCAAGTTCAATTTGTGCCAAATGATCATTCATGTTCAAGCCATGCGCAACCCATTCAAGTCTTGTCTAAAATGGATGAAATTGGACTTTTTGGAAGGGTTAGATCAAGAGGAACAACTTTCATACTGAACACTTTTTCATTTGAAGCTTGGATCATGATTAATTTTGAGGTGGAAGTTGGGAAAATCAAACATGTCAAAAATGTTTCTAAGTGTCAAGCCATATGTTCACTTATTCCACCTTGGCTAACTTTTTATGTGAGCTTCAAATGAGAAAGGTTCCTTCATCAAAGTTGTGTCTCTCTGAAAGTCATTCAAAATGGTCATAAATTTGACCTCATTTGGGTTTAATATGAAGGAGTTATGCATTTTTGAAGTTGAGGAAAATCACTTGTTCAATGGCATTGGTCCAAAATGACCTATAATGTATCCTCATATCACATGCACATAAAAGTTGAATTTACTCTTACTATAAACATCTAAGTTGAAGTAAGCATCTTGAATTTGATTGTGCAACTTGGAAATATTTCATCTCACAAAAATTGAGAAAGTTATGGTCTTGGTAATTTGACCTCCAAATTAGGGTTTAGACAAAATGACCTATAATCTTTCACCATAAAAAATGACTTTCCAAGCAAAACTAGCTTTATACCTCAACATGAAAGTTGTTTAGAATGTCATTTATAGTAACGTTTCTCTTGGAATAATTTTCATATGACAAAAATTATAGGAGATAGGGTCTAGGGAACCCAGTTTTGATTAGATGAATACCTCTGGTCAACCACCATCAACCAACTTGCTAACTTGCAATTCTATTGACCTTTGGGACTCATGGGAGATCATATATGCATAAGATGATGAATTTTGAAGTATACCTTGAATTATTTGATCAATTGTTGAAGAAGCTTGTTGAAGAAATTACGCAAGATACCCAAATGAGTTAGGGCTTCCAAGGCAAACCATCTCCAAACTCTTGATGATTACTTTGATCAAACTAACATGTGAAGCTCATGGGGATTCATATATGATGCCTAGTTACATAGTAGACCACTTCCTGATTGAGCTCCTTGCATTGAGGGTCTTAAGCCCTAGATATGAGCTTGATGAATCAAAGGTGAGCACATGCCTTACCTACAAAAGAGTTAGTGTATACAAAGACATATTTTTGGTATTTTTAGTTAGTAAATGATAAAGATACAAAGTATGATACAATCAAATAGTGCTTGGTGATCTCTCCCAATACAAACCCAATGAATGAGGGGTAAGGAGAATGCCAAGATATGATCCCAATGCCAATGCATATGATGAGATATCATGACGGATCTTAGGGTCAAAATTGGGGTCTTACAGATGCCCCTATTTAAGGATGTTCTAACTGAGGAGATGAAGGTTAAAATCTTTGCATCGACTCAGTGGAATGGACTTAAATAATAACATATAGAAACAAATGTTGGTCCCTAAGAGACCTCATGATGCATATGAAATGAATGTTAAAATAATATTTGTGGGGAAATATTGCCACAAAGGAAAAGAATCTGGAGAGACTGAAAATCCATAGGAGTATAATGCATTCCATAAGGAAAACTCAGTGGGGAGACAAAGACTCTAGGGGAATAAAAATGATTGTGCGTAGGCCAGGATACGACTTAAAAACAACTGGAGAGACTAGAGGGATTCCATGAAAATAAATCGATGGAAAGACTCAACCGGGGAACGAAAGGAACATCTGCAAGGGAAACGGGTAGATCAAGACAAAGCTGAAATACTCGAACCAAATAGGAAACAACAATTTCACTAAGGAAATGCGCACTCAAACTCAATTGGGGAAGAAAAGATCTTCAACACAGGAGGAGCAGAAGTCTATTATCCATTACCAGTTACTAGGTAAAGGGATAACAAAGATCTGACAGGGAGAACATCCATTACCGGTTAGGGTAAACATATAAAGGATGACTCACTGAAGGCAACCAGGAGGTGTATTCATTACCGGTTACTGGGTAAGAATAAACTGGTGGGGAAAACCCAAAAATAGGGTTTACAACTACCGGTTACTGGGAAGAAAACCAAAGAGAGAGAATATCCGTCACTGGTTAAAGTTTACATATCAAGGATAGACTCAAAGGAAAGAAAACATGTCATCGGTTAGGATGAACATATCAAGGATAGACTTGCTTGGGGATTCTTGGGAGAATATCCGTCACCGGTTAAGATGAACATATCAAGGATAAACTTCTTGACAAAATAGGAATTACATCTATCGAATGTTGAATAGAATACCGAAAAGAGAATATTTGTCATCGATTAGGATGAAAATATCAAAGATAGACTCATAGGGGAGAAATAGGAATTATATCTATCAGTTACTAGATAGAATACCAAAAAGAGAATATCCATCATCGGTTAGGATGAACATATCAAGGATAGACTCTGCAACTTGGAGAAGAGCAGGATTTACAACTACCGGTTACTGGCCAGAAGACCGCAAAGAGAAGGAAACCCGTCATCGGTTAAGATGAACATATCAAGGATTAACCTTCTGGGGAATAAAATAGGGATTATAACTACCTTTTTACTGGGTAGAAAACCAAAAAAAGAGAATATTTGTTACCGGTTAAGATGAACATATCAAGGATAAACTCAAAGCAGGGGAAGAAAATATCCGTCATCGGTTAGGATGAACATATCAAGGACATACTTCCTGGGGAAACATGGACACGAATCCGCTGGGGAAACAAAGGTTGTTCTTGCCGGGTATTGGGCGGAAGTAACAAACATGAGAAGAATATTACCAGTTACTGGGTAATATGCTCTCAGGGGACCAAAAGCTTCTATCTAGGTAAGATCTAGAAAGTAAAGGTAAATCAAAGGACTAAACCCAATGAGGATATAACCCAGGGGAGTGGTTCTATCCAGATAATCAACTGGGGAGGAAACTGAAATAATAATCATCCACGAGGAAATAATTTAGTGGGGAAAGGAGAAAGGTTAAAGTTTTTCTGCTTATTGGGCTGACACTCTACAACTGAAAGAGGACAGATACACCAAATCTACATGAGGAAAGGGTACCACCATAACAGAGGATCAAAGGCATAATGAATCATAAAGTGAAATGATGCAATAATGAAATTTATGAATATATATATATATATATATATATATATATATATATATATATATATATATATATATATATATATATATATATATATATATATATATATATATATATATATATATATATATGATCATGCTGATAAAACGATCACAAAGGATACAACTGTCATTGATCTGAATCATCGATACAACTCTCGACCACTCCACACAAGAGGGAAACAACTGCTGGAGAAAAGATCAAACATCTCGAAGGCTCGACCCAGGTTGGGGAATAAAAAGAGAGGATCTGCTGAGGAAGCTGCTACAAAGTCTGCGGGGAATTTTAGGTCAACACCATATCAAATGGGAGACAACCAAATTGCTGGAATAACGCGCCTACAACTCAAGGGAGGCCAACAAACTCGATTGGGGAAACCAGCAAACTCAGATAGGGATGTCATCAAAAACTCAGTTGCCGAAAGGCTGCTGAAATGCTGCTGAGGATGAAAAAAGAGTCACGCTGACTGCTTAGGGAGAACCAATAATGCTCCTCACTTAGGGCTTACCATTTTTCAAATTGTTGTTGATATTTATTTAAATGAGATTGATTGCTTAAAATAAATGCTTTTATATATTTAAGAAAATATGGTTTTAATTTAAAATTCAATTTCAAAAACGATCATAATAAAATTTAAATCCATTTGGTTGAATAATAAATAAGAGTATAAACAATTGGATAAAAGCTCAACTTTATTTAATAGAATGGTAATCTGTAAATGACAAGACTCCATAAATCTTTACAAAAGTTGAAAACTGGTAATTTATATGGAAAAGGGCTACATTGAATACAATGATCAATAATTCTTCTACCAACTCTTGACGTCCACTGTGCTCTTGGCGTCGGCTGGGAATGATGAATCACAACCAAACGTTGTGCTCAAGAAAGTCTTCAAAACTGAAGATCAACGGGATGCAATTACTAGCCATAATCCCTAATTTTTGCATAAATTTCCCCAAGGTGGGGGGTACTCAATTTATCGAGATGATTATCTCTGTTTTCATGTCTCTAATTTTTTCCTGGATCACCCTTTCGGGTTCAATCCACTGAGACGCTCATTTTTGCCAAATACGACCTTTCAGGTTTTCAACTTATTGAGCTATTTTTTTTTCTTTTTAGGCAAAGTATTTCTTGACTGCATCAGCATTCATAGGATGAGTGAACTCTTCACCATCCATAGTTGTAAGAATCAAAGCACCGGCTGAAAAGGCTCTCTTAACAACATATGGGCCTTCATAATTGGAAGTCTATTTTCCCCTAGAATCTGGTTTGAAAGATAGAATCTTCTTGAGCACAAGTTTACCTTCTCTAAACACACCAGGTAAGACCTTCTTATCAAAAGCTTTCTTCATTCTCTACTGATATAATTGACCATGAAACATGGCAGTCAATCTCTTCTCTTTAATTAAATTCAACTGGTAAAACCTGGTCTTACACCATTCAGCCTCAGTCAACTTAGCTTCCATCAGCACACACAGTGATGGGATCTCAACCTCCACCAGGAGCACGACTTCCATACCATAAACAAGCGAGAAAGGGGTTGCCCCTGTTGAAGTGCGGATGGATGTACGATACCCATGCAAAGAAAATGGGAGCATCTCATGCCAATCTTTATACATCACAACCATTTTCTGAATGATCTTATTGATGTACTTGTTTGCAGCTTCAATAGCCTCATTCATCTTATGTCTGTAGGGAGAAGAATTATGATGTCCGATCTTGAAGTCTTTGGAAAGAGCTTCCACCATATAATTATTCAAGTTTGATCCATTATCAATAATGATCTTACTTGGCACACCATAACGGCATATAATCTGATTCTTGATAAACCTCACAACAACTTGCTTGGTTACATTCGCATACGATTCCACTTAACCCATTTTGTGAAGTAGTCAATTGCCACCAGAATGAAACGATGTTCGTTCGAAGCTTTGGGCTCAATCATGCCAATCATATCAATTTCCCACATGGAGAAAGGCCATGGAGAGGAAATGACGTTCAACAGTGTCGGAGGAACATGAATCTTATCTGCATATATTTGACATTTGTGACACTTCTTCACAAATTTGCAACAGTCAGATTCCATTGTCAGCCAATAGTAACCTGCTTGTAACATCTTCTTAGCCATAGCATGTCCATTGGAATGAGTACCAAAGGAACCTTCATGGACTTCAGTCATCAATAATCCTGCTTCGTGTCTGTAGCGGGGTTTTCATTACCTTTAGGTTTATTGACTAAACCAAAAGTAAACATACAATTCGAGTCGCCACCGCACTTTTATTTGTCCAAAGGAAAGGCTAAAAAGCGAACAAAATCCAAGTAAGAAATTTTATCAAATCAAAAACTAATAAAAATGTCAGAGATCTAGGTAAGGGGGTTGGTTATGAAATGGGAAGGTTTTACCCACCCAAAACATCCTTAGCTCTAAGGGAACCCTTTTTGCAAATATGTGTTGTAGGTTGGTATTTGTGAAAATATGTGCAAAAGATTGGAGGGATGAGAAGAGAATATATTATATTTACAAATTTTGTTGTTTGAATGGATGAACCCATTGCCTACGTGCCATCACAAAGGAGGATCAAAACCTCGTAGTTCGGGGTAAAAATCTCAAAGATTGGTGAATTGATTTGATCAAAAGCCTTAAGGTCTTTTGTTATCAAAGGGAGAAAACTCAACCTAAACCAACAATCCACCATGTGAGGAAGGCTTCAACATACTAGTGAGGGGTTAACCCTATAATAAGTATGGAAGACTTATAATCCAATCACTAAGGATGAGGTGAGATTTACATCAACCACTATGATAACTCAAACCTATGACTAATGTTTTTGAAAAGGTTTAACAAAGGTGGCCATTGGAACCACAAAAACAACTTGAAGTGAGTTCTATTTACAAGTTAAGTTTATTTACAAAATGAAGTCAAAGTTGGATTAAAGTCTATTCACAATGAGTGTTTATGAAAAGATTTTTGAAAAGTCAAAGGCATAAGGCCTAGGTTTCTAGTTTGAAACAAAGTCAAAGTTTGAAGAAAAGATTTTTGGCTTGGGTTAGAGTGGGGAGAAGAAGAGAAGGGCTAGTCCTAAAGCAATGCAAAGATAAGAGGGAGAAGATAAAACCCTTGGAGTTCCTTTTCTTGAAATCATAGAGATGATTCAAGATGCTCCTTTCCTTTGGACTTAGCACACAATCAAGAAATCAAGCAATTTAGATTCAAGCTCCTAGAATCTCCATTTGGCTTGTCTCTCTTAACTTGGCTACTCATGACAATGGTCCTCTTACACAATCTCAAGATGGGATCCCTATCACACAAGAGCAAACATTAAAAAGTTCACAACACAATAAGAGGAATGGACAAAGAATAAGTTTAGATGAGAAGTCCTTTAAAATCAACTTTGAAATTTAGCATTCTAAAGGCATGAGGCCTGGTTGCTCTTCAACAAGTTTAGCATTCTAAAGGCATGAGGCCTAGTTGCTCTATAACTCCTTTAAGCATGTGTATGTCCTAATTCTAAGTCCTTTCTCCTTTTGTATTAGATTCACACAAAACAAAGACAAAATAATCACAAGACAATAATATATTTATATACAATAATGAGCTCAAATGAGTAAAAGGAAAATGACATAAACATAAAATATGTGCTCAAGTGAGCAAAATGAAAAGTAATATGAATAAATGAGCAAGAAATAAATTGCATTAAAATTAAAGGGCAAGAAATTAAATGCTCAAATTAAAGTTAGTAATTAGTGTGGTTATGTTATTTTGGTCATAAGACAATGTAGCGCTATGTTAAGCATTCGTAAGTGGACTAATGTAGTAGTCACACCTATCTGAGGCTGGTCAATAAAAATGTAGGCAAAGAACACAAGTTAGAGGTCATGACTAGTAAGCCAAGCTCCACAAACTTGCCATGCCAAAACAAAAGGGGAAGGGCCTTGTATGGACTTTAGGTTTTTTGCTTGACCAAGAAGCAACCTATCTTGGACACAAAATAACTCACTTGATCTTGGATCAAGTTGAGTTTGGGTTGGATCAAAGAAGGTTAAACCTCTCATTTGTCAAGACCAACCATAAGACATTAACTCATTAGGCAAATTATGAAAAGAAAGGGATGAAGATGAAATGGATGGAAAGAGAATTCAAGTATCAAACTCATTTGATCAAATGTGAACCAAGTCATCATCAATCAATGCCAAACAGAAGAGAAATGAAGATTACAAGTCAACAAGTCAAACATAATTTTTTGGTAATTTTTGAATAAAAAATAAATGCAAATAAAATAAGCAAAATATGGTCAAACCTCCAATTTAATTCAAATCAACTTCAACAAGTCCAATTAAATTCTCAACAATTTTTGAAATCAGAAACTATTTTAAAACAATTAAAAACAATAAAAAATAACATAATATGAATTAAAATCTCAAATAAATCTCAAATCAAATAAGAAATTGATGAGACTGTTTTTCATTGACTTATCATGATCCATAGGTGTTAGGAAAATATTTTTGGATTTTTCAAATATCAGAAAGTAATTAAAAATGAATTAAAACTATTAAAAATCAAATAATTCACCAAAAATATTAAATGGACTCACAAAAATAATTAAAAATCAAAATATGAAACTAGATTTTTCAAGAATTTTTTTGGCATTGGTCTCATATTTTTGTGACTTCAAATAAAATATTTATGAATTTTTTAAAATAAAAGGAATTAACTGAAATTAAAAGAAAATATGAATAATAGAAAAATCCAGCGCCACAGGATCAATTCATTAAATGACATGACAAGGGATCAAAGGCTCAGAGGCGCGGATGCATGGTACGCTGGAGTCAAACGCGTGACATGTTGCATTAAATCAAGTAAACATAAAGACTGGTCCAGATTAGAACGTGGAAGCACAATCCAAGGGCTGGGAAGGCTACCACGTGGTGATGGTGGTGGAAACCACCATCTTCTCTGATGAAGTACCAGATTTCGGCCACCACGCGCAGGGAAAAAGTTTGTAATGAAAATGAAATGTAAGGACATCAAAATGAAGCTCAGGTGATGTACATCACCACTGTATCCATGGATCATCCTCACTCTTTCTATTTAGAGAGAAATGTGAGATGGAAGATCATGGTATGTCAACTGGAATGACATGATTTGAACAATTAAGACCACCACTGGCCTGCCTCTAGTGAGAGGACTTCAGAAAACCACATAAACCAAAGAAAATCACATTGTATTGCAAGATCTAGATCAAAAAAATTTGAGGTTCTACCTCTGAAATGAAGCTTCAAATGCCACGAATTCTTCAAGATCTTGATCTGCTTTTGCTCTGGAAGTGTGATGGAGATGATAGGTTAAGGAATTGAGCTTTGAAAATCAACTAATGATGTTGAATTTCAAGCTTGAAAAAGAGAAAGAAAACTGAAAATTCCTTTAGTGAGGGTTGGGATTTCAATTCTGCAACA
Source organism: Lathyrus oleraceus (assembly GCF_024323335.1). NCBI lineage: Eukaryota > Viridiplantae > Streptophyta > Magnoliopsida > Fabales > Fabaceae > Lathyrus > Lathyrus oleraceus. The sequence goes on from NC_066583.1 coordinate 617,721,939, forward strand.
CTTCAGGTCTCCACTTGGTTGAAAAATGAATGGGATTGAGCTCTTATTTATAGCTGAAGAGGGTTGTAAGACATGGTTCCCTCGTGTGCATGGGATTTGAATCTTCCTTGCATGGGCCTGTACAGGCATATGTAAGGCCCAATGATGGGTGATAAACCATGTTGAGATCAACTGGAATTGAATTGGACGTGCATAATGATCTTCACAAGCTTGCACATCAAGTTATATCATGAAATGCCAAAATGGACACAAAAAGAAAGCTCTTTGAAACTCACACATGGAAAGTCCAAAAAAGTAATATGGGTAATGGTTGGAAAGCCCTTGAAATAAGGAATAAAATTCATGTTAGGCAAAAATTCATTTGGCATTTGGAAATTAGTGAAAACTGGCTGTGAAAGTTTGGGCACAAAACATGTTTAAGTCACCCTTTGAAAATTTTCACCAAAAGCAAGCCTCTTCAAGCCCTTCTGTTTCAATGCTTCAAGCTTAAAATGAAAAAACCTCCAACCTCAAAGTTGTAGATATTTTCAAGATGATCAATTTAGACTCAAATTTTGAATCATTTGGATTTTTCATGAGAAAGTTATGGGCATTTGAAGTTGGGCATTTTTCAAATTCAATGACTTAGGTCCAAAGTGACCTATAATGTTTTGTATTATCACATGTATTTATTTTAGGATTATGAAATTTTGTCCAACATAACATTTAAAGTAGACATCTTAATATTTCCAAAGAATTTGGTCTCACATCAAGATCATAAAAATTAAAGAAGTTAGGTCCTTGGGAAGTTGACCCAAAATTAGAGTTTCAGTCAAAATGACCTATAATGTTTTGAAATTAATGATGACTTTACCAGTTTCAAATGGATTTTGGATGAACATGAAAGTTGTTCATATGGTTATTAAGAACAGTTTGGCTCTTGGGGTCATCTTCATTTGACAAACACATCAAAAGTTATATCTCAATGGTGTTCAGCTTAGTCAGATGACTTGACTGGTCAAATTTTCAAGGCCAAACTTCCAATCTTGATGAATGAATGATTGAGGGGCCTCAAATAGGATCATATATTAATAAAAGAATGAATTAAATAACTTCCCTTGATTAAATTTGATCATAGGTTGAGGTTGCTTCATGAGCAAGGCACAATCAAAGCACAATTGAATTAGGGTTTCCTTGGGAAACAATCCTCAAGCCCTTTGGGTTATCTTGATCAAATTGGAAAATTGAGATACTCGGGAGACATATATGATGATTAGGAACTTTTTGGACCATTGTCTTGCTTTTCCTCATCTTCATCTGGCCATTTCATTGGGCTTAGGAGCCTTCTAGGAGCATGGGAGCACATGATCACTTGAGCTTCAAAACAAAAAGAGTTAGTGACATATTTTTGTGCTTTTGATTAATAATCAAATGAGAAAAGCAATAATATATAATACAAGCATGCTTGGTGGTCTCAAACCACTCACACAAGTCCCACCCTATGGTTAAGGAGCCAAACATGCTATGATCCTTGAGGCAATGCACTGAGCAATGATATGATGCCATGAGGGATCTTAGGGTCAAAATTAGGGTCTTAAAGTGTCTAACCACACATCTGAGCAGAACCATATCGAAGTTTCTCTTGTACAACACATCACCATTCAGGTAGAAATTTCCGGCTAATCTTCTCAAAGTCTTCTTATCTTTCAAAGATGCCCCTGACGGGTAAATCTGACGTTGGAGAAAAAATTTGATATCAAAATACCACGGCTTCTCATCTTTGACCTCTTCAACAAAAAATACATGAGCTGGCCTATCAAGACGCATCACAGTCAAATTGGGAACCTCATTCCAATACTTTACCACAATCATCGAAGCCAACGTTGCAAGAGCAACTGCCATCCGGTTTTCATCTCGAGGGATATGATGAAACTCAAACTTTGTAAAGAAAGTTGAAATCCTCCTCACATAATCTCTATATGGTATCAAACCGGGTTGATTCGTCTCCCATTCACCTTTAATCTAATTCATAACCAAAGTGAAATCTCGATAGACGTCCAAATACTTGATTCTGAGATCAATGGCCTCTTCAAGACCCATAATGCAAGCTTCATACTCAACCATATTATTTGAGCACTTGAAAGTCAATCTAGCTGCAAACGGAAAATGCATGCCTTGAAGAGTAATAATCACTGCCCCAATGCCATTACAATACTGATTAACAACTCCATCAAATACCATGCCCCAACGGGAACCAGGTTCTTGCCCTTCTTCAAGCAATGGTTCATCACAATATTTCATTTTCAAGTACAAAATCTCTTCATCAGGAAAATCAAATTGTACTGACTGGTAATCTTCAATAGGTTGATGAGCCAAATGTTCAGCCAAGACACTACCTTTGATTGCTTTCTGAGATCGGTATTCAATATCATACTCTGATAACAACATCTACCAACGGGAAACCCTCCGAGTTAAAGCAGACTTCACAAAAATATACTTGATTGGATCCATTTTGGATATCAACCAAGTGGTATGATTCAACATATACTGGCGCAGACGCTTAGTAGCCCAAGCCAATGCGCAATAAGTCTTCTCAAGCATAGAATACCGAGTCTCACAATCGGTCAACTTCTTACTGAGGTAGTAAATCACATATTCTTTCTTTACAGTCTCATCTTGTTGACCAAGAACACAACCCATACTCTCATCAAGCACAGTCAAATACATGATCGATGGTCTTCCTTCCACAGACGGAGACAAAATCGGAGTCTCAAGCAGATATTCTTTGATACTATCATAAGCTTTCTAGCAGTCTTCAGTCCAATCACAAGACTGATATTTCTGGAGAAGCTTGAATATAGGAGCACATGTGGCAATCATGTGTGAAATGAATCTGGAGATATAATTCAAGCGGTCGAGAAAACCTCTGACTTGCTTCTCAATTTTGGGCGCAGGCATCTCTTGTATTGCTTTGACTTTGGCAGGATCAACTTCAATACTCTTCTCGCTAACAATAAAGCCCAATAACTTACCAGAACGAACACCAAAAGTACACTTATTGGGATTCAAGCGGAGTTTGTACTTCCTCAAGCGCTGAAATAGCTTCAACAAATGCTCAACATGTTCCTCTTCATCAATGGATTTGGCAATCATATCATCAACATAGACTTCAATCTCTTTATGCATCATATCATGAAAAAGAGTAGTTATTGCTCTCTGGTAAGTTGCACCTGCATTCTTTAAACCAAAAGGCATCACTCTATAACAGAATGTTCCCCAAGGTGTAATGAATATGCTCTTCTCCATATCTTCGGGTGCCATTTTGATCTGATTATATCCAGAAAATCCGTCCATAAATGAAAAGACTTTGAATTTAGCTGTATTATCTACCAAGATATCAATGTGTGGCAGAGGGAAATCATCTTTAGGACTTGCTTTATTCAAATCTCTATAGTTGACACACATACGGACTTTTCCATCCTTCTTCGGAACAAGTACAATATTGGCCACCCACTGTGGATACTCAGCGATAACAAGGAAACCAATATCAATCTGCTTTTGCACTTCTTCTTTGATCTTCATTGCCATGTCAGGATGAGTCCTCCTTAATTTCTGCTTGACTGGCGGGCGTTCTGGCTTCAACAAAAACCTATGCTCCATAATCTTGGAATCCAAACCAGGCATGTCTTGATAGGACCAAGCAAACACATCTGAATATTCTCGGAGAAGATCAATCAACCCCTTCTTAACCTCTGGGCATAGTCGAGATCCAACCTTGACTTCCTTCACATTATCCTCAGAACCCAAGTTGACTAACTCAATATGTTCTTCGAACGACTGAATGGCCTTTTCCTTGTGCTCGAGAAGACGAGACAATTCATCAGATACCTCTTCATCACTTCCTTCCTCGGCCTCAAACACAGGGAATTCAAAATTTGGCAAAGGAGTAGGATCATTGTATTCAATGGGTTTAGAAACCAACCTGCATAATGATTTGATATTTTGATTTTAGAGAAGTGAGTTGGTGACCAAATATTATGCAGATGGACAATTATATTTATTTATGTTTTTTTGTGATTACCGTTTTCAGAAAGGTAAAAAGTAAAAATAAAATATCATAGATGTGGATGAATAGAATTAAATTTTATTGATGATCAAATTTTATAATTCCTAACAATGCTCATTTCTCCCTTAGGCATAGGAGAAGGATTTTCAAAAACAAATAAAAGCAATTACTTAGATCGATGCACAATAATAGGAGCATCAACAGCAGTCCAATTGTTGCAAGCTTTTCCATGCGTCACAAAATTGGTGCAGTCTTCGTCTTCATCACCCTCGATCACAACAGCTAAGTGTTATTCACTATCATGAATGAACCCTCCGTTACGGAAACTGGGTTGCACATCTTCAGCCTTAATCATAGACGAACTTCGTTGGAAACCCAAACTGGCTCTGCTCTTGTTGTCGGTGACCTCTACCATCTGGCCCCACTGATCAGAAATATCGTCTTCAATAATCTTTTGCACATCTTTGAATAAGGACATAGGTTCCCCAACTCTCTTTTCCTCAACAATAGATAGAGTTTGGAACGGAGTTCAAATCTCATCCTTATCTTTTACGTAAGAGAAAGACGACAAGTGGCTTACCAACAAAGCCTTCTCCCCACCGACAATAACAAGCTTACCATTCTTGACAAACTTCAGTTTCTGATGCAATGTTGACGTAACTGCTCCTGCTTCATGTATCCATGGTCTTCCTAACAAGCAGCTATAAGCCGGGTGGATATCCATTACTTGGAAGTTAATTTGGAAATCACTCGGACCTATCTGCACAGGAAGGTCCACTTCACCAATCACCATCTTGCGAGAACCGTCAAAAGCGTTGACAATCACACCACTATATCTCATCAAATCTCCTTGGTACGACAATCTTGACAAGGTTGATTTCGAAAGTACATTTAATGAAGAACCAGTGTCAACCAATACATTTAACAGAGCATCCTCCTTGCAGTTCATTGAAATGTGTAGAGTCAAGTTTTGATTTTTTCCCTCCTCGGGGAGTTCTTCATCACAAAAGCTAAGATTGTTGCAGGAAGTGATGTTAGCCACAATATGATCAAACTGATCCACTATATCATCATGCTCCACGTAAGCTTGTTCTAATACTTTTTTCAATGCTTCACTATGCGCTTCAGAGTTCATAAGAAGAGACAACACTGAAATCTTGGAGGGAGTTTGGAGCAACTGCTCCACCACATTAAATTCACTCTTTTTGATCAAACGAAGCACCTCATCATCATCGTTAGGCTTCAAACTGCTGGATTCACCAGACTCACATCTTGGAGCACTAACAGGATCTATTGCAGGCACTTCAACATTCTTGCTGATAGATACATCTTCTATATTTTTCGGGAACACCGGCCCAAAAACACGACCGCTACGGGTTACCTTCGTGACATCAGCAATGCTCACAACAGAACTAGTCTTAGGCAAAGAAACCTCTCAACCATTCTCTAACATGGTAGCATTATACTGATACGGAACAGCCTTATCGGATACGGGATGGGGACCGCTAACCGTATAACCAACGACAATACCAATCTATTACTGACATTGTTATTGCTGCTGTCGAACTGGATTATTACCCTCTCCTGAGTCTTGAATACTAGGACTATAACATTCACATCATTATCCATGTGACGGGACTGGAGAATCTGAATCATACCCTTATCCATCAACCTCTGGATGTCTCTCTTCACAACCATACAACCTCAGGGGTTAACACTGCATATTGCACAACCATCATGGTCATGCTTACAATCACTCACCAAACAAATATCCTTGTGCATCGTCACCAAGGACCTTCTAATGAAACAAACATCAAATACCTTGAACTCCCCAGGACATCCATCTACCATGTTGACAGAAGGGTTACCATGAGCAGGTGGTGGATTAGCTTTGACATTAGGCGCACGGTCCTCAAAGGACACCATTCCACTCTTTACCAGCTTTTGGACTTCATACTTCAGGGGGTAGCAATTCTCGATATCATGGCCAGAAGCCCCTTGGTGAAAGGCATAGTGAAGCTTTGGCTTGTACCACCATGGAAGTGGTTCAGGAATCTGTGGAGGATTTCTTGGTTGCAAAAGATTCTTGAGAACCAATGATGGGTACAGTTCAGCATAAGACATAGGAATCGGGTCGAAAGAGACCTTCTTCCTCTCGAAGTTTTGTTGTTGTTGATGATTGTTGGTATTTTTGTTATTGTAGTTGTTTGTTCTTTGCGGTGGCTGTTGTTGACGTTGTTGTTGAATTGGTGTTGATTGATTGTTAGAAAATACCGGAATGACAAATGATACTTGATGATGGTGTTGACAGGATTGTGGATTCCTTCTAACATGAGGCCTCCTCTGCCTCCCAACAGATACTGCATTGGTCTCGTTCTCTTTCTTTCTGGCAAACCCACTGCCATACTTCTTGCTAGACGAAACCTCTTCTTTAGACAACCGTCCCTCTCGAACACCTTCTTTTAACCTCATCCCCATATTTACCATTTCGGTAAAATCACTGGGGGCACTGGAAATCATCCGCTCATAGTAAAATGAGCTCAGGGTCTTGAGAAAAATCTTGGTCATATCCTTTTCTTCCAAAGGAGGAGTAATCTGAGTGGCAAGCTCTCTCCATCACTGAGCATACTCTTTAAATGTCTCTTTGTCGTTCGGAGACATTGACCTCAATTGGTCCCTATCTGGCGCCATATTCATATTATATTTGTACTGCTTCACAAATGTTTCACCCAGATTGTTGAATGTGCGGACACTCGCACTATCCAAACCCATGTACCACCTCAGAGCGGCACTAGTCAGACTGTCTTGAAAATAATGAATCAATAACTGATCATTATAAGTTTACATTGACATCTTTCTAGCATACATGACGAGATGACTGAGTGAACAAGTATTCCCCATATACTTTTCAAAGTCAGGGACTTTGAACTTCATCGGGATTTCACATTAGAAACTAAGCAAAGTTCCGCAACACTCTTACCGAACAAATCTTTTCCCCTTAGGGTCTTCAACTCCTTTCGCAGCTCAAGGAATTGGTCTTTCATTTCATCCATCTTTTCATAAACATACGGACCCTCAGACGGCTCAGAATGATAGATGGTGTTGTCACACCTCAAAAAAAGAGAACACGACTTAGCAAAGCGTAATCGCACACTTGCATGATGGACTGAACATAGTCGCCATCTAAATTTATTTATTCCTAAAAAGGAAAAGGGAAATATCGATAAAACCCAAGAAAGAACGACAATGATTATGGTCGTCGCAACCAAGTCAGGGTTCGGGAGTCGATTACGCATGGGGAAGGTATTAGCACCCCTCACGTTCGTTGTACTCAACGGGAACCATTAGGTTAATTATGCGCGTTAGTGTTAACTTAGAAATGTTAGGCTTCTCGAGTTATTAGGTGGGAAAGAAAGAATAGAAGATAGAAGAATGTTTTTGGATTTTTGCAACGAAGGGGACTAAACCTAAGTTTTTTATTAATGGGCCTGACAAGATTTCGCAATCCTGCTCCTACGTATCTCAATAGAGAACTCAAGGCTTACGTAGTTCTAGGTAGAAAAATATTTTTTTGTTGGTCGATTTTAGCGAAAGCTATATTGTGTTAATCGACGAAAACATTGTTTTACCCAAAACAGATGAGGAGCGGACATATACCACACATCGAATGGATTTACGAATCAACATTCGGAAAAACGTCACTTATCTAAACTCAACAATTATGGCCGAAACATTGCTTTACATCACCTTAAAACATGATGTCTTTCGTTTTTGAAAAGGGTTTGAAGATTAATCGCACGGTGGCGAGAAAAAGTGTTTGATGTGTTGGATGTATTTTATAGATGAATGACGAACACTTGATGAGAATGAGACATAAGCCTCGGGATCAATCATTTGGGGTTCCACCGGAATGCTAGATTCCAATGGTCCTTTTTCATTCGAATTAGTTGAGAAATTTGTTTGATGGGCAACGAATGCTTGATAAGAATCAATTGTTCAAAGAGTTGTGCCAGAATGATTGATCCCAACGGCCCTTATTTTGTCCAAGTTAATTAAAGTGTTTTAGGAACGAAAGAAAAGAATGAACGGTTAACCCAAAACGCGAGGCTCAAGACCGATCATTCGAGGGTTCCCATCAGAATGCTAAATTTCAATGGTCCTCTTCTTTCGAGTTATTTAAAAAAAGTTTTAATATTTTAACTTAAATAATAAAACGTTTGAGTCGGGATAAGAAACAAATCAAATAGATTAAAAGGTACAACTTTGGGGTAGGACCAAAGTTTAAGAAATTAGTCATAAGTATTTTATTTTATTAATTAATCAATATCATTACTAGATATTTAGTTAATTATTTATTTGTAATATTCTAACAATAATAAATAAAACTACAAAGAAAACGATATTATTTGAAAATTAATAATTCTATAGTTATTCAAATATTTAGAGAAAATAACAAGAAATAAAGTTGAAAAAAAAATTATATTCTTTTTATATCTAGTACAATAAAGTGAGAAAATAAGACCAACTTAATATTAGATATATGCATGTTATTTATTTTTTTAAAAAAATCTGATAATAAAACAATTAAATACTCTTTTTTTTGTTCTCTTTAAAATCTAACTAAAATAATAACAAAAATAAATAAATTAAACATAACCCTTTTTTTTTAATTTTTCCTAACATAATCTACAAACAAAAATAAATATAACTAAATTAACTCTTTTATATTTTTATAACATAATTTGAAATAATAACAAATATAACTAAATTAACTCTTTTTAAATATTCTTATAACACAATCTAAAAATAATAATAATAATAACTAAATTAATCTGTTTTAATATTTCTTATAACACAATCTAAAAAAAAAAAACTAAATTAATAACTTTTAATGTTTTTTATAATATGATCTAAAACCAATGATGAAAATAACTAAATTAATCCTTTTTTGATGATTTTTATAAAGTGATCTAAAACAAAAAGAAAATAAATGATAAACTTATTTTTTTGGAATTTTTTATTACAAAATCTAAAATTAAAATAAAATAAATGGTAAACTCTTTTTATGGTTTTATTTTTTATGACATAATCTAAAATAATAGAAAATAGATGTTAAACTTATTTTTTTGGAAATTATTTTTTATGATATAATTTAAAATTAAAAGAAAATAAATGGTAAACTTATTTTTGTGATTTTTTATGATATAGTCTAAAATTAAAAGAAAATAAATGGTAAACTTATTTTTTGAATTTTTGATATGGCATAATCTAATAATAATATAAAATAAATGGTAAACTTATTTTTTGAATTTTTGATATGGCATAATCTAATAATAATAGAAAATAAATGTCAAACTTATTTTTGGAAAATGTTTTATGACATGATCTAAAATTAAAAGAAAATAAATGGTAAACTTGATTTTTTTTAAATTTTCTTTTAACATACTCTAAAATACAAGAAAATAAATGGAAAACTCTTTTTGATTTAATTATTATGATTTCTATATATTTATTTATTTATTTTTATTTTAAAAGAAATTACAAAAGAGAACTTCTAAACATCCACTAAAAAAGTAATTAACATAGATATAAAGAAAAATATCTAAGTTTCTACTAATATTCATCTTATTTGGTGTTTTAAGAAAAAAAACTCAAAATTATAATTTTAATGAAAAAGTTGATTCTAGTTTTATTTATTTTCTAGGTTTGTTCTCCCCTTTTTATTCTTTTTAAAAAAAACTATGATTAAACTAAAAATAAAATAAAGAGAAGCAATAAGTTGATTTAAATGTTTTAATAATAATAGAAAATAATAAACGATTAATCCAAAATGCATGGCTTGGGACCGATCATTCGAGGGTTCCACCGGAATGCTAGATTCCAATAGTCCTCTTCTTTCATGTTACTTTATCAATTTTTTTTTAAACATTGCACTTAAATGATAAGACATTTTTAAATTGGGACACAAAACGATTTAATTGGATACTTAAAAAACAAACTTGGTGTTGGACCAAAATTTCTTATTTTTACTTATTTCAATATAGTTACTTATTTAATTTTGCAACAAGTGAATAAATAAATAGCAACACAAATTATTTAAAATAATAGAAAGCGATGATGAAAACTACTTAGAAAATATTCATATTAATCGATTTAATACTAGTGATCAATCGTTTAACTAATAATGACTGAAATAATAAAATAGATAAATAAATAAATATTAGTATAAAATAAAATGGTACAAAAAGAAAAATCTTCTTTGATCATATTATTATCATTTTAACCTTTATTAGATAATAAATTAAATATTTTTCTAAATATCTAAAAAAAACAATGGGCCTGAGGGGTTTAATGACAACAAGGGTTGTAAGGGAAACAAATGAGGCCCACGATCCAACTGGGGCGTGGGTCAGGAGATCCAGGTTGGATCTCAACCGACCCGACCCAAAACAACAAAGTAAAGCTCACTAAAATAACCACAACCCTAAATGCTTAAACAACCCAACTCTTTCCTTTCCCTTTCACTATGAATCCAATGATCCCCTTCCTCATTCTAACATCCCAAACCCAACAAGCATACAAAAAAAGAATCAAACACGCTTGTCAAACAACATTCATTCAAAATTTGAATCTCACAATCTCTCTATCGCTCTCTTCCAATCTTCCTAGAACAAACCTCAACACGACAACACTCATGAAGTCTCTAGCAACATACATGAGATCTCAAACGAAAATCAAATAATAAAAAACAAACTTTCAAACATGTTGATATTCAAACCTTTACTAGTGACGATTTTCAAGAAGCAAGCACGTGAAAAGCGAAGCAAACTAAATGGTGAGCATCACGTCTACATTCAAAAAGGCAACAACTTCGTCTTGCTTCTTGGTAAGCTAATTTGTTTTTGAATGCTCTCTTTATTCTATGATCCTTTCTCTTAGCATGAAAAAACTTGCGGTGCTTTTCTTTATTCAATATGATTAAGATTTTTTGTATGATGGCTGCTAGGTTTTTTTGTGTTTATCAACCAAAATCCTCCTCTTATTAGTGACTGCTTCCTCTTTATATTGTGAAATTTTTAGGGTTTATGATGTTGTTGTATGACACAAAAGTAATGGAATTATTCAACTTTTTTTATGCCAAGAGATGTTTTAACAATTTACTGAAAGATCTCCTATGTTGATGTTTTAAGTAACCTGCATTTTTAATTTCTTGTTTGATACTAATATGTTTTGCCTCTACATACAGGTTTAACAAGATTAAAACAAAAAACTGCTATGCTCTTACACATCAAGAGCCAAGAGGATCAAGTCAAAAAAAGTCAGTAAACTTCAAAAGAGGGACCACACATAAAGATGCTTTTTTTTTTTTGTATTTTAATGGATTTAATGTAAAACAAATGTATTATTTATTATAAATGTAAAACTTATTATGTTTGTAATTTTTATTATTTCATGATTTATAAATTAATGTAAAAGGGAAAATAAAATCTTTTTTTATTTTATTTTAATGTAAACAAAACTTCTACTTATAAAAAAAAAGATCAAATATTTTGAATTTCTTTAATCAAATTAAATAGAATTAAAAGTAGAGATGAAATTATCATACTTAATATTACTTGACTCTAATTCAATTCAAATCAAGCATTATTATTATTAATACCACTCAATACAATGAAACCAAAATAAAACTTACACATGTAAATCAAAGAGGCTTTCTTGTTAGGACTTAGTAAATAAAAAATAAGACAAGACAAAATCAAATAGCACTTACTTTGAAATATAATGCAAAGATATAGTCAGAATTCATCAAGGCTAAGTCTTAAAGATCACAAAACAAAATCTCAAATTACTCATGCTATCAAGCACCCAAAGCAATGCATGAAGGTTCATAATGAACCTTAAACCAATAATTTGACAGAGACTAAATGAGATTCATCACCAATATTGATTATGAGCATGTGATGAATAAGAGAATACAGGAATTGGTCTGAACAAATAAATCATTTATGACCAGATGAAATGGTCATAAGGAATCGATTAAAAAAATGAGATACAAATGAATGAAGTGGGGGAAATTTTAGGGTATGACAGTTGACCCTATTTAAATATGTTCACTCGATATCATGAGTAACGACAGTCCTCATGATGTCAAGGTGAAGAGTATTTAAATACAGAAGACCTGCAATTTTGCCCCCGAAGGACTTTTTTGTTTGCTGGGGACAAGATGAACCCTAACATGATTTTTATGATGGAGGACGAACAGACATGTGGGAAATACGGTAGCGGTTGTTCATAGGAAATGTCAAAGACAATGGGTGATGACTCATCGGGGATGACAATTTGTTGGGGAAAAGGCACTAGAGAACATTTGAATTACGATTTAGTTAATAGGTTGAGACATGACCTGATGACACTTTAGAGTATATTTGTCAATTATGGAGATTTCTCATAAGAAATTCATCCAATCAGAGACTTTGGGGATTCCTAACAGGGGAATCATCCAAGACAAGAATAAATTAGAGTCTTCTCACTAGAAGATCATCCACACAAAACATTGGAGCTTTCTCATCAGAAAGTCATCCATACAAAACAAACTATTACAATTCTTTATGAAGAAATCAATTAAAACAAACATCATTGGAGTTTTTCACAAGAATAACATCCAAGCTTTTGGGAATTCCTTAAAATGAAGAGTCACTCATGACTTTCTAGGAACCATCAGGAAAAAACAGGGTAATCAAACTCTCTGTATATGTCAACAACAACTGGGCTTGGACCGTAAGCAATGGATTACAACAAGCTTCTAACGGATTGGTGACAACTTCGACTAGACTTTAAATGATGTTGGCAACAACCAAACTTCAGGTACCAATTACGATTGAATTTTCAAACGGAGTGCCAATTATGACTGGACCTTAAATAGATACTGATGATAATGGGATTTTGAAAAGATACTAGTAGCTACTAGATTTTTGATGATAATGTCAGTAACAACTGAATTTTGGCGACGTCAATGATAATTGAACTATTGAAATAATACCAGTGACAACCAGATTTTAAGGGTACCAAATAACAATTGGATTTCTAACAAGATACCAATGACAAATGAACTTTGGATATACCAATAACAATTGGATTTGAGATAACACCAGTGACGACTGGACTTTTCAGGATTCCCATTATGATTATTTTTTTTATGGAGTACCTGTGACAACTGGACTTTGGGTCAAGGGATAATAACCAACGACAAGGCCAAAGTGCAACACAAATGAGTACAAACTACATTTTGGACCATGCATGACTTGATTTTGATTTTATGCATGATGTATGAATGATCATGATATGCAGTAATGACACTAGACGGTCTGGGAGTTTGTAGGAACTGTTTATAGAGATTCTGATTCCTCAACACCAATAACTCCAATCAGTACAAGTAATAGGCGTATCTAGAGGAGAATCTATTAAGATTGATAGTTAAAACTAGCCAAAGGGTCATCCTTCCATAGGATTAATAGGTTGTGCTCCATGGAGATTCTTGTTGATGATTTAGGAGTGCTTTTGCAACCTTGAGACTTTCGGGAAAACAAATTATTTTCTCTTGGTTTTCACATATATCAAAGCAATTTTTTTAATATGTTTTAAATTATTTTCAAGTTTCAAAATTTCATTATTAACAAATAAATGACACTTTGCATAACAAATAAAAACATAGAAGAACACAATTAACAATAATTGATAGGCAAAACTTGTATTTTATTCAAGAATGGTAGCACACAAATGGCGTAGCTCCACGGAATGTTACAATTTTGAAAATGGCAATAAGGAAAAGTTTACGTTGAATTCAGTGACCCATACTATCCCTTATAACCATGACTCCCCAAAACCTTGCTTCTAAAGGGAGTAACTTGACTGATCTTCCACCTCTGATTCTTCTATGTTGATCAGTAACAACTGATGCAGTTTATGCCTTTTGCCCCTATTTTTTTCCTGGATCGTCATTTCGGGTTTTCAATCCATTGGGACGCTCTTTTTTGCCTAAGTTTCCCTTTCGGGTTTTCAACTTAGCGAGCTATCATTTTTTTATTTATCCCTAACTTTTTCCTGGACCACCCTTTCGGGTTTTCGATCCACCGGGATACCTTTCTTTTTTGCATAAGTCATCCTTTTAGGTTTTCAACATAACAGGTTTTTATTAGACATAGTATTTTTTAACTGCATCAGAGTTCACGGGGTGTGAGAGCTCTTCATCATCCATAGTTGTAAGAATCAAGGCACTTCCGGAGAAGGCTTTCTTTACAACATACGGGCCTTCATAATTGGGAGTCCATTTTCCACGTGAGTCCTTGTGTACTGGCAAGATCTTCTTGAGCACGATCTCCTTCTCTGAATTCTCGAACACGTACTTTCTTGTCAAAAGCCCTCTTGATCCGTTTCTGGTATAATTGTCCATGGCACAAAGAGGTCATTCACTTCTCATCTATGAGGTTTAACTGATCAAATCTGTTTTAGATCCATTCAGCCTCTTCTAGCTTGGTCTCCATTAAGATTCTCATTGAATGTATCTCAACTTCAATTGGGAGAACCGCTTCCATCCCATATACCAAAGATAATGGGATTGCCCCTGTTGAAGTGAGGACAGAAGTCCGGCATCCATGCAGTGTAAAGGGTAGCATTTCATGTCAATCCTTATATGTCTTCACCATTTTTTGCAGGATCTTCTTGATGTTTTTATTAGCGGCTTCAACAGCGCCATTCATCTTTGGACGATATGGTGAAGAGTTGTGGTGCTCAATCTTGAAGCTTTCGCATAATTCTTTCATTGTATTATTGTTCAGATTCGTCCCATTGTCTGTAATGATCCGGCTTGGAACTCCATAGCGGCAAATAATCTCTTTCTTGAGGAACCGTGCGACCACTTATTTTGTCACATTAGCATAAGAGGCGGCTTCTACCCATTTAATAAAGTAATCAATGGCAACCAGGATGAAGCGGTGACCGTTGGAAGCTTTAGGCTCGATGGCGCCAATCATGTCAATGCCCCACATCGAGAACAACCAAGGTGATGTTAAAACGTTTAGTAGGGTCGGAGGCACGTGTACCTTGTCTGCATATATTTGGAATTTATGACATTTTTTAGCATAATTGAAGCAATCGGATTCCATGGTCAACCAGTAATAACCTGCTCTCAAAATCTTCTTTGCCATGGCATGCCCATTGGCATGAGTTCTAAAGGATCCTTCATGAATCTCCTTGATCAACAGGTCCGCTTCATGTCCATCTACGCATCTGAGCAGAATCATGTCGTGGTTTCTCTTGTATAACACACTATTGCTTAAGAAGAATTTGGATGCTAACTTCCTCAATGTTTTCTTGTCAAGGGTTGTTGCATCTGTTGGATATTCTTGGTTTTGCAAAAAGCATTTGATGTCGTGAAACCAAGGTTTACCATAGACTTCCTCTTCAATCAACTGACAGTAGGCAGGCTCAACCTTCCACTCTATCTGAATGAGAGGCGCTTCATTATGGAATCTAACTTTGTACATTGAAGCCAACATAGCAAAAGCATCAGCTATTTGATTCTCAGTCCTTGGGATATGACGGAAAGTGATTTCGTCAAAGTATTTTATTAGCTCCATGACATAGGCACGATATGGGATCAACTTGGTATCACGGGTTTCCCATTTTCCCTTGACTTGGTATATCACCAAGGATGAGTCTCCACATACTTCGAGGATTTTGATTCAGAGGTCAATTGTTGCTTCGATGCCTAGGATGCACGCCTCATATTCTGCTATATTGTTTGTGCAATCAAAACACAACCTTGCTGTGAAAGGAGTGTATCCACCATTCAGATTCAATAGAACAACTCCTACGCCATGCCCCATGTAATTGGAGGAACCATCGAACATGAGCTTCCACCGAGATCCGGATTCAGGTCCTTCATCAGGTCCTGGGATTTCACAATCTTTTACTACCATAATGTCTTCATCAGGGAAGTCAAATTTCAACGGCTGGTAGTCTTCAACAGGCTGGTTTGCCAGGTAATCAGACAACACACTTCCTTTAATGGCTTTCTGGGATACATACTGGATGTCATACTCAGACAGTAACATCTGCCAACGGGCGAGTCTTCCAGTTAAAGCAGGTTTTTCAAAGATATATTTTATTGGATCCATTTTTGAGATCAACAAAGTAGTGTGACAAATCATGTATTGTCTTAGACGGCGAGCGGCCCATGCTAAAGCACAACAAGTTTTCTCCAAGAGTGAATACCGGGTTTCACAATCGGTAAACTTCTTGCTCAGATAGTAGATGGTATGTTCTTTTCGGACGGTTTTATCATGTTGTCCCAGCACGCATCCCATTGACTTTTCAAGCACAGTTAAGTACATAAAGAGTGGTTTCCCCCAAACAGGTGGAACTAGAATAGGGGGCTCTTGCAGGTATTGTCCGATCTTCTCAAAATCCCTTTGGCAGTCAGAGTTCCATTCAACTGCTTGATCTTTTCTAAGCAACTTGAATATAGGTTCAAACATAGCAGTCATATGAGATATAAACCTAGAGATATAGTTCAAACGTCCCAGGAATCCTCTAACTTCTTTCTCTTTACGTGGAGTAGGCATTTCTTGTATTGCTCTAACCTTGTCTGGATCTACCTCAATTGCTCGTTGACTAACAATGAAACCAAGCAACTTTCCAGGTCGGACACCGAAGGTGCATTTAACAGGATTCAGCCGTAGTCGAAATTTTCGAAGACGCTCAAATAGCTTTCGCAATTGATATATATGATCCTATTCACTTTGGGATTTTGCAATCATATCATCTACATAAACCTCAATTTCCTTGTGCATCATATCATGAAAAAGAGTGACCATTTCTCTTTGGTAAGTTGCCCCGGCATTTTTGAGACCAAATGGCATTACCTTGTAGCAAAATGTTCCCCAAGGGGTGATGAATATGGTCTTTTCCATGTCTTCTGGAGCCATCTTGATTTGATTATAACCCAAGAATCCATCCATGAAGGAGAAGACTGCAAACTTAGCGGTGTTGTCTACCAAAGTGTCAATATGCGGCAAGGGAAAATCGTCCTTTGGACTAGCTTTGTTTAGATCCCTATAATCAACACATATCCTAACTTTTCCATCCTTTTTTGGTACTGGTACGATATTAGCTACCCATTGAGGGTAGTTTGCAACTGCTAGAAAACCAGCATCAAATTGGCGTTTCACCTCGTCACAAATCTTTATAGCCATGTCGGGTCTTGCTACTCGGAGCTTCTACTTCACCGGCGGGTAATTTGGCTGTATTGGCAGCTTGTGGACAACAATATCAGTATCTAAACCTGCCATACCCTGATACGACCAATCAAATACATCTACATATTCTTGTAGAAACTTGATCAACCTTTCTTTGATGCTTGCCCCAAGTGTAGTCCCAACTTTGACCTCTTTCTTTTCTTCCTCAGTGCCAAGGTTGATTGTCTCCAACGGTTCTTGATGCGGCTGAAGGGCCTTTGACCCGTGCTCGAGCAGCCTTTCCATTTCTTCAGGGAAATCACAATCTTCCTCACTATCCTCTTCCGCTTGGTAGATGGTGTAGCACCTCAAATTTGCCCCCTCATTCATGCATTCATTTTTAGGTCATTTAATATTTCATATCGCATTTCATCATGTCAATCAGAATTAGATCCAAGAAGCTTGAATATCATCCAAGACACTTTGTGGGTTCTATCTGGGTGATCAGTCAACACAAGGGAATGACTTGAGTTACTTCCAACATGTTCAAATGGGGTCTATTCATCATTCAAAACGCTAATCTTGAAGGAGCAAAAGTCTGTTCCTGAGCTGTCATACTCGCTAGGCGAGCAGCGTGGTTCGCCTAGCGAGTCTGAACTGTCATGCTCGCTAGGCGAGCAAATTCTTCGCTAGGCGAAGCCCACGAGTTTTAAAAATATAACAGAAAAATCTTGGACTTGGACCTCTCTCATTTGAGCCCACCAAGCCACGAAAATCAGGTTATAAATTCAGTGGAAAAACCCTAGAAGAAAAAAGGAGAATTCAGAGTAGCCTCCAGACACTGAAGAAAAAATTTCGCTCGGACTCTGAGACTTTTCACTCCGACTCACACACTTCTCACACAAACCCTAACATTGCTTTGCAAACCCAACGGTGCAATTCAATTTCTTGCGATCTCTCCAATCAGGTTTGCCCTATTTTCATCACTTTATGCTTTCAATTTGAAATTTCTGAATGTTTGAGGCATCATGGGTGAATTTGGAAGAGTGGGTATCGTTAGGTTTCACATGTGGGTTTAGATATGCATGAATATGTAGAACAATGCCTTGAATGTTTGATCACTTAATTTCTGAGATGGATACCATAGGGTTTGAGGTTTCTGAAATCAGACTGTTATCAAGGAAGAACCCAGAATCCGCAGACATTCGCTAGCACCTCGCTAAGCGAGCACATAGCGAAGCTTCGCTAAGCGAAGCAGTAGCGATCATGACAGTAATTGATTTTTCTGTTCGCTCTCTAATCTGTTTCGTGTCTGTTATGGCATGTTTTCTATTGCATCCGTGCACTATTTACCTGACACTGTTGTTGCTATGATTCTTCTGTTTGGTGCAACTCTTGATTACACCCCATCTAGTCATTCTAACGTATTTGTTGAGTTTTTGTGAGGGCTCACATGACTCTTTAAGAGATAGCTTGCTTGGTATTCCACTTTATTTGTGGGATACCATTTGGAGATTTATTCTGATTACTTTGCTGACTTGCTTCCTTTGATGGTGCTAGCTTGAGAGACCACCAAGTTTCTTGCTTCTTTAGTTGTTATTACTTCGGATCTTTATCCGTGTGGTAGATCTCTTGATCCCTTTATCTTTCCCGCATTTTACTGCTTTCTTAGCTGGAAGACCTCGATAGGAGGCGATGTTTTCATGTGTTTACTTTTGTTCCCAAAGACCTCCAAGAAGAGGCACCAGTGCTAAAGACCTCCACGAAGAGGCAATTGACGGATAAAAGGGATTAATAGTCAATCCCCCGTTATTCACTGTGTCGTTCTCTATGATCACACTACGTGTCGATGCTTCAGAACAAAAGTCCAAGATCTTTTGTCTGGTCAGTCAGTGGAGAGGGTTCCATCTTTTTGAATCCCCACTTTTTGTCATGAGCTCACCCTGTCCAGGGTTAAGAGCTATGAGGTCTTATCCTCATTACCCTTTGGATCTGCTCACCCTGACATTCAGTGTCAGTGGTTAAGAGCCCGTTTGATTACCCTTCCATGGCTTGTTTGTCGAGGTTGATATGACCCCTCTTGACTAAAGCCCTACCCACGTATGTTTGAGCCCCCTTGTTGGCGTGTTTACTTTATGTATGTTTGTTTTGTATGCGGTGATCGTCTCCCCATAGGATTGCTAGGCTTCGTATAGTCTCTTGTCTGCATGCCAATTAAGGTAGCACGATTCCTTCGTCTAGGACTTCCTTTTTGAATGAGCATTCCTAAAACACAAACAAATTCATTAATTTTTCTTTTCCTAAGAACACGTTAACTCCTTCTACTACAGGCGAGTAAGTCTCCAAAGGTCGAGCATCCGGTAGATTGCGTAGTAATGTCGTTCATCTAAAAAACACAAACAAATAGGTCAGCCGAACTACGGTTTGCTCTGATTCTCATTCCAGATGAGATACGTAGGCATAAGACGCGATGTCTTAGCGAGCACACTCCTCTTTAACTCATAGATAGCCGAGCTACGAAGACTTTGATTCTCATATTCAGATGAGATACGTATGCAGTGGAGGCGACATCCGTGCGAGTCATTTTCTTTTGACCCCTCTTTTAGTAAATAGTACACTAGATAAACCCACACCCTTTCGACAAGAACAACAAGAGTGGATCCCGTAGAGTACTACGGATGCGTAGGGGTGCTAATACCTTCCATTCGCATAATCGACTCCCGAACCTAAGATTTGGTTGCGAGACCTTGTCTTTTCCTTTCCTTTTTCCAGGTTTACTTCGAGCGTTTCCTTTCCCTCCTTTGGAATAAATAACGCACGGTGGCGACTCTTCTGTCTTTTCTTTTTTCGTCGGTTGTTTTTCTTCGCATTCCCTTTTTTAGGTTGCGACAGCTGGCGACTCTGCTGGGGACCCGGTTTCTCTAAGCGAGTCCCTCCTAGCTTTTGTAGGTTTCTTGTTGGTTGGGTGTTTATTTCTTTTGTACAGTTATTTATTTACCTGTTTTACCTTATTGAATTCATGTACATATCATTGCTGTATTTTTGGGTTCTATTGGGTTGTTTGTTTATTGGGGTGGGATGTTCTATGTGAGATAAGCCCACTACCCAGGCTTGAGCGTACACACAGGTTTTAGAGTGGATGGTCATGAAGCTTGCGTGGCATGTTGCTACGTTAAGTCGTTCATGAGACCCACATTCCAGACGAGGTTTCTTTTGGATATATTCTGTCCTATGGGCGTTCCATAACGACAGATGTTCCTTTAGAAATCGTCGACTCTGGTGACCATTTCCCGAGAACTCAGTCGAGGCCTCTCCTCCGAGACGCGTTTATGTTAGCTCTGGTGGGCGCATTCTCGCTGCTCAATCCGAGGACCCCGGGGCTGGGAACTTGCTATTAGGATGTCCTGTTGAGGGGAGTCAGTGGAGGTCTTTTGTCCCGTAATAATGTCAAACCTTCAGTGGTAAACGTAATATTCGACCGAAGGGCTGAAGCTGACGAACTTCTGTTCTTAGAACCTACCAGTGAGGGGCGGGCTAAATTCAGGAAACCTTAACCTTCAACCAACCCGGTTTTATGGAGCAGAGCTTTGATCTCGTATTATATTCTCAGTGGGTTTCTCTTCAAACAGTGCAACCCAACAGTTGTTCAAGCAGATACAACAATCCTGATTCCCATGTCACTGCATTACATCACATCATTTTGCATTCATATCATTTACACATGTTTATCCATTACTAGGGGGTTCATATCTTCTTCTTGATTCTAGTCGGGGTTTTCTTCTTACACTGTTTATCAAATGTGAGACTGGAATCAAGGGGGTAGAATGCCCTTTGGAATTGATAAACATGTCATTGCATTTGCATATCCATCAGCATGTCTTGCATAACAGGTACTGCCGCAGTGTTCTCAGTTTGTTTGGTATTCCATTAGCAGGATAGCTGACTCAGGCATTCACCGATACGGTACCCGCAGAAACCACCAGAGAGCAATGGAAAGCCTACAAGCAGAGCTCGCCGAGATGAGGATCCGCATGACCCAATTCATGGATGTGGTTCAAGGGGTGGCTCAGGGACAGCAAGAGCTCAGGCAGATGATGCAGAGGAATCCCGCCACTACACAACCAGAGACGGTAATTGATCCTCCAGCTGGAGAGGTTAACGGACCCAGTGGACCGGGGCCTACCCCGATCCCATATGTCAACTCCGGTCAACAGGCCGTCCATGATGATCAGGACGATCAGTTCACCCAGATGCAGGAAGACTTTGGCATGGGCCATGGCATGGGCCCCATGTTTAGAAGATTAGAGGAGAGGCTGAAGGCAGTGGAAGGACAGAATCCTCTGGGAGTAGACATTGCTGACTTGGGATTGGTCCCAGGCGTGAAGGTGCCACCGAAATTCAAGGTCCCGGTATTTGACAAATACAGTGGAAACTCTTGCCCAAAGACCCATGTGCAAGCCTATTTTCGTAAAATGGTTGCATACTCTGACGATGAAAAGTTGCTTATGTACTTTTTCCAGGATAGCCTAGCTGGGGCATCCCTGGAATGGTATATGAGGCTGGACAGAGCCCACATCCGCTGCTGGAGGGATTTGGCTGAGGCTTTCGTGAAGCAGTATCAGTATAATGCAGACATGGCTCCGGACAGAACTCAACTTCAGAATCTGTCTCTTAAAAGCAATAAGTGCTTCAGGGAATACGCTCAACGCTGGAGGGAGACAGCTTCCCGTGTTCAACCTCCTATGTTGGAGAAGGAAATGGCTAACATGTTCATGAACACTCTGCCCGGACCTTACTTTGAGCGCCTGGTGGGTTGCAATGCCTCCAACTTTGCTGATGTAGTCTCTACCGGCGAGAGGGTGGAGAACTATTTGAAGACATGCAAGATCCAGAGTGGAGGTGGATCTTCATCAGGGGTGAAGAAGCCGTTCATTCAGGGACAGAAGAGGAGAGAAGGGGATGCAAATGCCATATCTTCTTATCAGAACAGGGGTAACCGGAGGAGTAACTTTCAGAACTATCATCAACAACCGTATGTTGCGGCTGTGACCATTTCGGCTGCAGCACCACTACAACAACAACAACCACAACGTCAGCAAACTCAGTACCAACAACAACAACCGGGTAACACACCCGCCTATCAACAGAGGCAAAGGATGATGGACCGGCGTTTCGACACTCTTCCAATATCGTACACTCAGTTGCTTTCTAGTCTTCAACAACTATAACTTGTGCAGTTACGCACTCTGGCTCCTCCTGTTGGTAGGCTTCCGGTGGGTTACGACGCCAACGCTAGGTGTAGCTTCCACTCTGGGGCACCTGGCCACAATATTGAGAACTGCAAAGCTTTTAAGCATGTAGTTCAGGACCTCATAGACTCAAAGGCCATCAACCTTGCACCGACTCCTAATGTCGTCAACAATCCCATGCCACAACATGGTGGTGCAAATGTTAATATGCTGGAAGGCGAAGCCAGATCCGTCAAAGATGTGTTGAAGCAGAAGACTCCGTTGTTGGATATCAAGGGCTACTTGTTGAAGGCCGATGTTTTCCCTGGTTGTGGGAAGGGTTGTGTGGATTGTGCTACTCAGAGTGGAGGTTGTTTAAAGCTGCAACAGGGTATCCAGGTCTTGCTCGACGAACATACCCTCCAGGTTGAAGATTTGTCTGTCCAAGAGTATGTGGAAGGGGTTGAGGAATAGGTGTTTGAAGATGCTACTGATGAATTCACAGATGTTGTTCCTACTGATTCTGTAATCCATGATGATGTATTTAATTTTTCCAATGTTGTTGCTGATATCCCAAACAATGTGTTTGATTCTGATGTAATTGAACTTGATTCCGATGTTTCGGATGTTTATGTTTCAATGAATGAGATTTCAGAGTATGACTATGATGTTGCTACTATCACCATTTTCTACCCAACTAATCAGATCAATGTACCAGAAGTGCAACCGGTGCCACCAGCGCGACCGTTCACTATGACTATCACAACCCCTGGTCCTTTACCTTTCACCAGCGAAAGGGCCATTCCTTGGGATTATGGGGGGAGTGTGTACATGCACGATCATGGGGTAGAACGGCCACTGAAGGTAGAAGAGGGTCAGAAGTCTGAACTTGAAGTTGAAGGTCCCGCAGTGGATAATGTTGGTGGAATCGGGTGATTCACCAGGAGTGGTAGACTGTTCTCACCACCCGTTACCTAAACTGATAGTGCTGATGCTGCGGTGAAAGCCAAAGGCAAGCAAGTCGTGAATAAGGGTGCCTCTACACCCCAGGCTGGTTCTGAGCCCACTTTTGCGAAGGATGCGGACGAGCTTTTGAGAATTATAAAGAGAAGTGACTACAAGGTATTCGATCAGTTGATTCAGACTTCGTCCAAGATATCCATTCTCTCACTCCTATTGTGTTCGGAGGCGCACAAGGAGGCACTGCTGAAAGTCCTAAATGCTGCATACGTGCCTCAGGAGATCTCAGTGAACCAACTGGAAGGAATCGTTGCAAATGTGCATGCAAGCAACATGTTAGGTTTTACTGATTCTGACTTAACACCAGCTGGACACAACCATAACAAGGCTTTGCACATCTCGATGGAATGCAAAGACACCGTGTTATCTCATGTTCTGGTGGACACAGGTTCCTCTCTCAATGTGCTACCCAAGAGAGCCCTATCAAGGTTAGAAGTAGAGGGTTTGGTCCTGAAGCCTTCAGATCTTATTGTAAGAGCCTTTGATGGTTCTAAGAGGTCGGTGTTCGGAGAGGTAGAATTGCCAATTCAGATTGGATCACAAACCTTCAACACCGTCTTCTATGTGATGGATATCAGTCCTTCCTATAGTTGCCTGCTGGGTCGTCCTTGGATCCACAACGCTGGGGCAGTCTCTTCAACTTTACATCAGAAGATTAAATTCCCAGTCAATGGAAGGATTATTACCGTCCGTGGTGAGGAGGATATTTTGGTCAGTAACCTGTCTACATTCAAGTATGTAGAGGTAGAAGATGAATTTCATGAGACCCTATGTCAGGCCTTTGAGGCAGTTCAGATCAAGGACGCAGCTCCGATGGAAGAAGTTAAAGCAGGTGCCTCTATCTCGTCCTTCAAGCAGGCACATGCCTTGGTAGATTCGGGCGTTGCCCCCGGTTGGGGACGTCTGTTGGAGTTACCAATGAAAGAAGACAAGTTCGGGATTGGGTATCAGCCGGCATTGACTTCTACAACTTCAACACTTCAGACTCGTCAGGGGCCGATTACTTTCTCCAGCGTTGGTGTCATCCAATATGGCCAGGTCTCTGCGGTCAACGATGAAGATAGGGATAATGATTGTGACATCGACAACTGGGTGCATCCAAGGATCCCGAGTGAAGTTCTCAACAATTGGTCTTCTGAGGAGATTATCCAAGTCACTTTTCTAAAGGAGTAATTTTTCTTGTTTATTCATGCATGTCTAAGTCTTACGTTTCGCCCAGGGTGTAATGACTCATTGTAGGGCTCATCTATGTGAATATCTGCATTTTTATCATAAATAAAGGACGTCTTTTTGCATTCAAATATTTTGTTCACTGT
This sequence comes from Lathyrus oleraceus, assembly GCF_024323335.1. Taxonomy (NCBI): domain Eukaryota; kingdom Viridiplantae; phylum Streptophyta; class Magnoliopsida; order Fabales; family Fabaceae; genus Lathyrus; species Lathyrus oleraceus. The sequence continues at coordinate 617,746,783 of NC_066583.1, forward strand.
CTTTCTATTTTTGCAGTTTTTTAAAAAATAAAAAATATTTGGCAATGTTTTGTTTAGTTTTCACTCCTTGTTCACACTCATAAGCACATACCATCACTCATGCAGATGCACGTCACCGGATCCTATTGATAACAGCTCTGCTATGGCTCGCTTCGACTTTGAAAATCCGATCTTTCAAACTGAAGAAGAGGGTGATGAAGACTGTGAACTCCCTGAAGAACTTGCCAGGCTATTAAAGCAAGAGGAAAGGGTCATTCAACCGCATCAAGAGTCTACTGAAGTGATTAATCTTGGCACCGAGGACGTCAAGAAAGAAATCAAGATAGAGGCTGCTTTGGAAGACGATGTGAAGAAGGGGTTGATTGAATTGCTGCAAGAGTATGTTGACATCTTCGCCTGGTCTTATCAGGACATGCCCGGGCTTGACACAGACATCGTGGTACACCGCTTGCCTCTCAAAGAAGGTTGTCCTCCGGTCAAGCAGAAGCTCAGAAGAACAAGACCAAAGATGGTTGTCAAGATAAAGGAAGAAGTGCAAAAACAGTTGGATGCAGGGTTTCTAGCAGTCACCAACTATCCACCATGGGTTGTAAACATCGTTCCAGTACCTAAAAAGGATGGAAAGGTGCGGATGTATGTTGACTACCGGGATCTGAACAGAGCTAGCCCTAAAGATGATTTCCCATTACCTCACATCGACGTTTTGGTGGATAACACGGCTCAGTTCTCGGTATTCTCCTTCATGGATGGTTTTTCTGGCTATAATCAAATTAAGATGGCACCAGGAGACATGGAGAAGACAACTTTCATAACCCCATGGGGCACCTTCTGCTACAAGGTGATGTCGTTTGGTCTGAAAAATGCTGAGGCAACATATCAATGAGCGATGGTGACTCTTTTCCATGATATGATTCATCATGAAATCGAGGTTTATGTTGACAATATGATTGCCAAATCTCAGACAGAAGAAGAACATTTGGTGAATCTGCAGAAACTATTTGAGTGTTTGAGAAAATTTAAGCTGAGGCTTAATCCAAACAAGTGTACTTTCGGGGTGAGATCTGGAAAACTGTTGGGTTTCATTGTTAGCGGAAAAGGGATTGAGGTGGATCCTGACAAAGTAAAAGCGATACAGGAAATGCCTGAGCCAAGAACAGAGAAACAAGTCAGTGGTTTCTTAGGGAGGTTGAACTACATTGCAAGGTTCATCTCTCACCTAACAGCCACGTGTGAGCCAATTTTCAAGTTGCTAAGAAAAGATCAGGCTATCAGGTGGAATAACGATTGTCAAAGGGCTTTTGAAAAGATAAAAGAGTATTTGCAGAATCCCCCTATCCTCATGCCTCCAGTCCCAGGGAGACCACTGATTATGTACTTGATAGTACTAGACAACTCCATGGGTTGTATTCTCGGTCAGCACAATGAGACAGGTAGGAAAGAGCATGCCATCTACTACCTGAGTAAGAAATTCACAGACTGCGAGTCGAGATACTCAATGCTTGAAAAGACATGTTGTGCACTTGCATGGGCTGCTAAGCGATTGAGATAATATATGCTGACTCACACAACCTTATTGATCTCCAAGATGGATCCAGTCAAGTATATATTCGAGAAGCCAGCTCTCACCGGAAGGGTTGCTCGTTGGCAAATGGTACTGACAGAGTACGACATCCAGTATACATCCCAGAAAGCCATCAAGGGGAGTGTTCTGTCAGACTATCTTTCTCAATAGCCGGTTGAAGATTATGAGCCGATGAAGTTTGATTTCCCAAATGAAGACATCATGTTCCTCAAGATGACAGACTACGAAGAGCCAGTTGTTGAGGAGGGACCTGATCCAGACGAAAAGTGGACTTTGTTGTTTGATGGGGCTGTCAATGCCAGAGGAAGTGGAATTGGTGCTGTCATCACTACTCCGAAAGGTGCCCACATGACTTTCACCGCTCGTCTGACTTTTGAGTGCACCAATAATGAAGCTGAGTATGAAGCTTGTATCTTGGGTATTGAGCAAGCCATTTATTTGAGAATCAAGACTCTGGACATCTTCGGAGATTCAGCTCTAGTGATCAATCAAGTGAACGGTGATTGGAATACTCTCCAGCCTACTCTGGTCCCCTACAGAGACTACACGAGAAGACTGTTGACTTTCTTCACAACAGTAAGGCTGTATCATATACCTCGTGATGAGAACCAGATGGCAGATGCTCTTGCTACTCTGTCCTCCATGATCAAGGTGATTCGGTGGAACTATGCTCCTAGGATCGATGTTATGCGCCTTGACAGGGCCGCATATGTGTTTGCTGCTGAACTGGTAGTTGACGACAAGCCCTGGTATCACGACATCAAGTGCTTTCTGAAGAATCGAGAGTACCCTGCAGGGGCATCCAACAATGATAGAAAGACTTTGAGAAGATTGGCAGGCAGTTTCTTCTTGAACAAAGACGATGTTCTGTATAAGAGGAACGTCGACATGGTTTTGCTCAGATGCGTGGATAGACACGAAGCGGACATGTTAATGCAGGAAGTTCATGAAGCTCCTTCGGTACTCATGCCGGCGGACATGCAATGGCTAAGAAATTGTTGAGAGCAGGTTATTACTGGATGACCATGGAATCTGATTGTTTCAAATATGCTCGGAAGTGCCATAAATGCCAGATTTATGCTGATAAGGTACATGTGCCGCCAAATCCTTTGAATGTGATGTCTTCGCCGCGGCCTTTTGCTATGTGGGACATTGATATGATTGGAAAGATTGAGCCGATCGCCTCCAATGGGCATCGCTTCATCCTTGTTGCCATCGACTATTTCACCAAGTGGGTCGAAGCAGCATCATTCGCGAATGTCACCAGACATGTGGTTGCCCGATTCATTAAGAAAGAAATCATTTGTCGTTATGGGATTCCCGAAAGAATCATTACTGATAATGATTCTAATCTCAATAACAAAATGATGAAGGAGTTGTGCCGGAAATTCAACATTCAACATCACAATTCTTCCCCTTATCGCCCTAAGATGACCGACGCTGTTGAGGTAGCAAATAAGAACATAAAGAAGATTGTGTAGAAGATGGTCGTCACATACAGAGATTGGCATGAGATGCTACCCTTTGCCTTGCATGGGTACCGTACTTCAGTACGTACATCGACCAGAGCAACCCCTTACTCCCTTGTGTATGGTATGGAAGCAGTTCTACCTGTTGAAGTGGAGATTCCTTCCCTAAGAGTCCTGTTGGATGTCAAGTTAGACGAAGCTGAATGAATTCGGACAAGGTTCAATGAGTTGAGTCTTATTGAAGAGAAGCGAATGGCAGCCATTTGTCATGGGCAGTTGTATCAGAGTCGGATGAAGAGAGCCTTTGATCGGAGAGTGCGTCCTCGATGTTTCCAAGTTGGAGATTTAGTGTTGAAAAGGATCCTTCCTCCTCAAACAGATCACAGGGGCAAGTGGACTCCTAACTATGATGGACCATACATTATCACCAAGATTTTCGATGGTGGGGCCTTAATGCTTGCGACTATGGATGGTGAAAACTTCACTTCCCCTATGAACTCAGACGCAGTTAAAAAATACTTCGCATAAAATAGACCCGCTGGACAATAAAAAGAATAGTCCAGGCAAAAAAATGGGCATCCCGGTGAACCAAGAAAATGAAAAAAGGTTCGGGCAAAAGTTAGGGATTAAAAATGAAAAAGATTGTACACCCGGTAAGTTAAAAACTTGAAAGGGCAACTTAGGCAAAAATGGGTATCCCGGTGGATTGAAAACCGGAAAGGGCGATCCAGGAAAAAGTTAGGGATTAAGCGAATGACTGCGTTCTGAGTAGTTCTGAATCTCATCCCATGTCGATAACCGGAAACTTTCGAAAGGTAGGAAACATTCCAATCACTCTTTTCAGAAAGTCGATCATCTGGAGGATCTTGAAGACGAGCGAGTCATAGCAGGATTGGAACCCGATAGAAATCCATTTCACATTGCCATTAGATTAATTTCTGTTTTTATCTTTTGTGCAATTACCTCTTTCCAGGGATTGCTTCCTGATGTAAATGCCTATTCAGAGGCCATTCAATCAATAAAATCCCCGTTGTTATTTTCTTTTTACTGTTTTGTTTGCAAAAATGACGTCCGAATTTTTTGATAAACATTGCATCATGAAACATAAGAGCTTTACAGGTACATGCTTAATAAACATTTAAAATTGCTGTAAATTTTAAGTGCTTTGGATCTTCTATTCAGAACAGGTACACTCGGGGCATTTCCTTAAGGTCCCCATCAAATGATCGCGGATGTTTTTCCTTAACAGTTGGAATTTGGTATCTCATCCCTGCAAAGCTGGTCCGAGCGTTGGAATCTTCAACCCCCAGCAGACTCTCACTGTTGTACTTCCCCAAGCATTTGTTTCAGACTATACACTCCCCAGTAGAGTTGACAGTGCCAGACTGTATATCCCCAGCGGAGTTGACAATGTCAGACTGTATCTTCCCAGCAGAAGCGGCTACTCCTCAGAGTTCGATGCCAGATCGATGATCTCGACGCTAGATCCATGGTCTCTTTCCTTGAAGCAGAATCTCGGTACCGTATCGGTGTTTGCTTCCCCTATTGAGTCGTCTCTCTCGTAGATTATGGTTGCCAGAACCACTGTCGTTTTCCTCAGTAGCAAGCTTTCAGTGCCATTCTCTCCCCAGTCAGAGTCTCGATATTTTATTATCGCTAGAACACCGTGTGGCGGGTCATTTCCCCACAGAGTTCTTTGTGTTGTGCATCTCCAACAGCATTGCCAAGGTCCAGAAGATGTTGATCATTTCCCCAGCAGAATTCCTTGCCTCAGCTTGGCGTTCTCTCTAATCAAGCATTTCGCATCCCTGCATGTAGAATCATATTGCATTGCATCCTCCCAAATTGCGTAGCATTTCCATTTTCATGGAGCATTACGCCATTGAAAAATTCAAACATACGCACGTAAAGCATAAGGCATTCTAGGTATCCCAAGTGATAAGCCAGAAGTTGTTTCCAGTACTCAGACTAAAGATTGTTCGTGACTTATCTTTATTATTCCCAGCAGGGGTCGTTGGCCCATGCGCCGCCTCAATTATCATTTTCCCTATTTCTGCCGACGCTGACAGGCATGAAAGTTTCTGGTATTCAGACCGAAGTGGCATTCAGGCCAGGTTTCCGGTATTCAGACCGAAGTGGCATTCAGGCCAATTTTGCGATGTTCAGATCGAAGGAGTTTCCGACGTTCAGGTCGATGCAACTTGTGGCATTCAGGCCAGGTTTCTGGTATTCAGACCGAAGTGGCATTCAAGCCAATTTTCCGATGTTCAGATCGAAGAAGTTTCCGACGTTCAGGTCGACGCAACTTGTGGCATTCAGGCCAGTTTTTCGTGTACTCAGACCGAAGTGGCATTCAGACCAGTCTCTCGGTGTTCAGACCGATATTAATAATCTCATATCTTCCGATTCTCAGATCGACGTCATTTCCAGTATTCAGACTGATGAGCGGCATTCAGGCCATGGTTATTTCTGTGTTACCATTTATTTTGGTATCCAGGTTAACATTCTTTTTCGGTATTCAGACCGACTCTCACCGTACCAGACGGATTCTTCTTTCAAGACCACCTCTTTGCCGATTCTGACAAGCATTGTTACTTCATTTTTTCACTTTAGTGTAAATTCTCGGGCTTTTGTCGTATTCAATCACTTGATACCTCGAAAGTGCGAAAGCCGCTGCTATCTTCTTTTTGGGTCTCCAGTTGATTGAATAGGGGCAGCTGTAGCACCTCAAATTTTCCCCCTCATTCATGCATTCATTTTTAGGTCATTTAACATTTCATATCGCATTTCATCATGTCAATCAGAATTAGATCTAAGAAGCTTGAATATCATCCAAGACACTTTGTGGGTTCTATCTGGATGATCAGTCAACACAAGCGAATGACTTGAGTTACTTCCAACATGTTCAAATGGGGTCTATTCATCATTCAAAATGCTAATCTTGAAGGAGCAAAAGTCTGTTCCTGAGCTGTCATACTCGCTAGGCGAGCAGCGTGGTTCGCCTAGCGAGTCTGAACTGTCATGCTCGCTAGGCGAGCAAATTCTTCGCTAGGCAAAGCCCACGAGTTTTAAAAATATAACAGAAAAATCTTGGACTTGGGCCTCTCTCATTTGAGCCCACCAAGCCACGAAAATCAGGTTATGAATTCAGTGGAAAAACCCTAGAAGAAAAAAGGAGAATTCAGAGTAGCCTCCAGACACTGAAGAAAAAATTTCGCTCGGACTCTGAGACTTTTCACTTCGACTCACACACTTCTCACACAAACCCTAACATTGCTTTGCAAACCCAACGGTGCAATTCAATTTCTTGCGATCTCTCCAATCAGGTTTGCCCTATTTTCATCACACTTTATGCTTTCAATTTGAAATTTCTGAATGTATGAGGCATCATGGGTGAATTTGGAAGAGTGGGTATCGTTAGGTTTCACATGTGGGTTTAGATATGCATGAATATGTAGAACAATGCCTTGAATGTTTGATCACTTAATTTCTGAGATGGATACCATAGGGTTTGGGGTTTCTGAAATCGGACTGTTATCAAGGAAGAACCCAGAACCCGCAGACATTCGCTAGCACATCGCTAAGCGAGCACGTAGCGAAGCTTTGCTAAGCCTTCGCTAAGCGAAGCAGTAGCGATCATGACAGTAGTTGATTTTTCTGTTCGCTGTCTAATCTGTTTCGTGTCTGTTATGGCATGTTTTCTATTGCATCCGTGCACTATTTACCTGACACTGTTGTTGCTATAATTCTTCTGTTTGGTGCAACTCTTGATTACACCCCATCTAGTCATTCTAACGTATTTGTTGAGTTTTTGTGAGGGTTCACATGACTCTTGAAGAGATAGCTTGCTTGGTATTCCACTTTATTTGTGGGATACCATTTGGAGATTTATTCTGATTACTTTGCTGACTTGCTTCCTTTGATGGTGCTAGCTTGAGAGACCACCGGGTTTCTTGCTTCTTTAGTTGTTATTACTACGGATCTTTATCCGTGTGGTAGATCTCTTGATCCCTTTATCTTTCCCGGATTTTACCGCTTTCTTAGCTGGAAGACCTCGATAGGAGGCGATGTTTTCATGTGTTTACTTTTGTGCCCAAAGACCTCCAAGAAGAGGCACCAGTGCTAAAGACCTCCACGAAGAGGCAATTGACGGATAAAAGGGATTAGTAGTCAATCCCCCGTTATTCACTGTGTCATTCTCTATGCTCACACTACGTGTCGATGCTTCAGAACAAAAGCCCAAGATATTTTGTCCAGTCAGTCAGTGGAGAGGGTTCCACCTTTCTGAATCCCCACTTTTTGTCATGAGCTCACCCTGTCCAGGGTTAAGAGCTATGAGGTCTTATCCTCATTACCCTTTTGATCTGCTCACCTTGACATTCAGTGTCAGTGGTTAAGAGCCCGTTTGATTACCCTTCCATGGCTTGTTTGTCGAGGTTGATATGACCCCTCTTGACTAAAGCCCTACCCATGTATGTTTGAGCCCCCTTGTTGGTGTGTTTACTTTATGCATGTTTGTTTTTTATGGTGTGATCGTCTCCCCATAGGATTGCTAGGCTTCGTATAGTCTCTTGTTTGCATGCCAATTAAGGTAGCACGGTTCCTTCGTCTAGGACTTCCTTTTTGCATGAGCATTCCTAAAAGACAAACAAATTCATTAATTTTTCTTTTCCTAAGAATACGTTAACTCCTTCTACTACAGAGTAAGTCTCCAAAGATCGAGCATCCGGTAGATTGCGTAGTAACGTCGTTCATCTAAAAAACACAAACGAATAGGTCAGCCGAACTACAGTTTGCTCTGATTCTCATTCCAGATGAGATACGTAGGCATAAGACGCGATGTCTTAGCGAGCACACTCCTCTTTAACTCATAGATAACCGAGCTACGAAGACTCTGATTCTCATATTCAGATGAGATACGTATGCAGTGGAGGCGACATCCGTGCGAGTCATTTTCTTTTGACCCCTCTTTTAGTAAATAGTACACTAGATAAACCCACACCCTTTAGACAAGAACAACAAGAGTGGATCCCGTAGAGTACTACGGATGCGTAGGGGTGCTAATACCTTCCCTTCGTATAATCGACTCCCGAACCCAAGATTTGGTTGCGAGACCTTGTCTTTTCCTTTCCTTTTTCCAGGTTTACTTCGAGCGTTTCCTTTCCCTCCTTTGGGATAAATAACGCACGGTGGCGACTCTTCTGTCTTTTCTTTTTTCGCCGGTTGTTTTTCTTCGCATTCCCTTTTTTAGGTTGCGACAGATGGGGAATTCAAAGTTATAGGAAGTAGTAGGGTCATCGAATTCAACTGGTTTATTGATTATTCTGCATGTTTTTTAAATGATGGTTTTTTAGAAAAGCGGAAATAAAATGCAAAAGAACTAAAAATATTTTTGTAGTTTTTTGAAAGGATTGCCATTTTAAGGAAAGAAAAAAAAATGAACGATAAGAATTTGAAAAAAAATGCTCTTTATTTGGCATAATGATTTTGAAATTTAAAGTGGCCCTACAAATGATCCATTAGCCTTGGGCAGAGCTAAGGATTTTGAAAAAAACAAAGGAAAACACAATTACTTTGACGCGGGAGAAACTTCTGGAATCTCAACTGCCTCCCAATTTGTTAAGGCTCCTTCACACCGATATACCAAATTTGATGCTTCTCCATCTTCAGTGTCATCTTCAACTGCACCAACTTGATCCCCATGAATAAAACTTGTGCTTAGGAAGACTTCTTGAACGCTCCGTATGCGGTCCTTTGCAGGCACCGGGGATCCTTTCTTAGTAGAAGGCTTGTACCCCAAACCGAAACGATCCTTTTTCTTGTTGACATCGATGACTTGCCCCTAACCTGCAGGACCTCCACTTTCAACTGCTGACTTCGCGCTCTTCAAAGAGGCGAACGACAAACGGGCTTCCTCAACATGATCCTTTACTTCCGCAAGTGTGGCATTGGCTATTTCAAGTGCTTGGAAATAAGTCTCCAAGGCATCTTCATCATCCTCAATATAACAGAAAGAGGAGAGTTGACTAATGATGAAATCTTCTTCACCGGAGACAATGACGAGCTTGTTGTTGACGACAAACTTCATTTTTTGGTGTAAAGTAGAAGTTACTGCCCCAGCAACATGTATCCACGGACGTCCCAAAAGGAAGCTATAAGCGGGATTTATGTCCATGACTTGGAAATTAATGGGGAATACATGCGGTCCGATTTGGATTGGTAGCTCCACCTCCCCAACTACTGTCCTTCGGGAATCGTCAAACGCTTTTACCACGAGCGCACTGGGTTTCATCTCCGGCCCTTGGTAAGATAATTTAGCAAGCGCTCTTTTTGGTAGAACATTGAGGGATGATCCAGTGTCAACTAAGACCCTGTCCAGAGCATCTTCTTGGCACTTTATGGATACATGTAAGGCGCAGTTGTGATTCTGCCCTTCCTTGGGTAGCTCTTCATTGCTGAAATTTAGAGTGTTACAAGCTGTGATATTGGCGACCACCCCATCGAATTGTCCAACCGTTATATCCTGAGTAACATGAGCTTGAGCAAGCACTTTCAGTAGAGCCTCCCTATGAGCTTGGGAATTCAGAAGCAAGGACAAGATAAATATTTTTGGCGGTGTTTGATGTAACTGATCGACTATCTTGTAGTCGCTTTTCTTTATCATTTTCAAAAATTTAATCGCTTCATCTGATTGCATCTCCGGTTGTACCCCTCCATATTCTGGGGCAGGAACTGCAGTTGTAGCTTCCCTTGTTAGTTCCTGAGGGATTATATTGACATCGGGAGTATAAATCTGATCGTTGCGGGTCATTCTACTTGTCCCTGCGATGTTCTTGATATTGGTGTCAACATTCTCCAAGATTTTCTCACCTTCAACATCTTTGGGTTCTTCATCTACCACTCCATCTACCACAGTTATGTTATATTTCCAAGGCACCGCCTTGGTGCTTTCGAAGGGAAATGGGGTAGACATACAAAATACCACAGGTGATGGATGAACAACATCTTTCCCTTGATAAGTTATCTCAACAGGCTCTGGAAGATTGAAAAAGGGTTCAATGCCTGAAATTTCCTCGTTTGTTGTAGGACTACAAACTTGTAAAACACCTTGATTCATCAAGTTTTGAATATCAGTTCGTACCACTTTACACCCCCTTGGACAAACGACACATTCTTCACAGTTGTTGTGACAGGTATCAATCAAACTATCTCCCACCAATCTTGCATGGAGTGCTATCAACAGAGTTTTAACATCTTCAACATTTTTGATTATACAAACATCAGAAACATACTCAATGGAATTAACATCACCATGCGCCGGCAGAGGGTTACTTTTTACGTTGGGTCCAACATCTCGGAATGAAAGGATCTTCTTATCAACCAACTCTTGCACGATATGCTTCAAAGCATAGCATCCTTCCAAATCATGCCCAGGAGCGCCCTCATGGAAAGGACAATGGGCATCTTGATTGTACCACGGAGGCAAAAGATTTGGTGGAGGACCCAAAGGTCTGGGAGTCACCAATCCTTTTTGCAACAATGATGGATACAACTCAGTATACGTCATAGGGATCAGATCGAAAGGAGGTCTACCTCTTTGTACCCTATTTTGATTTGGAAGATTTTGTGGACGAGGGGCTTGCTGCCTTGGTTGTTGATAAACGGGTGCAATAGGTGCTCGTTGGTATACTGGTGCTTGTTGAACAGGTTGATAGATAGGAGCTTGTGATTGGTTAAAAGTTGGTGTGATTGCTGCCACGTACGGTTATTGGATATACTGCACTGGATAAGATGGTTTATGTTGAGCAATTTGTTGTTGTTGCTTCTTCCATGAGTGACTCCTTCTTTGACTGGTCGACACTACGTTTGTTTTGCCCTCTTTCTTTCTTTGAAAACCTTCGGAAAACTTTTTGACATTATTACCAGATGTTTCAGTGGTGGTTATCATTTTTCCATTCTTCAATCCAAGCTCGACTTTTATGCCCACGGCAACCAAGTCAGAGAAACTTGTCGATACACTACTCACCATCCTTTCATAGAACACGAGCTTTACTGTATCCATAAACCAATCTACTAACTCCTTCTCAACAAGGGGTGGTTCGACTTGCGAGGCCACTTCCCTCCATCGTTGTGCATATTCCTTAAAAGACTCGTTATCTTTCTGGGACATGCTGAGCAATTGCCTCCTATCCGGGGCCATATCCATGTTATACTTATAATGTTGGATGAAAGCATCAGATAAGTCTTGGAAACATCGAATTCTACTTTGATCAAGGCTTAAGTACCAATTAGAGGGAGCACCCCTCAAGCTGTCTTGGAAGCAATGTATCATAAGTTTATCGTCCTCCACGTGCGCCGCCATTTTCCAATTGTATATAATGAGGTGACTTTTAGGACATGAGTGGCCCTCGTACTTATCGAAATCTGGGGTCTTGAATTTTGCGGGAATCACGAGACCAGACACTAGGCACATCTCCCTAGCAGCAGCACCAAAGACTTGGTCACCTTCCATAGCCCTTAACCTTTTCTCAAGAATATGAAAATTCTCCTTCATCCCTCTTATGTCGTCATGCCTCTCATCATCTTCGTCAAAAAAATACGGAGCATGTTGTTGATCTTCAAAATAAGGTTGCACATGTGCGTGGACAAGGGGTGGTGCAAATGTGTGGACCACGGGATGAGCTTCATTGATAGTTGGTAGAGGAACTGTTTACTGAGTTGATTGTACAACGCCAGGGGAGCCTTCAACTGGAGGTGTAAAGTCGGGAGGTAAACCGAAGATTAGCCAAGTAGTAGGCACTGTTCTTGCAGGTTGGGGTTCAATCGTAGGACCAATGATTTCTGAAACGACCATCGTTTGGGTGTCCAATTTGGCCTTAATGACTTGTAGTATCTCCATGACTTGACCCATATTTCCTCGCATGTCCTCAACTTCTGAGCTTACTCTCTCCAATTCTTTCTCTTGATCCGCCATTCTTTGACGAGCGCTGGCTCGAGTGTTGTAGTTGTGTTGAGGACTCAGTTTGTAACAACTGGATAGAGAAAACAGAATGAGTTTTTATTTATTTATTTTGGAGAATGCATGAACGTATGTATGAATGTATTATGAAGTTTTATGTTTATTTATTTTTAGGGATTCTTATAAACTTTGCAGTTGTTGAGCATGCACTTTGAAAGTAATGTGAACATAAACAGAAGACAATAGTCAGAAGCTGATGCAAAAATTCAATACCCATTCATTCAATGAAGCCAAAAAGTATGGAGTATATAGTCAAAGTGGGTACAAAATATTAAGCCAAATACAAAAATTGGAAATAACACGAAGCAAACAACTTAAAGAGTCTTCTTAGCAACTCGCTCTTTGTGGGCCTTCAATTCTTCTTTGAATCTTCACATTGTCCTTTCGCAAAGCAAAACAGGGTCACGAGCCGAAGGATGAGTGTTATTTTCATCCATGTCCTCTAGAGCATTTTTTAACTTCCATGGTAAGTCTATGGCCACGCCATTACAAAACTCTATGTGGTTAGCCAACTTCGTATGTATGCAGCAACACTTGGCTGCAGAAGGTTGATGGTGCACTCATACTCATCCAATATCTCATTCAAATGCTTTCTATGATTTAGCCAACCCATGCTTTGGCTCTTTAGAGACTCATATTATTCCTTCCAATAACTAGCTAACTCCTTGTTGGTATTCAGCTCATCACACTTCTCTTCCCAGGCTTTAGGACATATTTGAGAGGCTCTTTGGGCTCGTTCCTTAAGACGTCTTTCACGCACCACTTCATCTTCGGAGTTTCGAAGTTGCTCCTTCAGTTCTTGGATTTGGGCTTCAAGCTCCTCCCTTACCTCCTTCTTTTTCTTAGTTGCTAGGTCCCACCAACGCTTCCACTCTTGTCCATCTCTTTTGGCCTTAGCTAACTCATCATGGAGTGAACCTAATCCACTATCAGCCTGCTCTAGGCACTCCAAGACTCTTTCCTTGAGATCTTGCTCAACTTTGTTCTTCTTACGACTCTCCTCCAAAAGTTCCTTCCTTTGGTTACTCTTCCTCTTGAGAATCATATTTTCCCCAGTTTCTTTGTAGAGTTCAGATTGCAGATCCTCTTTCTCCTTTCCAAGTTTAGCTACCATGGCTCAAAGTTCTTCCACCTCTTCAAGAGAAATAGGGACTGGTTCTAGTGAAGTAGACTTTAGAGGAATCTCTATATAAAAAGGGAGCTTCACAACTTTGATCCTCTCCGAGACCTATTGCTGATAAGGAACCCTTGCTGCACCATTCTTCTTTACTAATTCTGTTCCTTTGGTATGCACCTTTTCCCAAGATCGGATGATCTTACGGAGAAGAAAAGGATCATTGGTTCCCATATCATTCAAAACCATCTCTTCTAACTCTTTATCACCGGGCTTCCCACGCATAGGGTATCCAAACTGTCGCAGAGCTAACATGATGCAACCTTTAGATCCTATTAGTGGTACATTTAGGAAACTACCACAACTGACAATGATTTCTTCAACATTCAGCTTGTGCCGGTACCAAAGGATATCCTTACTAGACAAATACACCAGAGTTCTTGCCCAATCGCCATTGGACATTTCACTGATGTGAGCATTAGGCTTGAACACATATGAGATAATCCAATTATAGAGCAATGGAAGGCAACATATCAACATTCCATTTTCTTTTGATGTCGAGTATGCAAAGTATGAAAAGTGTTAGCTAGTAGTGGAGGAGCCAAACTTTGTTTCTCCTTCCAAGCAGCCCAAAAGACACTTATGGCAGCTGAATCTATAAAACCTTCATGGGTTGGGAACAATACTAGCCCATATATGAGAAGAGCTAATATATTTTCCAATGCATCCCAATGATGTATCGCAAGCAACCTTTCTGCTTCTTCTTCTAGGTAAGCCCTCCAAAAACCAAAGAGATTCTCCCTTTTCTTCCAATTAGCCAATGCATCAGATATGGGGATGTAGAGTGCAAGGGCTAGGTTTTCTACCTCAGGTACCTGACCAATCCTATTATACGGTGTCTTTCCTTTCATAGAAAATCCCAAGAGTCAGTCGAATTCCTCCAAGGTTGGAGTCAACTGAAAGTCTTGGAATAAGAAACTTCGAAGCGGAGGATCATAGAACTGAGCCAAAGCGGTGATGGCTGGTGTTTGAACATCTACTGAGACGAGATCCAAAATCTGGCCAAACTTTCCTTGCAAAGTAACCCTGAAGCATGTGGGAAGTTCAATCAAAAGTCTTGATATGTTAGTAATATCTGGCATTTTAGCTTTGAATGGTAATGCTTTCCTTCTTTCTGAACCCATTACAAACTTTTTGTGCTAGCAACTGCATGTTCAAAAATTCCCTGAATTTTTTTTGTATGAGTGTCATGATGTTATGCAAATGATCATGAATGCATGGTATTTTGTTTTAGGATATCATAAGGTAACTCAAAACACCCTATTTGGTAGGCTTCTTAATAGATAGTTCTAAATTGGTTACCCATAAACCCACTCACAGGATAGTTTCTACATTTTTGATAAGGTTCCCAAAGTCATGGACCATAATCGTATCAACATCATGCAACAAGCTAGCCGCTTTATGAAAAGAGTGACGAAAGGTCTCTTCTGAGCGGGGTTTTCATGTTGGGTGCAACAAGGAGAGGCTATTGGAGTCCACCATTATGCAACCACCAAAGCATAAACCGGTTCTAAGAGGGGCTCCTAGAGTCATGGACCCTTCATGAATCAACGTCATGCGACGGGCTAGCTGTCTTATAACGAGATCTACAAACAGGTCTACTCTAGGGGAGTCTTCATACTAGACACGCAAGGAGTGGCCCTTGGGGTCTAACACTACACAACTTCCAATTCTAAACTTATGTGTTCTCTCTTCTTTTTCCAAAGCTCGGATGTAGAGCTTTATTCATGATATCAAAAATCCCAAAGCCCACATATGAACATATATACAGATATAAAAATGAGATAAAGTAGGGATAAAGAAATCACATAACAAAGGAAGAAAATAAACAAACAAAGCTAACACATATACGAAAACTTAACTAAACTAAGGTTGACTCACTTAGGGATGTTCCTGTCCCCAGCAGAGTCGCCATCTGTCACACCTCAAAAAAATGAGAACACGACTTAGCAAAGCGCAATCGCACGCTTGCATGATGGACTGAACAGAGTCGCCATCGAAATTTATTTATTCCTAAAAAGGAAAAGGGAATAAAACCCAAGAAAGAACGACAATGATTATGGTTGTCGCAACCAAATCAGGGTTCGGGAGTCGATTACGCAAGGGGAAGGTATTAGTACCCCTCACGTCCGTTGTACTCAACGGGAACCATTAGGTTAATTATGCACATTAGTGTTAGCTTAGAAATGTTAGGCTTCTCGAGTTATTAGGTGGGAAAGAATGAATAGAAGAGAGAATAATGTTTTTGGATTTTTGCAACGAAGGGGACTAAACCTAAGTTTTTTATTAATGGGCCTGACAAGATTTCGCAATCCTGCTCCTACGTATCTCAATAGAGAACTCAAGGCTTACGTAGTTCTAGGTAGAAAAATATTTTTTTGTTGGTCAATTTTAGCGAAAGCTATATTGTGTTAATCGACGAAAACATTGTTTTACCCAAAACATATGAGGAGCGGATACATACCACACATCGAGTGGATTTACGAATCAACATTTGGAAAAACGTCACTTATCTCAACTTAACAATTGTGGCCGAAGCATTGCTTTACATCACCTTAAAACAGGATGTCTTTCGTTTTTGAAAAGGGTTTGAAGATTAATCGCACGGTGGCGAGAAAAAGTGTTTGATATGTTGGATGTATTTTATAGATGAATGACGAACACTTGATGAGAATGAGACATAAGCCTCGGGATCAATCATTCGGGGTTCCACCGGAATGCTAGATTTCAATGGTCCTTTTTCATTAGAATTAGTTGAGAAATTTGTTTGATGGGCAACGGATGCTTGATAAGAATCAATTGTTCAAAGAGTTGCGCTAGAATGCTTGATCCAAACGGCCCTTATTTTGTCCAAGTTAATTAAAGTGTTTTATGAACGAAAGAAAAGAATGAACGATTAACCCAAAACGAGAGGTTCAAGACCGACCATTCGAGGATTCCCACCGGAATGCTAGATTTCAATGGTCCTCTTCTTTCGAGTTATTTAAAAAAAGTTTTAATATTTTAACTTAAGTAATAAAAGGTTTGAGTCGGGATAAGAAACAAATCAATTAGATTAAAAGGTATAACTTTGGGGTAGGACCAAAGTTTAAGAAATTAGTCATAAGTATTTTATTCTATTAATTAATCAATATCATTACCAGATATTTATTTAATTATTTATTCGTAATATTCTAACAATAATAAATAAAACTACAAAGAAAACGATATTATTTGAAAAATAATAATTCTATAGTTATTCAAATATTTAGAGAAAATAACAAGAAATAAAGTTGAAAAATAAAATAAAATTATATTCTTTTTATATCCAGTACAATAAAGTGAGAAAATCAGACCAACTTAATATTAGACATATGCATGTTATTTATTTTTTTAAAAAAGTCTGATAATAAAACAATTAAATACTCTTTTTTTTGTTCTCTTTAAAATTTAACTAAAATAATAACAAAAATAAATAAATTAAACATAACCCCTTTTTTATTTTTCCTAACATAATCTACAAACAAAAATAAATATAACTAAATTAACTCTTTTATATTTTTATAACATAATTTGAAATAATAATAAATATAACTAAATTAACTCTTTTTAAATATTCTTATAACACAATCTAAAAAAATAATAATAACTAAATTAATCTGTTTTAATATTTCTTATAAGACAATCTAAAAAAATAATAATAACTAAATTAATATCTTTTATTGTTTTTTATAACATGATCTAAATCCAATGATGAAAATAACTAAATTAATCCTTTTTTAATGATTTTTATAAAGTGATCTAAAACAAAAAGAAAATAAATGATAAACTTATTTTTTTTGGAATTTTTTATGACAAAATCTAAAATTAATATAAAATAAATGGTAAACTCTTTTTATGGTTTTATTTTTTATGACATAATCTAAAATAATAGAAAATAGATGTTAAACTTATTTTTTTGGAAATTGTTTTTTATGATATAATCTAAAATTAAAACAAAATAAATGGTAAACTTATTTTTGTGATTTTTTATGGTATAGTCTAAAATTAAAAGAAAATAAATGGTAAACTTAATTTTTTTATGATATAATCTAAAATTAAGAGAAAATAAATGGTAAACTTATTTTTTGAATTTTTGATATGGCATAATCTAATAATAATAGAAAATAAATGGTAAACTTATTTTTTGAATTTTTGATATGGCATAATCTAATAATAATAGAAAATAAATGTCAAACTTATTTTTGGAAATTTTTTATGACATGATCTAAAATTAAAAGAAAATAAATGATAAACTTAATTTTTTTTATAATTTTTTTAACATACTCTAAAATACAAGAAAATATATGGAAAACTCTTTTTGATTTAATTATTATGATTTCTATATATTTATTTATTTATTTTTATATTAAAAGAAATGACAAAAGAGAACTTCTAAACATCCATTAAAAAAAATTAACATAGATATAAAGAAAAATATATAATTTTCTACTAATATTCATCTTATTTGGTGTTTTAAGAAGAAAAAAAACTCAAAATTATAATTTTAATGAAAAAGTTGATTCTAGTTTTATTTATTTTCTATGTTTGTTCTCCCTTTTTTATTCTTTTTAAAAAAAACTATGATTAAACTAAAAATAAAATAAAGAGAAGCAATAAGTTGATTTAAATGTTTTAATAATAAAAGAAAAGAATAAACGATTAATCCAAAATGCATGGCTTGGGACCGATCATTCTAGGGTTCCACCGGAATTTAATCGGATACTTAAAATACAAACTTGGTGTTGGACCAAAATTTCTTGTTTTTAATAATTTCAATATAGTTACTTATTTAATTTTGCAACAATTGAATAAATAAATAGCTACACAAATTATTTAAAATAATAGAAAGCGATGATGAAAACTACTTAGAAAATATTCATATTAATCGATTTAATACTAGTGATCAATCGTTTAATTAATAACGACCGAAATAATAAAATAGATAAGTAAACAAATATTAGTATAAAATAAAGTGGTACAAAAAGAAAAAATTTCTTTGATTCATATTATTATCATTTTAACCTTTATTAGATAATAAAATAAATATTTTTCTAAATATCTAAAAAAAACAATGGGCCTGAGGGGTTTAATGACAACAAGGGTGGTAAGGGAAATAGATGAGGCCCACGATCCAACTGGGGCGCGGGTCAGGAGATCCAGGTTGGATCTCAACCGACCCGGCCCAAAACAACAAAGTAAAGCTCACTAAAATAACCACAACCCTAAATGCTGAAACAACGGTACTCTTTCCTTTCCCTTTCACTATGAATCCAACGATCCTCTTCCTTATTCTAACATCCCAAACCCAACCATCATATCAGAAGCATCAGAAAGAAAAAAAAAGAATCAAACATGCTTGTCAAACAACATTCATTCAAAATTTAAATCCCACAATCTCTCTATCGCTCTCTTCTAATCTTCCTAGAACAAACCTCAACACGACAACACTCATGAAGTCTCTAGCAACATACATGAGATCTCAAACGAAAATTAAATAATAAAAAACAAACTTTCAAACATGTTGATATTCAAACCTTTACTAGTGACGATTTTCAAGAAGCAAGCACGTGAACAGTGAAGTAAACTAAACCTTTACAGATGAAAAAACTTGTAGTGCTTTTCTTTGTTCAATATGATTAAGGTTTTTTGTATGATGGCTGCTAGGTTTTTTTTGTGTTCATCAACCAAAATTCTCCTCTTGTTAGTGGCTGCGCCCTCTTTATATTATGAAATTTTTAGGGTTTATGATGTTGTTGTATGACACAAAAGTAATGGAATTTTTCAACTTTTTTTATGCCAACAGATGTTTTAACAATTTATTGAAAGATCTGCTATGTTGATGTTTTAAGTAACCTGCATTTTTACTTTCTTGTTTGATACTAATATATTTTGCCTCTACACACATGTTTAACAAGATAAAAACAAAAAAACTGCTATGCTCTTACACATTAAGAGCCAAGAGGGTCAAGTCAAAAAAAGTTAGTAAACTTCAAAAGAGGGACCACACATAATGATGTTTTTTTTGTTGTAATTTTGTTGGATTTAATATAAAACAAATGTATTATTTATTATAAATGTAAAACTTATTATGTTTGTAATTTTTATTATTTCATGATTTATAAATTAATGTAAAAGGGAAAATAAAATATATATTTTTTAATTTTAATGTAAAAAGAACTTCTACTTATAAAAAAATATCAAATATTTTGACTTTCTTTAATCAAATTAAATAGAATTAAAAGCAGAGATGAAATTATCATACTTAATATTATTTTACTCTAATTCAATTCAAATCAAGCATTATTATTATTAATACCACTCAATACAATGAAACCAAAATAAAACTTACACATGTAAATCAAAGAGACTTTCTTGTTAGGACTTAGTAAATAAAAAATAAGACAAGACAAAATCAAATAGCACTTACTTTGAAATATAATGCAAAGATATAGTCAGAATTCATCAAGGCTAAGTCTTAAAGATCACAAAACAAAATCTCAAATTACTCATGCTATCAGGCACCCAAAGCAATGCATGAAGGTTCATAATGAACCTTAAACCAATAATTTGACAGAGACTAAATGAGATTCATCACCAATATTGATTATGAGCATGTGATGAATAAGATAATACAAGGATTGGTCTGAACAAATAAATCATTTATGACCAGATGAAATGGTCATAAGGAATCGATTAAAAAAAATGAGATACAAATGAATGAGGTGGGGGAAAATTTAGGGTATGACAGGTGTCCTCAACACGGGGTAGAGTCTGAACAACTGGTGGCGGCACAGGCATGACCGGGCTAGATGCCGGCATGGAAGCAAAAGTAGGCACGAAACCTTTGAGCACAAAGTTAGGCGACATTCCCACGGGAATCCGACAGGCATGGTAGGCAAAAGTAAGCAGCAGTAGCAGGAATGGTAGAGGTGGAAACCTCTGAAATGACCGTCCTCTGAGGAGGAGGAGTTGCAGGTGTTGGAGACGATTAACTCTGAGTAGCTAACACTAACTCTATCATGGCAGTCAGGCGGGCGATCTCGTCCTTCAAGTCTCTGTTCTCTTGCTCTAGATGTTCCATGATTCTTGGATGATTGGCGTGGGTATTGTACCGATGAGTCATCTTGGCTGAAGCACAGAAGAATAACCAATAAGATATCTGGCGAAAGAGAAACCTGCTTATGAAAATGATGCATGAAATGCAATGCTTTGATTGTTTTTATTTTCAAGGAACTTACTGTTTCATTTATAAATATATAAATAATATAATTGCACAATTTGATTGACCATAAAATCTCTTTTATTTATATAAATGGAAGGATTACACTGAGTACAATTTCAGAAACTAAAATATAAAATACAAGAGAAAAGGAGACTAATCATCCTAAGGATCCCTAACAACAATGTCAGAAGATCTAACTGCAGGCGTGTACTTCCTTCGGATGCATCGAATCTCGGACTCAAAAGAAGTCTTCATCTGAGCCTTCTCAAGGACAAGCTGATCAAAATTCTTCTTCCAAGTAACGGAAGACTGAGGCATACTAGAGGAAGATGAAACCTTTGGCTCTCTCTATCTCTTTACTACTCGGTCTTCAAGAAGCTCAATAAGTACATCTTTGTCCTTAGACTCAAGCAGCAACTCCTCATGCTTTCTACTCAAAGCATGGAAACGCTCTTCCCACATATCCTTTTCTTGCTTCATCTTGGTGAGTGTGTCTTCCAACTCCTATACATCTTGGTTAGGGAGAGTTAATGGCTCAACCACAACCATAGACATAGGTCTCTTATAAGCATAAGGCATCTTCAATTCCAAAGCTCTCTTCTTCACCCAAAGAGTGTAAGCTTCCAAAGCTACACAATTGCGCAGACCAAGCTCGAATCCTCCTTTCCTATGCACATTATGCCAAGCATGCACAATATTCTGCTTCAAATGTTGGGGATCTTTACCCTCTTGATAGAAAAGACCTTCTAACAAAGTGTTATTAGGTTTATCTCTCAAGGGAAATCCAAGTTGACGACGAGCCAAAACAGGGTTGTACTTGATTCCTCCTTGTGTACCAATGAGATGCATATTAGAGAACTCATCATAACTATCAATAATCTCCAAACTACTCAATTAAGAATCATACCAAATTATATCATCATTAGCGAGAGACATAAGTCTCTGAGACCACCTTAGACATTGTTTGTTCTCCGCAAAAGTAGGCGTCTGAGGCAATTGCAAAATAAACTACTTGTACAGAAGAGGAACACGACACATAATTGTCCCACCACCTTTAGAATTCCTTAGATGCAAAGAGAAATACGTATCTCCTAACAGAGTAGGCACAAGATTCCCAATCAAGAAAATTCTAATGGTGTTAACATCAACAAAACCGTCAATGTTAGGGAACAAAGCTAAACCCTAGATAAGTAACACAAAGATAGCTTCAAAATCATCCATACTACCGGCTTGAGCAAAGGCAGTAGCTTCCTTGATGAGGAACTCAGAAGTTAATCCAAACAATCCCCTTCTCTTCACCCAATGAGCCTAAATCTCATACTTCTTCAGATGAAGAGCTTCAGCTAGAAACAGGTATTCCCAACATAGGCATTCCCAAGAGATGGGCATACTCCTCCAACATAGCCACTGTAGCGGTAAATTCATGATCATCAAGCTATGGATAAGCAAGATATCAAATAACAAGAGTCGCCACCGCGCTTTTATTGTTTCCAAGGGAAAAGGGAAAAAGTACGAACAAAACCCAAGAATAAGAAGTTTTCAAATCAAAACTAATAAAATGCCAGAGATTACCGGTAAGGGGGTTGGTTACACAGAGGGGAGGTGTTAGCACCCAAAGTGTCCTAGGGAGCCCTTTCTTGTGTGCATATGTGTTTTTATACAAATGATGTTTGCAAACAAATAGAATGGGGGGATGAGAAAAGAATTCATTAACTATATTTTTGTGTTTAACAAGACCTTCGGACTTGTGCCTACATACCAACATAAAAATGAGGGATCAAAACCTCGTAGTTCGTGGTATAAATTTCAAAGTGGATGCATTGTTTTTTTTAACAAAAATTTAAGTTTGAGAGGCACAAAGGCCTAAAAATAGTTTGAATGATTTAGTTCTTTTTGGATTTTGAAAATTTTAAGTCAAGTATAATTAAGTTTATTTACAAGATTGATTAAGAAAAGAGGTTTGAGAATGCAATGGCTTAAGGCGAAAGTTTCTAGTTTGTAAAATGGTCAAAGTTTGGAAAACAAGCACAAATAAAGAAGTTTGTTTTTAAAAGGGGGGAGAGATTTTGAAATTAAAGAAGTGGGGAGGATATGAAGAGACTAATCCTAAGCATAAAAATTAAAGGTTAAGATTTGAAAAGATCTGACCAATGGGCTGCAATCCAATAGACAAAAATGTCATATAGAAACCCAAATTTCCCTTGGACATTAGAATCAAGCAACAAACAATGCATAAAATATTAACTTTAAGAGCAAGGCATCAAATAAAGATAGCCACATCCACACTTAGAAACTCCATGATCTTCTTCAAATTTGCCCATGTAGCAGATGAATTCCACAATGCACTATGTCACAGGTTCAAAATAACAGCTTCATAATGATCATGTTGCAGATGTACTCAAATGGATCTTGAATGATGTATCAGATGAAGTTTCAAATCACAAGCACTTGGTTACATGAAAGTTGGCATTGGCCAAGTCCTTTACATAGGGAGTGTTGCCTAAATTCTAAGTTCAATTGTCTCAGATCAAACCAACAGTCCACACAAGATATTTTTTAGGGTTTTTGTTCTTGTTATGTACATTAATGGTCAAAGGCCACACAAACAAATACAAGTATACACAAACAAAATATATCACAAAATATGGTCCAAGTGGACAAAGTGAAAATGACATTAACATAAACAATTAGAATGATATGAGTAATGACAAATGAATAGAGCTTAAAAATTAAATTGCATTGAAACTAAAAGAGTTGAAATTAATTGTTAGTTGTTAATGAGTTAGAAGTTAGTATTGCTTTGGCTTTTTGTTTAAGTCATTCTTTGGAGAATACTCAACCCACTTGTCACAAGCATGGATCCTTGAACCAAGACATCTTCCAAAGGAAGGAAAAAAGGTCAAGTTTCCAAACAATACCATGAAAGAGTGGAGACTTACAATCTCACTAACTATAATGCTATGCCTTTTTGTGTCAAAATTTAGCGCTATGTTAAGCAATCGTAATTGGACTTATGTAGAAGTCATAACTATTTGAGACCGGGCAATAGACTTTTGGTGTTAATGCATGTTAGAGACATAGTATGATGAACTATGCTCATAAAACATAACACACACAAAAAGAATATGTAAAGTGGGGGATATAATCTCATCCATACTTATGTTGATTTTGCAATCAACTAGCCTTAGGATATTGAGATATCATAGTTCCAATGACATGAATGCATAAAGAAGGGGAATGAGATGAAGAGGGAGGGGAAATAGATCAAACTCAATTTGGACAAAGGAGAACTTTTACCAAATTAAGATCATTCATTCATTTTGGGAGATGGAATGTACATTCCATCAATCCCCTAAATTCAATGATCTTAACCTAGCAAAGTCAAATCAACCTTGACCAAGTCCCAACAACACAAGTCAAATTCACAAAACCAATTAAAATGGCTATACACAATTAATTTGGCATTTAAACAATTAAAAATAATAAAAATAATGCATTAAATTAAATATGGTTGGTCAATTTCCTAAAACCTCATCAAAACACCAAAGAAATGGACATGAGATTTATCATAGGTCAAACAAGGTCAAAGAACCTTGGAGAAAAAATTTCAGAATTTTTGGAGACTTGAAAGTATTTTTAAACAATTAAAAATATTCACAAAATCAATTAAATTATGAAAAATATTAATAATGATCCAAAAAATAAATTTAACTCAGAAAATGAAAGAGGATTTTATTTTTAAAAAATTGGTGAAACTCTCATATTTTTTGGATCAATATTAAAATTAATATGAATTAATGAAAATCAAAGAAATAAAAAATAAAATCAGATAATCAAAAAACGTGGACCACTTGATCTACCTCATTAATTGAGGTGGCAAATCAAATGGTTGAGCGTGCGCATTCCATGATGCGCTTGAGTCAACATGGTGTACCAATGGTAATCACAATGTACGCTCATGATTAAAACAATTTAAATCAGATCAATGGCTCTGGACCACGCCACATCATTTGTCGGAGCAAAGCGTCGGTCGTCTTCTCAGGTAACCTTGGCCAGACTGGTCCACTCATCACCATCATAAAAATGAAAAAGGAGGACATGCTCTGAAAGATAAAATAGCGTATATCACGAATATCACCTCAATTTTAACTAACTCCAAATATATATATAGACACGTGGAGTTGAATTTTGAGGTGTGTCAACTGAGTTACTTCGATTTGAACTCAAAGCAACTCAATCTTCTTGCCTACATTGGTAGGACTTCAGACAACCAAGGATCCAAGAGAATTGATGAGAATTAAGAGAGAATCGATGAGAAGAAAAATATGGAAAATTACCTTCAATGCTGTGTAGAAATGGATCTCTCTTGTTTTAATTCGTGCTTGATCTTGCTTATGGAGCTTGTGGAAGTGGCTTAAGAATAATGCAAAGCTTTGGATCCTGGAGTTTTTGAAACTCCAAACAGTGAGATTCAAACTCAAATTTCAAATGAAATTTCTCAGGTTTTCCTTTGAATTGAGAGGGTTTGAAAGGTGGGGGCAAATTTGCGGCGCAAAAGTCCTTTGAATTGATGCATTTGACCTCTATTTATAGCCAAGAGAAGTGTTATTTGCACACTTGAAAAATTGTCCAAATTTGGTAATGCAATGCACATGCTTGCATAGGCGTGTGCAGGCCCATGAAGCAATCCCTTTAGGTCCATAATCAACTAAAATAAGGTCTGCATGAAGCTTGAATGGCAAGGCAAAGTTATTTGGGCATTTGGAGTATTGATCTTGCCAACTGATACATGTCTGTTTACACCATGCGCAGACCTATCAAACTTAGTCCAAAATGAATGAATTAGGACTCTTTGGAAATCTTAGATCAATAGGAACAAATCTTATGTTGAACACTTTTCCATTTAGAACTTGTATCATGGTGAATTTTGAGGTAGAACTTTAAAAATTCCAACATGTTGAAAAATTTCTAAGTGTCAAGTCACATATTCAATTATTCCACCTTGCTTAATTTTTTATGTGAGCTCCAAATGAGAAAAATGTCTTTATAAAAATTGTATCTCTTTCAAATACCTTCAAAATGGTCACCAATTTTACATCATTTGGATATAGAATGAGTGAGTTATGCATTTTTGAAGTTGAGGAAAATCACTTGTTAAATAGTATTGGTCCAAAATGACCTATAATGTATCCTCATATCACATTATCATAAAAGTTGATTTAGCTTTCACTCCAAACATAAACGTTTAAGTAGACATCTTGAATTTGATTTTGAAACTTTGAAATCTTTCATCTCATAAAAATTGAGCAAGTTATGGCCTTGGGAAGTTGACTTTCAAATTAGGGTTTAAACAAAATGACCTATAATGTTCCAAAATAGAAAATGACTTTCCAAGAAAAATTAGCTCTAGACCTCAACATGAAAGTCGTTTGGAATGTCATTTAGAGTAACGTTTATCTTGGAATCATTTTCATATGATGAAAATTGTAGGATATAGGGTTTAGGGAGACCCAATTTTGATGAGATGAATTCATCTGGCCAACCACCATCAACCAACTTGCTAACTTGCAATTCTCTTGACTTTTTAGGCTCGTGGTAGATCATATATGAATAAGATGATGAATTTTGAAGAATCCCTTTAGGAATTTGATCAATTGATGAGGAAGCTTGTTAAAGAAGTTACACAAGATACCCAGATGAACTAGGGTTTCCAAGGCAAACCCACTCCAAACTCTTGAAGAAAACTTGATCAAAATAACATGTAGAGATCATTGGGACTCATATATGATGCTTAGAGATATTATGGATCATTCCTTGGTTGTGCTCTTAGCAATGAGGGTCTTAAACCCTAGATGTGGAATTGATAGATCAATGGTGATCATGCCCTACCTACAAAAGAGTTAGGCAAATGCAAAGACATATTTTTGGTATTTTGGTTAGTAAAAATGATAATATGCAAGTATGATACAATCACATAGTGCTTGGTGATCTCTCTCAAAACAAACCCAATGAAAGAGGGGTAAGGAGGATGCCAAGGTATGATCCCAATGCTTATGCATATGATGAAATTGCATGAGGGATCTTAGGGTCAAATTTGGGGTCTTGATCGCTGTATTCGCAAGTGCACGAATCGCGTCAGAGTAATATAAAAGAATATCGATCCCACAGAGACCAAATCGTTAATCTATCGATTACTATTGTTACGATGTTTATCTAAGGCGGTACAAAAGAGATATTGATGTCATAAAATAACAGTAAATAAAGAAAATGATAAATACAGTGCAGATAAAGACATGCTTGAATGTATTTCACGTCAGTTAAACGATGTTTCGATTGTCTAAATAGAACTTCTTATGGGGCAATATTTTCTACTCGAAAAGAATCCATTTAATAGGAACTATCGCTTTCGCGTATTCAGAACCGAGTTTACCCTTAAATTAAGGCCTTTTATTGTCACTTATAAAAGGTGCGCATAACGCTAAAGTAGTAAACCTATTTTTAAGAAATAAGACTCATAAGCTTAGTTGAAAAGTAATTTTGATTTGGAAAGTTTACCCAAGGAGTTCCTGATTTTAAATCTATCAACGCGTCCGAAAACATTTTAAAAAATCATTTTTCCTTAAAGTGATAAAAATTCCTAGTTAACTAAGCCAGGGTGCTTTCGCACTCCTCGAGTAGTCAAAATTAACCAAGTTTGTTTCAGAAAACTCGAATTAAAAACCGAAAGAGCCCCTAAAGCATTTCTACAGATGCAATATGTGAAACATCTCTTTAACCGCGATCTTTACATTCTAACCTTTGAAAGATTTAGCCAGACATGGTAATACAAACAAATACAACAATGTTGAACATGTTGAAAAGAAGTTTAGAATGTAAGGCGTGAAGAACAAGTAAAGTGTGTAAAACAATTAAAACGAGCGATAAAGATAATGGCGAGAAAATTAAATAAAGTAAAGCATGACAGGAAATTAAATAAAGTAAAGCATGACAAGAAATTAAATAAAGTAAGGCATGGCAAGGAATTAAATAAAGCAAAACATGGCAAGTAAAATAAAAAGGCGATTAAATTAGAACCTGCTCCAAACGGAGGATTTAAATCTGGTACAAGGAAGTAAATAGACCTTTGACTTTGAAAATAAAGACGACAGCAAAATCAAAGTGCTCCAACTCAATTTCACTAAGGTGTGGTAACCCCTCGATGTGACGGATTACCGCTTTTACAGATGATAATATAGTCTTAGTGTTATAAACTAAGTTGGATGATTTGGAAATGAACTAGAACGGCCTATTTATAGAGGAATTCAGCAGCATGCAAAGACCAGGATGCCCTTCAACTTCTCTTTAGTGGGAACGTGAAATGTAAAGGTGGCACCCACCACCTCTCTATGAGCCCGCCATGTGAGTAAATGGGGAAGTTCATGGGATCGTGGCAGTTTCCTCCTGGTTGAGGGCTGATGTGTCATGGCTTCTCCTATAGCGGCCGCCATGCAGAACGCTACGAGTACAATATTTGTCGAAAACCCTAATTTTTTGGTCTTTTTGCTTCGTTTCTTCTAGAAAGGTTCTGAAAGAGCTAAATATCTGAAAATAACATAAAAGAGAGCATAACACAAACAAAATGATAATAAAGACCTAATAAACATGTGAAATCCGAGTCAAAAACACAGTGTGATTCAGTGTGAGCAAATTCTCCCACACTTAAACCTTTGCTTGTCCTCAAGCAAAACTCTTTATAGCTCATGTAAGAAAAACAGTATCAACCAGAGTTGATTCAAGGCTAAAAAGGCTTATACGTTCATTCAAGGAATGTATCGATAGGTACTAACAAATTGAACTAAGTATATTGTAGTGACACTTCCCGCAAATGTGGTCATAGGCTTCGTTGCTATACAAATCAATCCATATCACCCCATCATACCTAGGCCTTCTTTTCATCTTCTTCAAGTCCTTTTCATTCAGGTGCAATCACATTAAGCCCGTTATCCGTACATACTCATAGTAAGGTGACCAGTTAGTGATTATGATCTTTAAGCATGGGGCTCTGGTACATAAATTGGTGTAACCCCTTTATTTGACCCAAGTATAGTTGTGGGGGATTGGATCGTAATCCACCCTACCAAGTTCAGCACCAGATACCTCTGAACCGACCAACAATAGGCATATTATTGTATATATTTTTTTTATTTTTCTTCTGCATGTTTCGCAAATCTTTTTATTTTGCTGGGTTAAATGACCGTGTGAGAGTCACCTAGCCCGAAATTTCATACAACTAGAGAACAAAGCAAAAAATTTTATGATCATTCACTTATTTTCATCGGTCCCCTACATAGAGCGTGCTTAAGCCGGAGCTGACTGCAAAGATAAACTACTTAAGGACTTATTTGGGACAAAAAATTAGGGCCACATCATATGGGGTATCGGGATCGACTCTTATAATCATGAAGCCTACGGTGTCAAGACGATATCGATTTTTAGAAAAAGTTTTCCCAAGTCTTTTACATTCTGTCATAAACCTGTCTTATAGCCCGAATATTCAAAATACAATGTTTTCTTTGCTCACAATTTTTTTTGGTAAGGCTAAAGAAATGGGAGAAGTACGAATACACCACACAGATGACTTGTCAAACACATGTTATTTTATTGAAAGAAAAGAAAAAAACTAAAACACACAAAAACATACTGAAAATAAAACATACTGAAAATAAAATATATCGATAATAAAGGAAAGCGATAAAAATCTCCTCCCACACTTAAATCGAACATTGTCCTCAATGTTTCGATATGAGATAAGGTAGGAGTAACCTGAGAGAGAGAACTATGGCTGATCACCGGTACCGTCACCGCCCTGGTCAGGATGCCTGGGTCGACGACTCCTGCTACGAGTACTAAGACCTTCTTGCAGCTTCCTAGAGCGACCTAAGAGAGACCCCTGGTTGGCCTCGATAAGTGCGAAGTGACGCTCAGTAGCGTGTCGCTGGCGATGCTGCTCATTAGTGATCGCAAGCAAGGACTCAGTGATAGTCCGATGTGCTTGCTCACGGCGCTGCTAGGAGGCTACCATAAAACTCATATTATTAGTCAATTGTTGGTTTATGGTATTTAGAAGGGCGTCACGCCTTTCCTCCCGAGCCAGGTGCTCGCTCCACATCTCCTCAGTGATGTAAAAACCGAGAGCGGTACCTGCAAAATGGTCAGAAGAAGAAGGTGCAGTGTGTGCAGGTGATGCAGAGTGTGTAGGAATATCATGAGCAGGGGACTGGTCGCGCCGGTCATACTCATCATCGGTTCCTTACCCATCGTCCATAGGGACATTAGGTGGCAAAGGACTGGTAAAAGGTGGAGCATCGAGATCATATGTCCAGTTCCTTGCATGTCACACATTTGTACACTGAGAGCAAGGTAAAACAACACTCGGTATAGCTACACCATGGATCATGAGGTTATAACCGCCCGCTCGTCGCACCTTGCATAATTTCATATCCTTCAAAAGTTTCAAGTTAATGGTGCGGTGAGGGAGCGGTTCTAAGGTAGCTAACTCGGCGTTGAGATTAAGCGCTCTAGCAATAGAAGTAATTAATCCACCAAAAGAAATGGTTCCTCCTTTTTTCAAAGTGGCGGACATATGTGCAAGCATAAAAGGAACAGGATTGATCCTTTGATTAGTAAGGCAATTCTGTAAAAATAGCAACTCGCGAGCATTTACTTTGTTAGAATTTTCCCGACCAAATATAGTACATGCCAAAAGATATCGAAAAATACGGATGGCCGGGTTATGAATAGTGGAGGCTAAGATTCCTTCAAAAGAAGTGATAGCCACATTTGATAATCTATTCCAAAATTTAAATGCTTCGAGTGCCCATTCAGCATCTAAGGGTGTCTCACAAATGGCACCCTCTCTGTAAGGCATTCCTACCAAACCTGCTAAGGCATAAGTAGTGTACTCATATTCAACATTAAATGTTGTAAAACATACAGTACCAACCGTGCTAGCAGTGCCAGGATGAACAGTGTAAATTAGGGAACTCAAAAATTCCCTAGTCAGCCTATCATATGTGGGTTCCTTATTAGCAAAAATATCATGTAATCCTAAGTTATCTAGCATATGAAAAATACTATGATACGTCCCTAAAGTATACAAGCAGTCCTCATCTACATACCTGGTAGCGAGAATTTCCAGTGTTTGCAATTTCTGCAAAATTTTGCTCTGATGCTCTCCGAGTTTCCCTCTGCAAAGGATGATGTTGTCGAAGTCCATTTCGGCCATTGATGGTGAGTGAATAGAAAATGGGTTTTTATGGTAAGGAAGTGAAAATAGGATTTTAGTGGGTTTTTGGTGGAGGAAATTGATGGGTGAAGTTTGGGAATGGTAATGGGTTGGAGTTAAGATGATAAAGTTGGGATTTTTCGTGGACTTCAATGGAGTTGGAAGGAGGAAAAAATGGGTTTTGAGAGGTTGAAGAAGGAAAAATGGGGAATTTAAGGGTTCTGTCCCGTTAAATGTTCAGACCCCATGGCGCCCTCCATGAGGCTTATGGCGCCCGCCATGGCTTCGGAATTGGTGTTTGGGCCGGGTTTGTTTCATTGCTTCTTGGACTTCAATTTTTTTTCTTATTTTGCAAATGAGGTGCACATAAGATTCCATAACATGTTCTTTTTTATTAAGCTTGATAAATGACAAAGTAAAATAAAATAAAATAAAAAAGTAAAGTAAAATAAAATAAAAAGGAAATAAAAATATAATAATAATAATACACACACACACACACACACACACACACACACACACACACACACACACACACACACACACACACACACACACACACACACACACACACACACACACACACACACACACACACACACACATATATATATATATATATATATATATATATATATATATATATATATATATATATATATATATATATATATATATATATATATATATATATATATATGTGTGTGTGTGTAAGACCCCAATTTTGTCCCTAAGATCCCTCATGGTATCATAGCATTGTATTGCATAGCCTCAAGGATCTTTGAGCATCTTGGCTCCCTCTCCCTTTGGGTAGGGATCTCTTGTGAGTGGTTTAAGATCACCAGGCATGCTTGAATTGTATATCATTGCTTTTCTTGTTTTATTCACTAACCAAAAGCACAAAAATATGTCATTTACGTTTTTTGTTGTAGCTCAAGCAAGCACCAGGTCAAGAGCTTCAAGAAGATCCTTTGTGCAAGAGATGAGGTATTTTTCTTGAGATGAGGACCACATGATCATTACAAAGAGCTTACATGAGCTAGGGTTTCATTTTGGAGCAATTTCATCAAGTGGTAAAGGCTCAAGTTCATCAATACATTTCAAGGTCATCTGAGGATCAAAAAGTCAAATGTGCAGTCAACTGAGGGCTATGAGGTGGGGAAATGAGTTGATACACCTCAATCATGTTCAAGTAAGGTCTATTCTTCATTCTAAGCTTCCATCTTGAAGATTCAAAGGTCATGACAAAAGTTACTAAAAATGGAAAATGACCTGTAATTCAAAGTTTCCAATTTTGGCAAGTTTTTGGTCCACATTCAACTTGACTTGTCAATGTCAAAGAAGTTTTAAATGGATTTTTGGTGAACATGAAAGTTGTAGATCTTTGTCTCCCCTTTCCAAAAAGTCCTAATTCATGTCCATATGATGATTGGTTGAGAAGTTATGGTCATTTTATCACAAGGTGTGCATGAAAATTCAAAATGGCCTAACTTTTGATACAAAGCTCCAATTTGGTCCATTCTTTTTGCAAAATGTTTCTCTTGATCAAGACATCTCAAAATAGCCTTTGCCATGCATGGGAAAAGTGTGTATTCTCATCATTTCTCATGTGATCATTTTGGAGGGAATTTCCACAATTCAAATTTGGCTTATGATACAAGCAAAATAACAATTCCATGATGATCCTTGGTTGATTTTAAGTGGATTCAGACCCTTGCATGAGGAGGAGCACGTGGAACATGGCCATGCTAGCTTCATTTTAATTTTTTGCAATTTACTTCATATATCACTAATCATGATTAGTGGATGCAAATTGTGATTAGCAACATCATTAGTAAGGAGTATATAAGCCAAACCCTAATCCTAACAACCATAACAGAAAATTTCAGATTAAAAATTCAAGAATTCTCTCCATTTTCTCTCACTTCGAATTTGGATTTTCTTCACACAAACTTCAAATCTCTTTGCATATTCTTGTTCCTGGTGCAATTCTGAGCAAGATTCATCATTCACTTGAAGCAATTCATCAAGATTTCGTGTAGTTCAAGAGCATCTTCATGTGGATCGGTTTTGAACATTGAAGAGGATTAAAGAGTTTTCAACTGTTGATTCTTGCTTGAAGCTTCAAGGCAAGTTCAGTGGAGTAGATCTGGAGCTTTTGAGAGCTTGAGCACGCGTGAACAGAGAACTGCATTTCAAGGTGATTCAAAATCCATCATCTCTTTTTGTTGATTTTTTGATATAGATGTGTAGATCTTGACTAGTGGAGCATGTAGGTATGATTAGATTTGAAAATGGTTGAGAATTGAGCATGTATGATGAACTATAATTTTTGATTTCATAAATGTTTTGCTTCGATCTGGAAAATCCATGAGGAATTAGATGAAATTGATTGCATATTTGGATTCTACATGAGAAACTGGTTCGAATGATGTATGCCTTTGTGATTTCTGGAAAATTTTGTCGTTGAGGTCGCCGGAGCTTGGCCGAGGAAGACGACCGAAGCTACAGCTCCGGCGTCTGGTTATTCTTAGGGTTTATGCTTGCTGGCTGCCATGTGTGCGCCTTCGTGTCCATTCGATTGGCTATGCTTTGTTTGACTGTCCACGCGTGCTTTGAATTGCTGATTAAGCATGCCAACGCATTAGTGAAACGTTGCGTTTTGCTCGTGTGAATTGGGATTGTGGATGTGAATTGCGCGCCAGATCGTGCGTTTGTGGTTTATTCTGAGTTTATTCAAATATTTGAATTTCCCTCCATTGTTATTTGTTTATTTCATTTGTTTGCTCATTTTGACAAATTCATAAAAAATAGAAAAATGATCCAAATTAATCCCAATTTTTTTCATAGTTTTGTTTTGATGTCTAGTTTTTTTGGTATTATTTTCATGAATTGTTGATGTCTAGTTTGTGATTTGTGAACTTTTGAATGAACATTGTGCCATATTGATCATGTGCATTCTATGCTTTGTGAAATCTTCATCTTTGAGCCAATTGATCCAATTTTTTGTGTGCTTGATATTCATATATGATGTGAATTTTTTATAACTGGTTTGGAATTTTTCTCATATGCTATCATTGTTTTTGACACATGAAGATATAATGTGACAATTTGTGTCACATTTTTGACATTCAATTTGTGCATTTTTGATCACATAGCATTTGAACCTTTCTGGATTTGATCTTTTGCATATTGTTTTTTCATGACATAAGGAGCTTGCATAAAAAATCTCAAAGCCATTGCATGCATTTCTGTTTTGATTTGAGTTTTCTAAATTGGAAGTTCACTTTGTGCACATTTTGTGATCATTGCATAGCATAGGCCATTTGAGATATTTGCTTATTGAATTGATGCTGGTCCTTTTGAGGACATTTTGTGACATGTTTGAATGTGCATTATGTGGAAGATTGAGTTCTGTTTTGATCATTTGGTTTGGTTTTGAGCTTAGTCTTTGTACTAGTGTTTTGTGCATACACTAACTGTGCTTTGTGTTTCAGGTTTGGACATTTAGCATTGATGGTTGATTTGTTCTCACTTTGTGAGATGCAAATGATTTGAGTTCTAACTTTTGTTTGTTTTGTAGGATCTTAAGTGATGTGCTTGAGCTCATGAGTTCATTTGAATGCTTGAGCATTGTTCATTGAGTTGTGTAACTGTGAATGGTTTCACTGTTTGTCTGTTGGTTTTCTGATTGAAATATTAACTGGTTAGCTTTTGTACAGGTACCTTAGTTGCTTGCTTTTTGCTCTTGCTTGAGCTTTGGATTGTGGTTGATACACCACTTAGGTAGTTATCTTCTTACTTCATGTAGTCTGGAAGTCCTGTCACCTTTTTGGCAGGCATTTTGCTGGCAAGTCCTCCTTCAGAGGCTTTGTTTATGTTTGTTTACAATTGTGCCAAAGACCTCCAAGATGAGGCATGTGCTACTTGATAAGACCTCCAAGAGTTGAGGCAATTGACGGATAAAAGGGATTAGTATCCAATCCCCCGTTATTCAGTGAGTCGTTCTTTATGCTCGCACTACGTGCTGATGCTTTTGAACATGTACCCAAGATCTTTGTCCAGTGTCTGTCAAGTGGAATAGGATCCCACTTTCTGGATCCCCACGCTTTCTTTGTCATGAGCTCACCCAGGCCAGGGTTAAGAGCATGAGGTCTCATCCTCATTTCCATCTTTGATCAGCTTCACCCTAACTTTCAATGTTAGTGGTTAAGAGCTACAGATTACCCTTGTACAGTTTGGCTTGTTTGTCGAGGTTGACATGACCCCTCTTGACTAAAGCTCACCCATTGTTTAAAGCCTCTTGTATGTATATAATGTGTGATGTTTGTTTGCTTGTGAACTTTTGATGTGTTTGATCTTGAACTAGGAGTTTCCATTTGAGCTTATTTGAGAATCGTTACCATGTTCATCCATGTGGAAGTTACAAGATACATTGAGGATCTCTTATGAGACTTGTGTGTTTGCTTATGCTTTGTGCTTGCTTATTCCAAAGGATGGGAACCACTTGGATCATCTATATGATCTCAAGAGAGGAACTCCTAGTGTGGTTTCATTTCTTAACCATCACCCTTCCTTCTTCATTTCTCCACCCTAACCCAAACCAAAAACCGTTTTGTGCAAACATTTGACTTTGTTTTCAACATTAGAAACCTAAGCCTTATACTTTTGATTTTCAAACTTTCTTTTCATAATACTCATTTTGAATTGAATCTTTAAGTCAACTTTGACCATTTTTGTACATACTTCTAATTGGTAAATATAACCCATTCAAATTTCTTTTGTGGTTCCATGCCCACTTTCTTAATCAAATTTTTCATAACCTTTAGTTATTAGGTTTGAGTTATCCTTGTGGTAGATGTAATACTCACCTATGTCCTTAGTGATTGGACAATAAGTTTTCCATGCTTATTGTCGCAACCCGAAAAAATACGGTATGCGAAAAAACAACCGGCGAGAAAGAAATGACAGAAGAGTCGCCACCGTGCGTTATTTATCCCAAAGGAGGGAAAGGAAACGCTCGAAGTAAACCTAGAGAAAGGAAAGGAAAAGACAAGGTCTCGCAACCAAATCTTGGGTTCGGGAGTCGATTATGCGAAGGGAAGGTATTAGCACCCCTACGCATCCGTAGTACTCTACGGGATCCACTCTTGTTGTTTCTTGTCTAAAGGGTGTGCGTTTATCTAATGTACTATTTACTAAAAGAAAGGGTCAAAGAAAATGACTCGCACGGATGTCGCATCCACTGCATACGTATCTCATCTGAATATGAGAATCAGAGTCTTCGTAGCTCGGCTACCTAAGGGTTAAAGAGGAGTGTGCTCGCTAAGACGTCGCGTCTTATGCCTACGTATCTCATCTGGAATGAGAATCAGAGCAAGCCGTAGTTCGTCTAACTACGGGAATAAGGGTCTCGATTGCAACTAGGGCAAGAGTAAGGGAAGTCTCGATCGCAACGAGGGCGAGAGAAAGGATCGCAACGAGGGCGGAAGCAAACAAGGATTAGTTGTTAGTCGTTAGTCAAACTCGGCAAGACATCGCATCTTGTGCCTACGTATCTCATCTGAACATGAGAATCAGAGTTGCCGTAGTTCGGCTACATAGGGATTGCCATCTGAACATGGCACCTACACACAAAAAGGTGGCAAACATGGAGCCCGACTGCCAATCACTGGACTTACATCAGCATCCGAACCAAAACACACACAAAAGGGCAAACGTGGAGCCCGACTGCCAATCACTGGACTTACATCAGCATCCGAACCCAACAAACCCACACTGGAACCCGAATGCCACTCGATGGACTTACATCAGCTTCCAAGCACACAACAAGCACAAACAAACAACAAATCGCTAGGGAGTCGGGAACTCGAGCCTAGCAACTGTCAGACAAACACACACAAAAAAGAAAAAAAAGGTGCCCGGAATGGTCTCGCACGACCACCTGCCTACATACCTCGTCTGGAACAAGGATCAGGGCGATGTAGTTCCCCTCAACAGGGGAAAGGAACACACGCAAAAAAGAAAAGGGTGCCCGGAGTGGTCTCGCACGACCACCTGCCTACATACCTTGTCTGGAACAAGGATCAGGGCGATGTAGTTCCCCTAAACAGGGGTTGCCATCTGAACATGGACTTAGAAAGGAGGACACCAGTTGTGTCAAAGGAGAGTGGGCGATGTGTTCACGTCCTAGCAGTAGGTGTCGCAGCTCGCTGAATCGAGTCTTAGGCAGTTACCTCTTTGCAATAGAACGGACTACATGCCACAAGATCGGAGACACTCGGAAAGGTCTAAAGAAAATGGGGAAGCTCTGCCCTAAAGTTGTCATGCAATGTGTACTTAAGTGTTAGGATTTACAAATGGGAATATCTACCTAATGTTAGCATGCAAAAAATATGGGAATTCTACCTATGTTATCATACAAAAGGATATGGGAATCCTACCTATGTTATCATACAAAAGGATATGGGAATCCTACCTATGTTATCATACAAAGGGTTCTATCTAATGGGTGCTACCTAATCGGAACAAGAGTCGACGAATGGAGCAAGGAGAAGTGTTAGGGATAAGGGTAGATGGCGATGCATGAAGCAATCGACTTACAAGGTTGATGGCGATGCATAAAGCAATCGGCTTACAAGGGCGGATGAATACGTGCTGGTTCTGTTAGGTTTTGAAAAAATGATTACTCGACGTTGGATCGAGGTTTTGATCTTGTTATGAAATGGTTATCGAATGTTCATTTTAATTCTTGTATTAACAAATGAATAAAGAATGAAAGAATAAATATTATACATTTCATGGGAGAGGGATACATTTATTATGAATGGGGGTTGTCATGGCAATCAAACAACATAAATATATGCCTCATACATCATACAAGTAGGCAACAGTCAATCAGACAATTAAGATATAAACAAGTATATAATCAAATCAAATAATCAAAGAATGAAATGAATTAGCATTAAATAATGTATGAGTGTAGGTGCGAAGGAACCGACTCATTGTAAGGAAGCCCAAGAGTAAGCTATGTGAGGTTGATGGCGATGCTTAAAAAGCAATCGACTTACAAGGGTGTAAAAAATGGGCTCGATATTAAATCGAGAAAAACATGATTTTTATAGTTTTAAAATGGTTTTTTTGAACTAAATTCAAATACAATAACTATGCATTATTAACAAATGAAATTATAATAAACATAAAAAACAGATATTAACAAAATACTAAAAGAATAAAAATGCTAAAGGAAAATACCATCAAACAAAAAGCAAAAAGTGTCACACATGAGTATTGAACCCACCCCACTCAAGAATATGAACACTGCCCTTCTCCACTAGGCCACTCATCACTATCTATTACTAAGATACTATGTTAACTATATGAACCGGAATAACAGATTTAAAACAAAATAAAAAAAAAACAAAATAAACATTTTTACATTTTCTGATTTTTTATTAAAAAGAACAAAATAAATATTTTTGTGGGTTTTTTATCTCTGTTAAAAAAACAAAAATAAACTAAATAAATAAAAAGTAAATAATAATAATAAAAGAAAATAAAAGCATAAACACTTTTCTGATTTTTTATTAAAAATGAAATAAGATTAAATGATAAAAGAAATAAATAAAAAGAAAAAAAGGAAAATGGAAACAGAAGCTCGTCTCTCTCACACGAGCTCAAACCTTCAGCGACAATGGCATCTTCACGCACTCGCCCATCTCATCCCTCTTACGACGCCGCTCATCAACAAAACCCTCTTACTTCCCAAAACCCAGTGAATCGCACTCTCTCAACTCTCACAAGTATTTCAAACAATAAGCACATGAGAAAGATAGGGAGAAAGAAACCTTACAAAATGTCGCAGTGGTGGCGGTGTAGGATGCGAAGAAACTGGCCTCCGGGTAAACGAACTTGGGACCTTAGGTTTTCCTGCTTCAGATTTTTGCCTCCAGCCTCTCTGTGAACAGTGGCCGCCTCTCACCTTTTGAAATTAGGGTTTTCTCCCTTTTGATTTTTTTTCTCTCAGTTTCTGTTGTGCTCCTGCTTCTCTTACTGATTTGCTCTCTATTTATCCTCTGTGAATTAGGGTTACAAATTGGTGCCTTTGTGTTCAAAAGTAGCTCTGCAAAGCACTTTGGATGCTCAGAAATTGAATTGCCCTATCCATGTTAGATTCAAGAAAAGGTATCCTTTCTTCTCTGTTTTGACCTCATATCAATTTGGGATGTTTTTGGACTTTGCCCTCTGACTGTTGGTTAATGGTTTTGCACTGTAGGTTTTGCAAATTGACTGATTAATGTGTCCCTTTTTACCGCAGTAAAAAATGGTGAGCTTGGTTTGACTTGGGATAATGGATGTTTTGAAGAGTGATTGTTAACGGTTTTAATGCATAAACTGGCTGAAAATTGATTGTGTTGGCCATGCTGTTATTCATCTTGCAGGTTTGATGGCTGCATCTGAGAGATCATTTGATTTTCATGAGACTTTACTGAAGTAACTTGAGATTGTGACTGTTGCAGGGATAAGTGGAACAAATCCTCTTAACTCAAGGAACTTATTAATTGGATTTCCTGTCAAAAGGCCCTCTGGTGGCTGCACATGGTGACTGGAAAATATTTCAGAATTAGGTGGATGGACATCTTGTGGTTCTTGGCCTTCATCTCTGCTTCAGCCCGAAAACTTTTTCTGGACAACTTTGAAAAGTGCTTATCACCAACCATACAAATTGGACACGATGGATCATACTTATCTGCTTCTGCAGTCATAGTCTCTAAGCATTCTGCATGAAATGTGTGACCGCATATTAGTACGACTACAAAAGAGAAATCACTGTTGGCAACAAACTTCTGGTTGCTCCATGCTGATTTGTCAAACAAAAGCTTCGTGCAAGCTCCACAAGATCGTAAATCCATGGATGGTGAATATGACAACCTGCTACTGGATCCACTAATAATCTCACTAGGATGCAAACCCATCCTAATAAGCTCCTCGGCACCATGAAGCAATTCGCCGGCAAAAGAAATAGTCAAATTAGCACCATCACCGATTTCCTCTTGCTGAGCCTTACTAGCCAACACCAAAATCTTAACAGCAGGATATTCAAGACAGCAGCCGAGTAAACAGGAGCACCGGTACCAACACTCTGAGCATATCTACCTTTCTTCAAGACTCGACCAATTCTGCCGACTGGAAATTGAAGTCCGGCTCTGACGGTTCTTGTGACCGCCTTCTTCCATTACAGCTCCAACGGCACCTCCACTGAATAGATCTGCCGTAGCTATGCTACTCTTGTTTGTGTTCGAATGGATTATATCTTCAATTAAAGCATTTATGGAACTGTAAGAAACATCCTGCAAATTCCCAGCTTTTTGCCTGTTATATCAGTCTGCCAAGCGTACAAAGACCGATCCTACTGCTGGATGATTCTCTCCTTTGTTGGTCTTTAAGACAGTTATCGCTTCTCAAATGCAAAAACAAACTTCATCAAATTGAGACAAAGATAAGTATGCGTCTCCGATGCTGCAGTTGAGGTGACGCGGTAATCGTTGTCCCATCTTCGATGAATGCCTTCACTAGGATACAAGAAATCAAGCTCCACAACCTGATCTTGTAGGATTGCTGCAAGTACAGGGCCCTTTTCGACATCACAACGAACGAGCTCCCACTATTAGATCCTGCTATGGCGCTAGTGTACAATTTTTCACTGTTCCATAATACATTCAAAGCTTGTGTGAATTTCTGCTGGAAACTATCCAGCGACTTGTCAAAAGATTCTGCACAAAATATGCCTTTCTCTTTGGATCAAGAGTCGAATCGCGATAAACCTTCCGAA
Organism: Lathyrus oleraceus; assembly: GCF_024323335.1. Classification (NCBI taxonomy): domain Eukaryota; kingdom Viridiplantae; phylum Streptophyta; class Magnoliopsida; order Fabales; family Fabaceae; genus Lathyrus; species Lathyrus oleraceus. The sequence goes on from NC_066583.1 coordinate 617,787,366, forward strand.
TCTCCGACTCAAGTTCAGTCTGATTCATCCGGAATATGTCTTTCCAACCTGGCTTGAACATTTGATCATTGTGGTCCAAGCATTCTTGATATTCAGAAACTCTGTGAGAAGTGCTACAATGTGACGTTCCCGTCTGTGTTATAGACTCCGGACTCTCTTTCCAGCATTCATTAAGTCATTCATTGAACATAATATTCTTAGTGGCCGGCTTCCATGCAAGTCATGAAGCTTACTGAACAGATAAGCGACACCCCGTTTTAGCAGGCTGTGATTAGTACTCTGGCTAACCAACTGCACTTTACTGTCAAGAGTTACACCCTCTTTTGCAAGCATTAAGACTTTTTCTTCAACAGTGAGGTATAATTACAATCTCAAAAACTGTTAACTTATTGAACTTTGAGCTGATGGACCTTTTTTTTGTAGGCATTTTAGGTCATTTTGCAGGTCCAAACCACTATCAAATAATATAACAGTATCCACAGATGACAGCTTAATGCACTGCTATCTATCAAGAAAACAAATCGCCCACTTACTCTATCATTAAATGCGGCCAAAACAGCTTGCTTCTTTGAAGGAATGTAACCTCTACCATATCGTACATAGCAATTGTTTCCAAATCTCTGACAGAGAACATCATCCAGAAAACCAGAAGCAGCAATTGGAACATCAAACTGAGAAATCTGATACCCTTTTGGAAGATCGGGATAGAAATACTGTTTCCTATCAAACTTGGAGTTAAAAACCAAATTGCAATTAAGAGCAAGTCCCAATTTGACAGCAAACTCAATAACCTTAGAGTTCAAAACAGGCAAAGCACCCGGCAAACCCATACAAACCGGACAAATGCTACTGTTGGGAAATGATCCATAATTGTAAGGACAATTACAAAAGGCTTTGGTAAGTGTAGAAAGCTGAACATGAGTTTCAATACCAATGACAGCTTCATAGTCTTTCGGAATTTTATCAAGTTTTTTTCGATTGAGTACTAGCTGGAACTTTGGTTTGTGCAGGTTAGGCGTTGCAGCAGGTTGGTATAGCAGGATTTGTGGTGGTTTGTTTCCGGGTGGCATGTAAATATTGTTGTACATTTGCATTGGCATAGATCGAGCAACTGCCGGTGGAGCTGTTCCCCATCCTGCCTGTGGTTGAGGTATCATAGCTGGGTCAGAAACTGGAGTATACTGAGACCCATTGTATTGCTGAGCAGGGGCACCCGTCATAGAAACAGGTTGCCCCAAAAATGAGGGCTGAAGGTTCACAACAAGTGTAATAGAAATGGTATAGTCTCTACTCCTATCATTATTGACCTTTACTAAGATCCGTATGACGTGAATGCGAGAGGTGGAGCTTGCAAAAACCTTCATCATAAATGCAGTGACCTTCCAAGGCTTCTTTGGCCACAACAGCTGTCTGTGTATCCGGATATTGAATCAGAGCCTGGAATCCTGCTGTCTTCTCAAAAGTAGTAATCCTATGCACAAAACCAAAGGCTGAAAATACCAAATGCAAGACGTCAATGCTGACAAAGCGTGCATCTTCACCCTCAATTGTTACTAACAAAACATTTCCAGCAACATCTGCAGCAGTTTTGTTATGCACTATTTCTTGCCTATTTGAAATATTGCAGATAAACCGTTTTCCGTCGCACTTGTGCGGGCTCCGAAGATGAGGCATAGTATGATATCATTGCAATGGCTTGATTCAAATCTGTAAATTCAATGAAAGCTTGATTTCGATTTGACCCAACATTGCATTTCGTGTTCACAACCTTTCCAAATGGCTTCCCAAGTTCAATCAGTTCCTCCTCGGTGCATTCCCATGGCAAGTTTCTCAAATGAAGCACCTTCGAAGGTGGCTGGGTGTACTGGAACTGTTGCTGACTAGAGACTGATGCCATTTTGATCAATAACCCTAACCCAAAACCTGCTGAACTGCAGCCCCTTCAACGTGGAAAATTGGGAGGACGTTTTTGGTTAACCAAGAGCAAGTGAGGGTTGACTTTGGTCAAAGTTGACCAAAAAGTCAACCGTTGACCAAAGTCAACAAATGGTCAGAAATGCATTTTTTTGTATTTTCTTTGTAAATGAAAAATGAATTATTGGTTAGGGTGAAATTTTGGGTTTATGGATTTTGGGTTGACTTTGGTCAAAGTTGACCAAAAAGTCAACTGTTGACCAAAGTCAACAATTGGTCAAAGTGTCAATTTTTGTGTATTTTTTTTGTATGGACTCAAATGTAATGGTTTAGAATGGTGTGAAATGAATTGAAATGGTTTGAAAATTGATTTGAAATTGGTTTCCAAATTGTTTTTATTTTTTATTTTTATGACTTGGATGACTTTTTTTTGGAAAAAATAACTTGACTGGTAGTGTGTATGAACAAAAGCCATGAAATGAGACCATAAGGTTAGGGTTTTGGCATAGTATCCATGAACCAATAACATGACTAGTAAGTGGCTTGCCACACAAGAAACCTGGTTGTTCAGATGACCCAAACCTCATACAAAACCAAAGTAAAGTTAGGCCAAGCATGCCACACAAACATAAAAAATTCAGGAGCAAAATCGGGGTATGACAGTTGCCCCTATTTAAGCGTCTTCAACTAGAGAATATGAAGCAGGATGTTCTTCACATGATCATAGTGGGAGATGGTTAAATACTGAGAAGACCCGATTTTTGATCATGAATCCCTATGAAACAATGCCTGTCAGCATCGTCAAAGAAGCAATCTCAAAAGAAGAATCCGTCTGATACGGTGAAAATCGGTCTGAGCACCGAAACAGAGAGTTGACCTGGAAACCAAAATAAATGGTAACATAGGAAAACCCATGGCCTGAATGCCGCACATTAGTCTGAACACTAAGCATCAAAATACGAGAGTATCAATATTGGTCTGATCACCGGAAAACTGGTCTGAACACCACTTCGATCTAGAAATCGGAAAACTGGCCTGAATGCCACTTCGGTCTGGATACCGGAAACTTCTTCGATGTGAAAATCGGGAAAGACTGGCTTGAATGCCACTTCGGTCTGGATACCGGGAACTCTGGCCTGAATGCCACTTCGGTCTGGATACCGGGAAAACTGGCCTGAATGCCATAAGTACATCGACCTGATCGTCGGAAACTTCTTCGATCTGTAAATCGGAAATCGGCCTGAACGCCACTTCGGTCTGAATACCGCCTCGGTCTGAACACCGGAAAATTGGCCTGAATGCCATAAGTACATCGACCTGATCGTCGGAAACTTCTTCGATCTGTAAATCGGAAATTGGCCTGAATGCCACTTCGGTCTGAATACCGCCTCGGTCTGAACACCGGAAAATTGGCCTGAATGCCATAAGTACATCGACCTGATCGTCGGAAACTTCTTCGATCTGTAAATCGGAAATTGGCCTGAATGCCGCTTCGGTCTGAATACCGCCTCGGTCTGAACACCGGAAAATTCTTCATGTCTATCGGCATCGGCGAAGATAACAAAACAGTGATACGTGAGCCGGCACGCATGCCAAAGACCCAAGCTGGGGATAACAATCGAAAGATTGACCAAAGAGTGCATGAGATATATTATCTGTAGCCGTCAAAATGTAGATAATACACTCGCATGGAAGATTATCCATAATCGGGTTGCAGGTTGTTAAATGAATAAACGACCGAAAAGAAAGGCAACGGGGTACCAGACTAGGTATGCAAAAGATGACCAATCAAAAGAGGGTAAAGTTGCTTACTCGGAGCAAGTATCCAAGAAGGGGAAGACCCAATGGGGACAATACTGCTTGATCAAGGCAAGTATCCAAAAGGGACAAGACTATCAATACCACAAAGAGGGGATTACATCTACCGGTTTGTAGGCATAAAACCACAGAAAAGTAACCAGTCCTCGACCAGGATGAGCACAAAGGGTTAACTCTGCTAGGGGATGAAAATGGGATTTTACAACTACCAGCTAGTAGAAAACCACAAAGATAGGACTTACAACTACCGATTTGTAGGTAGAAGCCAACAAACATCATGAACCACAAAGGTTACCTCTTCTAGGGGGTGAAAGTGGGATTTTACAACTACCAGCTAGTGGGTAGAAAACCACAAAGATAGAACTTACAACTACCGGTTCGTTGGTAGGAGCCACAAATTCCGCTGAGGATGAGATGAATGAGTGCCGGTTAGCGAGCGACTATTCATTTATGCCCCAGGGAAGCACGGGAGACAGCCAACAGGAAGCCAATTTAGGATCGATCCAAAAAGGCAGACTGAAACAGGACTCATCCTAATGAGGAAAGAACTCAATAGGGAAAACCCATCCCGTTAGGGAGGGAACAGAAACAACCGTCATCCACGAGGATATAACTCAGTGGGGAGCGCAGAAGGAAATGGTAGACACTTTCTGCTTAAGGGGTAGACTCTACATGGAGAGATCAGACACACCCACTGCTGCTAAGGGAATGGACCCAATGCTTGCAAGATGCTGCCAACTTCGAGGAGTAACACTGCTGGGAATACCCACTCAACTAAGGAGTCACTTGTTGGGAAAGCACCAACCTCTCACCCATGCTGATGAACCCAATTCTGAAACCGATCCAATGGCGCGATGCTAAACTCTTTCCAACAACCCAAACTCGGCTGGTCACCACGGTCTAGGGCTAATGGACATGTTTGCAATGTTGATGCATGAGTTTTTTTTGTTTTACACAATGCCCCATGATCATGGACATGCTATGCACTAATGATGCAATATGCTATGCTTATCTAAATGATGAATGCATAAACACACGTCTCCTCCAGAGACAACACCGGGGAACTCCAGGAACTGTGCTGAGGATCTTATAACCATGTCGACTTCCACCCTGCTGGGGAAAGACAAACCTTGCTGTCAACTTCCACCCTGCTGGGGAAAGACAAACCTTGCTGGGGATGATTTTCTCCAAACCCGATCCGCTTGGGGATAATAAGTCATGAACAAACTTCAGTCTGAGCACTGGAAACAAACTTCTGGCTTGTCACTTGGAATGCCGAGAATGTTTTATGCTTGCATGCGTATGTTTGAATTTTACGATGGCGTAATGCTCCGTGAAAACGGAAGTGCTACGCGATTTGGGAGGATGCAATGCAATATGATTCTACATGCAGGGATGCGAAATGCTGGGGAAAATGCCAAGCTGAAGCAAGGAATCCCGTTGGGGAAATGATGATAATCTTCCGGACCCTGGCACTACTGTTGGAGATGCACAGCATAATGAACTATGTGGGGAGATGACCGGCCGCGCGGTGTTCTAGTAATGGCGAGATACCGAGGCTCTGACTGGGGAGAGAACGGCGTTGTAAACCTGTTGTTGGGGAATCAATAGTGGTTCTGGCAACCATAATCTACGGGAGATGACTTAGCAGGGGGAGGGAAACACCGATACGGTACCGAGGTTATGCTTCCAGGAAAGAGATCACCGATCTGGGATTGAAAACATCGATCTGGCATCGAACTCTGAGGAACAGCTGCTTCTGCTGGGAAGCTACAGTCTGGTACTGTCAACTTCGTTGGGGATATACAGTCTGGCACTGTTAACTCCGCTGGGGAGTGTATAGTCTGAAACACATGCTTGGGAAGCACCGTAGTGAGAACCTGCTGGGAATCTTTAAGGAAATGCCCCGAGTGCACCGGTTCTGAATAGACGATCCAAAGCACTTAAAAATTTACAGCAATTTTAAATGTTTATTAAGCATGTACCTGTAAAGCCCTTATGTGTCATGATGCAATGTTTATCAAAAATTCGGACGTCATTTTTGCAAACAAAACAGTAAGATGAAAATGAACACAGAGATATACTGAATAACATGATTTTATTGATTGAATGGCCTCTGAATAGGCGTTTACATCAGGAAGCAATCCCTGGAAAGAGGTAATCGCTTAGAAGATAAAAAAAAAAACAGAAATTAATCTAATGGCAATGTGAAATGGATTTCTATTGGGTTCCAATTCTGCTATGACTTGCTCGTCTTCAAGATCCTCCAGATGATCAGCCTTCTGAAAAAGGTGATTGGACTGTTTCCTACCCTTCTGAAAGTTTCCAGTCATCGACACAAGATGAGATTCAGAACTAACTCAGAGCGCAGTCATTCGCTTAATCCCTAACTTTTGCCTGGATCGCCCTTTCGGGTTTTCAATCCACCGGGATACCCATTTTTGCCTAAGTTGCCTTTTCAGGTTTTCAACTTACCGGGTGTACTATCTTTTTTATTTTTAATCCCTAATTTTTGCCCGAACCTTTTTCATTTTTCTTGGTTCGTCGGGATGCCCATTTTTTGCCCGGACTGTTCCTTTTACTGTCCAGCGGGTCTATTTTATGCGAAGTATTTTTTAACTGCGTCTGAGTTTATCGGGGAAGTGAAGTCTTCACCATCCATCGTTGCAAGCATTAAGGCCCCTCCATCAAAAACCTTGGTGACAACATAAGGTCCCTCATAGTTAGGAGTCCACTTGCCCCTGTGATCTGTCTGAGGAGGAAGGATCCTTTTCAACACTAAATCTCCGACTTGGAAACAACGAGGACGCACTTTTTGATCAAAGGCCCTCTTCATCCGACTCTGATACAACTGCCCATGACAAATGGCTGCCATTCGCTTCTCTTCGATAAGACTCAACTCATTGAACCTTGTCCGAATCCATTCAGCTTCGTCTAGCTTGACATCCAACAGGACTCTTAGAGAAGGAATCTCCACTTCAACAGGTAGGACTGCTTCCATACCATACACAAGGGAGTAAGGGGTTGCCCCGGTCGATGTACGTACTGAAGTGCGGTACCCATGCAAGGCGAAGGGTAGCATCTCATGCCAATCTCTGTACGTAACGACCATCTTCTGCACAATCTTCTTTATGTTCTTATTTGCTGCCTCAACAGCACCATTCATCTTAGGACGGTAAGGGGAAGAATTGTGATGCTGAATGTTGAAGTTCTGGCACAACTCCTTCATCATTTTGTTATTGAGATTGGTCCCATTATCAGTAATGATTCTTTCAGGAATCCCATAACGACAAATGATTTCTTTCTTGATGAAACGGGCAACCACATGTCTGGTGACATTCGCGAATGACGCTGCTTCGACCCACTTGGTGAAATAGTCGATGGCAACAAGGATGAAGCGATGCCCATTGGAAGCAGTCGGCTCAATCTTTCCAATCATGTCAATACCCCACATAGCAAACGGCCACGGCGAAGACATCACATTCAGAGGATTCGGCGGTACATGCACCTTATCAGCATAAATCTGGCATTTATGACACTTCCGCGCATATTTGAAACAATCTGATTCCATGGTCATCCAATAATAACCCGCTCTCAACAATTTCTTAGCCATTGCATGTCCGCCGGCGTGAGTACCGAAGGAGCCTTCATGAACTTCCTGTATTAACATGTCCGCTTCGTGTCTGTCCACGCATCTGAGCAAAACCATGTCGAAGCTCCTCTTATACATCACATCGTCTTTGTTCAAGAAGAAACTGCCTGCCAATCTTCTCAAAGTCTTTTTGTCGTTGTTGGATGCCCCTGCAGGGTACTCTTGATTCTTCAGAAAGCATTTGATGTCGTGATACCAGGGCTTATCATCAACTACCAGTTCAGCAGCAAACACATACGCGGCCCTGTCAAGGCGCACTACATCGATCCTGGGAGCATGGTTCCACCGAACCACCTTGATCATGGAGGATAGAGTAGCAAGAGCATCTGCCATCTGGTTCTCGTCACGAGGTATATGATACAGCTTTACTGTTGTGAAGAAAGTTAACAGTCTTCTCGTGTAATCTCTGTAGGGGACCAGAGTAGGCTGGAGAGTATTCCAATCACCATTCACTTGATTGATCACTAGAGCTGAATCTCCGAAGATGTCCAGAGTCTTGATTCTCAAATCAATGGCTTGCTCGATACCCAAGATACAGGCCTCGTACTCAGCTTCATTATTGGTGCACTCGAAAGTCAGACGAGCGGTGAAAGGCATGTGGGCACCTTTCGGAGTTGTAATGACAGCACCAATTCCACTTCCTCTGGCGTTGACGGCCCCATCGAACATTAAAGTCCACTTTTCATCTGGATCTGGTCCCTCCTCAACAACTGGCTCTTCGCAGTCTTTCATCTTGAGGAACATGATATCTTCATCTGGAAAATCAAACTTCATCGGCTCGTAATCTTCAATCGGTTGTTGAGCAAGATAGTCTGACAGAATACTCCCCTTGATGGCTTTTTGGGATGTATACTGGATATCATACTCTGTTAGTACCATTTGCCAACGAGCAACCCTTCCGGTGAGAGCTGGCTTCTCGAATATATACTTGACTGGATCCATCTTGGAGATCAGTAAGGTTGTGTGAGTCAGCATGTATTGTCTCAATCGCTTAGCAGCCCATGCAAGTGCACAACATGTCTTCTCGAGCATTGAGTATCTCGACTCGCAATCTGTGAACTTCTTACTCAAGTAGTAGATGGCATGTTCTTTCCTACCTGTCTCGTCGTGTTGACCGAGAACACAACCCATGGAATTGTCGAGTACTGTCAAGTACATAATCAGCGGTCTCCCTGGGACTGGAGGCATGAGGATAGGAGGATTCTGCAAATACTCTTTTATCTTTTCAAAAGCCCTTTGACAATCGTCGTTCCACTTGATAGCCTGATCTTTCCTCAGCAATTTGAAAATTGGCTCACACGTGGCTGTTAGGTGAGAGATGAACCTTGCAATGTAGTTCAACCTCCCTAAGAAACCACGGACTTGCTTCTCTGTTCTTGGCTCAGGCATTTCCTGTATCGCTTTCACTTTGTCAGGATCCACCTCAATCCCTTTTCCACTAACAATAAAACCCAGTAGCTTTCCAGATCTCACCCCGAAAGTGCACTTGTTCGGATTAAGCCTCAGCTTGAATTTCCTTAACCGTTCAAACAATTTATGCAGATTCACCAGATGTTCTTCTTCTGTCTGAGATTTGGCAATCATATCGTCCACATAAACCTCGATTTCATGATGAATCATATCATGGAATAGAGTCACCATAGCTCGTTGATATGTTGCCCCAGCGTTTTTCAGACCAAACGGCATCACCTTGTAGCAGAAGGTGCCCCATGGGGTTATGAAAGTTGTCTTCTCCATGTCTTCTGGTGCCATCTTGATTTGGTTATAGCCAGAAAAGCCATCCATGAAGGAGAATACCGAGAACTGAGCTGTGTTATCCACCAAAACGTCGATGTGAGGTAATGGGAAATCATCTTTAGGGCTAGCTCTGTTCAGATCCCGGTAGTCGACACACATCCGTACCTTTCCATCCTTCTTAGGTACTGGAACGATGTTTGCGACCCATGGCGGATAATTTGTGACTGCTAGAAAACCTGCATCCAACTGTTTCTGCACTTCTTCCTTTATCTTGACAGCCATCTCTGGTCTTGTTCTTCTAAGCTTTTGCTTGACCGGAGGACAACCTTCTTTGAGAGGCAAACGGTGTACCACAATATCTGTGTCAAGCCCTGGCATATCCTGATAAGACCAAGCGAAGACGTCAACATACTCTTGCAACAGTTCAATCAACCCATTCTTCACATCATCTTCCAAAGCAGCCCCTATCTTGATTTCTTTCTTGACGTCCTCGGTGCCAAGATTAATCACTTCAGTAGACTCTTGATGCGGTTGAATGACCCTTTCCTCCTGTTTTAGCAGCCTGGCAAGTTCTTCAGGGAGTTCACAGTCTTCATCAACCTCTTCTTCAGCTTGGAAGATTGGATTTTCGAAGTCGAAGCGAGCCATAGCAGAACTGTTATCAATAGGATCCGGTGATGTGCATCTGCATGAGTGATGGTATGTGCTTATGAGTGTGAACAGCGAGTGAAAACTAAACAAAACATTGCCAAATATTTTTATTCTTTTGAAATTTTGAAAACTGTAAAAAGAGAAGAAAAGTGAACAAAACATTTGAATGCAAAAGACGTCCTTCATTTATGATAACAATGCAGGTATCCACATAGATGAGCCCTACAATGAGTCATTACGCCCTGGGCGGAACGTAAGACTTGGACATGCATGAATAAACAAGAAAAATTACTCCTCTAGAAGAGTGACTTGGACAATTTCCTCGGAAGACCAATTGTTGATGACTTCACCCGGGATCCTCGGACGCATCCAGTTGTCGATGTCGCAATCACTATCTCCATCTTCATCGTTGATCGCCGAGATCTGGCCATATTGGATGACGCCAGCACTAGAGAAAGTAATCGGCCCCTGACGAGTCTGAAGTGTTGAAGTTGTAGAAGTCAGCGGTGGTTGATACCCAATCCCAAACTTGTCATCTTTCATTGGTAACTCCAACAAACGTCCCCAACCGGGAGCAACACCTGAATCCACCAAAGCCTGTGCCTGCTTGAAAGATGAGATAGGGGCACCTGCTTTAAATTCTTCCACCGGAGCTGCATCCTTGATCTGAACCGACTCAAAGGCTTGACAGAGAGTCTCATGAATTTCACCTTCTACTTCTACGTACTTGAAGGTAGACAGGTTACTTACCAGTATGTCCTCCTCACCACAGACGGTGACAATTCTTCCATTGACTGGGAACTTGATCTTCTGATGTAGTGTTGAGGAGACTGCCCCAGCATTGTGGATCCAAGGACGACCCAAAAGGCAACTGTACGAGGGACTGATATCCATCACATAGAATACGGTGTTGAAGGTTTGTGATCCAATATGAATTGGCAATTCTACCTCTCCAAACACCGACCTCTTAGAACCATCGAAGGCTCTCACCATGAGATCGGAAGGTTTCAAGATCAAACCTTCTACTTCCAACCTTGACAGGGCTCTCTTGGGTAGCACATTGAGAGAAGAACCTGTATCCACCAGAACATGAGATAACACGGTGTCTTTGCATTCCATTGAAATATGCAAAGCCTTGTTATGGTTGCGTCCAGCTGGTGTTAAGTCAGAATCAGTAAAGCCCAGCCCATTGCTCGCATGAACATTTGCAATGATCCCTTCTAGCTGGTTTACTGAGATCTCCTGAGGCACGTATGCAGCATTAAGGACCTTCAGAAGTGCCTCCCTGTGTGCCTCTGAACACAACAGAAGTGAGAGAATGGATATCTTAGACGGCGTCTGAATCAACTGATCGACTACCTTGTAATCGCTTTTCTTTATGATTCTCAGAAGCTCGTCCACATCCTTCGCAAAAGTGGGCTCAGAGCCGGCTTGGGGTGCAGAGGTACCCTCATTTACAACTTGCTTGCCCTTGGCTTTCGCCGCAGCATCAACATTATCATCTTGGGTAACCGGTGGTGAGAACAGTCTGCCACTCCTAGTGAATCGCCCGATTCCACCAACATTATCCACTGCGGGACCTCCAACTTCGAGTTCAGACTTTCGACCGTCTTCTACCTTCAAAGGTCGTTCCACCCCATGATCATGTGTGTATACACTCCCCCCATAATGCCACGGAATGGCCCTTTCACTGGCGAAAGGTAAAGGACCAGGGGTTGTGATGGTCATAATAGATCGTCGCACCGGTGGCACTGGTTGTGCTTCTGGCACACTGATCTGATTAGTCGGGTAGAAGATGGTGATAGTAGCGACATCAAAGTCATACTCGGGAACCTCATTCATTGAAACAAAAACATCCGGAATACCGGAATCAAGTTCAGTTACATCACAATCAGGCACATTGTTTGGTATATCATCAACAACATTTGGAAAATTAAATACATCGATGGGCAATACACAATCAGCAGGAACAACATCTGTGAATTCTTCAACATCATCTTCAAACACCTCTTCAACTACCCCTTCAGCAAACTCTTTGACAGACAAGTCTTCAACTTGAAGGGTACCATTGTCAAGCAAGACCTGGATACCCTGTTGCAGTTTCAAGCAACCCTTACCCTGTGTAGCACATTCCGAACAACCTTTCCCACAACCGGGGAAGACATTGGCCTTCAACAAGCATTCCTTAATTTCCAGCAACGGGGTCTTCAGCTTCAACACATCCTTAACAGACTTGGCTTCTTCTTCCAGCATATTAACGTTCGCACCACCATGCTGTGGCATGGGATTGTTGACAACATTAGGAGCCGGTGCAAGGCTGATAGCCTTTGAATCAATAAGGTCCTGAACTACGTGCTTAAAAGCTTTGCAGTTCTCAATATTGTGGCCAGGTGCCCCAGAGTGGAAGCTACACCTAGCGTTGGCATCGTAACCCACCGGAAGTCTACCAACAGGAGGGGCCAGAGTGCGTAGCTGCACCAGTTGTAGCTGTTGAAGATTGGCAAGCAGTTGAGCGCACGACATTGGAAGAGTGTCGAAACGCCGATCCATCATCCTCTGCCTCTGTTGATAGGTGGGTCTGTTACCTGGTTGTTGTTGTTGTTGATACTGAGCCGGTTGACGTTGTGGTTGCTGTGGTCGGTATTGATTCTGTTGATGTTGTGGTTGCTGTTGTTGTAGTGGTGCTGCAGCCGGAATGGTCACAGCCGCAACATACGGTTGCTGACGATAGCTTTGAAAATTATTCCTCCTGTTTTGATATGAAGATGCAGAATTCACACCCCCTTCCCTCTGCTTCTGTCCTCCCATAAATGGCTTCTTTACCCCGGATGAAGATCCACCTCCATTGTAGCTCTTGTAGGTCTTCAAGTAATTCTCTACCCTCTCTCCCGTAGAGACCACATCAGCAAAGTTGGAGGCATTGCACCCCACTAGACGCTCAAGGTAAGGTCCAGGCAACGTATTCATGAACATGTTGGCCATCTCCTTTTCCAACATGGGAGGTTGAACACGGGAAGCTGTCTCCCTCCAGCGTTGAGCGTATTCCCTGAAGCACTCATTGCTTTTAAGAGACAAGTTCTGGAGTTGAGTTCTATCTGGGGCCATGTCTGCATTATACTGGTATTGCTTCACAAAAGCCTCTGCCAAATCCCTCCAGCAACGGATATGGGCTCTATCCAATCTCATGTACCATTCCAGGGATGCCCCAGCTAGGCTGTCCTGGAAGAAATACATGAGTAGCTTCTCGTCATCAGAGTACGCAACCATCTTCCGGAAGTAGGCTTGCACGTGGGTCTTCGGGCAAGAACTACCATTGTACTTGTCGAAGATTGGGACTTTGAACTTTGGTGGGACCCTCACGCCTGGGACCAATCCCAAGTCAGAAACATCTACCCCCAGAGGGTTTTGTCCTTCTACCGCCTTCAGCCTCTCCTCTAATCTCCTGAACATGGGATCCATGCCATGGCCCATGCCAAAGTCTTCCGGTAGCAAGAACTGATCATCTTGATCATCGTGAATAGGTTGTTGATCAGGGTTGTTGTGTGGGATTGGGATAGGTGTCGGCCCATTAACCTCTCCAACTGGAGGATCAGTCACAACCTCTGGTTGGGTAGTTGCAGGATTCCTTTGTATCATTTGTCTAATCTCTTGCTGTCCCTGCGCTACTCCCTGGACCACGTCCATGAACTGGTTCATGCGGACCCTCATCTCTGCGAGCTCTGCTTGTAGATTCTCCATTGCTCTTTGCTGGTTTCTGCGGGTACCGTACCGGTGAACTCCTGAATCGGCTATCCTGCTGATGGAACACCAAATAATATGAGAACACCGCGGCGACACCTGTTATGCAAGAATATGCAAGAATGAAATGTTAATGCAATGACATGTTTATCACTTCAAAAAGGTATTCTACCCCCTTGATTCCAGTCTCACGAGAAAATCGAGCCATAAACTTCGGAGATCAAGATGCAATAGGGAGAAGGTGTTCATACAGATAAATTCAAAGAGAAAGGTCTTAGCCAATAGTACATCAAAAGAGGATCTCCACAACAAGCCTGTGGATCATCACTACACAACAACAAAGCAATAAGTAAAGGGAGGAACAAGAATCAGGACTCAGCCTCCTGTGTACAAACCATAAGGACTGCTCCTCACTTCAGCCAGTAATGCTATCGTGTCAGGATGATCTGGGAATTCTATCAAACGCCGGATAAGCAGATTTCTTTGGTGAATAACCCCATCCAACTTGTTGATGTGTTCTCTGTAGTAATTCCCATCATCTTCTCCGAATACCTCTTCAAGTCTGGACTTCTTCAAACCTGCCAACACCTTAAGTTCTTCAATCTGTCCTCGAGCCTCATTGAGTTGATCGGTGATGTAACCATTGGTAGAACGGGCACACAGAAGCTCATGGTTCTTCTCTTTCAACAAAGTCTTCAATTTCTCCATCTGGCCAGTCAGTTCGGTCACCATCTCCTCCTCCTTTGCCTTCCGAGAAGTTGAAAATGCATCCCATCGCTCTTGCCACCCAGCTAATTTACCATGAGCATCCATTAATTGTTGCTTGACTCGCTTCAACTCAGAACTGGATGATCCCAAGGCCTTGTCTGTCTTCCTGAAGAAGTCCACCTCCACAGCTAATTTCCCTTCTGCTTCCCCTTGCAATCTGACGGCTTCCCCTTTCTGATATTCTGCCTCATGGAATTGACGCATATAGTCTTGCAATTTCCCACTCAACTCCGAGTTTTCAATTTGAAGCTCCTCCATGGCTTTCTTCAATTTGTCATACTCCTCTCGACTCACCATTGTTGACTGCGCAGGAGTCGGTGGATACAAAGGTTCTTCTATAGGAAACGGCAGACCAAACTCTTCAACTCTTCCTTGAAGCCACTCTTCATACAGAGGATAAGTCCTACAATCTCCTTTTCCAAGCATAACTCTTCCTCTCTTGATCACCTTGAGCCAGGCCTCAGCTGCCTTACGGGATACAGTCAAATCAGGCGAAGAATGGAAAAACAGTGATTCTTCCACGTCCTTTTCCAAAGGCGGAGTTCTTAAAGCATATCCAAACTGTCTGACTGCTAGAGAAGGATTATAGTTGATTCCTCCTCTTCTTCCTACCAACGGTACATTTGGGAAATTCCCACAACTGTGAATAATATCTGCCCGCAGCAAACTCCTGTCAGACCACCAAGCAATATCTTCAGCCCTCAACCCCATCAATCTCTTCGACCAACTCAACGAGTCCTCGACATCAACGAACGCTCCTGATTTGGGTAGGTGAGAACTGAACCACTTATAAAACAAAGGCGCACAACAATTCAACAATCCTCCTTTTCTATTCTCATTCCTGTGGTGCACCGAATGAAAGAAATCTCCCAACAAGGTCGGCACTGGATTACCCAACACAAAAAGGCGTATTGCGTCTATGTCCACAAATTTTGCAACATTAGGGAACAGGACAATCCCATACACACAAAGAGCCAACACAGCATTGAAACTCCTCTGGTCACCATCTTCAAGCTTCTTCTTTGCCTCTCCCAGTAAGAAACTCAAATGAAAACCGCTGACTCCTCCCTTCTGACACATATTAGCCTTCAAGACTGATTTCCCCAAATATGTGGCCGAAGCAACCATGCTGAGATCGGGTAGAAGCTCAGAACTGTAGAATAACAACTGTGACTTAATAGGAACTCTGAGAAAACTGGAAATCTCCTCCAAAGTAGGGACCAAAATATAATCCGGGAATGTGAAACACCTCAATGGAGGGTCATAGAACTGCAGCAGTGTAAAGAGAGCATCGTGTTGATCTTTGGAGAGAACCGTGACGAAGCTTAGAATCAAACCGTAATCTTTCCGGAATCCTTCTAGAGAATCGTGATCCAATGACTTCATCAGTTGTTGAATAGGCTCCAAACAAACCACTGGAAACTTGTAAGCGACGTGTCTCTTTCTGCCAATATCCATCTCAGGAGAACCAGAAAACCCCGACCGGAATCAAGAAGAAGATGTAAACCCCCTAGAAATGGATAAACATGTGTTAATTGATATGAATGCAAAATGATGTGATGCAATGCAGTGACATGGTGATCAGAACTGCTGTATCCGCTCGAACATCTGTCGGGTTGCACTGTCTGAAGAGAAACCCACTGAGGAATATAATATCAAAACTCTGCTCCAGAAAACCGGGTTGGTTGGAGGTTAAGGTTTCCTGAATTTAGCCCGCCCCTCACTGGTAGGTTCTAAGAACAGAAGTTTGTCAATTTCAGCCCTTCAGTCGAGAATAATACGTTTACCACTGAAGGTTTGGCATTATTACGGGATAAAAGACCTCTACTGACTCCCCTCAACAAGACATCCTAAAGCAAGTTCCCAGTCTCGGGGTCCTCGGATTGATCAGCGAGAATGCGCCCACCAGAGCTAACATAATCACGTCTCGGAGGAGAGGCCTCGACTGAGTTCTCGGGAAATGGTCACCAGAGTCGATGATTTCTAAAGGAATATCTGTCGTTATGGAACACCCATAGGACAGAATATATCCAAAAGAAACCTCGTCTGGAATGTGGGTCTCATGAACGACTTAACGTAGCAACATACCACGCAAGCCTCATGACTATCCACTCTAGCACCTATGTGTACACTCAAGCCTGGGTAGTGGGCTTATCTCTCATAGAACAGTCCCAACCCAACAAACAAACAACTCACAGATACAGCAAGCATATGTACATGAATGCAATAAGGTAAAGCAGGTAAATACGGAAAATAAATAACTGTACAAAAGAATAAACACCCAACAAACAAGAAACCTACAAAAGCTAGGAGGGACTCGCTTAGGGAAACTATTGTCCCCAGCAGAGTCGCCAGCTGTCGCAACCCGAAAAAATACGGTATGCGAAAAAACAACCGGCGAGAAAGAAATGACAGAAGAGTCGCCACCGTGCGTTATTTATCCCAAAGGAGGGAAAGGAAACGCTCGAAGTAAACCTAGAGAAAGGAAAGGAAAAGACAAGGTCTCGCAACCAAATCTTGGGTTCGGGAGTCGATTATGCGAAGGGAAGGTATTAGCACCCCTACGCATCCGTAGTACTCTACGGGATCCACTCTTGTTGTTTCTTGTCTAAAGGGTGTGCGTTTATCTAATGTACTATTTACTAAAAGAAAGGGTCAAAGAAAATGACTCGCACGGATGTCGCATCCACTGCATACGTATCTCATCTGAATATGAGAATCAGAGTCTTCGTAGCTCGGCTACCTAAGGGTTAAAGAGGAGTGTGCTCGCTAAGACGTCGCGTCTTATGCCTACGTATCTCATCTGGAATGAGAATCAGAGCAAGCCGTAGTTCGTCTAACTACGGGAATAAGGGTCTCGATTGCAACTAGGGCAAGAGTAAGGGAAGTCTCGATCGCAACGAGGGCGAGAGAAAGGATCGCAACGAGGGCGGAAGCAAACAAGGATTAGTTGTTAGTCGTTAGTCAAACTCGGCAAGACATCGCATCTTGTGCCTACGTATCTCATCTGAACATGAGAATCAGAGTTGCCGTAGTTCGGCTACATAGGGATTGCCATCTGAACATGGCACCTACACACAAAAAGGTGGCAAACATGGAGCCCGACTGCCAATCACTGGACTTACATCAGCATCCGAACCAAAACACACACAAAAGGGCAAACGTGGAGCCCGACTGCCAATCACTGGACTTACATCAGCATCCGAACCCAACAAACCCACACTGGAACCCGAATGCCACTCGATGGACTTACATCAGCTTCCAAGCACACAACAAGCACAAACAAACAACAAATCGCTAGGGAGTCGGGAACTCGAGCCTAGCAACTGTCAGACAAACACACACAAAAAAGAAAAAAAAGGTGCCCGGAATGGTCTCGCACGACCACCTGCCTACATACCTCGTCTGGAACAAGGATCAGGGCGATGTAGTTCCCCTCAACAGGGGAAAGGAACACACGCAAAAAAGAAAAGGGTGCCCGGAGTGGTCTCGCACGACCACCTGCCTACATACCTTGTCTGGAACAAGGATCAGGGCGATGTAGTTCCCCTAAACAGGGGTTGCCATCTGAACATGGACTTAGAAAGGAGGACACCAGTTGTGTCAAAGGAGAGTGGGCGATGTGTTCACGTCCTAGCAGTAGGTGTCGCAGCTCGCTGAATCGAGTCTTAGGCAGTTACCTCTTTGCAATAGAACGGACTACATGCCACAAGATCGGAGACACTCGGAAAGGTCTAAAGAAAATGGGGAAGCTCTGCCCTAAAGTTGTCATGCAATGTGTACTTAAGTGTTAGGATTTACAAATGGGAATATCTACCTAATGTTAGCATGCAAAAAATATGGGAATTCTACCTATGTTATCATACAAAAGGATATGGGAATCCTACCTATGTTATCATACAAAAGGATATGGGAATCCTACCTATGTTATCATACAAAGGGTTCTATCTAATGGGTGCTACCTAATCGGAACAAGAGTCGACGAATGGAGCAAGGAGAAGTGTTAGGGATAAGGGTAGATGGCGATGCATGAAGCAATCGACTTACAAGGTTGATGGCGATGCATAAAGCAATCGGCTTACAAGGGCGGATGAATACGTGCTGGTTCTGTTAGGTTTTGAAAAAATGATTACTCGACGTTGGATCGAGGTTTTGATCTTGTTATGAAATGGTTATCGAATGTTCATTTTAATTCTTGTATTAACAAATGAATAAAGAATGAAAGAATAAATATTATACATTTCATGGGAGAGGGATACATTTATTATGAATGGGGGTTGTCATGGCAATCAAACAACATAAATATATGCCTCATACATCATACAAGTAGGCAACAGTCAATCAGACAATTAAGATATAAACAAGTATATAATCAAATCAAATAATCAAAGAATGAAATGAATTAGCATTAAATAATGTATGAGTGTAGGTGCGAAGGAACCGACTCATTGTAAGGAAGCCCAAGAGTAAGCTATGTGAGGTTGATGGCGATGCTTAAAAAGCAATCGACTTACAAGGGTGTAAAAAATGGGCTCGATATTAAATCGAGAAAAACATGATTTTTATAGTTTTAAAATGGTTTTTTTGAACTAAATTCAAATACAATAACTATGCATTATTAACAAATGAAATTATAATAAACATAAAAAACAGATATTAACAAAATACTAAAAGAATAAAAATGCTAAAGGAAAATACCATCAAACAAAAAGCAAAAAGTGTCACACATGAGTATTGAACCCACCCCACTCAAGAATATGAACACTGCCCTTCTCCACTAGGCCACTCATCACTATCTATTACTAAGATACTATGTTAACTATATGAACCGGAATAACAGATTTAAAACAAAATAAAAAAAAAACAAAATAAACATTTTTACATTTTCTGATTTTTTATTAAAAAGAACAAAATAAATATTTTTGTGGGTTTTTTATCTCTGTTAAAAAACAAAAATAAACTAAATAAATAAAAGTAAATAATAATAATAAAAGAAAATAAAAGCATAAACACTTTTCTGATTTTTTATTAAAAAGAACAAAATAAATATTTTTGTGGGTTTTTTATCTCTGTTAAAAAAACAAAAATAAACTAAATAAATAAAAAGTAAATAATAATAATAAAAGAAAATAAAAGCATAAACACTTTTCTGATTTTTTATTAAAAATGAAATAAGATTAAATGATAAAAGAAATAAATAAAAAGAAAAAAAGGAAAATGGAAACAGAAGCTCGTCTCTCTCACACGAGCTCAAACCTTCAGCGACAATGGCATCTTCACGCACTCGCCCATCTCATCCCTCTTACGACGCCGCTCATCAACAAAACCCTCTTACTTCCCAAAACCCAGTGAATCGCACTCTCTCAACTCTCACAAGTATTTCAAACAATAAGCACATGAGAAAGATAGGGAGAAAGAAACCTTACAAAATGTCGCAGTGGTGGCGGTGTAGGATGCGAAGAAACTGGCCTCCGGGTAAACGAACTTGGGACCTTAGGTTTTCCTGCTTCAGATTTTTGCCTCCAGCCTCTCTGTGAACAGTGGCCGCCTCTCACCTTTTGAAATTAGGGTTTTCTCCCTTTTGATTTTTTTTCTCTCAGTTTCTGTTGTGCTCCTGCTTCTCTTACTGATTTGCTCTCTATTTATCCTCTGTGAATTAGGGTTACAAATTGGTGCCTTTGTGTTCAAAAGTAGCTCTGCAAAGCACTTTGGATGCTCAGAAATTGAATTGCCCTATCCATGTTAGATTCAAGAAAAGGTATCCTTTCTTCTCTGTTTTGACCTCATATCAATTTGGGATGTTTTTGGACTTTGCCCTCTGACTGTTGGTTAATGGTTTTGCACTGTAGGTTTTGCAAATTGACTGATTAATGTGTCCCTTTTTACCGCAGTAAAAAATGGTGAGCTTGGTTTGACTTGGGATAATGGATGTTTTGAAGAGTGATTGTTAACGGTTTTAATGCATAAACTGGCTGAAAATTGATTGTGTTGGCCATGCTGTTATTCATCTTGCAGGTTTGATGGCTGCATCTGAGAGATCATTTGATTTTCATGAGACTTTACTGAAGTAACTTGAGATTGTGACTGTTGCAGGGATAAGTGGAACAAATCCTCTTAACTCAAGGAACTTATTAATTGGATTTCCTGTCAAAAGGCCCTCTGGTGGCTGCACATGGTGACTGGAAAATATTTCAGAATTAGGTGGATGGACATCTTGTGGTTCTTGGCCTTCATCTCTGCTTCAGCCCGAAAACTTTTTCTGGACAACTTTGAAAAGTGCTTATCACCAACCATACAAATTGGACACGATGGATCATACTTATCTGCTTCTGCAGTCATAGTCTCTAAGCATTCTGCATGAAATGTGTGACCGCATATTAGTACGACTACAAAAGAGAAATCACTGTTGGCAACAAACTTCTGGTTGCTCCATGCTGATTTGTCAAACAAAAGCTTCGTGCAAGCTCCACAAGATCGTAAATCCATGGATGGTGAATATGACAACCTGCTACTGGATCCACTAATAATCTCACTAGGATGCAAACCCATCCTAATAAGCTCCTCGGCACCATGAAGCAATTCGCCGGCAAAAGAAATAGTCAAATTAGCACCATCACCGATTTCCTCTTGCTGAGCCTTACTAGCCAACACCAAAATCTTAACAGCAGGATATTCAAGACAGCAGCCGAGTAAACAGGAGCACCGGTACCAACACTCTGAGCATATCTACCTTTCTTCAAGACTCGACCAATTCTGCCGACTGGAAATTGAAGTCCGGCTCTGACGGTTCTTGTGACCGCCTTCTTCCATTACAGCTCCAACGGCACCTCCACTGAATAGATCTGCCGTAGCTATGCTACTCTTGTTTGTGTTCGAATGGATTATATCTTCAATTAAAGCATTTATGGAACTGTAAGAAACATCCTGCAAATTCCCAGCTTTTTGCCTGTTATATCAGTCTGCCAAGCGTACAAAGACCGATCCTACTGCTGGATGATTCTCTCCTTTGTTGGTCTTTAAGACAGTTATCGCTTCTCAAATGCAAAAACAAACTTCATCAAATTGAGACAAAGATAAGTATGCGTCTCCGATGCTGCAGTTGAGGTGACGCGGTAATCGTTGTCCCATCTTCGATGAATGCCTTCACTAGGATACAAGAAATCAAGCTCCACAACCTGATCTTGTAGGATTGCTGCAAGTACAGGGCCCTTTTCGACATCACAACGAACGAGCTCCCACTATTAGATCCTGCTATGGCGCTAGTGTACAATTTTTCACTGTTCCATAATACATTCAAAGCTTGTGTGAATTTCTGCTGGAAACTATCCAGCGACTTGTCAAAAGATTCTGCACAAAATATGCCTTTCTCTTTGGATCAAGAGTCGAATCGCGATAAACCTTCCGAATCTCCGACTCAAGTTCAGTCTGATTCATCCGGAATATGTCTTTCCAACCTGGCTTGAACATTTGATCATTGTGGTCCAAGCATTCTTGATATTCAGAAACTCTGTGAGAAGTGCTACAATGTGACGTTCCCGTCTGTGTTATAGACTCCGGACTCTCTTTCCAGCATTCATTAAGTCATTCATTGAACATAATATTCTTAGTGGCCGGCTTCCATGCAAGTCATGAAGCTTACTGAACAGATAAGCGACACCCCGTTTTAGCAGGCTGTGATTAGTACTCTGGCTAACCAACTGCACTTTACTGTCAAGAGTTACACCCTCTTTTGCAAGCATTAAGACTTTTTCTTCAACAGTGAGGTATAATTACAATCTCAAAAACTGTTAACTTATTGAACTTTGAGCTGATGGACCTTTTTTTTGTAGGCATTTTAGGTCATTTTGCAGGTCCAAACCACTATCAAATAATATAACAGTATCCACAGATGACAGCTTAATGCACTGCTATCTATCAAGAAAACAAATCGCCCACTTACTCTATCATTAAATGCGGCCAAAACAGCTTGCTTCTTTGAAGGAATGTAACCTCTACCATATCGTACATAGCAATTGTTTCCAAATCTCTGACAGAGAACATCATCCAGAAAACCAGAAGCAGCAATTGGAACATCAAACTGAGAAATCTGATACCCTTTTGGAAGATCGGGATAGAAATACTGTTTCCTATCAAACTTGGAGTTAAAAACCAAATTGCAATTAAGAGCAAGTCCCAATTTGACAGCAAACTCAATAACCTTAGAGTTCAAAACAGGCAAAGCACCCGGCAAACCCATACAAACCGGACAAATGCTACTGTTGGGAAATGATCCATAATTGTAAGGACAATTACAAAAGGCTTTGGTAAGTGTAGAAAGCTGAACATGAGTTTCAATACCAATGACAGCTTCATAGTCTTTCGGAATTTTATCAAGTTTTTTTCGATTGAGTACTAGCTGGAACTTTGGTTTGTGCAGGTTAGGCGTTGCAGCAGGTTGGTATAGCAGGATTTGTGGTGGTTTGTTTCCGGGTGGCATGTAAATATTGTTGTACATTTGCATTGGCATAGATCGAGCAACTGCCGGTGGAGCTGTTCCCCATCCTGCCTGTGGTTGAGGTATCATAGCTGGGTCAGAAACTGGAGTATACTGAGACCCATTGTATTGCTGAGCAGGGGCACCCGTCATAGAAACAGGTTGCCCCAAAAATGAGGGCTGAAGGTTCACAACAAGTGTAATAGAAATGGTATAGTCTCTACTCCTATCATTATTGACCTTTACTAAGATCCGTATGACGTGAATGCGAGAGGTGGAGCTTGCAAAAACCTTCATCATAAATGCAGTGACCTTCCAAGGCTTCTTTGGCCACAACAGCTGTCTGTGTATCCGGATATTGAATCAGAGCCTGGAATCCTGCTGTCTTCTCAAAAGTAGTAATCCTATGCACAAAACCAAAGGCTGAAAATACCAAATGCAAGACGTCAATGCTGACAAAGCGTGCATCTTCACCCTCAATTGTTACTAACAAAACATTTCCAGCAACATCTGCAGCAGTTTTGTTATGCACTATTTCTTGCCTATTTGAAATATTGCAGATAAACCGTTTTCCGTCGCACTTGTGCGGGCTCCGAAGATGAGGCATAGTATGATATCATTGCAATGGCTTGATTCAAATCTGTAAATTCAATGAAAGCTTGATTTCGATTTGACCCAACATTGCATTTCGTGTTCACAACCTTTCCAAATGGCTTCCCAAGTTCAATCAGTTCCTCCTCGGTGCATTCCCATGGCAAGTTTCTCAAATGAAGCACCTTCGAAGGTGGCTGGGTGTACTGGAACTGTTGCTGACTAGAGACTGATGCCATTTTGATCAATAACCCTAACCCAAAACCTGCTGAACTGCAGCCCCTTCAACGTGGAAAATTGGGAGGACGTTTTTGGTTAACCAAGAGCAAGTGAGGGTTGACTTTGGTCAAAGTTGACCAAAAAGTCAACCGTTGACCAAAGTCAACAAATGGTCAGAAATGCATTTTTTTGTATTTTCTTTGTAAATGAAAAATGAATTATTGGTTAGGGTGAAATTTTGGGTTTATGGATTTTGGGTTGACTTTGGTCAAAGTTGACCAAAAAGTCAACTGTTGACCAAAGTCAACAATTGGTCAAAGTGTCAATTTTTGTGTATTTTTTTTGTATGGACTCAAATGTAATGGTTTAGAATGGTGTGAAATGAATTGAAATGGTTTGAAAATTGATTTGAAATTGGTTTCCAAATTGTTTTTATTTTTTATTTTTATGACTTGGATGACTTTTTTTTGGA
This sequence comes from Lathyrus oleraceus, assembly GCF_024323335.1. Taxonomy (NCBI): domain Eukaryota; kingdom Viridiplantae; phylum Streptophyta; class Magnoliopsida; order Fabales; family Fabaceae; genus Lathyrus; species Lathyrus oleraceus. The sequence continues at coordinate 617,811,399 of NC_066583.1, forward strand.
AAAAATAACTTGACTGGTAGTGTGTATGAACAAAAGCCATGAAATGAGACCATAAGGTTAGGGTTTTGGCATAGTATCCATGAACCAATAACATGACTAGTAAGTGGCTTGCCACACAAGAAACCTGGTTGTTCAGATGACCCAAACCTCATACAAAACCAAAGTAAAGTTAGGCCAAGCATGCCACACAAACATAAAAAATTCAGGAGCAAAATCGGGGTATGACACTTATTATAGGGTTAACCCCTCACTAGCATGTTGAAGCTATCCTCACATGGTAGACTTGTGGTTTTTCAGGTTGAGTTTTCTCCCTTTGATAACAAAAGACCTTAAGGCTTTTGGACCAATCAATCCACTCATTTGTTTTGAGATTTTTTACCCGAACTACGAGGTTTTAATCCTAATCTTTTATAAGAGGGTACGTAGGCAATGGGTTTATCCATCCAAACACAAAATGTAAATAAACTTGTATATTCTTTTCTCATCTCTTCAATCATGTTTGCACAAATAAATTTTCACAAAAACAATAACCTTTGCAACAAGCGTGAAAAGGGCTCCCTAGGAGTACCTAGGATGTTTTGGGTGCCTAACACCTTCCCATTGCATAACCAACCCCCTTACCCAGATCTCTGTTTCTTTTACTAGTTTTGTTTGTAAAACTTTTAGGTTTTTGTTCGCTTTCTAACCATTCCTTTGGATAAATAGAAGTGCGGTGGCGACTCGACTTTGTATGATTTACCTTGGATTTAGTCAATATTTCCAATGATAACGAATATACCGCTACAGAAAAGTGGCGACTCCACTGGGGATAAAAGGATCCCTAGTGGGTTTTGCCAACTTTTCACCTTTGTTGTATTATCTTTGTTTTGTGACATATTTTTGTGCAATTTGGGATTACTGTATTGTATGTAATGATTGAATTGCTTGATATATTAATTGCCTGTATGCTTGGTGATCTTTGTGAGATGAGTTCTATACCCGGACTCGAGTGCACTTAGGATAGGAGAATGGCGCAGTCTCGTCGACTTGTGTGGAGTTATTCCTTAGCAAGTTGACTTGCGAGTCCATTCACTTGGTGGAGGTCATGTTGGGATCAATAATGTCACACAAGTAAGTTGTGGTTAGACATTACTCTTTCCAATATAGACCTTAGAAGCCAAGGACCTTAGTTTACCAAACCCATCTTGGCCTATTTTTAGGATGTAGTGCGGAAGTCGTTCAAATGTAAGATTTGATACGATTGTTACGCGATACTACACTCATAAGAGTCTCTCTTGAGAATATTTTCGGAATACGAGTAGTCGTTTCTCCGATAATATCCGAAAGATGGGATGTTGACTATGGGAACCTCTTGTAGAACATGTTTGGCAGGTTTAAACCCTAGTACACTCCCTTTGGGTGGTTCTTAACCGAGACTCCATGCTCGTGACTTGCAACAAACCCTTGATTCATGGTTGATTCGTTCATACATCCTTAATATCAATGGAACTTGGGTGTTGATAAGGTGTAAACCATAATCCACCAAAATGGATGATTGATATTAAGGATAATATGATCCATCCCATGACCTTTGTTGGTGTGCTTTGCTTGATCCTTGAGTGTGATTGTTGCATTCATGCATTCATGCATTCATCTGCATCCACATCATCCATAAAAGAAAATTTCAAGGAACTTAAGGGGTTTATTTGCAAAATTTTCAGACATGGAAAGACAAAGAAGGAATACAAAGAAGTACAGCTTCAGACAGCCCGATTTGAAAGAGTTAAGGAATCTGACATCCTATGTACTAGATCCCTTGGGTTTCAAAGCTCGCTTTGGTAAGCTTCTTCCTCTTCTGACTACTCAGGTGGATGAAGGTCTAATGAGCGTATTGGTGCAGTTTTATGATCCTCTGTATTGTTGCTTCACGTTTCTGAACTTCCAGCTTTTGCCTACCCTTGAGGAGTATGCCTATCTTGTGGGTATACCTATTCTGGATCAGTTGCCGTTCAGTGGCTTGGAGAGTATTCCTACTTCTCAAGAGATAGCTGACATGTTGCACATAGATGAATCCCTGATTGGTGCTCATATGACTACCAAAGGTGGAATTCAAGGTCTCCCTTCTGAGTTCCTCATTGCTCAAGCTACTGTTTATGGGAAGGCCATGAGTGAGGATGCCTTTGAAGCCATATTTGTACTTCTCATCTATGGGTTGGTATTGTTCCCCAACATCGACAAGTTTGTGGATGTGAATGTTATTAGGATCTTCTTTGCTCTTAATCTCGTTCCGAATCTGTTGGGTGATACCTATTTCTCTTTGCATATGAGGAATGCGAAGGGTGGTGGTGCCATTGTGTGTTGTTTGCCTCTGTTGTATAAGTGGTTTATTTCTCACTTACCTCAGACGGTCGCCTTCAAGGAGAATAAAGGATGTCTACGGTGGTCCACGAGACTCATGTCTCTCACTAATGACGATATCTCTTGGTATAACCGTGTATATGATGGTGTGTAGATTATTGACTCTTGTGGTGAATTCTCCAATGTACCTCTTCTTGGTACATGTGGTGGGATTAACTACAACCCTGTTTTAGCACTTTGTCAGCTTGGGTTCCCCCTAAAGGATAAACCTAATAACATTTCGTTAGAGGGTGTGTTCTTTCAGGAGGGTAAAGATCCCCAAGGCTTGAAGGGCAGAATGGTTCGCGCTTGGCGCAAGGTTCATAAGAAAGGAAGGAAGGAGTTGGGTCCTAAGAATTGTATTGCTTTGGAGCCTTACACTGCTTGGGTAAGGAAGAGAGCATCTGAGTATCTCATGCCTTACGATTATCCGAGACCTACACCTTTGGTTGTAGCTGGGCCTTCAACCCTCCCTAAACAAGGAGTAGAGGAGTTGAGAGACAAAGACCTATCACGTGCCTGGATCCGTGAAAGGGAAGAGTTGCTTCAGCAGATTAAGGAGAAGGATGCTTTGATAGAGTTCCTCGAGCATCAGGTTATTGATGATCCTAATGATACATGGACTTCTCTACTTCCTCAGTCTTCCAAGTTTTGGAAGAGGAGATATGACCGACTCGCCAAGGAAAAGGCAGATATGGAGGCAGCTTACGAGAGAGAGGTGAAGAGGCTTCGCGCATCTGTTCTTCATGTGTCCCGAGCTTTGGATGTCGTTCCTAGGGATCCATAGGATGTTTATTTTCCTTTTCTCTTGTATATGATTGACAATGTTGTACTTCTTTTCTCCTGATATAATTTGATGAGATATTTCCATATGCGATAAAATGCTTAATATTTCCAAAATTTGCAAATAAAACCCTAGAGTTCCTTTGGAATAAAAACAAATCATATGCACAAGCATTACATGTATCATATGCATAAGCAGGTTTTGTTCCCGGCTTCTGGTCCTGTGGTCTAACTCTATGCTCTTCATTTATTTTGAAGACATGCTGACTCACCGGTACTACACTAGAGCCAACTCTTCCAGACTGATGGATCATCTAGAGCAAGAGAACCGTGAACTCAAAGAAGAAGTCAACAGACTGAGTGCTTTGATGGAATTGTTCCTGGCTGCTCAGAGCCAGTCTTCTCCAACACCTTCAACTCCTCCCCAGAGGACAGTCATCTCTGAGATTGTTTCCTCAACTGTGCCTGCAGCCAGTGCACACTTTGTGCCGACAGCCATGCCAGTCGGGTTTCCGTGAGGGATGCCTCCTAATTTCATGCCTGAGGGCCCTGCTCCAACTTTTGCTTCTATGCCGGCATCTAGCCTGGTCCTTGCTGTTCCTCCTTCTATCGTGCATACCGTGCCTAGGGTAGACGACACTATCTATCATTATGAGCCATCTGAGGGCCCAGATGTTCATGAGAAGATGGATGCTATGAATGATCAATTTCTTGAGTTGCGCAAGGAATTGAAAACTCTTAGAGGAAAGGATCTCTTTGGCAAGTCTGCAGCCGAATTATGCTTGGTTCTCAATGTGAAAATTCCTGTGAAATTCAAGGTCCCTGACTTTGAAAAATACAAGGGGAATACTTGTCCTCTCAGCCACCTAGTCATGTATGCTAGGAAGATGTCAACTCAGACTGATAATGACCAGTTGCTCATCCACTACTTTCAGGACAGTCTGTCCGGTGCAGCTCTGAGATGGTATATGGGGCTTGATAGTGCGAACATTCGATCCTTCAACGACCTTGGCGAGGCCTTCGTCAAGCAGTACAAGTATAATGTGGATATGGCTCCCGATAGGGATCAGCTAAGGGCCATGTCCCATAAGGACAAGGAAACGTTCAAAGAGTATGCCCAGAGGTGGTGAGAGTTGGCAGCGCAGATTGTGCCTCCGCTAGAAGAGAAAGAAATGACCAAGATCTTTCTGAAGACCTTGAGTTCATTCTATTATGAGCGGATGATTGCTAGCGCTCCTTATGCCTTCACCGAGATGGTGAATATGGGGATGTGTCTAGAAGAAGGGGTTAGAGAAGGACGTCTAACCAAGGAAGAAGGCTCTTCTGCCAAATGATATGGGGCATTTGCAAAGAAGAAAGATGGAGAGGCACATGCTGTGACCTCCCATGTGAAACCTAGAAGACCCTCTGTGAAGAGGAAAACTGTGCGTCCAGCCGGTAACCAGCACGAGGTGGCTCATATAGCACCTGTTTTCAGAGACAACCAACAGTATCAGCAACATAGCAACAATCAACAATCACCTCAACAATATCAGCAACAACATCGTCCTCAACAGCAGGCCTATCAGTCTCGCAACAGTAATCAAACCAGCACGAGTTATGAGAGGAAGAAGATCACTTTCGATCCGATTCCGATGACATACGCAGAACTATATCCCTCTTTGATAGAGAGGAAGTTGATTACTCCGAGAGACCCGCAAGCTATACCTGCTAACCCTCAGTGGTGGTATAAGCCTGAATTGAATTGTGTATACCACTCTGGTGCTCCCGGCCATGACGTGGAGAATTGTTTTCCGTTGAAGACCAAGGTTCAGGACCTTATGAGGTGTGGCATTTTGTGCTTTGAGGACGTAGGTCCTAATGTTAAGAAGAACCCATTGCCCGAGCATGGGAAATCTGTTAACATGGTCCAGGATTGCCCTGGCAAATACAAAGTCAAATATGTCAGTCATATTCGACAGTCTTTGGTCGAGTTGCACCGTTTGTTGTGTGAGTATAGTCACTATGAGCACGATCATGATAAATGTCGAATCTGCTCTGTTAACCGATTGGGTTGTCGCCAGGTGCGCAAAGATCTTCAAGAAATACTGGATGAAGGAGTTATTGAGATTCTCCAGAATAGGAATGTTGACGAAGATGAGCCTGAGTTCAACGTAATTTCCCCAGTGTTTCGGATACCCGAACCTGTTATTATCAAGTACGATGGTAGCAAGCAGAAGGTTTCTCCTTCCCTGATTATCAAACCTGCCGGTCCTGTGCCTTATTCTTCTAAAAAGGCAATTCCCTTCCGTTACAACGCTGTTGCTGTAGAAGATGGGAAAAAGGTGACTTTGCCATCCTCGTCTGTTGTGAATATTACTGACGTGAGTGGTCTGACACGCAGTGGTAGTGTGTTTTCTGCACCACCGAAGCCCCAGGCTAAAGCTGATTTTGTTGAACGCCCGAGTGGGAATGATGTATGCACCCCGAATCTGGCACCTTTTGTTAAACCCTCCTCTGTACTAAAAACTCCTACTTCCGTTGGCCCTAGTGGCAATGTGAATGAAGACTGTGATGAGATGCTGAAGCTCATCAAGAAGAGTGAGTACAATGTTGTAGACCAGCTTCTACAAACGCCATCAAAGATATCCGTGTTATCTTTACTTCTGAATTCAGAACCGTATAGAGAGGCTCTGCAGAAAGTTTTTGATGTGGCATATGTCGATCATGATGTCACTATAGAACAGTTCGATAGCAATGTTGCAAACATTACTGCTTGTAACACTTTGAGTTTCTGTGACTCTGATCTCCCTGAGGAGGGAAGAGACAACAACTTGGCATTACACATATCCATGAATTATAAAGACGACGCCATGTCCAATGTGTTGGTGGACACTGGATCATCCCTGAATGTATTGCCAAAATCCACTCTCTCAAGACTGTCTTGTCAAGGGCCTCCCATGAGGTAGAGTGGAGTTGTTGTGAAAGCTTTCGATGGGTCTCGAAAGACTGTGATTGGGGAAGTTGATCTCCCTATCAAGATTGGACCAAGTGATTTCCAAATTACCTTCCAGGTTATGGACATTCACCCATCGTACAACTGTCTCCTAGGAAGACCATGGATTCACGAGGCTGATGTCGTGACATCCACCCTACACCAGAAGCTGAAATTTGTGAAGAATAAGAAACTGGTGGTGGTAGGGGGAGAAAAGGCTCTCCTGGTTAGCCACTTGTCTTCCTTCTCATACATAGATGCTGAGGATGAAGTTGGAACTCCTTTCTAAGCTTTATCTATAGCTGAGCCTGTTGAGAAGAGAACTCCTTCATTTGCTTCCTATAGAGATGCGAAATTGGCCATTGAGTGTGGTGCAATTGCTGGTCTAGGAAAAATGACTGAGCTGGAAGACAATAAGTCTCGGGCTGGCATTGGCTGTTCTTCTGGGGTCTTCAATGAGAAAGGGCTATTCAAGAGTGGAGGTTTTATCCACACTGGTCAGGAAGAAGAAGTTGCTGCTGTCTTGGAAGAGGATGCAGAGGACTCTGACAATTTTGTCATGCCTGGAGGGATCTGCAACAATTGGGTCGCTGTAGATGTTCCTATAGTTATCCACAAGTCAAAGTAATGATCACTTTGTTTAAAAACCCTTCTCCCATGCCAAAAGGAGAAGTGATGACATTGTTGGCAACATAAATACAATGATATTTTCATTCAATAAATTCATGTTAAATGTTTGTTTTCCCAATTATTTTCCCTTTTTGCTTTTTGCATGAAATTGGTGATCACATAAAACCCTAAAAAGAATAAAATCAATCTTTTCATCTGCATAATGATTTGCCTTGTTTGATTTCTAAAAGCTTTTCATATCCAAAATCATTATGCAGGTTGATTTCCAAATCCATTGAACATAATGATCCAACGCCATCTCCCAATTTTGAGTTCCCTGTATTCGAGGCAGAGGAAGATGATGTTGAAGAGATTCCTGAAGAGATTACCCGTCTACTTGAGCATGAAAAGAAGATCATTCAGCCGTATCTTGAGAATCTAGAAACAGTCAACTTGGGGTCTGAGGATTGTGTTCGAGAGGTGAAGATTGGGGCACTCCTGGAAGAATATGTCAAGAAGGGGTTGATTGAATTGCTACGAGAATATGTCGATATCTTCGCTTGGTCGTATGAAGACATGTCGGGTCTAGATACAGATATTATGCAACATTTCCTGCCTTTGAAGCCTGAGTGCATGCCTGTGAAGTAGAAGCTCAGAAGAACTCATCCCGATATGGCAGTGAAGATCAAAGAAGAAGTTCAGAAGCAAATTGATGCGGGGTTACTGGTGACTTCTACATATCCTCAATGGGTGGCCAATATTGTGCCCGTGCCTAAGAAAGACGGAAAAGTCCGAATGTGCGTGGATTATAGAGATTTGAATAAAGCTAGTCCGAAAGATGATTTCCCTCTACCACACATTGATATGTTGGTAGATAATACAGCTAAATTCAATATTTTCTCATTTATGGACGGATTTTCCGGATATAACCAGATTAAGATGGCACCCGAGGATATGGAGAAGACAACATTCATCACACCTTGGGGAACATTCTGTTATCGAGTGATGCCCTTCGGTTTGAAGAACGCCGGAGCCACGTATCAACGAGCTATGACTACCTTGTTCCATGATATGATGCACAAGGAGATTGAGGTATATGTTGATGATATGATTGCTAAGTCAAGAACGGAAGTTGAACATGTAGAGCACTTGGTGAAGCTTTTTCAGCGTTTGAGGAAGTACAAGCTTCGTCTGAATCCCAACAAGTGTACATTTGGAGTCCGTTCTGGCAAGTTATTGGGCTTTATTGTCAACGAAAGAGGTATTGAGGTTGATCCTGCAAAGGTCAAAGCAATACAAGAGATGCCTGCGCCCAAAACTGAGAAGCAAGTCCGAGGTTCTCTTGGCCGCTTGAATTATATTTCCATATTCATATCCCACATGACTGCCACATGTGCGCCGATATTCAAGCTCCTCCGGAAAGATCAGTCTCATGATTGGACCGAGGATTGCCAGAAAGCTTTCGATAGTATTAAAGAGTATCTGTCTGAACCTCCAATCCTGTCTCCGCCTGTAAAAGGAAGACCTTTGATCATGTATCTGACTGTTCTTGAAGACTCGATGGGTTGTGTACTTGGTCAGCAAGACGAATCTGGGAAGAAAGAGTATGCTATTTACTACCTGAGTAAGAAGTTCACTGATTGTGAGTCTCGATACTCAATGCTTGAGAAGACATGCTATACTTTGGCTTGGGCCGCTAAGCGTTTACGCCAGTATATGATAAATCATACAACTTGGTTGATATCCAGAATGGACCCAATCAAGTACATATTTGATAAGCCTGCTTTAACCGGGAGGATTTCCCGTTGGCAGATGTTGTTATCTGAGTATGATATTGAGTATCGAGCTCAGAAGGCTATCAAAGGTAGTGTCTTGGCTGACCATTTGGCACACCAGCCGATTGAGGATTATCAATCAGTTCAGTACGACTTCCCAGATGAGGAGATTCTGTATTTGAAGATGAAAGATTGTGATGATCCTACACTCGATGAAGGGCCAGAGCCTGGTTCCAGATGGAGTATGGTATTTGATGGCGCTGTAAATCAGTACGGAAATGGTATTGGGGCCGTGATTATTACTCCTCAGGGCAAACATATTCCTTTTACAGCAAGGCTAACTTTCAAATGCACGAATAATATGGCTGAGTATGAGGCCTGTATTATGGGATTGGAAGAGTGCATTGATCTAAGGATCAAGCATCTTGATGTTTATGGTGATTCGGCCCTCGTTGTCAATCAGATCAAGGGTGAATGGGAAACGAATCAGCCTGGTCTTATTCCATATAGAGATTATGCGAGGAGGATTTCAACGTTCTTTAATGAGGTTGACTTCCATCATATTCCTCGAGATGATAATCGGATGGCAGATGCTCTTGCTACGCTTGCTTCCATGATTGTGGTCAAATATTGGAATGAAGTTCCCAATATCATTGTGATGCGCTTGGATAGACCAACTCATGTGTTTGCAGTTGAAGAAGTGAAAGATGATAAGCCATGGTATTATGACATCAAGTGTTTCCTCCAGAACCAGATTTACCCGCCAGGGGCATCTGTGAAAGATAGGAAGACTTTGAGAAGATTGTCAGGCAGTTTCTACCTCAATGGCGAAGTGCTTTACAAGAGAAATTTTGACATGGTCCTGCTCAGATGCGTGGATAGACACGAAGCAGACCTGTTGATGACTGAGGTCCATGAAGGTTCATTTGGTACTCATTCCAATGGACATGCCATGGCTAGAAAGATGTTGAGAGCAGGCTACTATTGGCTGACAATGGAGTCTGACTGCTGCAAATATGTGAAGAAATGCCATAAGTGTCAGATTTATGCGGATAAGATTCATATTCCCCCGACACTTCTGAATGTGATTTCATCACCATGGCCTTTCTCTATGTGGGGAATTGACATGATTGGCATGATTGAGCCGAAAGCGTCCAACGGACACCAGTTTATTCTCGTAGCAATTGATTACTTCACTAAGTGGGTTGAAGCCGTATCATATGCAAGCGTGACCAGGCAGGTGGTCGTGAAGTTTATCAAGAATCAACTCATATGCCGATATGGTGTGCCTGATAAGATCATTATTGATAATGGATCTAATCTAAATAACAAGATGATGGAAGAGTTGTGTAGTGAGTTCAAGATTGCACACCATAATTCTTCTCCTTACAGACCCAAGATGAATGGGGCTGTTGAAGCTGCTAATAAGAATATCAAGAAGATTATCCAAAAGATGGTTTTTACGTACAAAGATTGGCATGAGATGCTTCCATTTGCTTTGCATGGATATCGTACATCTGTCCGCATTTCAACAGGGGCAACCCCTTTCTCTCTTGTTTATGGCATGGAGGCCGTACTCCCAGTAGAGGTGGAGATCCCATCAATGAGAGTCTTGATGGAGGCCAAGTTGACTGATGCTGAATGGATTCAGAGTCGTTATGACCAGCTGAATTTGATAGAAGAGAAGAGATTGACTGCCATGTGTCATGGTCAATTGTATCAGCAAAGAATGAAGAAAGCTTTTGATAAGAAGGTCAAACCTCGCGTGTTCTGAGAAGGTGACCTCGTGCTCAAGAAAGTCTTGTCTTTCGCGCCCGATTCCAGGGGCAAATGGACTCCAAACTATGAAGGTCCATATGTTGTTAAGAGATCCTTTTCAGGCGGTGCTTTGATGCTTACAACTATGGATGGGGAGTATTTCACTCGTCCTGTGAATTCAGATGCAGTCAAGAAATACTTCGCCTAAAAATAAAAACAGAATAGCTCGCTAAGTTGAAAACCCGAAAGGGCGGCTTAGGCAAAAATGAGCGTCTCGGTGGATTGAAAAACCGAAAGGGCGATCCAGGCAAAAGTTAGAGACATAAAAAAGAATATTTGCATCCCGCTAGATTGATTACCTCATCCTGGGGCAATCTAGGCAAAAATTAGGGATTTGGCAAGTAACTGCATCTTGACAAGACTGTGTTCTACAACTGTCATTCCATCAGAGATTCTTGTTCATTTGTCGTCAACCAAAGCTTCGAATACATCGAACCCGGAATTGGTGGAGAAATGGTCATTATGTTCAATGTAGCCCTTTTCCAATATATATCACCAATTTCAAACTTATAAAGATCTATGGAGTCTTGCCATTTGCAGGCTACCATTCCATCAGATAAATTTGAGCCTTTATCCAATTATTTGTACTCTTATTTGTTTCTATTCAACAAATGTTTTGCATATTTTAATTGATAAAATATCATTGTTTTAAACAAATAAATTTTTCACAAATTGTTTTTTAACAAAGTGAACATTCACAATAATGAAAGGATACTTAGGAGATCCTCAGTGCTCTCCCAAGGGTGGCATGATTTCCAACAAGGTAAGACATTTGTTCATATCCTTGGCATGACCGTATCCTCTTCTCCCAGAAATTGGTTGTGGTTTATCCCACCGAGCAGAGTGTTTGTTGAGGTTTTTCACCTCCCCTCCCTTCAGCAGAGCAGTGGTCTTCCCTCCTCAGCAGATGTGTTCTTTTTGGAAAGTTCGGTATTTGGTGGTTGGTCCCCAGAATTCCTTCTTTTCCTCAGATAGATCCCCAGCGGAGTTGTTGGTGTGTTGGATCTTATCTATGATGATGTTATTTTCCTCAGATAGATCCCCAACGGAGTTGTTGGTGTGTTGGATCTTATCTATGATGATGTTATTTTCCTCAGATAGATCCCCAGCGGAGTTGTTGGTGTGTTGGATCTTATCTATGATGATGTTATCCCCTGCAGAGATATTGCTGTTTCCTGGCATATCTAATCCCCAGTAGAGTTGTTTGTGTGGCAGATTCTACTTGTGCGATCTTTTCTCCTCAGTAGGTGTGATTTCCTTGGTGAGTTTGGTCCTTGGTGTTGGATCATCAGATTCCCCTTATCTCCCTCAAATGGATTTCCCAGTAGAGTTGCTTTTGTGGCAGTTTCTACCTGTGCAATGATCTTTGTTCCTCAGCTGAGACTGATGACTCATCCCTGCAGAGATGTTGTTGTCTCTGATCCCGGGCAGATTGGATATTCTCCGGTGATCCTGGCTTTCTCTCTTGAGATGTAGTACCGGGTGGTTGATTCCTGGACCTGTGTGTGTTAGATATGTTTATTTGTCAGCATTCATCAAACATAAATCACGCATATACATGCATAATTATAACATTCAGATATTCATGTTGCATTCTTTGCCATATATCGTTGCTTGTTGTCTCCTGCTATTTAGTGATATATATATCTCCCCAAGCAGATGTTGGTGTCTGATCCCTCCATGTAGAGTCAGCCCCTTAAGCAGAAAATGTTTATCTTTCCTGCCATTTCCCCACTGAGTTATATCCTCGTGGACGACGGTTGTTTTTGCTTCCTCCCAACACATATATTGGGATGGGTTCCCCTATTGAGTTATATCCTCATTAGGATGAGTCTTGATTCAGTTTGCCTTTTTGGTTTGATCCTAAATTGGCCTTTTGTGACTGTCTCTGGTGTTTCCCTGTGGTAAATGAATAATTGCTCAGTAATCGGTAATTATTCACCTTATCCTCAGCAGAGTTTGTGGTTTGCTACCCTTATACCGGTAGTTGTAAATCCCATTTTTCCCTCCCCAACGGAGTTTGTGGTTTTCTACCCTTATACCGGTAGTTGTAAATCCTACTTTTTTCCCTTAGCGGAGTTTGTGGTTTTCTACTCTTATACCGGTAGTTGTAAACCCTATGTTCCTCCCTTCGCAGAGTTAACCATTGTTGTTCATCCTAGTTGATGACGGTTACTCTTCCGTGGTTTCCTACCCAGTAGCCGGTAGGTGTAATCCCCTCCCTGATGGTTATCTTCATCTAGTATTCGATGTTGATATTCCCTCTTTTTCCTGGATAATTGCCTTGTGCTCGCAATTTATCCCCAGCGAGTCATCTTTCGTTTACCCTGTTGTTGTTGGTAACGATTGTTTCTCTCCTGAATTGGTCATCATTATGTACCTAGTTTTGGTATCCCGATGCCTTTCTTTTCGGTTGATTTATCCTTTATTAATCCAGTAACCGGTTGTGGATGATCTTCCATGCGAGTATATTATCTATGTTCTGACGGTAATAGATAATATATCTCATGCACTCTTTGGTCGAAGTCTTTTGTTCTTCCCCATTCGAGTAAGATTCGTATTCCCTTTTGCGGAGTCGAATGTCCATCCTGTAAGTTGAGTTTGCTTTTTCAGCCCTCCTTTTTGGATGATGAGTGTTTTGGGGAATATTCCCCAATTCACGCTTTGGTTGGTCACCTAATATATGCCCAGTAACCGGTATCCCTGGTCTTCTTTCTTTCTGCTCCCTATTATGACCTTGGTCCCCTGTGGAGTCAGATTTTCCTAAGTTGAGATATACCTTTTTAGGTCTTCCTCAGATGATTTGGTTGATTGATATCTCTCACCCTTATACCGGTCTTAGATATTATTTCTTCCCGAGCTTGTTGTTCTCTCACCCTTATACCGGTGATCAGATCCCATGTCTCATTGAGCTTATTACCCAGTAATCGGTAACACCTCATCCTGCTGCTTCCCCAGGAGAGTCTGTTTTAAGACATCCCCAGCGAAGTCCCTTAGTGGATTGTTTTGTCCGGATTTTTATCTGAAGTATCCATTGCGGATAGTTTTGCTGTGTTGGCATATTCCCCAATACATGCATTTTCCCCGGCAGGGAGGTTTTGTTCAAAACTTTCCCCAACCTGAGTCCGGATTTTCATCCGAAGTATCCATTGCGGATAGTTCTGTTGTGTTCGCATATTCCCCAATACATGCATTTTTGAGTCAGCTCGATGTCCTTCCATTTGATTTATTTCCCTTTGGAGACTCTGTTCCCCAGCTTCGAGTCGTGACTTGCTCACGCGGTTTTAGTCCTTTACTCCCCAAGTTTTGAGTCGTGCCCTGCTCACGCATTTCCTTTTCTATCCCCATGAGAGTCCCCGTTGGAGTCTCTATCCCTAGTGAGTGTATTACTCCTATGGATTGTCTTTTCTCCGATGTCTTTTCTTCTTTATGGACACATATCCCCACAGAGTTTGTTTGTTTTGCATACATACATTTGCATTATGAGGTCTCTTAGGGACCAAAATTTGTCTCTTTGTTATTATTTAAGCCCATTCTACCCTGTCGAGACGAAGATTTTAACCTTCACTTCTCCGGCTAGAATGACCTTAAATAGGGGCATCTGTAAGACCCCAATTTTGTCCCTAAGATCCCTCATGGCATCATAGCATTGCATTGCATAGCCTCAAGGATCTTTGAGCATCTTGGCTCCCTCTCCCTTTGGGTAGGGATCTCTTGTGAGTGGTTTGAGATCACCAGGCATGCTTGAATTGTATATCATTGCTTTTCTTGTTTTATTCACTAACCAAAAGCACAAAAATATGTCATTTACATTTTTTGTTGTAGCTCAAGCAAGCACCAGGTCAAGAGCTTCAAGAAGATCCTTTGTGCAAGAGATGAGGTATTTTTCTTGAGATGAGGACCACATGATCATTACAAAGAGCTTAAATGAGCTAGGGTTTCATTTTGGAGCAATTTCATCAAGTGGTAAAGGCTCAAGTTCATCAATACATTTCAAGGTCATTTGAGGACCAAAAAGTCAACTGTGCAGTCAACTGAGGGCTATGAGGTGGGGAAATGAGTTGAGACACCTCAATCATGTTCAAATAAGGTCTATTCTTCATTCTAAGCTTCCATCTTGAAGATTCAAAGGTCATGACAAAAGTTACTAAAAATGGAAAATGACCTGTAATTCAAAGTTTCCAATTTTGGCAAGTTTTTGGTCCACATTCAACTTGACTTGTCAATGTCAAAGAAGTTTCAAATGGATTTTTGGTGACCATGAAAGTTGTATATCTTTGTCTCCCCTTTCCAAAAAGTCCTAATTCATGTCCATATGATGACTGGTTGAGAAGTTATGGTCATTTGATCACAAGGTGTGCATGGAAATTCAAAATGGCCTAACTTTTGATACAAAGCTCCAATTTGGTCCATTCTTTTTGCAAAATGTTTCTCTTGATCAAGACATCTCAAAATAGCCTTTGCCATGCATGGGAAAAGTGTGTATGCTCATCATTTCTCTTATGATCATTTTGGAGGGAATTTCCACAATTCAAATTGGCTTATGATACAAGCAAAATAACAATTCCATGATGATCCTTGGTTGATTTTAAGTGGATTCAGACCCTTGCATGAGGAGGAGCACGTGGGACATGGCCATGCTAGCTTCATTTGCATTTTTTTCAATTTACTTCATATATCACTAATCATGATTAGTGGATGCAAATTGTGATTAGCAACATCATTAGCAAGGAGTATATAAGCCAAACCCTAATCCTAACAACCATAAAAGAAAATTTCAGATTAAAAATTCAAGAATTCTCTCCATTTTCTCTCACTTAGAATTTGGATTTTCTTCACACAAACTTCAAATCTCTTTGCATATTCTTGTTCCTGGTGCAATTCTGAGCAAGATTCATCATTCACTTGAAGCAATTCATCAAAATTTCGTGTAGTTCAAGAGCATCTTCATGTGGATCGGTTTTGAACATTGAAGAGGATTAAAGAGTTTTCAACTGTTGATTCTTGCTTGAAGCTTCAAGGCAAGTTCAGTGGAGTAGATCTGGAGCTTTTGAGAGCTTGAGCACGCGTGAACAGAGAACTGCACTTCAAGGTGATTCAAAATTCATCATCTCTTTTTGCTGATTTTTTGATATAGATGTGCAGATCTTGACTAGTGGAACATGTAGGTATGATTAGATTTGAAAATGGTTGAGAATTGAGCATGTATGATGAACTATAAGTTTTGATTTCATAAATGTTTTGCTTCGATCTGGAAAATCCATGAGGAATTAGATGAAATTGATTGCATATTTGGATTCTACATGAGAAACTGGTTCGAATGATGTATGCCTTTGTGATTTCTGGAAAATTTTGTCGTTGAGGTCGCCGGAGCTTGGCCGGGGAAAACGACCGGAGCTACAGCTCCGGCGTCTGGTTTTTCTTAGGGTTTATGCTTGCTGGCTGCCATGTGTGCGCCTTCGTGTCCATTCGATTGGCTATGCTTTGTTTGACTGTCCACGCGTGCTTTGAATTGCTGATTAAGCATGCCAACGCATTAGTGAAACGTTGCGTTTTGCTCGTGTGAATTGGGACCGTGGATGTGAATTGCGCGCCAGATCGTGCGTTTGTGGTTTATTCTGAGTTTATTCAAATATTTGAATTTCCCTCCATTGTTATTTGTTTATTTCATTTGTTTGCTCATTTTGACAAATTCATAAAAAATAGAAAAATGATCCAAATTAATCCCAATTTTTTTCATAGTTTTGTTTTGATGTCTAGTTTTTTTGGTAATATTTTCATGAATTGTTGATGTCTGGTTTATGATTTGTGAATTTTTGAATGAACATTGTGCCATATTGATCATGTGCATTCTATGCTTTGTGAAATCTTCATCTTTGAGCCAATTGATCCAATTTTTTGTGTGCTTGATATTCATATATGATGTGAATTTTTGATAACTGGTTTGGAATTTTTCTCATATGCTATCATTGTTTTTGACACATGAAGATATAATGTGACAATTTGTGTCACATTTTTGACATTCAATTTGTGCATTTTTGATCACATAGCATTTGAACCTTTCTGGATTTGATCTTTTGCATATTGTTTGTTCATGGCATAAGGAGCTTGCATAAAAAATCTCAAAGCCATTGCATGCATTTCTGTTTTGATTTGAATTTTCTAAATTGGAAGTTCACTTTGTGCATATTTTGTGATCATTGCATATCATAGGCCATTTGAGATATTTGCTTATTGAATTAATGTTGGTCCTTTTGAGGACATTTTGTGACATGTTTGAATGTGCATTATGTGGAAGATTGAGTTCTTTTTTGATCATTTGGTTTGGTTTTGAACTTAGTCTTTGTACTAGTGTTTTGTGCATACACTAACTGTGCTTTGTGTTTCAGGTTTGGACATTTAGCATTGATGGTTGATTTGTTCTCACTTTGTGAGATGCAAATGATTTGAGTTCTAACTTTTGTTTGTTTTGTAGGATCTTAAGTGATGTGCTTGAGCTCATGAGTTCATTTGAATGCTTGAGCATTGTTCATTGAGTTGTGTAACTGTGAATGGTTTCACTGTTTGTCTGTTGGTTTTCTGATTGAAATATTAACTGGTTAGCTTTTGTACAGGTACCTTAGTTGTTTGCTTTTTTCTCTTGCTTGAGCTTTAGATTGTGGTTGATACACCACTTAGGTAGTTATCTTCTTACTTCATGTAGTCTGGAAGTCCTATCACCTTTTTGGCAGGCATTTTGCTGGCAAGTCCTCCTTCAGAGGCTTTGTTTGTGTTTGTTTACAATTGTGCCAAAGACCTCCAAGATGAGGCATGTGCTACTTGATAAGACCTCCAAGAGTTGAGGCAATTGACGGATAAAAGAGATTAGTATCCAATCCCCCGTTATTCAGTGAGTCGTTCTTTATGCTCGCACTACGTGCTGATGCTTTTGAACATGTACCCAAGATCTTTGTCCAGTGTCTGTCAAGTGGAATAGGATCCCCCTTTCTGGATCCCCACGCTTTCTTTGTCATGAGCTCACTCAGGCCAGGGTTAAGAGCATGAGGTCTCATCCTCATTTCCATCTTTGATCAGCTTCACCCTAACTTTCAATGTTAGTGGTTAAGAGCTACAGATTACCCTTGTACAGTTTGGCTTGTTTGTCGAGGTTGACATGACCCCTCTTGACTAAAGCCCACCCATTGTTTAAAGCCTCTTGTATGTATATAATGTGTGATGTTTGTTTGCTTGTGAACTTTTGATGTGTTTGCTCTTGAACTAGGAGTTTCCATTTGAGCTTATTTGAGAATCGTTACCATGTTCATCCATGTGGAAGTTACAAGATACATTCAGGATCTCTTATGAGACTTGTGTGTTTGCTTATGCTTTGTGCTTGCTTATTCCAAAGGATGGGAACTACTTGGATCATCTATATGATCTCAAGAGAGGAACTCCTAGTGTGGTTTCATTTCTTAACCATCGCCCTTCCTTCTTCATTTCTCCACCCTAACCCAAACCAAAAACCTTTTTGTGCAAACATTTGACTTTGTTTTCAACATTAGAAACCTAAGCCTTATGCTTTTGATTTTCAAACTTTCTTTTCATAATACTCATTTTGAATTGAATCTTTAAGTCAACTTTGACCATTTTTGTACATACTTCTAATTGGTAAATATAACCCATTCAAATTTCTTTTGTGGTTCCATGTCCACTTTCTTAATCAAATTTTGCATAACCTTTAGCTATTAGGTTTGAGTTATCCTTGTGGTAGATGTAATACTCACCTATGTCCTTAGTGATTGGACAATAAGTCTTCCATGCTTATTATAGGGTTAACCCCTCACTAGCATGTTGAAGATATCCTCACATGGTGGACTTGTGGTTTTTCAGGTTGAGTTTTCTCCCTTTGATAACAAAAGACCTTAAGGCTTTTGGACCAATCAATCCACTCATTTGTTTTGAGATTTTTTACCCGAACTACGAGGTTTTAATCCTAATCTTTTATAAGAGGGTACGTAGGCAATGGGTTTATCCATCCAAACACAAAATGTAAATAAACTTGTATATTCTTTTCTCATCTCTTCAATCATGTTTGCACAAATAAATTTTCACAAAAACAATAACCTTTGCAACAAGCGTGAAAAGGGCTCCCTAGGAGTACCTAGGATGTTTTGGGTGCCTAACACCTTCCCATTGTTTAACCAACCCCCTTACCCAGATCTCTGTTTCTTTTACTAGTTTTGTTTGTAAAACTTTTAGGTTTTTGTTCGCTTTCTAACCATTCCTTTGGATAAATAGAAGTGCGGTGGCGACTCGACTTTGTATGATTTACCTTGGATTTAGTCAATATTTCCAATGGTAACGAATACACCGCTACAGAAAAGTGGCGACTCCACTGGGGATAAAAGGATCCCTAGTGGGTTTTGCCAACTTTTCACCTTTGTTGTATTATCTTTATTTTGTGACATATTTTTGTGCAATTTGGGATTACTGTATTGTATGTAATGATTGAATTGCTTGATATATTAATTGTTTGTATGCTTGGTGATCTTTGTGAGATGAGTTCTATACCCAGACTCGAGTGCACTTAGGATAGGAGAATGGCGCAGTCTCGTCGACTTGTGTGGAGTTATTCCTTAGCAAGTTGACTTGCGAGTCCATTCACTTGGTGGAGGTCATGTTGGGATCAATAATGTCACACAAGTAAGTTGTGGTTAGACATTACTCTTTCCAATATAGACCTTAGAAGCCAAGGACCTTAGTTTACCAAACCCATCTTGGCCTATTTTTAGGATGTAGTGCGGAAGTCGTTCAAATGTAAGATTTGATACGATTGTTACGCGATACTACACTCATAAGAGTCTCTCTTGAGAATATTTTCGGAATACGAGTAGTCGTTTCTCCGATAATATCCAAAAGATGGGATGATGACTATGGGAACCTCTTGTAGAACATGTTTGGCAGGTTTAAACCCTAGTACACTCCCTTTGGGTGGTTCTTAACCGAGACTCCATGCTCGTGACTTGCAACAAACCCTTGATTCATGGTTGATTCGTTCATACATCCTTAATATCAATGGAACTTGGGTGTTGATAAGGTGTAAACCATAATCCACCAAAATGGATGATTGATATTAAGGATAATATGATCCATCCCATGACCTTTGTTGGTGTGCTTTGCTTGATCCTTGAGTGTGATTGTTGCATTCATGCATTCATGCATTCATTTGCATCCACATCATCCATAAAAGAAAATTTCAAGGAACTTAAGGGGTTTATTTGCAAAATTTTCAGACATGGAAAGACAAAGAAGGAATACAAAGAAGTACAACTTCAGACAGTCCGATTTGAAAGAGTTAAGGAATCTGACATCCTATGTACTAGATCCCTTGGGTTTCAAAGCTCACTTTGGGAAGCTTCTTCCTCTTCTGACTACTCAGGTGGATGAAGGTCTGATAAGCATATTGGTGCAGTTTTATGATCCTCTGTATTGTTGCTTCACGTTTCCGAACTTCCAGCTTTTGCCTACCCTTGAGGAGTATGCCTATCTTGTGGGTATACCTATTTTGGATCAGTTGTCGTTCAGTGGCTTGGAGAGTATTCCTACTTCTCAAGAGATAGCTGACATGTTGCACATAGATGAATCCCTGATTGGTGCTCATATGACTACCAAAGGTGGAATTCAAGGTCTCCCTTATGAGTTCCTCATTGCTCAAGCTACTGTTTATGGGAAGGCCATGAGTGAGGATGCCTTTGAAGCCATATTTGTACTTCTCATCTATGGGTTGGTATTGTTCCCCAACATCGACAAGTTTGTGGATGTGAACGCTATTAGAATCTTCTTTGCTCTTAATCCCGTTCCGACTCTGTTGGGTGATACCTATTTCTCTTTGCATATGAGGAATGCGAAGGGTGGTGGTGCCATTGTGTGTTGTTTGCCTCTGTTGTATAAGTGGTTTATTTCTCACTTACCTCAGACGGTCGCCTTCAAGGAGAATAAGGGATGTCTACGGTGGTCCACGAGACTCATGTCTCTCACTAATGACGATATCTCTTGGTATAACCGTGTATATGATGGTGTGCAGATTATTGACTCTTGTGGTGAATTCTCCAATGTACCTCTTCTTGGTACATGTGGTGGGATTAACTACAACCCTGTTTTAGCACGTCGTCAGCTTAGGTTCCCCCTAAAGGATAAACCTAATAACATTTCGTTAGAGGGTGTGTTCTTTTAGGAGGGTAAAGATCCCCAAGGCTTGAAGGGAAGAATGGTTCGCGATTGGCGCAAGGTTCATAAGAAAGGAAGGAAGGAGTTGGGTCCTAAGAATTGCATTGCTTTGGAGCCTTACACTGCTTGGGTAAGGAAGAGAGCATCTGAGTATCTCATGCCTTACGATTATCCGAGACCTACACCTTTGGTTGTAGCTGAGCCTTCAACCCTCCCTAACTAAGGAGTAGAGGAGTTGAGAGACAAAGACCTATCACGTGCCTGGATCCGTGAAAGGGAAGAGTTGCTTCAGCAGATTAAGGAGAAGGATGCTTTGATAGAGTTCCTCGAGCATCAGGTTATTGATGATCCTAATGATACATGGACTTCTCTACTTCCTCAGTCTTCCAAGTTTTGGAAGAGGAGATATGACCGACTCGCCAAGGAAAAGGCAGATATGGAGGCAGTTTACGAGAGAGAGGTAAAGAGGCTTCGCGCATCTGTTCTTCATGTGTCCCGAGCTTTGGATGTCGTTCCTAGGGATCCATAGGATGTTTATTTTCCTTTTCTCTTGTATATGATTGACAATGTTGTACTTCTTTTCTCCTGATATAATTTGATGAGATATTTCCATATGCGATAAAATGCTTAATATTTCCAAAATTTGCAAATAAAACCCTAGAGTTCCTTTGGAATAAAAACAAATCATATACACAAGCATTGCATGCATCATATGCATAAGCAGGTTTTGTTCCCGGCTTCTGGTCCTGTGGTCTAACTCTGTGCTCTTCATTTATTTTGAAGACAAGCTGACTCACCGGTACTACACTAGAGCCAACTCTTCCAGACTGATGGATCATCTAGAGCAAGAGAACCGTGAACTCAAAGAAGAAGTCGCCAGACTGAGTGCTTTGATGGAATCGTTCCTGGATGCTCAGAGCCAGTCTTCTCTAACACCTTCAACTCCTCCCCAGAGGACAATTATCTCTGAGATTGTTTCCTCAACTGTGCCTGCAGCCAGTGCACACTTTGTGCCGACAGCCATGCCAGCCGGGTTTCCGTGGGGGATGCCTCCTAATTTCATGCCTGAGGGCCCTGCTCCAACTTTTGCTTCTATGCCGGCATCTAGCCTGGTCCTTGTTGTTCCTCCTCCTGTCGTGCATACCGTGCCTAGGGTAGACGACACCATCTATCATTCTGAGCCATCTGAGGGCCCAGATGTTCATGAGAAGATGGATGCTATGAATGATCAATTTCTTGAGTTGCGCAAGGAATTGAAAACTCTTAGAGGAAAGGATCTCTTTGGCTAGTCTGCAGCCGAATTATGCTTGGTTCTCAATGTGAAAATTCCTGTGAAATTCAAGGTCCCTGACTTTGAAAAATACAAGGGGAATACTTGTCCTCTCAGCCACCTGGTCATGTATGCTAGGAAGATGTCAACTCAGACTGATAATGACCAGTTGCTCATCCACTACTTTCAGGACAGTCTATCCGGTGCAACTCTGAGATGGTATATGGGGCTTGATAGTGCGAACATTCGATCCTTCAACGACCTTGGCGAGGCCTTCGTCAAGCAGTATAAGTATAATGTGGATATGGCTCCCGATAGGGATCAGCTAAGGGCCATGTCCCATAAGGACAAGGAAACGTTCAAAGAGTATGCCTAGAGGTGGCGAGAGTTGGCAACGCAGATTGTGCCTCCGCTAGAAGAGAAAGAAATGACCAAGATCTTTCTGAAGACCTTGAGTTCATTCTATTATGAGCGGATGATTGCTAGCGCTCCTTCTGACTTCACCGAGATGGTGAATATGGGGATGCGTCTAGAAGAAGGGGTTAGAGAAGGACGTCTAACCAAGGAAGAAGGCTCTTCTGCCAAATGATATGGGGCATTTGCAAAGAAGAAAGATGGAGAGGCACATGCTGTGACCTCCCATGTGAAACCTAGAAGACCCTCTGTGAAGAGGAGAACTGTGCGTCCAGCCGGTAACCAGCACCAGGTGGCTCATATAACACCTGTTTTCAGAGACAACCAACAGTATCAGCAACATAGCAACAATCAACAATCACCTCAACAATATCAGCAACAACATCGTCCTCAACAGCAGGCCTATCAGCATCGCAACAGTAATCAAACCAGCACGAGTTATGAGAGGGAGAAGATCACTTTTGATCCGATTCCGATGACATACGCAAAACTATATCCCTCTTTGATAGAGAGGAAGTTGATTACTCCGAGAGACCCGCCAGCTATACCTGCTAACCCTCAGTGGTGGTATAAGCCTGAATTGCATTGTGTATACCACTCTGGTGCTCCCGGCCATGACGTGGAGAATTGTTTTCCGTTGAAGACCAAGGTTCAGGACCTTATGAGGTGTGGCATTTTGTGCTTTGAGGATGTAGGTCCTAATGTTAAGAAGAACCCATTGCCCGAGCATGGGAAATCTGTTAACATGGTCCAGGGTTGCCCTGGCAAATACAAAGTCAAATATGTCAGTCATATTCGACAGTCTTTGGTCGAGTTACACCGTTTGCTGTGTGAGTACAGTCACTATGAGCACGATCATGATAAATGCCGAATCTGCTCTGTTAACCGATTGAGTTGTCGCCAGGTGCGCAAATATCTTCTGGAAATACTGGACGAAGGAGTTATTGAGATTCTCCAGAATAGGAATGTTGACGAAGATGAGCCTGAGTTCAACGTAATTTCCCCAGTGTTTCGGATACCCGAACCTGTTATTATCAAGTACGATGGTAGCAAGCAGAAGGTTTCTCCTTCCCTGATTATCAAACCTGCCGGTCCTGTGCCTTATTCTTCTGAAAAGGCAATTCCCTTCCGTTACAACGCTGTTGTTGTAGAAGATGGGAAAGAGGTGACTTTGCCATCCTCGTCTGTTGTGAATATTGCTGACGTGAGTGGTCTGACACGCAGTGGTAGTGTGTTTTCTGCACCACCGAAGCCCCAGGCTAAAGCTGATTTTGTTGAACGCCCGAGTGGGAATGCTGTATGCACCCCGAATCCGGCACCTGTTGTTAAACCCTCATCTGTACTAAAAACTCCTACTTCTGTTGGCCCTAGTGGCAATGTGAATGAAGACTGTGATAAGATGCTGAAGCTCATCAAGAAGAGTGAGTACAATGTTGTAGACCAACTTCTACAAACGCCATCAAAGATATCCGTGTTATCTTTACTTCTGAATTCAGAACCGTATAGAGAGGCTCTGCAGAAAGTTTTTGATGTGGCATATGTCGATCATGATGTCACTATAGAACAGTTCGATAGCATTGTTGCAAACATTACTGCTTGTAACACTTTGAGTTTCTGTGACTCTGATCTCCCTGAGGAGGGAAGAGACCACAACTTGGCATTACACATATCCATGAATTATAAAGACAACGCCATGTCCAATGTGCTGGTGGACACTGGATCATCCCTGAATGTATTGCCAAAATCCACTCTCTCAAGACTGTCTTGTCAAGGGTCTCCCATGAGGCAGAGTGGAGTTGTTGTGAAAGCTTTCGATGGGTCTCGAAAGACTGTGATTGGGGAAGTTGATCTCCCTATCAAGATTGGACCAAGTGATTTCCAAATTACCTTCCAGGTTATGGACATTCACCCAATGTACAACTGTCTCCTAGGAAGACCATGGATTCACGAGGCTGA
The DNA here is from genome assembly GCF_024323335.1 of Lathyrus oleraceus. Taxonomy (NCBI): domain Eukaryota; kingdom Viridiplantae; phylum Streptophyta; class Magnoliopsida; order Fabales; family Fabaceae; genus Lathyrus; species Lathyrus oleraceus. The sequence continues at coordinate 617,835,580 of NC_066583.1, forward strand.
TGCCGTGACATCCACCCTACACCAGAAGCTGAAATTTGTGAAGAATAAGAAACTGGTGGTGGTAGGGGAGAAAAGGCTCTCCTGGTTATCCACTTGTCTTCCTTCTCATACATAGATGCTGAGGATGAATTTGGAACTCCTTTCTAAGCTTTATCTATAGCTGAGCCTGTTGAGAAGAGAACTCCTTCATTTGCTTCCTATAGAGATGCGAAATTGGCCATTGAGTGTGGTGCAATTGCTGGTCTAGGAAAAATGATTGAGCTGGAAGACAATAAGTCTCGGGCTGGCATTGGATTTTCTTCTGGGGTCTTCAATGAGAAAGGGCTATTCAAGAGTGGAGGTTTTATCCACACTGGTCAGGAGGAAGAAGTTGCTGCTGTCTTGGAAGAGGATGCAGAGGACTCTGACAATTTTGTCATCCCTGGAGGGATCTGCAACAATTGGGTCGCTGTGGATGTTCCTACAGTTATCCACAAGTCAAAGTAATGATCACTTTGTTTAAAAACCTTTCTCCCATGCCAAAAGGAGAAGTGATGACATTGTTGGCAACATAAATACAATGATATTTTCATTCAATAAATTCATGTTAAATGTTTGTTTTCCCAATTATTTTCCCTTTTTGCTTTTTGCATGAAATTGGTGATCACATAAAACCCTAAAAAGAATAAAATCAATCTTTTCATCTGCATAATGATTTGCCTTATTTGATTTCTAAAAGCTTTTCATATCCAAAATCATTATGCAGGTTGATTTCCAAACCCATTGAACATAATGATCCAACGCCATCTCCCAATTTTGAGTTCCCTGTATTCGAGGCAGAGGAAGATGATGTTGAAGAGATTCCTGATGAGATTACCCGTCTACTTGAGCATGAAAAGAAGATCATTCAGCCGCATCTTGAGAATCTGGAAACAGTCAACTTGGGGTCTGAGGATTGTGTTCGAGAGGTGAAGATTGAGGCACTCCTGGAAGAATCTATCAAGAAGGGGTTGATTGAATTGCTACGAGAATATGTCGATATCTTCGCTTGGTCGTATGAAGACATGCCGGGTCTAGATACAGATATTGTGCAACATTTCCTGCCTTTGAAGCCTGAGTGCATGCCTGTGAAGCAGAAGCTCAGAAGAACTCATCCCGATATGGCAGTGAAGATCAAAGAAGAAGTTCAGAAGCAAATTGATGCGGGGTTTCTGGTGACTTCTACATATCCTCAATGGGTGGCCAATATTGTGCCCGTGCCTAAGAAAGACGGAAAAGTCCTAATGTGCGTGGATAATAGAGATTTGAATAAAGCTAGTCCGAAAGATGATTTCCCTCTACCACACATTGATATGTTGGTAGATAATACAGCTAAATTCAATATCTTCTCATTTATGGACGGATTTTCCGGATATAACCAGATTAAGATGGCACCCGAGGATATAGAGAAGACAACATTCATCACACCTTAGGGAACATTCTGTTATCGAGTGATGCCCTTCGGTTTGAAGAACGCCGGAACCACGTATCAACGAGCTATGACTACCTTGTTCCATGATATGATGCACAAGGAGATTGAGGTATATGTTGATGATATGATTGCTAAGTCAAGAACGGAAGTTGAACATGTAGAGCACTTGGTGAAGCTTTTTCAGCGTTTGAGGAAGTACATGCTTCGTCTGAATCCCAACAAGTGTACATTTGGAGTCCGTTCTGGCAAGTTATTGGGCTTTATTGTCAGCGAAAGAGGTATTGAGGTTGATCCTGCAAAGGTCAAAGCCATACAAGAGATGCCTGCGCCCAAAACTGAGAAGCAAGTCCGAGGTTTTCTTGGCCGCTTAAATTATATTTCCAGATTCATATCCCACATGACTGCCACATGTGCGCCGATATTCAAGCTCCTCCGGAAAGATCAGTCTCATGATTGGACCGAGGATTGCCAGAAAGCTTTCGATAGTATCAAAGAGTATCTGTCTGAACCTTTGATCCTGTCTCCGTCTGTAAAAGGAAGACCTTTGATCATGTATCTGACTGTTCTTGAAGACTCGATGGGTTGTGTACTTGGTCAGCAAGACGAATCAGGGAAGAAAGAGTATGCTATTTACTACTTGAGTAAGAAGTTCACTGATTGTGAGTCTCGATACTCAATGCTTGAGAAGACATGTTGTGCTTTGGCTTGGGCCGCTAAGCGTTTACGCCAGTATATGATAAATCATACAACTTGGTTGATATCCAGAATGGACCCAATCAAGTACATATTTGAGAAGCCTGCTTTAACCGGGAGGATTTCCCGTTGGCAGATGTTGTTATCTGAGTATGATATTGAGTATCGAGCTCAGAAGGCTATCAAAGGTAGTATCTTGGCTGACCATTTGGCACACCAGCCGATTGAGGATTATCAATCAGTTCAGTACGACTTCCCAGATGAGGAGATTCTGTATTTGAAGATGAAAGATTGTGATGATCCTACACTCGATGAAGGGCCAGAGCCTAGTTCCAGATGGAGTATGGTCATTGATGGCGCTGGAAATCAGTACGGAAATGGTATTGGGGCCGTGATTATTACTCCTCAGGGCACACATATTCCTTTTACAGCAAGGCTAACTTTCAAATGCACGAATAATATGGCTGAGTATGAGGCATGTATTATGGGATTGGAAGAGTGCATTGATCTAAGGATCAAGCATCTTGATGTTTATGGTGATTCGGCCCTCGTTGTCAATCAGATCAAGGGTGAATGGGAAACGAATCAGCCTGGTCTTATTCCATATAGAGATTATGCGAGGAGGATTTCAACGTTCTTTAATGAGGTTGACTTCCATCATATTCCTCGAGATGATAATCGGATGGCAGATGCTCTTGCTACGCTTGCTTCCATGATTGTGGTCAAATATTGGAATGAAGTTCCCAATATCACTGTGATGCGCTTGGATAGACCAACTCATGTGTTTGCAGTTGAAGAAGTGAAAGATGATAAGCCATGGTATTATGACATCAAGTGTTTCCTCCAGAACCAGATTTACCCGCCAGGGGCATCTGTGAAAGATAGGAAGACTTTGAGAAGATTGTCAGGCAGTTTCTACCTCAATGGCGAAGTGCTTTACAAGAGAAATTTTGACATGGTCCTGCTCAGATGCGTGGATAGACACGAAGCAGACCTGTTGATGACTGAGGTCCATGAAGGTTCATTTGGTACTCATTCCAATGGACATGCCATGGCTAGAAAGATGTTGAGAGCAGGCTACTATTGGCTGACAATGGAGTCTGACTGCTGCAAATATGTGAAGAAATGCCATAAGTGTCAGATTTATACGGATAAGATTCATATTCCCCCGACACTTCTGAATGTGATTTCATCACCATGGCCTTTCTCTATGTGGGGAATTGACATGATTGGCATGATTGAGCCGAAAGCGTCCAACGGACACCAGTTTATTCTCGTAGCAATTGATTACTTCACTAAGTGGGTTGAAGTCGTATCATATGCAAGCGTGACCAGGAAGGTGGTCGTGAAGTTTATCAAGAATCAACTCATATGCCGATATGGTGTGCCTGATAAGATCATTACTGATAATGAATCTAATCTAAATAACAAGATGATGGAAGAGTTGTGTAGTGAGTTCAAGATTGCACACCATAATTCTTCTCCTTACAGACCCAAGATGAATGGGGCTGTTGAAGCTACTAATAAGAATATCAAGAAGATTATCCAAAAGATGGTTGTTACGTACAAAGATTGGCATGAGATGCTTCCATTTGCTTTGCATGGATATCGTACATCTGTCCGCACTTCAACAGGGGCAACCTATTTCTCTCTTGTTTATGGCATGGAGGTCGTACTCCCAGTAGAGGTGGAGATCCCATCAATGAGAGTCTTGATGGAGGCCAAGTTGACTGATGCTGAATGGATTCAGAGTCGTCATGACCAGCTGAATTTGATAGAAGAGAAGAGATTGACTGCCATGTGTCATGGTCAGTTGTATCAACAAAGAATGAAGAAAGCTTTTGATAAGAAGGTCAAACCTTGCGTGTTCTGAGAAGGTGACCTCGTGCTCAAGAAAGTCTTGTCTTTTGCGCCCGATTCCAGGGGCAAGTGGACTCCAAACTATGAAGGTCCATATGTTGTTAAGAGAGCCTTTTCAGGCGGTGCTTTGATGCTTACAACTATGGATGGGGAGTATTTCACTCGTCCTGTGAATTCAGATGCAGTCAAGAAATACTTCGCCTAAAAATAAAAACAGAATAGCTCGCTAAGTTGAAAACCCGAAAGGGCGGCTTAGGCAAAAATGAGCGTCTCGGTGGATTGAAAACCCGAAAGGGCGATCCAGGCAAAAGTTAGAGACATAAAAAAGAATATTTGCATCCCGCTAGATTGAGTACCTCATCCTGGGGCAATCTAGGCAAAAATTAGGGATTTGGCAAGTAACTGCATCCTGACAAGACTGTGTTCTACAACTGTCATTCCATCAGAGATTCTTGTTCATTCGTCGTCAACCAAAGCTTCGAATACATCGAACCCGGAATTGGTGGAGAAATGGTCATTATGTTCAATGTAGCCCTTTTCCAATATATATCACCAATTTCAAACTTATAAAGATCTATGGAGTCTTTCCATTTGCAGGCTACCATTCCATCAGATAAATTTGAGTCTTTATCCAATTATTTGTACTCTTATTTGTTTCTAATCAACAAATGTTTTGCATGTTTTAATTGATAAAATATCATTGTTTTAAACAAACAAATTTTTCACAAATTGTTTTTTAACAAAGTGAACATTCATAATGATGAAAGGATACTTAGGAGATCCTCAGTGCTCTCCCAAGGGTGGCATGATTTTCAACAAGGTAAGACATTTGTTCATATCTCTGGCATGACTGTATCCTCTTCTCCCAGAAATTTGTTGTGGTTTATCCCACCGAGCAGAGTGTTTGTTGAGGTTTTTCACCTCCCCTCCCTTCAGCAGAGCAGTGGTCTTCCCTCCTCAGCAGATGTGTTCTTTTTGGAAAGTTCGGTATTTGGTGGTTGGTCCCCATAATTCCTTCTTTTCCTCAGATAGATCCCCAGCGGAGTTGTTGGTGTGTTGGATCTTATCTATGATGATGTTATTTTCCTCAGATAGATCCCCAACAGAGTTGTTGGTGTGTTGGATCTTATCTATGATGATGTTATTTTCCTCAGATAGATCCCCAGCGGAGTTGTTGGTGTGTTGGATCTTATCTATGCTGATGTTATCCCCTGCAGAGATATTGTTGTTTCCTGGCATATCTAATCCCCAATAGAGTTGTTTGTGTGGCAGATTCTACTTGTGCGATCTTTTCTCCTCAGCAGGTGTGATTTCCTTGGTGAGTTTGGTCCTTGGTGTTGGATCATCAGATTCCCCTTATCTCCCTCAGATGGATTTCCCAGTAGAGTTGCTTTTGTGGCAGTTTCTGCCTGTGCAATGATCTTTGTTCCTCAGCTGAGACTGATGACTCATCCCTGCAGAGATGTTGTTGTCTCTGATCCCCGGCAGATTGGATATTCTCCGATGATCCTGGCTTTCTCTCTTGAGATGTAGTACCGGGTGGTTGATTCCTGGACCTGTGTGTGTTAGATATGTCTGTTTATCAGCATTCATCAAACATAAATCACGCATATATATGCATAATTATAACATTCAGATATTCATGTTGCATTCTTTGCCATATATCGTTGTTTGTTGTCTCCTGCTATTTGGTGATATATATATCTCCCCAAGCAGATGTTGGTGTTTGATCCCTCCATGTAGAGTCAGCCCCTTAAGCAGAAAGTGTTTATCTTTCCTGCCATTTCCCCACTGAGTTATATCCTCGTGGACGACGGTTGTTTTTGCTTCCTCCCAACACATATATTGGGATGGGTTCCCCTATTGAGTTATATCCTCATTAGGATGAGTCTTGATTCAGTTTGCCTTTTTGGTTTGATCCTAAATTGGCCTTTTGTGACTGTCTCTAGTGTTTCCCTGTGGTAAATGAATAATTTCTCAGTAATCGGTAATTATTCACCTTATCCTCAACAGAGTTTGTGGTTTGCTACCCTTATACCGGTAGTTGTAAATCCCATTTTTCCCTCCCCAGTGGAGTTAATGGTTTTCTACCCTTATATCGGTAGTTGTAAATCCTACTTTTTTCCCTTAGCGGAGTTTGTGGTTTTCTACTCTTATACCGGTAGTTGTAAACCCTATGTTCCTCCCTTCACAGAGTTAACCATTGTTGTTCATCCTAGTTGATGACGGTTACTCTTCCGTAGTTTCCTACCCAGTAGCCGGTAGGTGTAATCCCCTCCCTGATGGTTATCTTCATCCAGTATTCGATGTTGATATTCCCTCTTTTTCCTGGATAATTGCCTTGTGCTCACAATTTATCCCCAGTGAGTCATCTTTCGTTTACCCTGTTGTTGTTGGTAACGATTGTTTCTCTCCTGAATTGGTCATCATTATATACCTAGTTTTGGTATCCCGATGCCTTTCTTTTCGGTTGATTTATCCTTTATTAACCCAGTAACCGGTTGTGGATGATCTTCCATGCGAGTATATTATCTAAGTTCTGACGGTAATAGATAATATATCTCATGCACTCTTTGGTCGAAGTCTTTTGTTCTTCCCCATTCGAGTAAGATTCGTATTCCCTTTTGCGGAGTCGAATGTCCATCCTGTAAGTTGAGTTTGCTTTTTCAGCCCTCCTTTTTGGATGATGAGTGTTTTGGGGAATATTCCCCAATTCACGCTTTGGTTGGTCACCTATTATATGCCCAGTAACCGGTATCCCTGGTGTTCCTTCCTTCTGCTCCCTATTATGACCTTGGTCCCCTGTGGAGTCAGATTTTCCTGAGTTGAGATATACCTTTTTAGGTCTTCCTCAGATGATTTGGTTGATTGATATCTCTCACCCTTATACCGGACTTAGATATTATTTCTTCCTGAGCTTGTTGTTCTCTCACCCTTATACCGGTGATCAGATCCCATGTCTCATTGAGCTTGTTACCCAGTAATCGGTAACACCTCATCCCGCTGCTTCCCCGGGAGAGTCTTTTTTAAGACATCCCCAGTGAAGTCCCTTAGTGGATTGTTTTGTCCGGATTTTTATCTGAAGTATCCATTGCGGATAGTTTTGCTGTGTTGGCATATTCCCCAATACATGCATTTTCCCCGGCAGGGAGGTTTTGTTCAAAACTTTCCCCAGCCTGAGTCCGGATTTTCATCCGAAGTATCCATTGCTGATAGTTCTGCTGTGTTCGCATATTCCCCAATACATGCATTTTTGAGTCAGCTCGATGTCCTTCCATTGGATTTATTTCCCTTTGGAGACTCTGTTCCCCAGCTTCGAGTCGTGACTTGCTCACGCGGTTTTAGTCCTTTACTCCCCAAGTTTTGAGTCGTGCCCTGCTCACGCATTTCCTTTTCTATCCCCATGAGAGTCCCCGTTGGAGTCTCTATCCCTAGTGAGTGTATTACTCCTATGAATTGTCTTTTCTCCGATGTCTTTTCTTCTTTGTGGACACATATCCCCACAGAGTTTGTTTGTTTTGCATACATACATTTGCATTATGAGGTCTCTTAGGGACCAAAATTTGTCTCTTTGTTATTATTTAAGCCCATTCTACCCCGTCGAGACGAAGATTTTAACCTTCACTTCTCCGGCTAGAATGACCTTAAATAGGGGCATCTGTAAGACCCCAATTTTGTCTCTAAGATCCCTCATGGCATCATAGCATTGCATTGCATAGCCTCAAGGATCTTTGAGCATCTTGGCTCCCTCTCCCTTTGGGTAGGGATCTCTTATGAGTGGTTTGAGATCACCAGGCATGCTTGAATTGTATATCATTATTTTTCTTGTTTTATTCACTAACCAAAAGCACAAAAATATGTCATTTACATTTTTTGTTGTAGCTCAAGCAAGCACCAGGTCAAGAGCTTCAAGAAGATCCTTTGTGCAAGAGATGAGGTATTTTTCTTGAGATGAGGACCACATGATCATTACAAAGAGCTTACATGAGCTAGGGTTTCATTTTGGAGCAATTTCATCAAGTGGTAAAGGCTCAAGTTCATCAATACATTTCAAGGTCATTTGAGGACCAAAAAGTCAACTGTGCAGTCAACTGAGGGCTATGAGGTGGGGAAATGAGTTGAGACACCTCAATCATGTTCAAATAAGGTTTATTCTTCATTCTAAGCTTCCATCTTGAAGATTCAAAGGTCATGACAAAAGTTACTAAAAATGGAAAATGACTTGTAATTCAAAGTTTCCAAGTTTGGCAAGTTTTTGGTCCACATTCAATTGACTTGTCAATGTCAAATAAGTTTCAAATTGATTTTTGGTGAGCATGAAAGTTGTATATCTTTGTCTCCCCTTTCCAAAAAGTCCTAATTCATGTCCATATGATGATTGGTTGAGAAGTTATGGTCATTTGATCACAAGGTGTGCATGGAAATTCAAATTGGCCTAACTTTTGATACAAAGCTCCAATTTGGTACATTCTTTTTGCAAAATGTTTCTCTTGATCAAGACATCTCAAAATAGCCTTTTCCATGCATTGGAAAAGTGTGTATGCTCATCATTTCTCATGTGATCATTTTGGAGGGAATTTCCACAATTCAAATTTGGCTTATGATACAAGCAAAATAACAATTCCATGATGATCCTTGGTTGATTTTAAGTGGATTCAGACCCTTGCATGAGGAGGAGCACGTGGGACATGGCCATGCTAGCTTCATTTGCATTTTTTGCAATTTACTTCATATATCACTAATCATGATTAATGGATGCAAATTGTGATTAGCAGCATCATTAGCAAGGAGTATATAAGCCAAACCCTAATCCTAACAACCATAACAGAAAATTTCAGATCAAAAATTCAAGAATTCTCTCCATTTTCTCTCACTTCGAATTTGGATTTTCTTCACACAAACTTCAAATCTCTTTGCATATTCTTGTTCCTGGTGCAATTCTGAGCAAGATTCATCATTCACTTGAAGCAATTCATCAAGATTTCGTGTAGTTCAAGAGCATCTTCATGTGGATCGGTTTTGAACATTGAAGAGGATTAAAGAGTTTTCAACTGTTGATTCTTGCTTGAAGCTTCAAGGCAAGTTCAGTGGAGTAGATCTGGAGCTTTTGAGAGCTTGAGCACGCGTGAACAGAGAACTGCACTTCAAGGTGATTCAAAATTCATCATCTCTTTTTTGTTGATTTTTTGATATAGATGTGTAGATCTTGACTAGTGGAGCATGTAGGTATGATTAGATTTGAAAATGGTTGAGAATTGAGCATGTATGATGAACTATAAGTTTTGATTTCATAAATGTTTTGCTTCGATCTGGAAAATCCATGAGGAATTAGATGAAATTGATTGCATATTTGGATTCTACATGAGAAACTGGTTCGAATGATGTATGCCTTTGTGATTTCTGGAAAATTTTGTCGTTGAGGTCACCGGAGCTTGGCCGGGGAAGACGACCGGAGCTACAACTCCGGCGTCTGGTTATTCTTAGGGTTTATGCTTGCTGGCTGCCATGTGTGCGCCTTCGTGTCCATTCGATTGGCTATGCTTTGTTTGACTGTCCATGCGTGCTTTGAATTGCTGATTAAGCATGCCAACGCATTAATGAAACAATGCGTTTTGCTCGTGTGAATTGGGACCGTGGATGTGAATTGCGCGCCAGATCGTGCGTTTGTGGTTTATTCTAAGTTTATTCAAATATTTGAATTTCCCTCCATTGTTATTTGTTTATTTCATTTGTTTGCTCATTTTGAAAAATTTATAAAAAATAGAAAAATGATCCAAATTAATCCCATTTTTTTTCATAGTTTTGTTTTGATGTCTAGTTCTTTTGGTATTATTTTCATGAATTAGTGATGTCTGGTTTGTGATTTGTGAATTTTTGAATGAACATTGTGCCATATTGATCATGTGCATTCTATGCTTTGTGAAATCTTCACCTTTAAGCCAATTGATCCAATTTTTTGTGTGCTTGATATTCATATATTATGTGAATTTTTGATAACTGGTTTGGAATTTTTCTCATACGCTATCATTGTTTTTGACACATGAAGATATAATGTGACAATTTGTGTCACATTTTTGACATTCAATTTGTGCATTTTTGATCAAATAGCATTTCAAACTTTTTGGATTTGATCTTTTGCATATTGTTTGTTCATGATATAAGGAGCTTGCATAAAAAATCTCAAAGCCGTTGCATGCATTTCTGTTTTGATTTGAATTTTCTAAATTGGAAGTTCACTTTGTGCACATTTTGTGATCATTGCATAACATAGGCCATTTGAGATATTTGCTTATTGAATTGATGCTGGTCCTTTTGAGGACATTTTGTGACATGTTTGAATGTGAATTATGTGGAAGATTGAGTTCTGTTTTGATCATTTGGTTTGGTTTTGACCTTAGTCTTTGTACTAGTGTTTTGTGCATACACTAACTGTGCTTTCTGTTTCAGGTTTGGACATTTAGCATTGATGGTTGATTTGTTCTCACTTTGTGAGATGCAAATGATTTGAGTTCTAACTTTTGTTTGTTTTGTAGGATCTTAAGTGATGTGCTTGAGCTCATGAGTTCATTTGAATGCTTGAGCATTGTTCATTGAGTTGTGTAACTGTGAATGGTTTCACTGTTTGTCTGTTGGTTTTCTGATTGAAATATTAACTGGTTAGCTTTTGTACAGGTACCTTAGTTGCTTGCTTTTTGCTCTTGCTTGAGCTTTGGATTATGGTTGATACACCACTTAGGTAGTTATCTTCTTACTTCATGTAGTCTGGAAGTCCTGTCACCTTTTTGGCAGGCATTTTGCTGGCAAGTCCTCCTTCAGAGGCTCTGTTTGTGTTTGTTTACAATTGTTCCAAAGACCTCCAAGATGAGGCATGTGCTACTTGATAAGACCTCCAAGAGTTGAGGCAATTGACGGATAAAAGGGATTAGTAGTCAATCCCCCGTTATTCAGTGAGTCGTTCTTTATGCTCGCACTACGTGCTGATGCTTTTGAACATGTACCCAAGATCTTTGTCCAGTGTCTGTCAAGTGGAATAGGATCCCACTTTCTGGATCCCCACACTTTCTTTGTCATGAGCTCACCCAGGCCAGGGTTAAGAGCATGAGGTCTCATCCTCATTTCCATCTTTGATCAGCTTCACCCTGACTTTCAATGTTAGTGGTTAAGAGCTACATATTACCCTTGTACAGTTTGGCTTGTTTGTCGAGGTTGACATGACCCCTCTTGACTAAAGCCCACCCATTGTTTGAAGCCTCTTGCATGTATATAGTGTGTGATGTTTGTTTGCTTGTGAACTTTTGATGTGTTTGCTCTTGAACTAGGAGTTTCCATTTGAGCTTATTTGAGAATCGTTACCATGTTCATCCATGTGGAAGTTACAAGATACATTGAGGATCTCTTATGAGACTTGTGTATTTGCTTATGCTTTGTGCTTGCTTATTCCAAAGGATGGGAACCACTTGGATCATCTATATGATCTCAAGAGAGGAACTCATAGTGTGGTTTCATTTCTTAACCATCACCCTTCCTTCTTCATTTCTCCACCCTAACCCAAACCAAAAACCTTTTTGTGAAAACATTTGACTTTGTTTTCAACATTAGAAACCTAAGCCTTATGCTTTTGATTTTCAAACTTTCTTTTCGTAATACTCATTTTGAATTGAATCTTTAAGTCAACTTTGACCATTTTTGTACATACTTCTAATTGGTAAATATAACCCATTCAAATTTCTTTTGTGGTTCCATGTCCACTTTCTTAATCAAAATTTTCATAACCTTTAGCTATTAGGTTTGAGTTATCCTTGTGGTAGATGTAATACTCACCTATGTCCTTAGTGATTGGATAATAAGTCTTTCATTCTTATTATAGGGTTAACCCCTCACTAGCATGTTGAAGCTATCCTCACATGGTGGACTTGTGGTTTTTCAGGTTGAGTTTTCTCCCTTTGATAACAAAAGACCTTAAGGCTTTTGGACCAATCAATCCACTCATTTGTTTTGAGATTTTTTACCCGAACTACGAGGTTTTGATCCTAATATTTTATAAGAGGGTACATAGGCAATGGGTTTATCCATCCAAACACAAAATGTAAATAAACTTGTATATTCTTTTCTCATCTCTTCAATCATGTTTGCACAAATAAATTTTCACAAAAACAATAACCTTTGCAACAAGCATGAAAAGGGCTCCCTAGGAGTACCTAGGATGTTTTGGGTGCCTAACACCTTCCCATTGCATAACCAACCCCCTTACCCAGATCTCTGTTTCTTTTACTAGTTTTGTTTGTAAAACTTTTAGGTTTTTGTTCGCTTTCTAACCATTCCTTTGGATAAATAGAAGTGCGGTGACGACTCGACTTTGTATGATTTACCTTGGATTTAGTCAATATTTCCAATGGTAACGAATACACCGCTACAATATATATATATATATATATATATATATATATATATATATATATATATATATATATATATATATATATATAAATAGTTAATAATAAGTCACGGGTCGAGAGATGCTAGGAAAGGAAATGCAAGCATAAAATCAATAAGTAAAGCAAGCATAAATAATAAGTCTAATAATGGGAAATAAGTAAAGCAAACGGCATCTCTCGGTCGGTGATATCATCAATGTCCAGGGAATAATGGAGTTTCCTCAACTTCGGATCCTCTGAGCTCTACAATCCGATGTCTAAGGTCAGCGATCTCATTGTTCAGTATATTGGTTTCAGTGGCATGTGTGACATCTAATACTTCGACCTGCAAAGCAACGTCAGCGAGCTCCTGGCGGAGCTGGGCTATCTCCATATGAAGCTTAACAAGCTCAAAATGCATGCTTGGACTCTGAAGATTTGGATTATTGGTGAAGACTTTGATTCTGGTAGGTGCGATTCTCTGCTCATCTACTGTCTCGCCTTGGCCTTCTATGGCATAGGCCCAGTTGGCCTGATCATAAACACAAGTTACCTGAGGGTCTGGTAAATTAAAGTAGTGGATAGTCTCACCCTCGATCAAGAGCCTGTATTGATCCAAATGAAAAGAAGATCTCCTCATGAGGCCACAGTTCAGACAGAAGTCAATATCCATCAAAGTATAGCTGCAGTAAGATGTTAGGTGAAATAATCTTCTATCAAGTCCTAGGGTGGAGGCTATATGGGTTACCGTGCCTCCAACATGTATAGGACTCACAGCGGAGCGAGCATTAAGATAGAGACTCTCGATCAGAAAAGCTCTGCAAGCTACCGGACGTGACTGAGTGGTACAGTACATGAAGAAGATCTCTTCAGCACTTACGTGTGTATCAGTGTCACTCTTCCCCAGGAAGGTGTGAGCAATAATCATCTGAAAATATCTGAAAGCAGGATTATGGATCTTGTTAGAGATTTGGGTGGAAGGGTCAGGGCTACCTCCACATGTAATGTCACTCCAGAACTTCTCAATGTCTCTACTTAGGAAATAGCTCATGGGGAGCTCAGATGAGGCATCATAAGTAGTCTGAAATCCAAGTAAGTCACTGAAACGCTTGTGGTTGAAGGTGTACTCTGTCCCAAATAACCTGAAATTAATGTAGCCACCATCACTAGCGTGACCAACATAGGGCTCGTAGTTCAACGAGCTCAAGAATTCCAAAGGGAGGTTCTTGTAAGTCACATGCATCGCTTCAGTATACTCATCCCATTGCAATTGATTGCACAAATGCCTGACACTAGGCTCAATGCCTAATGCTTCCATGCTGTCGCATCCGCGAAAAACAACCGGCGGGCTAAAACAAAAAACAACACAGAGCCGCCACTGCGCGTTATTTATCCCAAGATAGGGAAAGGAAACGCTCAGAGAAACCTGGAAAAAGCATGGTCTCGCGACCAAAGAGAAAGGGTAAGGGAGTCGGTTACGCAAGGGGAAGGTATTAGCACCCCTCACGTCCGTCGTACTCGACGGGATCCACGCTCTAAGAAAAGAAAAGGTTGCTAAAACATCACACACACACACACACACCGAAGACAACACAGGTGGGGTTAAGGGGAAGAGAGCTCGATAGGACATCGCATCCTATGCCTACGTATCTCGTCTGGAACGAGAATCAGAGCTGCCGTAGTTCGGCTCACGCACGCCAAACAAGACACACCGGCAAACATGGAGCCTGAATGCCAATCACTGGACTTACAACAGCATCCGAACCAAAACACACACCAGAAGGCAAACGGGGAGCCCGACCGCCAATCACTGGACTTACGTCAGCATCCGAACCAAAACACCCAAGAAGATAACAAGCAAACACACACAAAAGAAAAAAAAGTGCCCTCGCACGGTCTCCTGCCTACATACCTCGTCTGGAACGAGGATCAGGGCGATGTAGTTCCCCTGAAAGGGAAAGAAAGAACATGCAAACTAGTAGGGAGTCGGGAACTCGAGCCTACAAGTCATCAAGCAAGCCAGAAGAGACGCTGAGACGTCAGAAGAAACGGCACACACAGACTAACAGGGAGTCGGGAACTCGAGCCTGATAGCTGCCAAACAAAACACACGCAAAAAAGAAAAGGGTGCCCGGAGAGACCTCGCACGGTCTCCTGCCTACGTACCTCATCTGGCATGAGGATCAGGGCGACGTAGTTCCCCTGAAAGGGAAAGAAAATCTAGCCAGAAACCAAGGGAAGACACACTACCAGGGAGCTGGACTCGAGCCTAGTGTTGTCATGCATCATTGCCCTACGTTGTGGTTTCTACCTACTTGCACAACTGCAAGCTAATCCTATCCAGGAAAACAAGCATGCAAGCATCAACAGATCAAAACAAGCATTTCAAGCAAATATTCACATAGCACACACTATAACCAGTCAAGTGAGGCTCAAACAATGGGTTTGACTGCCGAAGCAAGTCATCTGTACATGGGTAGTATTCGCTCTTAACCTTGCCATTGCGGGGCTAAGGTGAAGCAGATGAAAGGTGAGTGAAGATTAGACTTCACAGCTCTTATCCCTGACCAGGGAGAGCTTCAGACAAAGGAGCGTGGGTCCAGAATGGAGGGACCCTTCTACGCTCAAGACTCTGACTCGATTGTGCAACAGCACAAGATCTTGGGTTTGTGTCCCAATGCATCAACACATAGCCGTGTGAGCAGAGGGACGACTCAACAGAATAGTGGGGGATAGATTGCATATCCCTATGATCCACCAATTGCCTCATAGAGGTCTTTACCTGCTTGGGCACAAATGTAAACAACCACAAACATCGCCTCTTAAGGAGGACTTCAGACAGTTGCCTGGCCAAGTAACAGGCCAGGTCTTCCAAACTACATGGAGAATAGAAGTCCTACCTCAAGTGGTTTAAAAACCAAGCAGCAGCAAGCAAGTTCTTAAAGAACTGTAAGCGACTAAATGTACCTGAAATCAATCAAGTATCATCAGTACTCAGACAAACCAACAATAAACAGCAAATGTCAATCTATACAGACAACACAAGTTAATGCACACAAGTGCAAGCTATAAGCTCAAGCTCAAGCATCAATCCCTACAAAACAAAGTCAAGTTAGTTTATAAACATCAACCAAACTCAATTCAAATTGCCTTGAAGCAATCTCCTTAAGCATTGTGCATTTCATCCTGAAAATCCACACCAAATGTGAGAAATAAGACCACTAGGCCAAGCCTAGGGTCCAAAAGGGATAAAAAATTCTAAACAGCAAGTAATATTCAACCAAAATCACATTAAAACAATTCAAAAGCAAATGCAATTGGCCCCATGCTCATACCGTTCACCATTATCATTTCATGCACAATTTAACATCAATCATGCAATTTGCAACACCAAAAGACCAAACAGAATGACTTCAATCAAAGGCATACCAAAACAATTCCAAAACTCCTCAAATAATTCACACCTAAACAGGACACAATCAACAAGTAGCATGTCAATTTTCAGCTCAATTGGACAAAAGAAAGTAGGTCAATGAAAATCAAAAAGTCCAGACACAATTATGTAAGCCAATTCAAGACATCCAAGCAAGCATCCATTTCAATAATTCATAAAACAGTGACAACAATTAAGAAATGAATGGGACCAAAAGCATGATGTCCCACAATGTGTCTACAATCAACATATCAAATTTCATCTTCATCCAGTACCATATGAGAATTTCACAAGCACAATGCCAACATGTGTCACATAAATTCACAAAATGAGCATACAGAGAAGAAAATTATCAATCAATTAGAAAATGACATCAACAATTCCAGCAAAAATTACATGTTATCTTGACATATCAATGATCATTCATGCAAAAGATTGGAGCAATTCAACATTTCTAGGCCAGGCAAATAAAATCAGAAAGTTGACCTAGCTTGGTGTGACACAAATTGTCACACCTCTAATCAAAAAATCATATCTAATCAACCAGGTATCCAAAATTCACAAACTCTACATGAAAATCACCATCAACATGTCCAGAATAAGCACAAAAATTTTCATTCATTTCTTTAAAGGTATAAGCATTTCATGTAAGTTTTGGTGAAACATGCAAAAAATGTACACAAGTCAAAGATCAATAGGCAAGGTCAAAATTTCTCCAAGCACAACCTGTGGTACTATGCCTATAAAATTCTAGACAAAATTATGAATCCAACAAAAAAAGTCTCACTAATTTTGGATTAAGCATGAATTTTCTATAATTTTTTGAAGTTAATTAAAAAATGAGATGTTTATTTAAGTTAATCATGAATTAAATAAGTCTCAATGGCATTTTCGTGAATATCCCTAGCCAGGCCAAAACGGTGCGCAACACATTAATGCGGTGTCGCGTGTTAATTGGATGAACTTGGCGGCAAACAAAATTTCAAATGGCCAGGCACAATTCCAAGATCAAACACGGTTTTTCTCCAGATTTCTCACGCGTTCGTCCGCGTTCACAAGCTTCTTCACTTCCAGCAACGGCCATGAACAAAACTCAACGAAAATGGACAAGCGAGGTACCGTTGGAACCGTCTCTCAACCTAGGTCACAAATATGCTACCGAGTTCGCCTAACTCTCACTATATCTCACGGATCGAGCGAAAATGTAAACACACATCAAACTTCCAATCAATATATCTCATTCAGCAGTTAACCAAATCGAAAACTAATCACATCATGTTCATCTACGTTGAATGCACTACAAAAGCCATGTAACAATTCGAAGAATAGTGAGATTCGATTTTAGGTACCTTGGAGATGGCAGTGGTGAAATCTCGTGTTTCCTCGTGTAATTCTTCAAAACAGATGAAGAAGAAGGCTTAGGAAGATGAAAGCAACTCGTAGCTTGATCCAAGACAGCTCCACGTGTGAGAAATCTTAATTCACCATTGTTGAGCTTATGATGAACAGTGGAGATTCTTGAACTTTTTGGCAATGATTCCTCAAAACAGTTGGAGAGGAAGATGTAAAGAGCACGAATCAACAAGAATTGAGCAATTTGATGAAGAATTGAAGGAGTTTGGATCCAAAATGCTTGATGAAGTTCTTGAGAATTTGAGAGAAAATGGAGGGAAAAGTGGTTACAACTCTTGGAGAATGTGAAGTGATTACAAATTCTGTTATGATTAAGGTTAAATACTCACTCCTTAATCCCATTCCTAATCCAAATTAACAAAATGAGTTTAATTAGTGTAATGTGAAATTTCAATGAAAGCTCCAAAATGCCCTTGCCAAATATCACCATATGACAGCTCATGACAGTTGGAACAAGCTTCAATTTGCATTTGGAATGTGTTGCAAAAACCCTCATGTCAAAATTCCAATTATTTCTCAACTTGGACCATTTTGCCCTTGGATTTAAATTGTACACTTGAAAATTGACCTTTTGCATTGACCATTTTTGATAAATTCCAATTATGCACCATGAAAGTACATGTTAAATGGAGTTTGCTCATAAAAAGATTACTCATTTTGGACACTCCATGTGAAAGTTATGCCACTTTGATTATAGGTCTTTTTTGAAATTGAATGGACCATAACTTGTCAACCATACATGGGATTTTCAAGTTCTTGGACTTTTTGGAAAGGTGAGACCAAGATCTACAACTTTCATGTTGAACAAATTTTCATTTGAATCTTTCTTTGGACATGTAATTTTGTGGTCAAAAACTTTCCATTTTTGGAAACTTCCATTACAAGTCACTTTCTATTTTTGGCAATTTTTGTCCTGACTTTATTTTCTTCATTCTTGATCTTTGACATGTCAAATGACACTTGTTCCAACATGAATGAAGTGTATCCAACTCTCTCCCACCTCCAAATCCATAAAATCAAGCACAGTTGACCACAGTTGACTTTTTAACTGATAGATGAATTTGGCAAGGCACTGATCAATCTGAGCCCCAATTCTCTGATGAAATGGCTCAAGGATGAAACCCTAGCCTCAATAAGCTCCATACAATCATGAAATGATCCTCATATCCATCATAGACCCCATCTCCTTCATATGCCCTGATTAGCCCAATGCAACTGATTAGGGTTGACCAGTGGTCAAAACCCTAATCTCAAGGTATATGATCAATCTTCTGAATCCTCTGGATGATATCAAGACCATGATGATGATGATGTACCATTTCAATCCCACCAAGATCAATCTCCTTGAGAAATGAAAAACCCTAATTCATAGCCCAATCCTCAGATGGCCAATGATCAGTCAATAAAACCCTAGGCTTGCACATAACCTCTCCATCTTCTTGATCAAGACTTGTGAGGATGACTTGCACAATGTAACCACATGATATGCAATATGCAATGCCTAATGACCTAAAAATGATATGTAATATGTTATGCTAGTCCCAAGAGAGGAGGGCAAATTTTGAGGTGTTACACATGCAACTTGAATCAGGATATCTGGTGGGTAGCATTGGACGCTGGGAAAGCATGGCATAGCGTTGCTCCTGTACTGGGTCACGAAAAATCACTGGCATAGTGTCGAAATTCTCCATCCTGAAAAGTTACGTTAAAAACAGAGGACACCTGAAATCGTAAATATTGCAACTGTTAGTCTAAACACACACACACACACACACACATATATATATATATATATATATATATATATATATATATATATATATAAAACAAATGAAAATATAAATTGAAATAGTAAAAGTAAAGTAAAGGAAAAAGAAATCATGGGTTGCCTCCCATGCAACGCTTGTTTAACGTCGTTAGCTTGACGATTTGAACTTTATATATCCGAGGTAGGAACCGGAGGGTCGATCAGAGTATGGCTAGGGAATTCTGTGGGGATGTCGCCTCCTTGATATTGCTTCAGTCTTTGTCCATTTACCACAAACGGATTACAGGAATTGTTCCGGATTTCAATTGCTCCAGACTTGAGGATTTTGGAAACCTTAAAAGGGCTTGTCCATCTCGAACGCAGCTTACCTGGAAAAAGTCGTAATCTGGAATTGAAAAGGAGAACAGAGTCGCCTATATTAAAGTCCTTTTTTACAATCCTTTTATCATGCCATGCTTTGGTTCTTTCTTTGTATATAATGGCATTCTCGTAAGCGTTCTGGCGGAGTTCCTCCAATTTGTGGATATCGAGGATTCGCTTCTCTCCAGATGCTAGGTAATCCAAATTCAGGGTCTTGATGGCCCAATATGCTTTGTTCTTAAGTTCAAAAGGTAAGTGGCATGACTTCCTGTAGACTAACTGGTATGGTGTAGTTCCAATAGGGGTTTTGTAAGCAGTTCTGTAAGCCCACAATGCTTCTGTAAGCTTTTCAGACCAATCTTTTCTGGATATTGAAACAGTTTTTTCCAAGATTTTCTTAATCTCTCTGTTTGATACTTCCACTTGACCATTAGTCTGGGGATGGTATGGTGTTGCTACTCTGTGTTTTACTCTGTACTTTCTTAAGAGTTTATCGAATATCCTGGATATAAAATGTGATCCACCATCACTTATGACAAGTCGTGGTACTCCAAATCTGGGGAAGATATTGTTTTTAAACATCTTGATGACCATTCTTGTGTCGTTAGTGGGCAAGGCTATAGCTTCTATCCATTTGGACACATAGTCGACGGCTACCAAAATATACTTGTTTCCCATCGAAGATGGAAAAGGTCCCATGAAATCAATACCCCAAACGTCAAATAATTCCACTTCTTGGATGTTCTTAAAGGCATTTCGTCGCGTCTTGAGATGTTTCCAGCGCACTGGCACCGGTCACATTGGACAATATAAGTATGGACATCACACCATATTGTTGGCCAATAAAGACCAGCTTGAAGGATCTTAGCGTATGTCTTGGATGTGCTTGAATGTCCACCATAGGATGAAGAGTGACAATGCTCTATGATATTTCTGACTTCTTCTTCCGGGACGCAACGTCGAAAAATGTTATTTGTTCCTCTTTTAAAAAGGAGTGGTTTGTCCCAATAGAAATGTCTTACATCTTTAAAGAACTTCTTCTTTTGTTGATAATTGAGGTCAGGTGGTATGATATCAGCGGCTAGATAATTCACAAAATCAGCGTACCATGGTACTCTGCTAATCTCTGAAACTGTTCCAAAGTCGTCTCTATCAGGTTCAAGGGGAACGATATCTAACTTAGCTATCAATCTGTCATAGGTGAAATCATAATTTATAGGTAAACGGTATGGCTTCAAATGCTCTAGTCTGGAAAGATGGTCAGTAACTACGTTTTTTGTTCCTTTTTTGTATCGGATATCCAAGTCAAACTCTTGTAGCAAAAGGATCCATCTGAGTAACCTAGGTTTCACGTCCTTTTTACTTAGAAGGTAACGGATAGCTGCATGGTCTGTATAGACTATAATCTTAGATCCGACAAGATAAGACCTAAATTTATCAATTGCAAATACTACAGCTAAGAGTTCCTTCTCTGTTGTCGTATAATTGAGTTGAGCGGCATCTAGGGTTCTACTAGCGTAATATATCACATGTAATTTCTTATTTTTTCTTTTTCCTAAAACAGCTCCTACAACGAAATCGCTAGCATCACACATTATTTCAAAAGGTTGAGTCCAATCCGGAGTTTGTAAAATGGGTGCTGAAATTAGCGCTTATTTTAAATGATTAAAGGCTTCGATACATTTTTCATAGAAAATGAATTCAACGTCTTTCATCAGAAGGCCGGTCAGGGGTTTTGTTATTTTAGAGAAATCTTTGATAAAGCGCCGGTAAAAACTGGCATGTCCAAGAAAAATTTGGACTTCTCTAACAGTCTTAGGAGGGTTAAGGTTTTCTATCACTTATATCTTTGCTTTGTCGACCTCAATTCCTCTTTCAGATATTATATGTCCTAACATTATGCCTTCTTTAACCATAAAGTGGCACTTCTCCCAGTTTAATACAAGGTTAACTTCTACGCATCTTTCTAGGATTTTCTCAAGATTAATGAGGCAATTCTCAAATTCAAACCCACATACCGAGAAATCATCCATGAACACTTCCATAATTCCATCGAGATAATCTGCGAAGATTGACATCATACAACGTTGGAAAGTAGCTAGCACATTGCAGAGTCCAAACGACATTCGTCTGTAAGCAAACGTTCCATAAGGACAGGTGAAGGTTATTTTCTCTTGATCCTCGGGGTGTATGGGTATTTGGAAAAATCCAGAATATCCATCCAGATAACAAAAGTAAGATTGTCTGGCAAGACGCTCAAGCATTTGATCTATGAATGGAAGGGGGAAATGGTCTTTCCTAGTTGCCTTATTGAGTTTCCTATAGTCTATGCACATACGTCATCCGCCTTCTATACATTTAGCTACATGCTCGCCCTTTTCGTTCTGCACGACTGTGATGCCTCCTTTTTTGGGTACCACATGTACAAGACTTACCCATTTACTATCGCAGATCTGATAGATTATACCAGCTTCTAGCAGTTTAAGGACTTCCTTCTTTACCACCTCACTCATTACAGGGTTGATTCTTCTCTGATGTTCTCTGGAAGGTTTTGAATCCTCCTCTAGCGAGATCCTGTGCATACACACGGATGTGCTTATACCTTTTAAATCAGAGATGTTATATCCTAAGGCAGAGGGGTATCTTCGTAAAACATTCAAGAGTTGGTTTGTCTCGTCTTGGTTTAAGGTGGCACTAACTATTACTGGGCGGTTCATTTCTTTATCCAAAAACTTGTATCTTAGGTTCTTGGGTAATTCCTTAAGTTCTTGAGCTGGTTTTTGAGAGTTTGGTGAAAGGTCTGGAGTAAGGGCCAAACATTCGTTAGTGTGAGGTTATGTTTCCTTTAGCTCGTCATCCTTTTCATTCGGGTTTAAAAATGGTTCGATCATAGGTTCTTCTTGATCAAATTCCCTTATGCATTCATCTATGATATCAATCGCGTAACATGCGTCTCCTATGATTGGTTCCATCAGGAACTTTGAAAGAATAAACTCTATCTTTTCATCTCCTACTTCGAAAGTTAATTTTCCTCTTTTAACATCTATTATAGCTCCGACTTGTGATAAAAATGGTCTACCTAAAAGGATAGGGATATCGTCGTCTTCCTTGATATCCATGACCACAAAGTCTGTCGGGATATAAAGTTGACCGATCCTAACGGGGATGTCTTCTAATATGCCTACAGGATACTTAATAGATCTATCGGCTAATTGGAGGGACATCTTAGTTGGTTGTAATTCTCCTAAGTTTAACCTTTTACACATAGCTAAGGGCATTGAACTCACACTAGCGCCTAAGTCTAGGAAAGCTTTGTCGATCACATGACTCCCTAGAATGCAAGGTATAGAAAAACTCCCAGGGTCTTTCTCCTTCTTAGCAAGTTAATTCTCGGAAATGAAGTTGCATTCCAAGGGTTTAGGATCGTCGAGCCTACGCTTGTTGGTTAAGATGTCTTTGAGAAATTTGGCGTAAGATGGAATTTGGGTGATGGCTTCGATGAAAGGAATCTCTACATGAAGCTTCTCTATTACTTTTATAAACTTTTGGTATTGGTTATTGATTTTGGTTTGTTTAAGTCTTTGCGGATATGGGATTGGTGATTTGTACAGGGGTGGTGGTTTGTAAGTTTTATCCTTGGCTTCTCCTTCTTGGTCGGTTTGTTTTTCGGGTTCCACCGGTTCCTCTTCTTGGTTGGTAGGTATATTTTCTTTAGAAGCTTTGGACTCGCTCATTGTTGGGTTATGAGGCCCTTAGTAAGCGGTCCCACTTCGTAACGCGATAGCGTTAGCTTGCCCTCGAGGGTTGAGTTGAGGTTGTCCAGGGAATTGTCCTCCAGGTGTAGTTTGTGGGATTTGGTTTTGTGCTACCTGTGAGATCTGGGTTTCAAGCATCTTATTGTGAGTAATTTTCTTATCAACCTTAGTCCCTAATTGCGTTATCAGTTTGTTTGCGTGAATGTTCTGGTTTAGGAATTCTTTATTTTGCTGAGTCTGGCCTGATATAAAGTTCTCCATGATATTCTCAAGGTTAGGCTTATGGGGCACAACTTGCATAGGTTGATTTGGTTTTTGAGCTTGAAAACCTTGTGGTCTTTGAGGTGCATAATTTTGGATAGGGTTCTGGTTTTTATAGGAAAAATTCGGGTGATTCCTCCATCCAGGGTTGTAAGTGTTTGAAAATGGGTTACCTTGGGCGTAATTCACTTGGTCGGTGTTCAGGTCGTTCAAAAGGTTACATTCCGCCGATTCATGTCCTTTAGATCCACAAAGTTCACACTCTGTGTGGACTACCACTGCGGTGTTAGAGTTTGTTGAAATATGTTCGACCTTAAGGGCTAAAGCGTCCATTTTCGCTTGCATCATGTCCATAGAACTTATCTCATGTATTCCACCTTGGGTCTCCTTTTTCTCTACTGATGCTCGTTCAGTTCCCCATTGGTAATGATTTTGGCCATATCCTCAATTAGGTCGCAAGCTTCAGGGTAAGGTTTGTTCATCAACGCGCCACCAGCGGCAGCGTCGATGCTCATCTTTGTGTTGTAATGGAGTCCATTGTAGAAGGTATGAACGATCATCCATTGTTCTAGGCCATGGTGTGTACAGACTCTTAACAGCTCCTTGTATCTCTCCCAAGCTTCAAAAAGTGATTCTCCTTGGTTTTGAGTAAATCTAGTTATTTGGTTTCGAAGAACAACAGTCTTACTGGGGGGAAATATCTAGCAAGGAATACTCTCATAAGGTCTTTCCAGGTAGTTATTGAGTTAGCTGGAAGTGAATCTAACCACGAACGTGCTCTATCCCTGAGGGAGAAAGGAAATAATCTTAAACGAATTGCATCAGGTGAAGCACCGATGGATTTAAAGGCGTCAGCCAGTTGGATAAAGACTTTTAAATGTTGATTTGGGTTCTCAGAAGCGAGACCCGCGAATTGGTTCTGTTGCACTAATTTCAGTAAAGATGGTTTTAGTTCGAAATTGTTGGCAGGAATGAGGGGGTTTACTATACTAGAACTAGGTTCCTCGTCAGAGGGTTGGGCAAATTCCTTAAGAGGTCTCTGGTCGCGATTCTCGGACATAGCTTTCTTAATTCGAATGAGTAAGAGGCGTGTACGAGTGTAACATTCAGGTTCTGCTAAAGGATCTACTAAATTTCCGGTACTACGGGTTCTTCGCATTTACCGGCTAATAATGCCTTAGTCTAGACGGTGTAACAACAGGGTACGAAATTTGACAAAGTTGGTCCCCGGCAACGGCGCCAAAAACTTGATCGCTGTATTCGCAAGTGCACGAATCGCGTCAGAGTAATATAAAATAATATCGATCCCACAGAGACCAAATCGTCAATATATCGATTACTATTGTTACGATGTTTATCTAAGGCGGTATAAAAGAGATATTGATGTCGCAAAATAACAGTAAATAAAGAAAATGATTAATATAGTGCAGATAAAGACATGCTTGAATGTATTTCACGTTAGTTAAACGATGTTTCGATTGTCTAAATAGAACTACTTATGAGGCAACATTTTCTACTCTTGAAAAGAATTCATTTAACAAGAACTGTCGCTTTCGCGTATTCAGAACCGAGTTTACCCTTAAATTAAGGCCTTTTATTGTCACTTATAAAAGGTGCGCAGAATGCTAAAGTAGTAAACCTATTTTTAAGAAATAAGACTCATAAGCTTAGTTGAAAAGTAATTTTGATTCGGAAAGTTTACCCAAGGAGTTTCCTGATTTTAAATCTATCAACGCGTCCGAAAATAGTTTAAAAAATCATTTTTCCTTAAAGTGATAAAAATTCCTAGTTAACTAAGTCAGGGTGCTTTCGCACTCCTCGAGTAGTCAAATTAACCAAGTTTGTTTCAGAAAACTCGAATTAAAAACCAAAACAGCCCCTAAAGCATTTCTACAGATGCAATATGTGAAACATCTCTGTAACCGCGACCCTTACATTCTAACCTTTGAAAGATTTAGCCAGACATGGTAATACAAACAAATACAACAATGTTGAACATGTTGAAAAAAAGTTTAGAATGTAAGGCGTGACGAACAAGTAAAGCGTGTAAAACAATTAAAACGAGCGATAAAGATAATGGCGAGAAAATTAAATAAAGTAAAGCATGACAGGAAATTAAATAAAGTAAAGCATGACAAGAAATTAAATAAAGTAAAGCATGGCAAGGAATTAAATAAAGTAAAACATGGCAAGTAAAATAAAAAGGCAATTAAATTAGAACCTGCTCCAAACGGAGGATTTAAATTTGATACAAGGAAGTAAATAGACCTTTGACTTTGAAAATAAAGACGACAGCAAAATCAAAGTGCTCCAACTCAATTTCACTAAGGTGCGATAACCCCTCGATGTGACGGATTACCGCTTTTACAGATAATAATATAGTCTTAGTGTTGTAAACTAAGTTGGATGATTTGGAAATGAACTAGAACGACCTATTTATAGAGGAATTCAGCAGCATGCAAAGACCAGGATGCCCTTCAACTTCTCTTTAGTGGGAACGTCAATACAAAGGTGGCGCCCGTCACCTCTCTATGGCGCCTGCCATATGAGTAAATGGGGAAGTTCATGGGATCATGGAAGTTTCCTCCTGGTTGAGGGCTGATGTGTCATGGCTTCTCCTATAGCGGCCGCCATGCAGAACGCCACGAGTATAATATTTGCCGAAAACCCTAATTTTTTGGTCTTTTTTCTTCGTCTCTTCTATAAAGGTCCTGAAAGAGCTAAATACCTGAAAACAACATAAAAGATAGCATAACACAAACAAAATGATAATAAAGACCTAATAAACATGTGAAATCCGAGTAAAAAATGCGGTGTGATTCAGTGTGATCAGGTCTTACAGGCACAAGCTGATAATCAGGAAAAGTGAAGAAATGGTAGAGAGGATCATAAAACTGAACCAACACACTCAAGAGCCCTTCAACCACATCAACATATAAAATACACAGAAGCTTCTCATGATATTGCTTGAAGTCCAAGGGATCTAATACAAAAGATGATAGCTTCCTTAACTCTTTCAAATCTAGACATCTGAAATTGTACTTCTTAGTGTTCCTTCGTCCATAATCCATGGTCTGAAAATATTTGCAAACAAGACCTCAGTTCCTTGAAGTTATTTTTTCGTGTGATGAATGTTATGATGCGCATGAATGCATGAATGCAACAATCACAAATAAGGGATCACACACAAGGCAAACAAACAAAGGTCAAGGGATGAATCGAGTCATTGTCAAGATCAATCATTCATTTTGGTGGATTATGGTTTTCACCTTATCAACACCCAAGTTCCATTGATATTGACAAGACTTGATTGGATCAACCAAGAATCTAAGGTTTGTTGTGAGTCACTAGCATGGAGTCACGGTAAGAACCATCCCAAAGGAGTGAACTAAGGATAAAAACCTGTAGATCATGCTCTAAAAAGTTTGCAGAGTCTTAATTCCATCTATCGGATATTACAGGTTAGGATGACTGACTCATCAAGCCATAATATTCTCAAGAGAAACTCGTCTGAGTGTAGTATCGCGTAACAACTGTTATCAAGTCTACACTTGAACAGACTCCACACTACGTTCTAAATAGGCCAAGAGGGGTTAAATGTTCTACGGTCCTCAGCTTCTCGGACCCCAAATCAGAGATAGTAATGCCTAACCACAAATAACTTGTGTGACATTCATGACTCCAAAAGGGTCTCCACTGAGTAGATGGGTCTCAAGGCAACTTGTTAAGGACTACTCCGCACAAGTCGAATATGACTATACCATCCTCCTATCTTAATTGCACTCAAGTTCGAGTTAGAACTTATCTCACCACTCAGAGATCACCAAGAACAACAAGCAGATTATATCACACAAACAAATATACATACATCAAATATACAAATATATACACACAAAAAGTAGGCTAAACCCACTGGAGACTACTCCCCAGCAGAGTCGCCACTTAATTTCTGTATCGGTAAATTCATGACCATCAAGTTATGGATAAGATAGACGTCAATAAAATCAGAGTCGCCACCGCGCTTTTATTGTTTTCAAGGGAAAAGGGAAAAGTACGAACAAAACCCAAAAGATAAGAAGTTTTCAAATCAAGACTGATAAAATTCCAGAGATTACAAGTAAGGGGGTTGGTTACACAGAGGGAAGGTGTTAGGCACTCAAAGTGTCTTAGGTACTCCTGGGGAGCCATTTTTTGTGTGCATGTGTATTTTTGTACAAAAGATGTATTATCACTTTAATATTTGTGTCTTTCAAATTTTTCTTTATTATCACTTTTTAGAAAACATTGCTAATAGATAGTTTCCAATTTTTTCTCCCTAACAAAACAGGTAATCAAAGTATATTTAAACAATCTAAGAAAATTTAGATAGAAAAAAAAAGAGAAAAATTTGATTATCACCTTGTTAGTTGTGTTCTTCAAATTGTTATGTTCTTTAATTTATTCTTGTTTGTAGATAGTTTTCAATTTTTTTTTGGACAAAATAGTTGATTAAAGAAATTATAGACAATTAAAAAAATATATATAAAAAAGAAGAAGAATGAAAACATATTTAATACCTTATTAATTGTGTTCTTCAATTTATTCTTGATAATAGCTAATTTTCATCTTATTATGTAAAATAACAAAAAATTATTGATTAAAAAAATGTATACAAAAATGAAAAGTTGAGAGAGCATGAAGTAAAAATAAGAAAGCAAAGAGGGAGAGAAGATACAAAAGGAAAAGTATAAGAAATTTGAAATTTGAAATTAATGTAGAGAGGGAAAAGTACTTCAATGATGTGGACAAATGAGTTAAGGAGGAATGAGTGGGCGAAGGAAAGAGATGGAAGAAAGGACTTGAGAGAAATCAGAGGGAGAAGGAAAGAGAAATTGATTTAGTCAACTTAGGATTGATTGAAGAGTGTGAAAATGTACATGTGGCATGTTGTAATAGGTGATGAAGATGACTAAATGATAACATTAGTTGATTACCAAAGTGTCATTTTAGTAGTGTAAATTTTGTGAACAGAAAGAAATTATATGCAAAGCATGCAATTGATTTGTAATTGATATATAGTATTCCTAAATATCACTGAAACATTCTTTGCATAAATTGTCATATCTTTGCAAAACCTTTCTTAGAGATTAAGCATATTATATTTGAATTGTACATTGAAAGTGAAAATCAATTTTCTGTATTGGAATTGATTCAAGAACATTTCACGTATTAAAAATTTATTAAAAGATGTTGTGACTTAATCATCAAGTTTGCGGTGATAAGTTGTTTATTGTAATAAGTTCTTTGATTATGGAAGATTCAAAGTCCACCATAGTATTTGATGTTTGTTATAAAAGTTTCTTTGATTCAGGAAGATTCAAAGTCCACTATAGTGTTTGGTGTTTGTGAAAATGTCCTTTGAATTGGGTTGGTTCAAAGTCCACCATAGTGTTTGGTGTCTATGTTAGAAGAATGTAAGAGAGGTCTTGGTGTGAAGCTTTTAGAAAGACATAACATAATAGAAAATTCTTCAAGATGTGAAGGGACTAGATGTAACATTGATTGATAAGGGGAACTAGGACAATTCCTTGTGTTCATTTATTTTCTAGCACTTTAATTTTTTGCACTTTATCTTTCTAAGAACTTATCATTTTCATAATCAAAGAAAATTAAGAACATAAGCACAAAATCCAGAAAAATCAAGCAACCTTAATTCACCCCCTCTTATGTTGCATCTCATAGTTACATTCTCCTATGAGAAATTAACATTTAAAACCTATTTTGAAGTCACTGATGGACAAGAAGTTCAAATGAGAAATTAATGACGATCAAAGGTCGTTGGAATGGGAATCGTGGAACTCAACTTCACTTCTAGAAAGAAAATTACTCTTGTCAATGTACTTCATATTTCCGACATGAATAAGAACCTTGTTAGTGGGGATATTTTAGGAAAACCGGGCATTAAATTTGTATATAAATCAGAGAAACTGATATTGACCATGTGTGATGGATCCAAGTCTTATGCCACTTGTCTCTTTCACACACACCCTTGTTGGTATCGTCATCGACGACACTAGCTTTAAATCTAAGGGTGTGGGCGTAGAAGCGCTAGTGGCGGCTTATAGGCGGCACTTGAGCCCTTAGGCTTCTAAATTTCGTCTTCCCTACATTTAAGTTTTTATCAGTCTTATACAAACTCGAAATTGGTTAAGTTATTCTGCGTATTCATTCGGATTGACTCTAAGATATTTGAGAGTGTTTGAAATATTATTAAGAAAGTGATTGTTTCAAGATTCAAGCCTATATTCATTCAATGTACAAGCATTATCTAACAATTTTTTTTTTGTATAATGAATGGAAATTAGAGCTTACAAATTAAGGATTTAATAGTATATTTTGTTTTATAAGAGAAATGTGTGCTTACGTGATGCTTAAAGCTATATGGCTAATGTGTTAAACAAAATAAAAATAAAATGTTCTTATCCGCAAACTTGTCTAAAGAACATATGAATTTGTGTATTCAAGATTTCAAAATTATTAAATATTTTGATGTTAATTGTCATGCTCAAGGTGCTATCTTAAACCGCTTAACAGTATATATATATATATATATATATATATATATATATATATATATATATATATATATATATATATATATATATATATATATATATATATATATATATATATATATATATATCACTTTTTTTTATATTTTATTCAATATTTTGTTTTATCTGCATGACATTTTTTTTCTTTTAGTAATATTTATCCCACAATTATCTTCTTTTTTTTAATGACGTTGTTTTTTATTTTATAGAATTTGATCTACTCCATCCAAAATATTTTTTTTGTTTTAATATATAATTTTATTTTATTTTAAATTTAAATTTTAAAAAATGTAAAGAATAGTGCAAATTTCCCCCACAAATAAAACATTCAAATTCTTAAAAGAAAAACCAATTTAAAAAATTCAATTACAAAGACAAACTTTTAAACTCTTATTTATACACACAATTCTTCTGAACTTTCAAAAATATATTAGTATTTTAAATGATGTATGACAGAGTCATCTTTTACATATATGCATGGAAAATACCTGAGTAGTAGTTTTCTATCGATTACTTAATTCTAATTGGTGAATATTTTTAGTTCACTTTCATACACAAATCATTGGTGATTTCACTTTGATTTAATTCATTGTAGCATTCTAAAACATTCATAAACATTAATTATAAAAATAAATTTCTTTTTAATTATAAAAAAATTGTTTAATAATGAAAAAAATTTCAATCTCGATCAACTATACTACCAAATAAAATATAGATTATAAAATTTGAATGAGCTATTAAAATCGTATATTGTTATTGAGCACAAAACAAAAATTTATATTAAAATATTAAACATTAGTGTTTATACTTTCAAGTGTTATAATTTCAATATAATAACGTATAATCTAAATTTACCTGACATAATCAACATTCTATATAAATTTGCATTTAAAATTGGTTATTTATTTTGATGACCAAATTATCCAACCTTATATTTTGCCTTTTCTTTTCTTAATTCTTTGTTATCAAAATTAATAGTCCAATACAATAAAATAAGATAAATTCAAATAAGATAGAAAATGTCAAACAGATAAAAAAAGTGAAAAAAATAAATAATAATGTTGTAAAGATCAAAATAAACAAATAAACTCACACTAAAAAACCAACACAACTAATACAATAAAATATTAGAGTTTAATATTTATATTAAAAAATGTATAACTAAAAAAAAAAGCTTATTTTTTCATTAAAAAAATAAAAAATATATAGAAAATATATAATTTCTAAAAAAATTGAATAAATGGACTTATAATAAAAGTTATTAAAAACAATTGATTTCTAAATTGTTACATTATCAATTAATTAAAAAAGTAATTAATTATAAATAGTATATTATTTTCATAATTACATGGAGTGTGTGTATTTTTATTATTACATAAAAGCAGTGTATATTTCTATCTATATTTCTATTTTCAATTATATAATTTATTAATAAAACTAGTAATGAACAATGTATACCTATCTGTATTTAAAATGATCATATCATCATAAATTAATGATAAGTAAGTGAAATGTTTATACCTATTTATCAAAACAAAAATATGGATAATTAAGATAAAATTATCTACAAATCTTTTTACAAATAGTATTTATAAGCCATTTAAAATTTTGTAATTAAATTTTTAGCAAAAGGATAATGTATGCCCATGGATGGTTATGATACATTATTGAACTTACTATCACTAATATTAAAATATTTTGTAGATTTTGATGGTTAAGAAAATGTATAAATATATGGAGAAGGCTAACAAAATCCCCTTTTAGTTTAAGAAACTAAGTTTCAATGGAAAATGTATAATTAATATACTTTCAATAGTTTAAGTTATATTTTATAAAAACTTTATTTTCAAATACTCTTATCACATTCATTCACAACATGTGTGGTGACAGTTACAAAATTTAACAAATTTTTTATTAGTTTTATTATAAATTGAAAAATAACCAAAATTGATCAACTTTATTAGTTTTATATATTGATCAACATAACCAAAATTGTTTACATAAATTGAAAAATAAAATTTATGAAAAACTTACAATTTTGGCATTGAGTTTTAGCTATTAAATTTAAAATTTGTAGTTTAAAGGTTATTTTAATAAGTAACTTTTATAACAACTTAATAAAATGTGAGAGTCATATTTATATATAATTTGTTTGAAAAAATTTCTCGATAATTTTTAATATGTGATATTTTGACATTAATATCTCATGCTAGACACGAGTAATAGTAGTTATTTAATAAATAATAAATACATAGTACGATAATGTAATAGAGGTTAGAATTTGAAATCATATTATATTTTGTAATATATATAATATTCATTCTCATACGGTATACATGATATAAAGAGTGATATTTTAGTAAATTAAAAAAATTATATTATTTTATAAGATATTTGTTTGTGCTTGGAGTTGACGATGTTTTCTATTATTAAAATGCATGACTCTTTAAATCATATTAAATTCATGAGAATGAAGGAGAATTAATTGTGAATGATAAATATAATATTTAAATTTATTTTATTTTATTTAAACTTAATAATATATTAATTTTATTTTTTATTGTTTTATTAATATTTGTAACATTAAAATTTCTAAATTAAACTAAAAATTTTAATTTTAGATTAAGTTAAAAACAAATTATTGATAAGAACTATCGAAGTTTAATATATGTTTTAAATAATATTTAATAGGTTTTACTTATCCCCATCTATTTTTTAGATTAAGAGAGTCGGTGGACCGGCCATGCAAATGTGCGAGAAAAAATAAATTATCTTTTTTATTGATAAAAAAATTCATTAATACTATTGTTTTATCCGGTTAAACGGCTCTACATACATATAATTTTTGTAAAATCACGGGTATGAATTGAATTCTACTTATATCATAATACAACAATGTTATTTCTACATCCACTTTATACACCAATATTTACATCGTATATACTGTTCATCGTATTTATACGGTGAACAGTGTTTTTTTAATAAAAAATATATTTTATGAACAGTGATATAAACAGTATATTGTGAATAGTATTCGTGAACAATAATTTAAAATAGGGAAACAAAGTTGGTTAATAAGATATAAAAAAGAGGTTAATGAAGTGATGAAACTGGTTAATTAACACCTAACTATTTAAAATAATTTTTAGTGTAAAATAAAATTGATTAATAAAATATAAAAAGTTGATTAATGGAGTGATGAAAATGGTTAATAAACATTCATATATTAAAAATATTTTTTTATAATAAAGTTGGTTAATAAAATATAAAATATTGGTTAATAAAAATATAAAATTGATTAATCATATTAATTTTAAAAATAATAATAATAGTTTTTATATTTTTATAAAAAATATTTATTACTATAATATTTCAAATACATTTATATCCATTAAAATATAAAGAAAAGATACATGTAGGTGTAATAGGAGAGAGAATTTAATAATAAAAAATTAAAAAGATATTGTTTATAGTGTAGGTGTAAGAAAATAGTGTAGAAATATCATTTCTGATCATAGATAAAGTTCATACTAAATTGACAATTTTGAAAAGTAAACACATTTCTTTTTAGGTCAATTATTGTGATTCAAATATAAGTATAATTTTCATTTGTTAGAAAAAATGGAGGTCCAACATTTTATAATTGAGATAACTTAAAAATTCAAAGATTTAAGATTCTAGATAAATATATTAGGTCTTTCTCAATTGTGTGATTGTTTTTTTACTCAAAGTGAATGTCTCCCTCATGTGACTCATCTATCATTGATATAAAAAAATATGGATGTCATAATCATTGATACACGTGTCAGTTAAAAGTCTCCTAATTTTTTAAAATATGGAGGTTGAATATTTTATAATCTAGAGGATCCATAAATACAATATCATAAGATTTTAGATTTATGTGGAGTGTTTCTCACTTGTGTGATTGTTCTTGACCTTCCCACCCCCTCATAACCTATCAAAATGACCTTCCCACCCCCTCATAACCTATCACCATTTTGATGTATTCTATCATGATGGTTCCTATTCCCCAATGTTATGCATAGCATATGCAAAAATATCAGCAAGGTTTTTTTTTATGGTAATGAGGTCGAGAATGCATATGGTGAATCAAAATGAGGGTGGTCTTTGCACATTAATGATTCAATCCTATGGTGTCATGTCCTTTGTGAGAAATATACTCAATAATTTCAATAAAAGCTTGTGGTTCTCTCATTTTGAAAGGTGCTGCAAAGGCATGATCAAATATTCAATAATTTGAAATATGGAATATTGGTTGATGATTGTGTGGTTCGGTTAGAATTGATAACAATTATATGTCTGAGTTGTGGGGTGTTTATGAAGGATTGCGCATGTGAGTTATATTAAAGTTTGTGTTGTTGGTAGTGATGAAAGGTGTACTCTAATAAAAATAATTCACATATTGATTAATTGGTGATTGAATTGTGGAATTCAATCGTATTTATCGCGAGGCTAATAAAGTAATTGATGATTTGGGAAACATGGATTATGAATTTGGTAATGGAATGAATATTTTTGAGAGCCCTCTCCTCAACTGGATTCAATGAAGCACGAATATAGAGTATAGGAGACAATATTATATAAATAGATTAGATATGATGATGTGTTACTAATTGAAAAAGACTAGATACTTTACGTTTAAAATATGCATATAAAAATATGATAATAAGAATTTATTGGAAATATTTTAGATGGATAAAAGTGATAACTATATTATAGTAATAATATTTTCTCTAAGAGAGTGTGAAGGTAAGAAGAAGAAGAAAGTAACATTGCACTTGTAAAGACCCACATAAATAAAAGTATTGATGTGAAATAAAAATTATATTTAATATGAATTAAATTTAAAATATTAAAAATTTATAAGAAACTAAGACAAGTTAACCATTCTTGTGAAATGGTAAATATTAGGAATGAATTAAATAGGGTATTTAAGAAGGATCATTACAAAATTAAAAGGAATGAAGAGTCATTAAAAAGAAAATAATCACTTAAAAATCATGTATCTATGATCTATCGGACGCGTATCGTTGTCGTATCGAAATTTATTTATTTATTTTTTAAAATAAATAAATTTGGATATCTTTTTTATATATATCGCCGCCGTATCGAAGTAGTATATTGGTATCTATCTGATACGATTCAGCTGATTTTTTTAAAAATATTTATGTTTCAAATATTGAATAAATTTTTTTTTTATGATGTAAAAATAGTTTCTAATCTTTTTCTGGTTTCTTTTGTGGTTTTGTTTTTGTTTTTTCTTTAACACCTATTCATTAGTGATTATTCAAAATAGAAAAATTTAAATTTTAAATTTAAATTAAATTAAAAATTAAAAATTATCAATTAGAATGATTTAATTTGATCTCTATTTTGAATCATATTTACTGGTTTTTGCTTACCCCAACTTGAATTTCATATTATCAAATCCACATTCTCCTTTAAAAATGGGAGATTTGATATTGAATATTAATTTTTTATTATTAAAAGTGATTCTTTCATGATTCATTGAATCCATTTAATTTTAAAATATTATTTAACAATATTTTTGTATAATGAATGAACGATATGGCTAGTGTATCGAGCAAAATCAAATAGAATACTCTAAAATCACTTAAGTTTTTTTGTGCTACTTGTCATGCTGCACGTGCTATCTTAAAATCACTTAAGTTAATTAAATTGTTTCTCTAAAATATTGGTTTTAATGCAACACAAATAATATATCTAGAGGACCACCAAATAAAAATTAATTTAAAATATTATTTCTAGTTTTATATCTCAACATAATAACGTATAGTCTAAATTTTACGGGCATCATCAACCTTTAACTAATTTTGCACTTATAGCAGGTCCATTTATTTGATGACCAAATTATTCAATCATATATTTTAATTATTTTTGTTATCTAAATTAATAATACAATAAAATTGTTCAATCATATATTTTGGCTTTCTTTTTCTTAATTATTTTTTTATCTAAATTAATAATACAATAAGACTATTCAACTTCTTAATTATTTTTTATTTAAATTAATAATATAATACAATCAATTAAAATACGATAAAATAAGATAAATTCAAATAAGACAGAAAATGCCAAATAGTTAAAAGAAAGGGAAAAAAATATAATAATGTTGTAAAGAAACAAAATAGACAAATAAATTCACACTAAATAATCATTACAACTAATACAAAAAAATATTAAAGTATAATACTTATAGTAAAAGAATCGTCTAACTAAAAAAATAAACTTATTTTTTTATCAAGAAAAATAGAAAATTAAAATATATATAGAAAATATATAATTTTCAAAATATTGAATAAATGGGCTTATAATTAAAGTTATTAAAAACAATATGTATAACTCCATAGGAACAAAAAGAACGAGCCAAGGTCCACCACCTCATGGGAAAAAGAAGATTGCCAGGGACTACCACCTTGAAGGCAAGAAACGTTGAATTACCTAGGTCTATAACCCTACAAGGCAAATGGAATACCAAGGTCTAAAACCTAACAGACAGGAAACGGTTGCCAAGGTCCAAAACCTAACAGGAAGAAAGGAATTGATTGAAAGAGGGTGTACAACCAGAAGGTGTTGATAAGTGCTTCATCATTGAAGTGTTGAATGATTGATGCTTTCTTGAAGAAGGCTTGTCAATTGTATGATTCAAATTTCACTAAATTCTATGACCAAAGGCGAATACCTTGAGTAATTGAGTCATTCGTCCCGTACCCAAGGATACTCTAGACAAGGATATGAATTCTCCATTCTCATCATTCTTTGCTTCTTAAGGCTCATGGCGTATAACTTGAATCGATAATTGACAAGTTGTTGATATGAGATCTTGAGTGTTGATCTTAATGATGCAATGCTACTTGTTGTAGAAGAAGACTTGACAATTATATAATTCGAATTGTGCTAAAGTTTATGAATATAGGTGAATATGATGAGAAACTAGGGCATTCGTCCCGTAACCAAAGATATTCAGAATAAATTAATGGAATTCTCCACTCTCATTCATTCTCTCTTTCTTAAGGCTCGTGCCACACAATCTGAATTATGATTGACAGATGTTGATATTTGTTGTGCTTGAGAAGTAGTCCACTTTGCCAGCTCTGCTTGATTGATATTGACTTTGTAGTCTTGATCTTGCATTTGAACCTTGAGGTCTTTAGCTCCTGACTTCAGCATATCCAATATATCTTAAGCATAATGAACTTGCCCTATCAAGTGATCAAGGGTCTTTTGATCACTTGAATAGGCTTGGGGGATTACAGCATAATACAAAGGATTTGGTTGACCAAAGTGTCCTTTGGTCAACACTAATCAGTGGGATTAAAAATAATAGTTGAACTAGGTACACAATAAACCTACTGAATTAATCAACAATTAATATGTACAAATGAATTAGTTAAGAAATATTTTCTAAAATCAATATTTCGTCAAAATTAATCAATCCTAATTATATCTATTATGCAAAGAAATTAATTATTCCAATTTCTAATCATGATGACCTAATTCTAAAAATCTACATTATTCTAAAAAGAAAATTCTAATTCTAATTAATATAGTTAATCCTAAAATCTAATTGATCAAACTATCTTGAATTAGTTCCTAACGTTGAAGTTAATAAAGTGAATTAACATTAATTGAGTCCTAATCTTATGATCTAATCAAGGATTAATCTCCTAATTAAACTATAATACCATTAATTGATCATGAAAAATATAAAAAGATTAAATAAACTGTACCTGGGCCCAAATTGGAAAAAAAGGGTGCAGACCAATCAAAACATGCTTGGACCTAAGGAGTCAAGGCCTAGTGCTTAGAGGGGGAGGGGGTGTAGTGGACTGGAGAAAGAGTGCATGGGAGTAAAGGTGTATGGGCCCGTGTTTAGGCCCAAAGGCAGAATATGAAGCTGAATGAGGATGGTTCAGTAGTATTTCCTTCGTACAGACCGAAGCTCTCCAATGCACGTCCTCCACCAAGGAGAAAATACGGCCACCACTCCATTGCATCGGAAATGCGAAATCCATATTCAAATGGAATTCACAAGTTAGTTAGAAATGCGGAAAATCTGTTAGTGAGGTTTTCGGTTCCCTGCATTGCACTTCTGCTATTTTACC
The DNA here is from genome assembly GCF_024323335.1 of Lathyrus oleraceus. NCBI lineage: Eukaryota > Viridiplantae > Streptophyta > Magnoliopsida > Fabales > Fabaceae > Lathyrus > Lathyrus oleraceus. The sequence continues at coordinate 617,873,727 of NC_066583.1, forward strand.
GTGGAGCTCGAATTTGATATCCTGTTTCTGAATTTTGCAGGTCCAGTTAGTGTGTAGTTGTCCTATCCTGTCAACTTTGATGTTCAGTTGTTGTGTTTTGACTATGGTAAGTTAGATATCAGTTGCTGCTAATTAGTTCTATTATGCACATGGTTGAGTGTTTATTTGGATAAGCAATAAATGTAATTAAAATACGAGTGAGTTATTTACATACACATGGTAAAGTCTTTGGTTACAGCTGACTTAGGAGTTTGATTAAGTTAGCAAATAGAAATGTGCATTGTATATGAACTTGTTATGTGGGATTAAATTGTAATAATTGGTTTGAGATTGAAGGTTATATGTATGCAAGAATTTGATTTGAAATGCTTGGATCTCATTCGTAAGTTAGGAAATAGAAGCAAATACAAGTTGAAATGTATTTGCAAATTGAATTGAAACATGATTTGAATTGGAATGTTGAAAAAATATTTATGGTTTAATGACAATGAGTTGAAGTTTAAAAATAGAATTGAAATGATGGAAAAAGATTGGCTTAGGATTGAATCTTGAATGGTTTGTTTGGAATTGGAAATTATGGAATGTGTGAAAATTATTAATTGAAAGTTAATTAATTAAATGCACCAATTAAATGGAAATATCAATGGTTAACAAATTTCAAGGTATAACTTGAATCAAATGAGTCTATAAAAGGGATGGTTGACTTTGGTCAACTAGTTGACCAAAATCAATTGTGATTTTTGAATTAGGGTTTTCACATGTAATGCAAACGAGACAGGATCCAAATGAACTAATGATTAATTTTTAAGAAATAATGCATGAATCTATGGAACAAATACTTGAATGGATTAATCATCCTTGATCATCTGCACCATATGAATGAAGTGAATCAGGACATATGGACCTATGCATCGGAAAACACCCAAAGACCTAACTCAATGGCCTAGGCAATATGCATGTAGATGTTGGATGATGAATGATATGATAGTCAAACATCTCACCCCAATGAATTAGGATTTCCAATATCACAAGATGTAAAGTCAAGCCACAAAGCATATTAAGACCAAAACCTTCCTTATTAGGGTTTAGATAGTTAAGATAAGGCCCAAAGAGTATCCATAAGGTCCCATAACCACACCATCGAGGATTGGGGTTTTGCTCCCCAGAGGAATGCCATGATGAGGTCTCCTTGAATCCATATCTTAAAGATCAAGCAAATTAGGCTTTCACACCCAAAATGACCAAATGAATAGCCAAATCATATTCTAGGAGTTTGACCCATGGACAAACCCTAGCTTTGTAAACCACTGAGCTTTGAATCTATAGATTAACAAATGTCAACATGAATGGATGCATATGAATGAAACATGAATGTATACAGATGAATATCAGGTTAAAGGTTGGAAGAAAAAGGGAGGGCAAATTTTGGAATACGACACTCGAGAACAAGCGTGAACATGTCCTGAAATAACATTTGATTCGAGCTTATTCGAGGAAATGATTGAAAAAGGACTGTTAGATGACATAATGAATTACTCCCTCCATCTCAAAATAAAAGTCTTTTAAGGTTGTTGCACATAGATTAAGAAAAGTAATGATTGAATGATTAAATATAACAATTTTACAAAACTGCCCTTAATTATTATAGGTTGTCATAAAGGTATAGTATGATTTAATATCTTGAAAGTACTGTAGACAATATTCATTTGGGGGTAAAGTTGGTAAAAATAATTAATGTTGCATTAAAAATATTAATCAGTGGGTTTAAAAATAATAGTTGAACTAGGTACACAATAAACCTACTGAATTAATCAACTAAATGAAATCAAACAATTCTAATTAAAGCCCTAAGCTAAGGGATCATACAAAAAAAATCAAGATTTCTAAGCCCTAAGGGCAAAATGGTTAATATGTACAAATGAATTAATTAAGAAATATTTTCTAAAATCAATATTTCGTCAAAATTAATCAATCATAATCATATCTATTATGCAAAGAAATCAATTAGTTCAATTTCTAATCATGATGACCTAATTCTAAAAATCTACATTATTCTAAAAAGAAAATTATAATTCTAATTAATATAGTTAATCCTAAAATCTAATTGATCAAACTATCTTGAATTAGTTCCTAACATTGAAGTTAAACTAGTGAATTAATATTAATTGAGTCCTAATCCTATGATCTAATCAAGGATTAATCTCCTAATTAAACTATAATACCATTAATTTGTCATGAAAAATATAAAAAGATTAAATAAACCTTATCTAGACCCAAATTGAAAAAAAAGGGTGTAGGCCAATCAAGACATGTTTGGGCCTAAGGAGTCAAGGCCTAGTGCTTTGGGGGGGGGGGGGGGGGGGGGGGGGGGGGGGTTGTAGTGGATTGGAGAAGGAGTGCATGGGAGTAAAGGTGTAATGGCTCGTGTTTAGGCCCATAGGCAGAATATGAAGCTGAATGAGGATGGTTTAGTAGTATTTCCTTTGTCCAAATTGAAGCTCTCCAATGCACGTCCTCCACCAAGGAGAAAATGCGGCTACCACTCCATCGCACCGGAAATCACCTCCGGCAGCGACGGAGGCTCAAACTACACGAGTCATACCTTAAAATGCACGTCTCAATGAGCTTCATTAAAGCCCTAACAGGCGTTGAGGCAACAAGCTTGTTAACCATTGGCACAATTAGTTGTTGTACTACATTTTGAGGATTATTATGGGGATTTTCATTATCTAAAGGAGGACGCGACATTTTGGACAAAGATCTTCCACTTCTTAATCGCATGAAAACTACCCAGAAAAATTCATGAATATAGAAGAAGTTTATAAGAAAAAAAACTATGGATATCTGTTAAAGATATGTAATTTAGGATATGTCTCACTAGGTGTGCCAACATTTTTACACGAAAAATTGGTAAATAAGCGCTAGTCTCTTAATTAAAGGTTACTTGCAGGATCAACAAGTGAATCCTAGGACATAGGATCAAAAAACCCCGCTTTATAGTTTTCCTTTGGTATACAACCTATTTTCAACTTGGTCTAAATAGTGATTTAAAAAGTGTGAAAGATGCAGACTTTGACAGTGTTGAAAATATAAAGAAAGTAACAAGAATTGAAAGTATAAAAGAAAAGTCATTGAATGAAACTAAAAAAAAACTGGTAAGATAAAGTAAAGTGAATTTTAAAGACTTTGCATTGAAGGTAAAAGACGGTGTTTCATTGTTCATACATTCTCTCAACCATGACTCTTTTCTCTAGACGTCGGTACTTCGAGTTTTAAGTGAGATTTTTGTAGTAAAATGAACACACCGAGTTTCTACAAATGAACTCATATATATACTAGTATGAAAATAAATGTTCCTATCTTTAGTGTTCGCCACGTGAAGACTTGCATGCAGCCCGCCTCTGCACTCTCTCCATGCGTCCTTCAGAAAGAAACCCCCACGTAGTTATTCATATTTGAACGTAACATTTGTGCACCCAAATAACCACTTCTTCGACACTCCAAATGTTATTGAAACTTCACGCAGTCGAAATATTCCTACAATATTTCAAAAATACTAAGTCCCAAATATCTTCGACCTAAGACTCCTCTTACTTACACACATCAGTGTACCTGTAGCTTTGCCCTTTGCTGAGATTTTTTCCCTTATCGAAAGTTCCAGCTAACAACTTCATGATCCCAACATGAATATAAACTTTGTTAGTAGAGATCTTTTGGGAAAACTGGGCATTAAATTTGTATATGAATCGAACAAACAGATATTGACCTATAATAGTGTATTTGTAGAAAAATCATAAATTGCCACATGAACAAATATTGTGGTCCCAAGTCTTATGCTACTTGTCTACTCCATACACCCCCTCGATGGTGTCGCCATCGGTGACACTGGCTCTAGATCTGAGGGCGTCGGCGTGGGCGTATAAGCATTAACGGAGGCTCGTAGGTGGAACTTGAGCATTTAGGCACGACACGTCGTAGCAAACAGACTACTCGCTCTGGCGACCGGCCTTCGGCCGACTTGTGGTGGCTTCAATAAAAATTCTAGATTTCATATTTCCTACATTTGAGTTTTCATCAATCTTGTGCAAACTTGAAGTAGCCTAAATTATCTTGAGTATTCTTGCACATTAACTCTAAGACATTTTAGGATGCTTGAAATACTATTAAAAAAGTGATTCGTTCCTAATTCAAATTTGGATCCATTAAATTTAGAAGCATTATCTAACCATATCTTTCTAGAATGAATGGAATTATATCTCTTAAATTAAAGATTTAATATTGTCAGCAATTACTAACATTATTTTGTATATTTGATTTTATAAGAGAAATATGTGGTTAGACAAAGCTTAAAGCGATATGGCTAGTTGAACAAAATAAAATAGAATGCTCTTATACACAACCTTGTCTAAAGAGCATATGACTTCTTGTATTTAAGAATTCAAAATTATTAAATTTTTTGATGCTACTTCTCATACTCCAGGTGCTATCTTAAAATCATTTAAGTTAATTAAATTAGTCATCTAAAATATTAGTTTAAATGCAACACAAATTGTATATTTAGTGGATCCCTTGACCTCTCCACCTGGGCGAGTATTTAGGGAGATTTTAAAGAGTTCTTTGTGAGAGCTTTTGCTAATAATTTATGTGTCTCTAACTCGCTATGTGTTTGATTTGATAAATATCATTTTATCTATTGAGGTTGCTCATGACAACAATTAATACAACCTATAATTAGAATGTGACTCTATGTTTGTCTAACATACTTCATAATTCAAATATTATTTCTTGAATTAGATTGTTAAATATTCTTTATTTAATTAAAAACCTTCATTTTAAGGTTTGTGATATATATACGGAAGAAAATAATTATAATATTTTTATTTTGTGGGATAGATTACCAAATTGTGTTTGGGAGGAATTATTACCAAATATATAGATATCTTCTTTTATATTTCATTCAATGTTTTATTTTGTATGCATGACATTCTTTTTTCTTTTAGCGTGATTTATCCCATAACTATTTTATTGTTTTTAATGATGTTGTTTTTATTGATTTGACCTACTCCATCCAAAATATTTTATTTGTTTTAATATATTATTTTATTTTATTTTAAATTTTAAATTTTAAAAAATTTAAAGAATAGTGCAAAATTTTTCCATAAATAAAACATTCAAATTCTGACGAGAAAAAATAATTAAAAAATTTAATTACAAAGTCAAACTTTTAAACTATGAACTTTCAAAAAAAATATTTGTATTTTAAATGATTTATGATAATGTCATCTTTTCTATATACATGATTCCACTATTAGTAGTATTTTCAATGGTTTCGTGAAAATCATCTTATTCATTAAGATCCTACTAATCATATTGCTTATCTAAATTTTTACTCATCTAATATATTATACATAACTAACAAGCTCCCGATCTTAATTGAAGTATTTAAAAAATAATGAAATAAATATAATTATATATATCAATGCAGATGTCTGATACCGACACAAACACATGCATTCCTTTTTCAGAAGTATTGATGCTACCTAAAACATGACCATTATTCAAAATTCTAACATGATATTCATTGAGCCTCACTTCACTATTGTTCAATCACATCGCACACAATCTCCTCCACGGTAGAGAAACCACTAGCTCCATTGCTAAAATTCTAGTTTTATATCTCAACATAATAACATATAATATAAATTTACGCATAATCAACATTTAGCTAATTCCATTTATTTAATGACCAGATTATTCAATCATATATTTTGCCTTCATTTTTCTTAATTATTTGTTATCAAAATTAATAATAGAATACAATAAATTTAAATACGATAAAATAAGATAGATTCAAATAAGATAGAAATAAGATACATAAAAGAAAGTGAAAAAGTTAAAGAAACAAAATAAACAAATAAATTCACACTTAAAAAATCAATACAACTAATACAATAAAATATTAGAGTATAGTATTTATAGTAAATGTGTAACTAAAAAAATAAACTTAATATTTTATCAAGAAAAATAGAAAAATTAAAATATATATAGAAAATATATGATTTCTAAAATATTGATTAAATGGATTTATAATTAAAGTTATTAAAAACAATTATTTCTAAATTGTTGCATTATCAGTTAATTAAAGAAGTATTTAATTATAAATTTTATATCATCTTCATAGATACATAGAGTGTGTGTATTTTTATTATAGCTTCATAACTCTTATGACAACATGTATTTACTTTAGTTGATCATATTTGTGACAATTGATGGATGTAAGTATATCATGATTATCTTAACAACACTTAAAATATATGATTATTGTATAATTTAAACCTTAAGCTTATCTATTCAATTGATTGAGAAATGAAACTTTAACAATATTTATAAACTTTGGTGGTAACTTATGCAAAATTTAACAAGATTTTTATTAGTTTTTACTATAAATGTGTTAATCAACATAAACAAAACTACATAATATATATATATATATATATATATATATATATATATATATATATATATATATATATATATATATATATATATATTATAAATTTAATTATAATTTTTTTACATAAATTAAAGAATAAAATTTTATAAAGAAAACTTACAACTTTGCAATGAAGTTTAGTTATTAAAATTAAAATTTGTAGTTTTAAAGTTATTTTAATAAATAATTTTTATAATGACTTAATAAATTGTGAGAGTCATATTTATGACCACATGTAATTTGTTTGAATTTTTTTTTGTTATTTATATATTTTTTAATATATAATTTTTTGATATTATTTTCTCGTACTAGGCACAAGTTGTAATAATAGTTATTTGATAAATAATAAATACATAATAATAATAAAGGTTATAATTTGAAATTATATTATATTTTTAATATATATATAATATTCATTTCCTATGATATACATGACATAAAGAATGATATATAAATTTAATATATGAAAGACTAAGGAAATTGTATTATTTTACAAAATATTTAAGTGTATTGTGTATGAAATCAATGTTCTTTGCAATCAAGATGCATGACTCTATAAATCATATTAAATTCATGAGAATAAAGGAGAATTAATTGTGAATGATAAATTTAATATTTAAATTTTTTTATTTAATTTAAACTTAATATATTTTTTGAGTTTTTTATTTTATTTTTTTAATTATTATTTGTTACACTAAATTTTTTAAATTTTAGATAAAATTTAAAAATAAATTATTTATTAGGAATATGTGTCGCTACCGGGATTTCACGATAACGAAACCGGGACTAAAGAGATGTCAAAGAGAGGCAAAGTCAGAAGAGTCGCCACCGAATTTTATTTAGTTTACCTCTATCGAAGAGGAGAGGGGAAATAGTCGATAAAACCCTCGAAAAAGAGATGCGCACGGGAAGCGCTAAAAGAGAATAAGGAATCGGTCTCGCAACCGAGATTTGGGTTCGGAAGTCGGTTGCGTAAGGGGAAGGTGTTAGCACCCCTTACGCCCATGGTACTCCATGGGAACCATTTGGGTTGTTTTACATACATGGGATTTATCTATTATTGTTTTATTTTCAAAAGAATGTGTGAAAAGAAGGGGGTGTTTTTGTTATTATAGTGCTCGCCAAGGATTGTGGCCCTTGTGCCTACGTATCACTCATTCGGGGATGAGGAATCAGAGCTCCGTAGTTCGGAGTAGAAAATATTTGTGTGTTGGTTGATTTTATCTTTGGAAAAAAAGGGTTTTTTGGATGATGCCCTAAGGCATAAAAAGGAGTTTGATGAGTTATATTGTTTTTACCTTGAATAAGGATTTTATGAAAGAATGTTTGTGATTATATTGTACTAAAGTCTATGGACGGAGGTGATTATTCTAGACAACAAGTCAAGCGTCTTGCGTCCAAAATAATCAGAGTAAGGGTAGGAATGCTCCATTCTCACTCATTCTCCACCACTTAAGGCTCATGGCGCACAATAATAATCGTAATTATTAAGTATTTTTGAATTTGGCTAAGAAAATGCCACTTGACGTTGAATCAAGGGTTTATTTTATTTTGATTATGAAATTTGGCTTATGCAACATGAATGCAAAGTAACCAACAAGAAATTAAAAAGTCTCATTGTAAGGTAGCCCAAGAGAAAGTCTTTTGTGTGCAAAAGTGACCTAAGCTAAACAAGGGATAATGGTCTTACAAACATGTCCCCCTAAGGTGGTGCCATGATGCCATTCTTACAACATGAATGTAAGTTACAAATAAAATCCAACATTTACAAAGTATCACAAAGATAAGGGAAAGGCCTCCAAGCAAGGGTCCTAAAATGAAATCCTCTAAGTCCAAGTTGATTAAGAGTGGAATGAATATTTTTGTCTTATCATTTTATCATGTTTTTGTTATTTTTTAATGTTTGATGATAATAAAATAAATAACAAGTAAATAAACATGCATGATGAATTTGTACAATGATGATGATGATGATGAGTACTTTAATGTAAATTACAAGGTAATGACATAAAAGTAAATTACAAAAAAAAAGAAACAATATCACAATAGTAACGGTTAGTGAATATAAATGATATAAAACAAATATAAGTCAATAACACCAAAATCACAATAACAAAGGTTAATGATGAACAAAATTAATGAAGTATAATTAGTGGTTAGTAACATGTACAAAAATGAATATTTTTTAAGACTATTTTTTTAGACCAAAAAGACTTAAAATATGACACATTAAGGGATAGCTTATCATTGATGCAAAGTATTGAAGATGATTAAAAAAATCAACTAACAATAGATTTGTAACAAAGAAAGTTATGCAACCTTAAGTCCATCTATTAGTATTAAAAAATAAATAAAAAAAGTGATTTGTTCTCTTTCTTTTATTTTTATTCCTCTTTTATTTAACAAAATAATGAGGTAGTAAATAAGTTAGCCTAATGTAAATGATATAGTTAGATAATAATAAACATAAACATAAAATACTTGAAGTAAAGTGAACAAAATAAAAATAAAAATAAAAAGATAAAGTGCAATAATATAAATGTTAGAAGTAGGTAGTTAGTGAACATAAACATAAAGTAAATGAAATAAAATGAACAATAAAATAAATTACAATAATATAAATATTAGGAGTTAGTAATTAGTAGTTAGTAACAATAAGCAAGTGGATTAACAAGTTAATGTAAAGACATGGTTTCATCCATGCATCAAATGACCCAAATATGGTTAAAATAGAGGCAATCTATATCAATGCCTCAAAGTATCATGAATGATCTATTGATCAACCATAGATAGGTTTGAAATATTGAAGATTTAATCAACTCTAAACAACCATGGTCATGATCTAATAGACCTCATCAACCAAACAAATACAACAATAAGTTCATAATAAAAGAAAAAAATAACACACACAAAGCAACCACAAAAAGGTGAAAAAAGATAGTAAAAAATCTTTAAAAAAGGTGAGTAAACCAAAGTCAATCATTTTTTTTGCAAGCTTGAATCTAAACCATCTCAAAAGACCAACCAAGAACAAGCAACCATTTTTAATCAAAAAAAAGAAACAAAAAGTTAAAGAGTTTAAGTTAAAATCATTACCCACAAAAATGTGAAAAAAGCTAGGTAGAAATGGTGTTGAGCTTGAATGTGAAGTGAGGGGTTTGGGATGAAAATATTTATGGTGAAAGCTTAGTAAATGGGTTGGGTTATGAGTGTTAGAGAGTGAGAAATTTTGAGGGAAAAAATGTAAAATGAAAAAAAAAGTTGGTGGTGGTGACTTTTGGGAGGGAAAGATTTTTTGGGTTTTGATTTAGGTTTGGAGAAGAGGGGTTGAATGATATTTTTTCATCATTTTTGGGGGCTAGAAAGCATGAAAAATGAAGGGGAATGGTGCATCTATTTATAGGAAAAGTTAGTGGAAAAATGGGGGGAACCAAATACCCTTTGTGCAAAAAAGGCTCTTTTTTTTGGAGTGTGCAAGGCAAAATCTGGTTTCCCCCCTTTTCCTCTTTTTTTTTTTTTTTTTTTTTTTTTAAATCATGCCTTGATCCCATGCAATATGTATTTGGTTATGAAAGTTAATATAATTATGATGAGGAGATAATGAAAGCATGCATGTGCAGTAGGGCCATGGATCAGAAGAAAGTTGTATCGGAGTAGGGTAAATTTCGGGGTATGACAATATGGCTGTTAAGAAAACCATGAACCAAAATAAACCTTCTGAACCGAACCAGACTGTTATATTTAATTAGTCAACTGAATCATATTGCACAAACAATTCTGAAATTGAACCATATGTCAAGTAAACTGAACTGAAATTGAAACCGAACTGAATCAAAACTAAAAATTACAAAAATAACAAAATTAAGTTTTTTTTCTTTCTAAATTCGAAAAATAGTTTAACGGTTCAGTTCGATAACAAATGGTTTGGTTTTGGAAAATTGTCTTCTAATGGTCCAATACGATTCAAAATTTTGAAACAACATATCAAACCAACAATTTTGGTTCGGTTATAAGTAAATTAAAACGGTTTGGTTCGATTTGAGTGAATTTTTACTATGGTTTGGTTCAATTCGATTTAATTTTTGCACTGAACTGTATCATAAACAACCCTAATTATGAGCATCTAAATTTGATATCTATTTTAAATAATATTTGATAGGTTTTACTTATCTCCCAGCTGAATTTCAGATTACGAGAGCCAGCTGACCGACCATGTGGATGTGCGAGAAAAAATAAATCATATTTTTCTTTAGTAAAAAAGTTTATTGATAGTAAGTATGATTTTAGTAAACTCGCAGATTTGAATTCTTTAATGGATATTTATTAAACTTTTGTTTTTATTGATTCAAATAAGCGGCCAAAGAATTAAAAATGTAAAATGTCCACTAGGAAGAGTAAAGTTCATGCCAAATTGGCAGTTTCGAAGAGTAAACACATTTCTTTTGCAGGGCTCCCATCGTTTTTTTATAAGTTTGTCATACAAGTCACTTATTGTGATACAAATATGAGTTTGAAGTTTCACGTTGTTTGAAAAAGTGGAGGTTGAACACCTTATAATTGAGAGGATCTATTAACCCAAAGCCTTAAGATTTTGGATGAATATATGATGTCTCTCTCACTTGTCTGATTGTTTTTTTTACTCAAAGTGGATGTCTCCCTCATGTGACCCATCATTGATATCAAAAATATGGATGTCTCAATCATTGATATCAAATGGAAGTTGAACATTTTATAATTGAGAGGATCCATAATCCCAATAACATAAGGTTTTGAGTTTATGTGACGTCTTTCTCACTTGTACGGCTGTTCTTGACCTAACGTGGATGTCCACCCTCTCATAAACTATCACCATTATGATGTATTCTATCATGAATATTCATAATCCTTGAAGTTATATTTAGCATGATGATTCTTATTCCTCAATGTTAATCGTAGCATATGCAAAAATATTAGCGAGGTTTTTTATGGCGATAAGGTCGAGAATCAGTGCATGCATATGGTGAATCAAAATGGGGGTGATCTTTGTAAAATAATGATTCAATCCTCTGGTGTCATGTCCTTTGTGATAAGTATACTCACAACTCTTTGAGTAATTGTACAATCAAAGTTAAAGCTTGTGATTCTCTCATTTTTAAAGGTGTTGCCAAGGCCTGGTAGAATAATCAACAGACTGAAATATGGAATATTGGTGATGTAAATTCATTTAATGTTTGGTTTATTATAATTTTACCTAATTTATCATTACAAAATCGACTTATAACATGATGAGTGCGACTCTATGTAAACTCTTTGCAAGCTTTATGTCTAACCAATGTGGAACTTGGGATCTTCCCAATATGGTCTAATGTATGGTTAGAGCCTTGTACTCCTTTCAAGGATCACTTTGATATTCACAATGGCTACCTTAACATGCCAGTGCATGACTTAGTGGGTGATCATGGTTAGTGTAATCTCTTCGTGCTACATGATTTGATTCCTTATGAGGTTTGTTCTAAAAAAAACTCTTGGTTTCCTCCTTGTGATTTTAATGGTAGATGATTTTGTGGTTCTCTAAAGTTTGTTAGAATTGATAACATTTATATGTCTGAGTTATGGGGTATTTATGAAGGGTTGCGCTTATATAGAGAACAAAGTCTCAATCTCATCGAGTTTCATGTGGATTTAGTCGTCACTTTGAGTTATTTTAAAGTTTGTGTTATTGGTAGTGATCAAGGGCGTACTCTAATAATGATAATTAAGATATTGCTTAATGGTGATTGAAATTTGGAATTCAATCATATTTATCGCAAGGTTAATAAAGTAGTTAATGATTTTGGAAACATGGATTATGACTTAGGCAGTGGAATGATTATTTTTAGAGCCCCCTCCTCAACCAAATTGAGTTTTTCTTGATGAAGTAAAAAGAGTTTCTAATCTTTTTCTTGTTTCTTTTGTAATTTTGTTTTGTTTGGGCTTTGACCCCTATTCATTATTCAAAATAGAAAAAAAATCTAATTACATTCAAAATTAAATTATCAACTAGAATTATTTAATTTTGATTTCTATTTTGAATAATATTTACTAGTTTTCATTTATCCCAATTTTAATTCCAGATTACTAAAGCCACATTTTCCTCTAAAAATTGGAGATATAAGATCGAATATTAAATTTCTACCTATGTATGAATGTATGTGTAACTAAATTATCCTTTGCATATAAGTGTATGTGAGGCATTTTCGTTGGCATATAGTAGTGACGTCAAGCTAATGATGTCATGGGACACAATTTCGTTCCTACAATAGTAAAATAAAGGAATATTTCAGGACCTTGAGAACAAGCGTGAACATGTCCTAAAAAATCATTTGCTTGAATCAAATGATTAAAGAAATACCGTTAGATGACATAATGAATTATACTCTGACACATATCTATCTAAATGAAGGTTTTACACTTTAAGATTCTAGGCCTAAAAAACACTTAGAAAAACCCTTTATATGGGACCATGAACGTCATATCAATGTACACACAATTTTCTAACCCTTATTTTGTAGGTACTGTAGCGGTAAATTCATGATCATCAAGCTATGGATAAGCAAAACATAAATAAAATCAGAGTCGCCACCGTGCTTTTATTGTTTTCAAGGGAAAAGGGAAAAGTACGAACAAAACCCAAAAATAAGAAGTTTTCAAATCAAAACTAATAAAATGTCAGAGATTACACGTAAGGGGGTTGGTTACACAAAGGGAAGGTGTTAGCACCCAAAGTGTCCTGGGTACTCCTAGGGAGCCCTTTTTTATATGCATATGTGTTTTTGTACAAATGATGTTTGCAATAAATAGAATAGGGGGATGAGAAAAGAATTCATTAATTATATTTTTGTGTTTGACAATACCTTCGGACTTGTGCCTACGTACCAACATAAAAATGACAGATCAAAACCTCGTAGTTCGTGGTATCAATTTCAAAGTGGATGCATTATTTTTAACAAAAATTTAAGTTTAACAAAGGCACAAGAAGCCTAAAAATGGTTTGTGAAATTCTGGTATCAGATATGAGATGTCGAAGGTAATGTCACGACACTAATATCTGAATAATACACACAGGATTAAAGATAAAGAACAGTAATGCAAGAAACACAAGAAATTGTTAACCCAGTTCGATGCAAACTCACATACATCTGGGGGCTACCAAGCCAGGAAGGAAATCCACTAAATAGAATCAGTTCAAAGACTCTCATTAAACAACTTCAAGTTACAGTCTTTTCACCTAATCTCTACCCATGTGACTTCTACCTAAGAACTCTTAGATATGAGATCTTACTCACTCCCCCTCAATCACAGCAGTGATATAAAACAAGAATTACAACGAAAAGAAGACACTCTTCAAAGTCACATACTTGATCTTACTTAAAAGCTTCAATCAAGTAAACACACACTCATGCTTAAAAGCTTAGAGTGACAAATTACAACTCAAACATCAGACCAATTCAATCATCTATGGATGAATTGAATGTCTTACAATTCACACGACCACACAAGACTAAAACCCTTATTCTCTCTCAATATTTCGTTCGTTATTTCTTGTGTATAAAACCAGGTTTTCCATGTCCTTTATATAGAAGCAATTGTCTGGGCTTGGACATCATAAAACCCTACAACTATTTTCCATTCAAATCTTCTCATGACAGCTGATTATATCTCCTTGGAAAATAAGTAAATCTGGTTGTAATTAATGATTGAATGCGCGTTTAAATCATCTCATCAATCATACATAGATTTGCATTAAAAACGCAATCACATAATACATAACATTCAGACTGAATATTCTGTATACAGATGTCATGACGTCGGGTCTGACATCTTAGTAAAATCCTACATAATTACATTTTAAACATCCTGCAGGTACAAGTTATCTTATGTCAAGACAACACTTGTGACAACTTGTGAACATTCTAGGTTTTACCAAAATTGCTGTCAACACATAGAACCAACAGTTTGAATGAGTGTTAGTTCTTTTTGGCTTTTAAAAATTTTAAGTCAAGTATAGCTAAGTTTATTTAAGAAAAGAAGTTTGAAAATGCAATGGCATAAGGCCAAAGTTTCTAAATTGCAATATGGTCAAAGTTTAGAAAACAAACACAAGCAAAGAAGATTTTTAAAAAGAAGGAGAGATTTTGAAATCAAAAAAATGGGGAGGAGATGAAAAGACTAATCCTAAGCAAAAATTTAAAACTTGAGATTTGAAAAGATCTGACCAATGGGCTGCAATGCAATAGACAAGAATGTCATATAGAAACCCAAAATTCCTTTGGACTTTAGAATCAAGCAATATCAATACACAAGTAGCAAGATGAAGAGCAATGCATCAAATAAAGATAGCCACATCCAAGCTTAGCAACTCCATGATCTTCTTCAAAATTTCTCATGTATCAGATGATTTCAAAGATGGCATAAGACACAGGTTCATAATAGCAGCTTCACAGTGATCATGTTGCAGATGAACTCAAATGGATCTTTACTATTGTATCAAATGAATGTTTACTTCACAAGCACTTGGTTTAATGAAAGTTGGTATTGGCCAAGTCCTTTGCATAGGGAGTGTTGTCTAAATTCTAAGTCCAATAGTCTCAGATCAAACCAACAGTCCACATAAAATGTTTTTAGGGTTTTTGTTCTTATTATGTACATTAAGGTCACAAGACCAAACAAACAAACAAGTATGCACAAGCACAAAATATATCAAAAAATAGGGCCCAAATGGGCAAATTGAAAATGGCATTAAAGTAAACAAATTGAATGGTATGAATAATGAAAAATGAAATAAAAGCTTAAAATTAAAGTGCATAAAAGTAAATGACTTGAAATTAAATGTTAATTGTTAGTTGATTAGAAGTTAGTATTGCTTTTGCTTTTGTTTTGTTTAAGTTATTCTTTGGAGAACACTCAACCCACTTATCACAAGCATGGGTCCTTGAACCAAGACATCTTCCAAAGGAAGGAAAAAAGGCCAAGTTCCCACATAATACCATGAAAGAGGGGAGACTTACAATCTCACTAACTAGAATGCTATGCCTTTTTGTGTCACAAATTTAGCGCTATGTTAAGCAATCGTAATTGGACTTATGTAGAAGTCACAACTATTTGAGGTCGGGCAATAGAATTTTGGTGTTAATGCATGTTAGAGACATAGTATAATGGACTATGCTCATGAAACATACCACACACAAAAAGAATATGCAAAGAGGTGGACCTAATCTCATCCATATTCATGTTGATTTTGCAATCAACTAGTCTTAGGATATATAGATATCATAGGTCCATGACATGGATGAATAAATAAGGGGAATGAGATGAAGAGGGAGGGGGAATGGATTCAACACAAATTGGTCGGGAGATGGAATGTACATTTCATCAATTCCCTAAATCCAATGATCTTAATATAACAAAGTCAAATTAACCTTGACCAAGGCCCAACAACACAAGTCAAACTCACAAAGTCAATTAAAATGGCTCTACACAATTAATTTGGCATTTAAACAATTAAAAATAATAAAAATATGCATTAAATTAAATAATGGTTGGTCAATTTCCTAAAATCTCATCAAAACACCAAAGAAATGGCCATGAGATTTATCATAGGTCAAACAAGGTCAAAAGACATTGGAGAAAAATTTTCATAATTTTTGGAAACTTAAAAGTATTTTTAAACAATTAAAAATATTCAAAAAATCAATTAAATCATGGAAAATATTAATAATGATCCAAAAAATAATTTTAATTCAGAAAATGAAGGAGGATTTTATTTAAATTTTTTGGTGAAACTCTCATATTTTTTGGATCAATATTAAAATTAATATGAATTAATGAAAATAAAGGAAATAAAATGAAATTCAAATATTCAGAAAAAACGTGGACCACTTGATCTCCCTCATTAATTGAGGTGGCAGATCAAGTGGATCCAAACGCGCGTTCCGCCATGTACACGAGTCAATGCGCCACACAAATGGTACTTAAAACTAACGCTCGTGATTAAAACATAATGGAATGATCACGTGGCTCTGGACAGTCTAGTTCATCACCGACGCAAAACACTAGTCATCTTCACAGGCGACCTTGGCCGGACTGGTCCACTCATCATCATCACAAAAATTAAAAAGAAGGACATGATTTTAAAGTAAAAATGGCACTGGTCACGAATCTGACCTCAATTCATCCTAACTCCAAGTATATTGAGAGATACATGGAGTTGAAATTTGAGGTACATGAATTGAGTTGCTTCGATTTGACCTCAAAGCAACTCAATCTTCTTGCCTATATTAGTAGGACTTCATACAACCAAAGATCCAAGAGAATTGATGAGAATTGAGAGAGAATCGAAGAGAAGAAAAAATCTGGAAAATACCTTCAATGTTGTGCAGAACTCGATTGCTCTTGCTTTGATTCTTGCTTGATCTCACTCAGGAAGCTTGCATAAGTGGTTTAGAATTGAACAAAAGCTTTGGATCCCTGGAGTTTTGAATCTCAAAACAGTGAGATTCAAACTCAATTTTTAAAGAAAATTCTCAGGTTTCGCCTTTCAAATATGAGGGTTTGAGGTATTGGAGCAAAGCTGGCGCGCAAGGGTCTTTAATTCTGATGCTATAGGCCTCTATTTATAGTTGCAGCTTGTAATATTTGCACCTTCAAATTCAATTTCCAAATTTGGCAATGGATGATGCATGCTTGCATGGGCGTGTACAGGCCCATGAAGTCACTCAATTAGGTCCTTTATCAAGTGTAAATGAGTCTGAAAGTGAATTGGAATGCAAGGTAAATGTGTAGAGCTGTTTGAAGTTTGACCTTTTCCAAATGATGATGCCATGTTCAAGCCATGCGCAAACCACTCAAACCCTGTCCAAAATGGATAAAATTGGATTCTTTGGAAAGGTTAGATCAAGAGGAACAACTCTTATGTTGAACACTTTTCCATTTGAAGCTTGTATCATGATGAATTTTGAGGTGGAAGTTGGGAAATTTTAACATATCAATTTTTTTTCTAAGTGTCGAGCCATATATTCACTTATTCCACCGTGGCTAACATTTTATGTGAGCTTCAAATGAGAAAAGTGTCTTTATAAAAGTTGCATCTCTTTCGAAATACTTCAAAATGGTCACAAACTTGACCTCATTTGCATTTGGAATGAATGAGTTATTCATTTTTGAAGTTGAGGAAAATCACTTGTTCAATGGTATTGGTCCAAAATGACCTATAATGTATCCTCATATCACATGCTCATAAAAGTTGAATTAGCTCTTCCTACAAAAATCAAAGTTGAAGTAGAAACCTTGATGAATTTTATTGTGCAACTTGGAAATATTTCATCTCATAAAAATTGAGCAAGTTATGGCCTTGGAAAGTTGACCTCCAAATTAGGGTTTAAACAAAATGAACTATAATCTTTCACCATAAAAAATGACTTTCTAAGAAAAAATAGCTCTAGATCTCAACATGAAAGTTGTTTGTAATTTCATTTAGAGTAACTTTAATCTTGGAATAATTTTCATATGATACAAATTGTAGGAGATAGGGTCTAGGGGACCCCAGTTTTGGTCAGATGAATTCCTCTGGTTAACCACCATCAACCAACTTGCTAACTTGCAATTATCTTGACCTTTGGGACTCATAAGAGATCATATATGCATAAGATGATGAAATTTGGAGTATCTCTTGAAATATTTGATCAATTGTTGAAGAAGCTTGTTAAAGAAGTTACTCAAGATACCCATAAGAACTAGGGTTTCCAAGGCAAACCAATTCCAAACTCTTGAAGGATTCTTGATCACAATACTATGTAAAGATCATAGGGACTCATATATGATGCCTAGAGCCATTCTAGATCATTTTTTGGTTGAGCTCTTAGAAATGAGGGTCTTAAACCCTAGATGTGAACTTGATGAATCAAAGGTGATCATGTGCCCTACCTACAAAAGAGTTAGACAAATGCAAAGACATATTTTTGGTATTTTGGTTAGTAAATGATAAAATAATAAGTATGATACAATCACATAGTGCTTGGTGATCTCTCCCAATACAAACCCAATGAACGAGGGGTAAGGAGGATGCCAAGGTATGATCCCAATGCTAACGCATATGATGAGGTATCATGAGGGATCTTAGGGTCAAAATTGGGGTCTTATAGCTGCCCCTATTTAAGGAAATTCGAACTGAGAGGCAAAGGTTAAAATCTTCATATCGACTCAGTAGAATGGGCTTAAATAACAACATATAGAAATAAATTTTGGTCCCTAAGAGACCTCATGATGCATATGATATGAATGCTAATAATAAATTCTATGTGGGGAAATATTGCCACAAAGGAAAAGAATTCAGAGAGACTGAAAGTCTGCAGGAGCGTAATGCATTCCGTAAGGAAAACTCAGTGGGGAGACAAAGACTCTAGGGGAAAAAAGGATTGTGTGTAGGCCAGGCTACGACTTACAAACTGTTGGGGGATACGAGGAATTCCATGAAAATGGAAAGACTCAGCCAGGGAGAAAAGGAACATCTGCAGGGGAAACCGATAAATCAGAACAAAGCTGAAATACTCAAACCAAACAGGAACATCGATTTCACTAAGGAAATACGCACTCAACTCAACTGGGGAAGAAACAAACTTCAATATAGGAGGAGCAAAAATATATTATCCACTACCAGTTACTGGGTAGGAGGCCAAAGAGAGAGAATATCCGTCACCGATTAAAGTGAACATATCAAGGATAGACTCAAAGGAAAGAAAATCCGTCATCGGATAAGATGAATATATCAAGGATAGACTTGCTTGGGGATGTTAAGGAGGATATCCGTCATCGGTTAGGATGAACATATCAAGGATAAACCGCATGAACAAAAAAGTAGGAATTACATCTATTGAATGCTGGATAGAATACCATCAAAGAGAATATTCGTCATCGGTTAGGATGAACATATCAAGGATAGACTCCGAGGGGAAAAATAGGGATTACATCTATCAGTTATTGGATAGAAGACAAAAGAGAGTGAATATCCGTCACCGTTTAAAGTGAACATATCAAGGATAGACTCTGCAAGGGGATAAAAAGCTGGATTTATAACTACCAGTTACTGGGCAGAAGACCACAAAGAGAAGGGAACCCGTCATCGGTTAGGATGAACATATCAAAGATTAACTCTCTAGGAAACAAATAGGGATTACAACTACCTTTTTACTGGGTAGAATACCATCAAAGAGATAATATCTGTCATCGGTTAGGATGGACATATCAAGGATAGACTCTGAAAGGGAAGAAAATATCCGTCATCGGTTAGGATGAACATATCAAGGATATACTTCCTGAGGAAACGTGAAAACAAATCCGATGGGGAGAAAAAGGGGTTACTTTTGTCGGGCATTGGGCGAGAAGTAGCAAATTTCAAACTAAGAAGAATACTACCAGTTATTGGGTAATAGACTCTTAGGGGACCAAAAATATCTATCTATGTAAGATCTAGAAAGAAACGGTCAATCAAGACTCAACCCGATGAGGGTATAACTCAAGGGGAGTGGTTCCATCCAGATAAACAACTGGGGAGGAAGTTGAAATAATAGTCATCCACGAGAAAATAACTTAGTGGGGAAAGGAGAAAGGTTAAAGTCTTTCTGCTTAAGGGGATGACCCTTTAAAATTGAAGGAGGACAGACATACCATACCTGTATGGGGATAAAGTACCACCATAACAGAGAATAAGAATCACAAAATATGAATCAACATGTGTAATGATGCAATAACGAAGTTATATGAATGTATATGTATATGTATATATATGATAATTATGCTGACAAAACTATCGTAAAGGATACTAGAATGTCGCAAATTTGAATCATCGATACAATTCTCGGCCAATCTACCAAGGAGGGAAATAAATGCTGGAGAAAAGAGATCAACATCTTGAAGGCTCGACCCTAGCTGGGGAAGAAAAGAGGAGATCTGCTGAGGAAACTGCTACCAATTCTATGGGGAATTTTAGGTCAACACCATATCAAATGGGGGACAACCCAACAGGGGAGAAAACACAAATAGTTGATTGGAAACCAGGAGGAAACTCTGGCTGTGAGCGAATCCGATGGCGACTTGTGGGGAAACCAAAGTTCTGCTGGAACTGATGCAAACTGCTACAACGAAATGCCCTCACTCAACTGGGGAACAACCATAAGTTAGTTGGGGACAACGGCGAATTAACAGCTGGGGAAATCAACAAACACCGGGTGCTAATCGTGCTGCCGGGGATGAAAGAGGAATCACACCTACTGCTTGGGGAGAACCAATAATGCTCCACACTTAGGGCTTATTGCTTTCAAACCACTATTGATATTCCTTTTAATGAAATCGATTGCTTAAAATTAATGATTTTATATGTTTAAGAAAATATTCTTAAAGTTTTAATTTCAAAAATGATCATTATAAAATTTAAAACTATTTGGCTGAATTAAATAAGAGTAGGAACAATTGGATACAAGCTCAACTTTATTTAATAGAATGGTAGTCTGTAAATGACAAGACTCCATAGATTTTTTACAAAAGTTTGAGAATGGTAATTTACATGGAAGATGGCTATATTGAATACAATGATCACTAATCCTTCTACCAACTCTTGATATCCACTATGCTCTTGGCGACTACCGGGATCAGAATCCGACAATGTGCTCAAGAAAGTCTTCAAGACTGAAGATCAGCAGGATGCAATTACTTGCCATAATCCCTAATTTTTGCATAAATTTCTCCAAAGTGAGGTACTCAATCTATCGGGATAAATTTTTCTGTTTTATGTCTCTAACTTTTGCCTGGATCGCCCTTTCGGGTATTCAATCCACCGAGACGCTCATTTTTACCTAAGCCTCCCTTTCAGGTTTTCAACTTAGCGAGATGTTCTTTTCCTTTTTTAGGCGAAGTATTTCTTGACTGCATCTGCGTTCACATGACGAGTGAACTCTTCACCATCCATAGTTGTAAGAATCAAAGCACCGCCTGAAAAAGATCTCTTAACAACATATGGGCCTTCATAATTAGGAGTCCATTTTCCCCTAGAATTTGGTTTGAAAGATAGGATCTTCTTGAGCACAAGGTCACATTCTCTAAACACACGTGGTCTGACCTTCTTATCAAAAGCTTTCTTCATTCTTTGCTGGTATAACTGACCATGACACATGGCAGTTAACCTCTTCTCTTCAATCAAATTCAACCGATCATACCTGGTCTGACACTATTAAGCTTCCGTCAACTTGGCTTCCATCAGCACACACAATGATGGGATCTCAACCTCTACGGGAAGCACAATTTCCATACCATATACAAGAGAGAAAGGGGTTGCCCCTGTTGAAGTGCTGATGGATGTATGATACCCGTGCAAAGAAAATGGGAGCATCTCATGCCAATCCTTATACGTCACAACCATCTTCTGCATAATCTTCTTGATGTTCTTGTTTGTAGCTTCGACAACCCCATTCATCTTAGGTCTGTAGTGAGAAGAATTATGGTGTGCAATCTTGAAGTCTTTGCAAAGAGCTTCCACCATATTGTTATTCAAGTTCGATCCATTATCAGTAACGATCTTACTTGGCACACCATAACGGCATATAATTTGATTCTTGATAAACCTCACAACAACTTGCTTGGTTACATTCGCATACGATGCCGCTTCAACCCATTTTGTGAAGTAGTCAATTGCCACGAGAATGAAACGATGTCCATTCGACGCTTTGGGCTCAATCATACCAATCCTATCACTTCCCCACATGGAGAAGGGCCACAGGAAGGAAATGATGTTCAACAGTGTCGGAAGAACATGAATTTTATCTGCATAGATTTTACACTTGTGGCATTTCTTCACAAACTTGCAACAGTCAGATTCCATTGTCAGCCAATAGTAACCTGCTCGCAACATCTTCTTTGCCATTGCATGTCCATTGGAATAAGTACCAAAGGAACCTTCATGGACTTCAGTCATCAATAGGTTTGGCTCGTGTCTATCCACGCATCTGAGCAGAATCATATCAAAGTTTCTCTTGTAAAGCACACCACCATTCAGGTAGAAGTTGTCGGCTAATCTTCTCAAAGTCTTCTTATCTTTCAGAGATGCCCCAGGTGGGTAAATCTGACTTTGGAGGAAACACTTGATGTAAAAATACCACGACTTTTCATCTTTGACTTCTTCAACAACAAACAAATGAGCTGACTTATCAAGATGCATCACAGTTAAATTGGGAACGTCGTTCCATTATTTTACTATGATCATTGAAGTCAATGTTGCAAGAGCATCTGCCATCCGGTTTTCATCTCGAGGGATATGATGAAACTCAACATTTGTAAAGAAAGTTAAAATCCTCCTCGCATAATCTCTATATGGTACAAACCGGGTTGATTCATCTCCCATTCACCTTTGATCTGATTTACAACCATAGCTGAATCTTCATAGACGTCCAAATATTTGATTCTGAGATCAATGGCCTCTTCAAGCCCCATAATGAAAGCTTCATACTCTGCCATATTGTTTGTACACTTGAAATTCAATCTAGCTGTAAATGGAAAATGAGTTCCTTGAGGAGTAATGATCACTGCCCCAATGCCATTACCATACTGATTAACAACACCATCAAATACCATGCCCCAACGGGAACCAGGTTCTGGCCCTTCTTCAAGCAATGGTTCATCACAATATTTCATTTTCAAGTACAAGATCTCTTCATCAGGGAAGTCATACTGCATTGACTGGTAATCTTCAATCGGTTGGTGAGCCAAGTGGTCAGCCAAGACACTACCTTTGATTGCTTTCTAAGATCGGTATTCGATATCATACTCTGATAACAACATATTCCAACGGGAAATCCTCCCAATTAAAGCAGGCTTTTTAAAAATATACTTGATTGGATCCATTTTGGATATCAACCAAGTGGTATGATTTAACATATACTGGCGCATACGCTTAGAAGCCCAAGCCAATGCGCAACAAGTCTTCTCAAGCATAGAATACCGAGTCTCACACTCGGTGAACTTCTTACTGAGGTAGTAAATAACATACTCTTTCTTTCCATACTCATCTTGCTGACCAAAAACACAACCCATACTCTCTTCAAGCACAGTCGAATACATGATCAACGGTCTTCCTTCAATAGGTGGAGACAGAATCGGAGGCTCAAGCAGATATTCCTTGATACTGTCAAAAGCTTTCTGGAAATCTTCGGTCCAATCACAAGATTGATCTTTCCGAAGAAGCTTGAATATAGGCGCACACGTGGCAGTCATGTGTGAAATGAATCTTGAGATATAGTTCAAGAGGCCGAGAAAACCTCTGACCCGCTTCTCAATTTTGGACGCAGGCATCTCTCGTATTGCTTTGACCTTGGCAGGATCAACTTCAATACCCTTCTCGCTGACAATAAATCCCAACAACTTATAAGAACGAACACCAAATGCACACTTATTGGGATTCAAGCGGAGTTTATACTTCCTCAAACGCTGGAATAATTTCAACAAATGCTCAACATGTTCCTCTTCATCAATAGATTTAGCAATCATGTCATCGACATAGACTTCGATCTCTTTATGCATCATATTATGAAAAAGAGTAGTCATTGCTCTTTGGTAAGTTGCACCAGCATTCTTTAAACCGAAAGGCATCACTCTATAACAGAATATTCCCCAAGGAGTAATGAATGTTGTCTTCTCCATATCTTCGGGTGCCATCTTGATCTGATTATATCTGGAAAATCCGTCCATAAATGAAAAGACTTTGAACTTAGCTGTATTGTCTACCAACATATCAATGTGCGGTAGAGGGAAATCATCTTTCGGATTGGCTTTATTCAAATCTCTATAATCAACACACATAAGAACTTTTCCATCCTTCTTCGGAACAGGTACAATATTAGCCATCCACTGCGGATATTCAACAGTTATAACGAAACCGACATCAATCTGCTTTTGCACTTCTTCTTTAATCTTCACTACCATATCAGGATGAGTTCTCCTTAACTTCTGCTTGACTGGCGGGCATTCTGGCTTCAACGACAATCTATGCTCCACAATCTCAGAATCCAACCCAAGCGTGTCTTGATAGGACCAAGCAAACACATCTGAATATTCTCGGAGAAGATCAATAAACCCCTTCTTCACTTCTAGACACAGTCGAGATCCGATCTTGACTTCCTTCACATCATCCTCAGAGCCCAAGTTGACTAACTCAATTTGCTCTTCGAATGGCTGAATTTCTTTTTCTTCGTGCTCAAGAAGACAAGACAATTCGTCACTTACTTCTTCATCACTTCCTTCCTCAGCCTCAAACACAGGGAATTCAAAATTTGGAGAAGAAGAAGGATCATTGTATTCAACGGGATTAGGAACCAACCTGCATAATGATTTGATATTTTGATTTTAGAGAAGTGAATTTGTGACTAAATATTATGCATATGGAGAATTATATTATTTATTTATGTTTTTTGTGATTACCATTTTCAGAATAAAGCAAAAAGTAAAAATAAAACATCATATATGTGGATGAATATAATTATATTTTATTGATGATAAAATTTGAAAATTCCTAAACAATGTTCACTTCTACCTTAGGCATAGGAGAAGAATTTTCAAAAATGAATAAAAGCAATTACTTAGATCGATGCACAATAACATGAATATCAACAGCAGTCCAATTGTCGCAAGTTTTTCCCTGCGTCACAAAATTGGTGCAGTCTTCGTCTTCATCACCCTCTAGCACCACAACTAAGTGTTGTTCATTACCATGAATGAACCCCTCGCTACAGAAACTGGGTCGCGCATTTTCAGCTTTAACCACTGATGAACCTTGTTGAAAACCCAAACCGGTTCTGCTCTTGTTATCCGAGACCTCTACCATTTGTCCCCACTGATCAGACTGACCATCTTCAACAATCTTCTGCGCATCTTTGAATGAGGACATAGGTGCCCCGACTCTTTTTTCCTCAGCAATAGACAAGGCTTGGAACGTATTTCCAACCTCATCCTCAGCTTCTACATAAGAGAAAGATGACAGATGACTGATCAACAATGCTTTCTCCCCACCAACAATAACCAACTTACCATTCTTGACAAACTTCAATTTCTGATGCAACGTTGAAGTAACGACTTCTGCTTCATGTATTCATGGCCTTCCCAACAAACAACTATAAGGCGGGTGGATATCCATTACTTGAAAAGTAATATGAAAATCACTCGGACCTATCTTCACAGGAAGGTCCACTTCACCGATCACGGTTTTGCGAGAACCGTCAAAAGCTTTGACAATCACGCCACCATATCTCATAGGAGCTCCTTGATATGACAGTCTGGAAAGAGTTGAGTTCGGAAGTACATTCAATGAAGAACCGGTGTAAACCAAAACATTTGACAGAGCGTCCTCCTTGCAATTCATCGAAAT
Organism: Lathyrus oleraceus; assembly: GCF_024323335.1. Taxonomy (NCBI): domain Eukaryota; kingdom Viridiplantae; phylum Streptophyta; class Magnoliopsida; order Fabales; family Fabaceae; genus Lathyrus; species Lathyrus oleraceus. The sequence goes on from NC_066583.1 coordinate 617,899,640, forward strand.
GTGCAGAGCCAAATTATGATTTCTACCCTCCTCGGGGAGTTCTTCATCACATAAACTGAGATTGTTACAGGAAGTGATGTTAGCCACAATATGATCGAATTGATCCACTGTAACATCATGTTCCACATATGCTTGCTCTAGAACTCTCTGTAGTGTTTCTCTGTGTGTTTCTAAGTTCATTAGCAGAGACAACACTGAAATCTTGGAGGGAGTTTGGAGCAGCTGCTCCACCATATTAAACTCGCTCTTCTTGATCAACCGGAGTACCTCATGATCATCGCTAGGCTTCAAACCACTGGATTCACCAGACTGACATTTTGGAACACTAGCAGAATCTACCACTGGTGCATCAACCTTCTTGTTAACAGATATATCCTCTACATTCTTTGGGAACACCGACCCAAAAACTCGTCCACTGTGGGTCACCTTAGTAACATCAGCTATGCTCACAACAAAATTATTCGTAGGTAAAGGAACCTCTTGACCATTCTCTAGCATGGTAGCATTGTATTGATATGTGATAGCTTTATCAGATGCATACGGGACGGGGCCCACTAATTGTATAACCAACAACGATACTGATCTATTGCTGACACTGTTATTGCTGCTGCTGTCGTACTGGATTACTACTATCTCAGGAGTCTTGAAAACTGGTATTATAATATTCACATCGTCATCTACATGACGGGACTGGACAATCTGAATCAAACCTTCATCCATCAACCTCTGGATGTCTCTCTTTACAACCATACAACCTCTGGGATTGAACATGGCATGCGCAGACCGAATGCAAGGCAAATGGTTAGTAAATGATAAAATAACAAGTATGATAGAATCACATAGTGCTTGGTGATCTCTCCCATTACAAACCGAATGAACGAGGGGTAAGGAGGATGCCAAGGTATGATCCCAATGCTAATGCATATGATGAGGTAGCATGAGGGATCTTGGGGTCAAAATTGGGGTCTTACAGGTACCACCCCCATCATGCTCATATTGATGAACAACAGAGTAACTCCATTTTTGGAGTTGTGTGGATTTGACTAAATTCACAATGATTCCTTACCAGGAGGATCACTGGCATCCTGTATCCGAATAATAGTTACCATTCAACACCTACTCAAACGTCAGAATGGAAAATTGGGGGGAAAAGAACGACTCATAATTACAACTATCCATGATCCATAGATGGTGATGTCGTGAAATGAGATAAAGAAGTCGTGAAATAAAACCACAACCTTGAAGAGGGATTCATAACATCCTCATAAACCTAAAGAATCTGGTCTTACCTCCCCCAACTATTGAAACAATCCATGCCTCTCCACTGAACGACGAACTTTCAGCAACTGTGAAAGAAAACTTAGATACAAGAAAAGAGATGAGAAAGAATTCACCTCAGAGCTTCATTGCAATAGACCATACAACAACACTGAAACAAACGCCTTGCTAAGAAACCTGTTTTTGGTAGTCAATCAACGACACACATCATTGGAGTTTTGAAACAAACAAGTGCGAGGAGATGCAAATTTAGATTTTGACCATTTCCTACCTTCTAGATTCCATAACAATGTAGTTTCAAACCACAATGACGTCTCCTCTAGGCCCTGACAACCCCGAGGCCAACAAAGACACACAACTCGTTCCCTACCACCGAAAAGGCACTATCCATTCGATTGAAACGAGAAGGCGGACGACCAAAACATTAGGGTCGTTTTCGAAGGCGATCCTCATGTTCCTCATCCTTCGATGAATCCAAAAGGGGCAAAGACATCTTCTTATGTAAACCCTTCAACAGAAGAATATATGAGTGCCCCATCATGAGGAAACTCTAGGGATCATTAGAAACGTAAACTTATAAAGGAATGGTCGAACCAATATCCAGATTTTCCAATAGTACTAGAATCAAAATCCTTAAAACTTTCAACACTCTACTTGTAAGTGTTAAGAAGCATATACAATATGAAGAGAAAGAGAAAGTGACAGTTGTTAGGTCATGAGGAAGAGCATCAACATTGAACTAATAACAACACACAAGTGACAGAGACAACATTGAGTGAATATATGGTGTCTCTCTCACTTGTGCGTTTCTCTTAGCCTAATGTTGATGGTTCTCCTCATGACCCAACAAATGGTATCAGAGTCGTGGTCCGACTTTGTGGGGGAGCGGGAGTTGAATCCAGTGTTGGATCTCGTTATAGGATCCAGTGTTGGATCCCAGTGTTTAATCCCTATCATGTGGTCCTGGAACATTGGTCTCAT